>NC_069393.1:22500-622500 GCF_027475565.1 Acinonyx jubatus
CGGGCCCCGGGCGGGTGGCGGAGGCGGCGCAAGAGGACCCTGGCAAGGCGCTGTGGCGCAAGCCCCGGCCTTCACCGATCCCGGGACTCTTGCAGTCTGCTCCCGGCTTGGCCCCACGCCCGCCTCCGCTTCCATCCCGCACCGCACCGCACCGCACCGCACCGCGTCGGGCCGCTCACTGGGAAGAGGGTGGAAGCGAGCGTGGGGCATCAGGCCGGCCGTGCCTTCTGGGCCCCCCCCCCCTCCCGGCGGGTTCTCAGCGCCTCCTCCCCAGTCCCAGGGCGAGCGCAGCCAGCCCAGAGTCCCCAGCGCCCCCAGAGAACGTCCCCAGCCCGAGCCCGCTGCCCTAGCTGGGCCTGGCGAAACGCCGGGGACCCTGGGGATGAGGGCTCGAGGGAGGGCAGAGGTCCGGGACCCAGGGAGCCCAGGCCTGTGGAGGAGTCTGAGTCTGGGGTCTCGCTGCCCCGCCCCCCCGCCCGCTCCTGGGTTCTTGGATCCACCCACCCAGCCCCCACCCTCCAGTCCCCAGGCGCCAGCCCCCGGTCCCCGCTCTCACCGCACCCCCCCCAACCCACCCCTCCGTGCGGGTACAGTGTCAGGAAAGGTGCGAAGCTGGGGCGTGGCTGCCAGCGGGTGCAGTGGGATTTAGCCTGGTGCGGGGAGCGGGGAGCGGACCCGTTGTGAAGTGCCGTGGGGTGTGCGGGCTCGGGGGGGGGGGGGGGGGAGGGGCGGGGCCAGGCTAGGCCAGGCCTGGCCGCTTTGCCGGCCCGGGAGGGGCTGAGGGAGCAGTGGCCGGGGTGTGTTTGGCCCCCGGAGCCGCGCTCCCCGGGCAGAGAGGGACACACGGAGGGAGTGGGGAGGGGCGGAGGGCGCCAAAGGAGAGGTCAAGGAGGCCGGAGGCAACAGGCAATGGGCAAAAGGCAAAAGCCTACAGCACCCGGTATTCCCAGGCGGTCTCCCATCCAAGTACTAACCAGGCCCGACCCTGCTTAGCTTCCGAGATCAGACGAGATCGGGCGCGTTCAGGGTGGTATGGCCGTAGACGCCGGCGGCTGCCGCTGGGCGCCTCAAGAGCCTGCTCCACGCGTCCCAAGCCCAGCGGGTGCCGCGCTTCACCCATGCACGCGCCTGCCTGCCTGCCTGCCTGCCTGCTGCCTGCCTGGCTGCCGCCGCCCTCCGCCGCGGGCCCCGGGCGGGTGGCGGAGGCGGCGCAAGAGGACCCTGGCAAGGCGCTGTGGCGCAAGCCCCGGCCTTCACCGATCCCGGGACTCTTGCAGTCTGCTCCCGGCTTGGCCCCACGCCCGCCTCCGCTTCCATCCCGCACCGCACCGCACCGCACCGCACCGCGTCGGGCCGCTCACTGGGAAGAGGGTGGAAGCGAGCGTGGGGCATCAGGCCGGCCGTGACTTCTGGGCCCCCCCCCCTCCCGGCGGGTTCTCAGCGCCTCCTCCCCAGTCCCAGGCGAGCGCAGCCAGCCCAGAGTCCCCAGCGCCCCCAGAGAACGTCCCCAGCCCGAGCCCGCTGCCCTAGCTGGGCCTGGCGAAACGCCGGGGACCCTGGGGATGAGGGCTCGAGGGAGGGCAGAGGTCCGGGACCCAGGGAGCCCAGGCCTGTGGAGGAGTCTGAGTCTGGGGTCTCGCTGCCCCGCCCCCCCGCCCGCTCCTGGGTTCTTGGATCCACCCACCCAGCCCCCACCCTCCAGTCCCCAGGCGCCAGCCCCCGGTCCCCGCTCTCACCGCACCCCCCCCAACCCACCCCTCCGTGCGGGTACAGTGTCAGGAAAGGTGCGAAGCTGGGGCGTGGCTGCCAGCCGGTGCAGTGGGATTTAGCCTGGTGCGGGGAGCGGGGAGCGGACCCGTTGTGAAGTGAAGTGCCGTGGGGTGTGCGGGCTCGGGGGGGGGGGGGGGGAGGGGCGGGGCCAGGCTAGGCCAGGCCTGGCCGCTTTGCCGGCCCGGGAGGGGCTGAGGGAGCAGTGGCCGGGGTGTGTTTGGCCCCCGGAGCCGCGCTCCCCGGGCAGAGAGGGACACACGGAGGGAGTGGGGAGGGGCGGAGGGCGCCAAAGGAGAGGTCAAGGAGGCCGGAGGCAACAGGCAATGGGCAAAAGGCAAAAGCCTACAGCACCCGGTATTCCCAGGCGGTCTCCCATCCAAGTACTAACCAGGCCCGACCCTGCTTAGCTTCCGAGATCAGACGAGATCGGGCGCGTTCAGGGTGGTATGGCCGTAGACGCCGGCGGCTGCCGCTGGGCGCCTCAAGAGCCTGCTCCACGCGTCCCAAGCCCAGCGGGTGCCGCGCTTCACCCATGCACGCGCCTGCCTGCCTGCCTGCCTGCCTGCTGCCTGCCTGGCTGCCGCCGCCCTCCGCCGCGGGCCCCGGGCGGGTGGCGGAGGCGGCGCAAGAGGACCCTGGCAAGGCGCTGTGGCGCAAGCCCCGGCCTTCACCGATCCCGGGACTCTTGCAGTCTGCTCCCGGCTTGGCCCCACGCCCGCCTCCGCTTCCATCCCGCACCGCACCGCACCGCACCGCACCGCGTCGGGCCGCTCACTGGGAAGAGGGTGGAAGCGAGCGTGGGGCATCAGGCCGGCCGTGACTTCTGGGCCCCCCCCCCTCCCGGCGGGTTCTCAGCGCCTCCTCCCCAGTCCCAGGCGAGCGCAGCCAGCCCAGAGTCCCCAGCGCCCCCAGAGAACGTCCCCAGCCCGAGCCCGCTGCCCTAGCTGGGCCTGGCGAAACGCCGGGGACCCTGGGGATGAGGGCTCGAGGGAGGGCAGAGGTCCGGGACCCAGGGAGCCCAGGCCTGTGGAGGAGTCTGAGTCTGGGGTCTCGCTGCCCCGCCCCCCCGCCCGCTCCTGGGTTCTTGGATCCACCCACCCAGCCCCCACCCTCCAGTCCCCAGGCGCCAGCCCCCGGTCCCCGCTCTCACCGCACCCCCCCCAACCCACCCCTCCGTGCGGGTACAGTGTCAGGAAAGGTGCGAAGCTGGGGCGTGGCTGCCAGCCGGTGCAGTGGGATTTAGCCTGGTGCGGGGAGCGGGGAGCGGACCCGTTGTGAAGTGCCGTGGGGTGTGCGGGCTCGGGGGGGGGGGGGGGGAGGGGCGGGGCCAGGCTAGGCCAGGCCTGGCCGCTTTGCCGGCCCGGGAGGGGCTGAGGGAGCAGTGGCCGGGGTGTGTTTGGCCCCCGGAGCCGCGCTCCCCGGGCAGAGAGGGACACACGGAGGGAGTGGGGAGGGGCGGAGGGCGCCAAAGGAGAGGTCAAGGAGGCCGGAGGCAACAGGCAATGGGCAAAAGGCAAAAGCCTACAGCACCCGGTATTCCCAGGCGGTCTCCCATCCAAGTACTAACCAGGCCCGACCCTGCTTAGCTTCCGAGATCAGACGAGATCGGGCGCGTTCAGGGTGGTATGGCCGTAGACGCCGGCGGCTGCCGCTGGGCGCCTCAAGAGCCTGCTCCACGCGTCCCAAGCCCAGCGGGTGCCGCGCTTCACCCATGCACGCGCCTGCCTGCCTGCCTGCCTGCCTGCTGCCTGCCTGGCTGCCGCCGCCCTCCGCCGCGGGCCCCGGGCGGGTGGCGGAGGCGGCGCAAGAGGACCCTGGCAAGGCGCTGTGGCGCAAGCCCCGGCCTTCACCGATCCCGGGACTCTTGCAGTCTGCTCCCGGCTTGGCCCCACGCCCGCCTCCGCTTCCATCCCGCACCGCACCGCACCGCACCGCACCGCGTCGGGCCGCTCACTGGGAAGAGGGTGGAAGCGAGCGTGGGGCATCAGGCCGGCCGTGACTTCTGGGCCCCCCCCCCTCCCGGCGGGTTCTCAGCGCCTCCTCCCCAGTCCCAGGCGAGCGCAGCCAGCCCAGAGTCCCCAGCGCCCCCAGAGAACGTCCCCAGCCCGAGCCCGCTGCCCTAGCTGGGCCTGGCGAAACGCCGGGGACCCTGGGGATGAGGGCTCGAGGGAGGGCAGAGGTCCGGGACCCAGGGAGCCCAGGCCTGTGGAGGAGTCTGAGTCTGGGGTCTCGCTGCCCCGCCCCCCCGCCCGCTCCTGGGTTCTTGGATCCACCCACCCAGCCCCCACCCTCCAGTCCCCAGGCGCCAGCCCCCGGTCCCCGCTCTCACCGCACCCCCCCCAACCCACCCCTCCGTGCGGGTACAGTGTCAGGAAAGGTGCGAAGCTGGGGCGTGGCTGCCAGCCGGTGCAGTGGGATTTAGCCTGGTGCGGGGAGCGGGGAGCGGACCCGTTGTGAAGTGCCGTGGGGTGTGCGGGCTCGGGGGGGGGGGGGGGGAGGGGCGGGGCCAGGCTAGGCCAGGCCTGGCCGCTTTGCCGGCCCGGGAGGGGCTGAGGGAGCAGTGGCCGGGGTGTGTTTGGCCCCCGGAGCCGCGCTCCCCGGGCAGAGAGGGACACACGGAGGGAGTGGGGAGGGGCGGAGGGCGCCAAAGGAGAGGTCAAGGAGGCCGGAGGCAACAGGCAATGGGCAAAAGGCAAAAGCCTACAGCACCCGGTATTCCCAGGCGGTCTCCCATCCAAGTACTAACCAGGCCCGACCCTGCTTAGCTTCCGAGATCAGACGAGATCGGGCGCGTTCAGGGTGGTATGGCCGTAGACGCCGGCGGCTGCCGCTGGGCGCCTCAAGAGCCTGCTCCACGCGTCCCAAGCCCAGCGGGTGCCGCGCTTCTCCCATGCACGCGCCTGCCTGCCTGCCAGCCTGCCAGCCTGCCTGCCGCCGCGGTCCGCCTTCGGCCCCAGGCTCTGGCTGTGGTCGCCCAAGAGGACCCTGGCAACTCGCTGTGGCACAAGCCCTGGCGTTCTCCAATCCCGGGACTCTTGCAGGCTTCTCGGGGCTTGGCCCCACGCCCGCCTCCGCTTCCATGCCGCACCGCACCGCACCTCGCAGCCCCGCACCACACCGCTCCTCACCACACCACATTGGGCTGCTCACTGGGAAGGTGAAAGTGAGCCTGGGCCATCTGGCAGGCCCTGCCTTCCGGGCCGCTCTGCCATGTATTCAGTGCCTCCTCCCCAGCCCTATGGCTCTTGCAGCCAGCCTCCTGGCTTTTCCCTCCCGTCTGCCCCACCTTGTCAAACCCTACCGGGAGCTCCCAGTGCTCCCAGAGAATATCACCAGTCCCAGCCAGCGCCGCTTGCGCTTGCGGAGACCATTGCTCGCCTCCCCCCCCCCCCCCAACACCTCGTCCTGGTTCAGGAGAATAGATCTATTCCCAGATAGGTAGACAGATAGTTCAAGGACCGAGAGACACTCTTTCAAGGTGATTGACAGAGAAAGGAACACGTTGGGATAAGAGATGGGCAGATAGGGAGAGTCAGAATAAGAGGAACAAGGGGAGGGGGGGTGTGGAGAGGGAGATGGAAAGGGGGAGGGAGACAGAGATGGAGTCGGAGAGCGAGTGGGAGCGGTATTGAAGCAGAGACCTCTGGATTATCCAACACAGAGCCCCCCCATACTCTAGGAACCACACACAAAGAGGCTGTGTTGGAGAGACAGCTACCCCTCGGGAGGGTCATGGTGCTGGGGCGAGTTTAGGCAAAGTGGCCATGGCTTGAAGTTGACTCATGACTCCTTGGATCCCAAGGGCCTGCAGCCTAGGCCTCAGGAGGCCCGTCTGATCCCTCCTCCCATTCCTGTCAGGCCCAGGTATGAGATGTGTGTGTTCGGGTGGGGGTGTGGTTGGTGGTAATGTGTGTGTGTCTGTGTGTGTGTGTGTGTGTGTGTGTGTGCGCTCGAGCGCACGTGTGCCTATGCGTGTGTTGGTGGGTGGGAGCACTCCCTTGCGAGTAATTCCTTCAAGTGATTCTCCCTGTTTCTCCTGGCTCTTCTGGCCTTTGGGCGCAGTCTCGCCTTGGTCTGTGTGGTCAGAACGAGAGCGAGGACCTGCATGCCAACGGCACCTCTGGGCCCGGGGTGGTGGGCCTTCTCGTGTCCTGAGCTCGAGTCAGAATGGGGAAGACTTGGCCTCATCAGGGGCAAAGGGCACTCATCATCAGAACAATAGTAGCATCCTTTAGGAGCTCTACTGTATTTTTTAAACATATACACCATCTATACCTGCCCCCATTAGATGCATACGACACCACCTCCTCCTTCAAGATGTAGGGTCTGTCCCTTTTTCCACCCTACTAAATCTGGCCTGGCTTAGGATTGTTGTGAGCAGTAGAGAATGGTAGTGTTATACCCCGAATTCGTGATCCCCAGAGACCACCAGGGAGCCGAGTCCGATGCAAAAGCGAAAAGCCTTTATTCGAGCTAGCTTGAGCTCAATCTCCTACCTGCATCCACGCAGCGGTGACATACTGGAAAGAAAGAGAGAGAGTTTCAAAAGCACAAAGGTTTTATAGGGATCATGGCCTTAGCCGATTGGCTGGGGAAGGGTCGTGGACTCAGCCGATTGGCTGCCAAAGTGTGGTCCCAATCAGCAATTGTCAGAGTCACTTGGAACTTGTTAAAAATGCAAATGTTGGGCCTGGTGGTCACAGACCTACTGAATCAGAAACTCTGGGGGTGGGGCTCAGCAATCTGTGTTTCAACAAGTCTTCCAGGAAATTCTGATGCCCCTGAAGCTTAAGAACCACTGTGTCTGAGGATCTCTAACATGTTTGGCCTCAGTGTATACAGAACGTTTCTCACTGGTTCCCTATTAACCATTGGCTGTCAGCCTTGCTGTGCTATATAAATACCTAGCATCAAACACCATCCCCAGAGACTCTGATGAATTGGTTTGGGGAGGGGTAAAATGCTCCCAGGTCATTCTAAGCCTGGACAGGGTTGAGGGCTCCTGCCTCTGGCCCCCACCTGAGAGAAGCCCTCCCTCTTCTACTCACACTTTCCATGCCTCTCACACTCCCCTTCCTCCCACCTCAGACTTCGGAAGAATGCCTCAATCGGTAGCCTGCTTTCTTAGAAAACATAAGTTACTTAAGGGGAGGAGGCGTGTTCTGAGGGTTGAGCAGGTACTTCTTTCTGCGGCCATGTCGGGGACATGGTCACTAGTCGGCCGGCCTAGGTCTGCTCTTTCAGTCGCCGTGACGCTTAAGCAATTCTGGGCCTGCCTTTTAAGAGGCCTGGATGTTTTTGATTTCTCTCTCAGAAGTCTTGCTCCGATTTTTGCTGCCGCTGGGAATCCAGACTCTGCTGGTGAGAACCGGGAGCCCCACAGAGAGGTCTCGTTCACGCTCTGTGGTCAAATGGCCAGCCAGCTCCCAGCTGGCCAGCAGCAGCCCGTGCTGCCTGTACGTGAGGGAGACATCTAGGATGCCCAGTCAGCTGAGCCTTAAGAGGACAGCCGTTTCCTTTGATGGCATTTGATGGCCATTTGGTGGCAGCAGCTGTAGAAACTCTAAGTCTTTACCACCCAGATGAACCCAGAGAATGCGCAGAATTATGAGAGATAATAATAATAAATTGCTTTAAACCACCAAGTTTTGAGAGTGTTTGTTTCATGACCATCTTACATCAGACTGATTCTATAATTGTTTCTTTAAACCATATGTGACCTCAAAATAGATTATGAGTCCCTTAAGGGCCTCAACAATGCCCATCGTTGTTGGTTCTTGTACTTGAGTTCAGTGCAGTAGTAGGTGGCATATTCATTCCACCAGAAATGCTTATTGAGGGGCACCTGGGCTTCTCAGTGGGTTGAGTGTCTGACTTTGTCTCGGGCCATGGTGTCGCCTGCCATCAGTGAGTTGGACTCCCGAATTCAGCTCGCTGCTGTAAGGGCAGCGCCTGCCTGAGATCCTCTGTCCCCCCATCCCCCTGTATGCTTTCAAAGAAACATTAAAGAAAAAAAGTGCTTCTTGAGCCGGTACTATGGTCAGAGTAGGCAGTTGTAGGATGCCTGGAGGCTGGCAGAAGAGGAAGTTCTGGCCAGCTATCAGGAAAATCAGAATCAGAAGCCATTCCTGTCAGTACTCTAAAACAAAGCCACGAGAGGCTGGATCAGACCGGACAGGCCCAAGATGGCGTGTGCCATAACAGAAAACCCTTGACCAAATAGGGAAGAAAAGGCACAAAACCCTGCTTCCAAGAAGTCTAGTTCCCAAGTAGTGAATATTTTACCCCTTGTCGATAAAACAGAGAAACCCGAACCCCAGGGCACACAGCTCTCTCTCGCTCTCTCTCTCTCTCTCTCTTTCTCTCTCTCTCAGTACCCAGTCTCACATCTAAAGGGTATACTTTCACTTTCATAAACTTTGCTATTTGTACCACTCATCCACCGTGTTGGACCTCTCCTGGAATTCTTTTTTGTGAGGAGACCGAAAGCCTTCGGCGACATCTTTGGATTGGGCTAGGTTGAGGCCTCAGGGCCCGCGGTCTTCCCAGTTTATGCAGCCACGTTATGTGTCAGGCTTCGGCGAGGTATTATCGTGTCGACTATGTTCGTTAAAGTCCCTGATGTACCAGCGGGCACGGACACTCACCCAATGAGGAAAGCACGAACGAGGACACGTCAAGTCACAGGAAGAGTTGTTCATGCACTACTTTTGAGCCTCTACTACGTGCCGGGCACTGGACTGCCAACTCAGTGACCTTTCACCGTGTGATGAAACTCGGCTTCTTACACGGCGCACAGAGCAGAACGTAAGAGCAGCCACACAACACCCTGGGAAGGGTGTAGGAAGCTCACGAACCAGTCTCAAAGTCGTCTGTGGGGGTGCAGTTGAGAGAAGGCCTTGGTCTGGGTCATCTCTTGGCACTTACCGCTCACGATGCCCACGTAGGGAAGGATCTCAGTTCTGCATGGAGATTCATCGGGTGGCAGTCGCCCGTTTGAAGTGGTCAGACATAGAGAGGTATGTCTGAAGAGCCTGACAATTTGCTGTGAAAATCTTCCCCTTTTTAAAGGGATTTCAGCCATTTGGGGCCCCTGTAGACCTCCTCTGGTTTTGCTTCTTTTCAGTTCTGGGGTGTCAGCGGATGCTGCCAGCGGCAGTACCTTCAACTGTTTGTGTCGCTGCTTGACACAGGCCCCTGCTCGACGTGACAGACTCCATTTTGCTCTCTACAGGTGACGTGGGGCCTATGCGCAATTTTGTGACTCCAGTGTGGACCGGTTGTCTTGTTTTCAACCCTTCGTTTAGAGACCACAGTAAAGGCTCTTGTCTATGCTTCCTCCCTCTTTCTTTGCCTCCTGACCTGTTCTGGTGCTTTCCTATGTGGCCCCCTCATGGCATGGCCCCTCCTCTTGGGTTCTGTAAGAAACAAATTATATTTTCAATGGCAGTCATCCCCTGATCTGTTGGCCCCTGATCTGATCTTTCGATTTCAGAAAACTGAAATTTTCTATTCATACACTATGTTTTAGGGGCGCCTCGGGGGCTTAGTCAGTGAAGCGTCAGACTCTTGGTTTTGGTTCAGGTCATGGTCTCATGGTAGGTGGGATTGAGCACTGTGCTGGGCTCTGTGCTGACAGCCCGGAGCCTTCTTGGGATTTCTCTCTCTCTCTCTCTGCCCTTCCTCCCACCTCATGCTTTCTCTCTTTCTCTCTCTCAAAAAAATAAATGATTAGACATTAAAAAATTATAAAATATATATATATATATATATATATATATATACATATACACACACACTATATTTTAAAACAGCCCTGAATGACAAGACACTTCACAGGCACTTTGAAGAGTGAACAAGAGTGAACAAATAAAGGATGGATGAACACTGCGCTTTTCAAACAACAGGCCAGGATGGAGTCACTTATATGAAACCCCGAAAGACTCCTCACCACAAGACTTATCATCTTAAACCCAACTTCAGTTTCAGCCTCTCTCCCAGGAGTGGAATTTTGAACCAACCACATGGGCTGGAATTCTCCAGATCAGCACTAGAGAGGTAATCTGCACGCTGAGACCTCCCTGATCTTTCCCCTAAGGGAAGGTGACCTTGCCTCAAAGAATCCTTTCTTTTCTTTTGCTAATAACCAATTGTCCTACCTCAGTTCTGCCTATAAAAGGCTTCCCTGTGGTGCAGTTTCCTTCTCTTTGTCAAATGGCATGCTGTCCACTTCGTGAATCATCGACTAAAACCAACTAGACTTTTATTTTTTTAATGTTTCTTTATTTTGGAGTGAGAGAGAAATGTAGAATCTGAAGCAGGTTCCAAGCTCTGAGCTGTCCACACAGAGCCTGATGCAGGGCTCAAACTCACAAACTGCGAGATCATGACCTGAGCCAAAGTCGGACGCCCAACCTACTGAGCCACCCAGGCACCCCACCAATTAGGCTTTTAAAGTTACTTGTTTGAATTTTTGTTCTTTAACCCAATATTCTCAACAAGTTTTTATATTTTAGTCTATATTAGATTTCCTTTTCTCCATAAAATTACAGGTTCCATAAAGTGGAGGACATCTAAAACTTTGTACGGAGGGGCGCCTGGGTGGCTCAGTCAGTCGAGCAGCCGACTTGGGCTCAGGTCGTGATCTCAGGGCAGGTCACGATCTCAAGGCTTGTGAGTTCGAGCCCCACATTGGGCTCTGCGCTGACAGCTCAGACCCTGGAGCTGCTTCTGATTCCGTGTCTCCCTCTCTCTCTCTGCCCCTCCCCCGCCCACGCTCTGTCTCTGTCTCTCAAAAATAAATGAACATTAAAAAGAATGAACAACAACAACAACAAAATCTTTGTATGGAAAAGACCAGAACTTGGGAGATTCTCCCTGCCCTGAGCACCCAGGATGAAGACTGACTCAGACTCTGCCTTTGTACTCAAAGTGGAATTTGGTTGATTTTTTTTTTTTTTTGAGAAATTAAGCTATTAAAAACAAGACAACCAGTCCAAAAATGGAGTCACTTATGCTAAGCCCTATGTCACCAAACTAGGATTTAATTACAGTTTTGGCTCTCTCAGAAATGAAATCTTAAACCGTTCAATTAAGAATCACCCCACCAGCTTGGTGAAGTTTTGGGGTGGTGATGGGGTTCATGGGGCCTGGAGCCAATGGCCAAGAAAGAATGTTTTTCTTTTTCTTTTAATTTATGTTTTGGTACTTATTTTTGAGACAGAGAGAAAGCACAAGTCAGGGGAGAGGCAGAGAGAGGACACAGGGTCTGAAGCGGGCTCCACGCTGACAGCAGAGAGCCCAATGTGGGGCTGGAACTCACAACCTGTGAGATCGTGACCTGAGTGGAAGTCAGATGCTTAGCTGACTGAGCCACCCAGGGGCCCCAAAAAAGAATTCTTGAACACAGACGATGTTGGCGCAAAAAGGTGATTTTATTAAAGCACGGGGACAGAGCCAGTGGGCAGAAAGAGCTGAACTGGGGTTTGTGAAGAATGGTTGGATTTATACTATGGGGTTGGGGACAAAAAGTTAAAAGAGAGGCCTCCGGAGGGACTTTGATATGCTAAAGAGGACCCCTAAGGTACCTGAGGCCTTGCGAAAGTCAAGCTGAGGTTGTTTGTCTCTCTAGCAAAGCATTAACATTGAGACAGTGGGGAGTTCCTGGAGTCAAGTCGTACTCGGCCCGCCTCGGATATCTGTCGATGGGCTGCAGGTTATAAGGAAATTGAATTTTACCTGCCATTTCCTTCTTGCCTTTGTTCCCCACGTCACTGTGGACGGGTGTGGTTGGGGTTACAGGAAACGGAGTCTACGGGTTTCTGGAAATTAGGCTATTGATAACGCCGCCTTTCTCCTGTAATTTACTAAGACGTTTGCAGACTGATGGAGACACTTGTCCCGAAGGACTGGGATCTCTCAGTTAACCATTCGTTTTGTCATGTTTTGTTTCTTTCCTTTGTCTTCAGGCAGCCAGGTGTGCCTGAGGCACCTCTCACGCGTCCCACCCGGGGGAGGGCTTGTATTTTGCCCTGCCTGCCTCATGCTCCCTCATCAAGCTCTAGTTAGGTAATCTTCTTTATAAGCCCCTCTCATCACCTAGAAGAAAGTAACCTTGTCATAACTGATATGGGCAGCAAAGGCAGAAAAGAATGCAGATGAAATTCAATTTCCTTCTGACCTGCAGCCCATTGACGGATCCTTGAGGCCGGCAGAGTGAAACATTTCTCTGGGAACTCCAGACCGTTTTACCGTTAATGCTTTGCCAGGGGGGAAAGCAACTTTTGCTTCACAATAGCTAGGCTTCTGGATTCTGTAAGTCTTCTTTAACATATAAAAGTCCTTCTGGAAACGTCTCCTAGTCTTGACCTCCCCCAACTCCCAAGTATATCATCAGTCTCTCCTTACAATCCCAGGGCAGCTCTCTCTGCCCCTAAGTTCTGTCCCCATGCTTTAATAAAACCACCTCTTTGCACCAACGCTCTGCCTGCTTAAAGTATTCTATTTGTCAATAGGCTGCAGGTTATAAGCAAATTTAATTTTATCTACATTACTTTCTGCCTTTGCTGCCCATATCAGTGAACATATAGTGCAATATTGGTTTCAGGAGTAGAATTTAGTGATGCATCGCTTCACATATACTTTTCATATAATACCCCGTGCTTATCATAACACCTTCATACCGTCACGCATTTAGCCCATCCCCCACTCACCTCCCTCCATTAACCCCCAGTTTGTTCTCTATCATTAAGAGTCTCTCGGGGCCGTCTGGGTGGCACAGTCAGTTAAGGCGTCTTCAGCTCAGGTCATGATCTCGCTGTTCATGAGTTTGAGCCCTGTATTGGGCTCTGTGCTGACAGCTCGGAGCCTGGAGCCTGCCTCGGATTCTGTGTCTCCCTCTCTCTCTCTCTGCCTGTCCCCTGCTTGTGTTCTGTCTCTCAAAAAATAAATACACATAACAACAACAACAAACGTCTCTTAGGGTTTGCTTCTCTTTTAATTCCCCTTCCCATAGGAGAGCTTCTCCTGCTGGCCTCCTGACTCCATTCTGTTGTTACAGCAAATGCTGGGCACCCAGCACGAGCTTGTCCAGGGACAAGCATGCAGGGAATCAGAACGGACTGTTTATTTTGCACTGGTGTTCGCTCAGTGGAGTCACCTCCAAAGCCTGAACGTTGGGCTGGAGTTTTACTGAGTTTTTACATATACGTGCTTCCGGGTTGGGCAGGACTAGTTTAGCGAAGTTTCTGGTTCCTGGCTGCTGGCCGATGCAAGAGGCAAGCAAGATTGCAGAAACTAAAACCATGCAGGGGAGTACCTGGCCTCAGACATCGGGCTGCCCTTTTTTGTTTGCATTTATCAGCTTTCCTCCTCATTGTATGAGGGTTTTTTTTTTCCCCTTAAAGTTTTTATTTATTTATTTTTGAGAGAGAGAGAGTGAGTGCAAGTGGGGTAGGAACAGAGAGAGAGAGGGAGAGAGAGAGAATCCCAAGCAGGCTCCATGCTGTCAGTGCAGAGCCCAATGCGGGGCTAAAACCCACAAGCTGTTTGATCAGGACCTAAGCTGAAGTCAGACGCTTAGCCCCCTGAGCCACCTGGGTGTCTCTATATGAAGTTTTTTTTAATTAATTTTTACCCAAGTTACATTGTTATGCCCAGAATTCGTGATCCCCAAAGACCACTAGGGAGCCGAGTCCGATGCAAAAGCAAAGAGCCTTTATTCGAGCTAGCTCGAGCTCAATCCCCTACCTGCACCGACGCAGCGGTGAGATACCAGGGAAAGAGAGCGAGTTTCAAAAGGACAAAGGTTTTATTGGGGCCTGGGGGCAGTTGGTGAGGTAATGGCTATGGCCTCAGCCGATTGGCTGGGGAAGGGTCCTGGGGAAGGGTCGAGTCCTGTTAGGCAGGTGAGGGGGGGGGTTACTCAAGGGGAGGAGGTGTGGTCAAGGTGAAGGACACAGAACAAGATGGAGTCGGCTGGCGTAGGCCCGCCCTTTCAACATCACATTCAACGAGATGGCCTGTTTTCTAGGTTACTTAACTCAAATCTGCAGATATTATCAGGGAGAGAATCAGTTTAGCATATTTCAAACAAGTTTTATCTTTGGGAGAGAGCGTGTGTGTGTGTGTGTGTGTGTGTGTGTGTGTGGCGGGGGGAGGGTAGTGAACACGTGTAAGGGAAAAAACAAAATGTCCCTGAAAGATATTAGCTCTAGATTTATTTAGAAAGAAACATGAGAGGGGCACCCGGGTGGCTCAGTGCCTTAAGCATCCAACTCTTGGTTTTGGCTCAGGTCATGATCTCATGGTTTGTGAGTTCCAGTTCCTGCTTGGGATTCTGTCTCTCCCTCTCTCTGCCCCTGCCCCACTCACTCTCTGTGTCTCTCTCAAAATAAATAAATAAAGTTAAAAAAAAAAAAGAAAGAAAGAGGGGCGCCTGGCTGGCTCACTCGGTTGAGTGTCCGACTTCAGCTCAGGTCATGATTCACAGTTCCTGGGTTCGAGCCCCGCGTCAGGCTCTGACAGCTCAGAGTCTGGAGGCTGCTTGGGAGCCTGTGGCTCCCTCTCTCTCTGCCCCTCCCCGGCTCGTGCTGTGTCTGTCTGTCTGTCTCTCTCTCAAAAATGAATAAACATGAAAACTGAATAAAAAAATAAAATGGAAAAAAGAAAGAAAAATGAGACAAAGGTAAAGGGACAGAATAAAGAAAAAAGAAAAGTGAGGGGGCGGGGGAAAGAGTAGAGGAAAAAAAAATAGATAAAAAACCCAAAAAGGATAAAACTAATTGTGGTCAGATTCCCTCAGGTTACAACAAGCAGCTTTCTGAGCTAAAATGACCAAAAACTCAGGTCCGGACATGGTCTTACAAGGGTGCTTGGCATCCCCTAACAATGGCTGTGTGATACTGTGATTTATATTTGGTCTTCCTCTGTCCTTGTTGCAGGGTTTTCGCCTCAGCACCCGGGATTTGTTTTCTTGCTGTGTGGAAGAAGGAAGAGATGGGCACAAAATGAGGAGCAGGCAAAAGTCTATTAGAGTAGTATGAAAGCTGTCTTTACAGAGAGGGGGCATTTGAAAGTGAATACCAGCCACTGTAGGCAAGGCTCCTTGTTTTCTAAGGTTCTGGTCAGCCCTCCCTTCCCTTCCCCCCTGTTCCTTCTCAGGTTCTATCCTCACTGGCTGGATAACTCTAGGTGCCAGGTTGCCCACTCCTGATTGGCTCGACTCCATTGTGTGAGGAGTCAGGCTGATCATAGTGTCCTTCCTATAACGCAAGTCTTATGGTTTCCTTTTTTTACTTAGGTAGTTTGAGTGTTAAATTCCTGAGGGAGCGTAGGTGGTATCTGTTACACTCTGGAGAGGGATCTTATGCCCGAGGGGGTTTGCTATGGTCAAACACTCCCAGCATCGTTCCAAAATACGTGTTTTTTTTCCCACCCAGGGACCTCAAGTCCTAACCTTTCCCTCTCTGCCTATTTTATCGTATCTTTCCCCTCTTGTATCCAACGCCCGTCATGGGGCTCCTAAAACTCCTGAAATTTCCTTAGTGAGGAAAGCAGTAAAGTGGTCTTTTATTATTCATAAGATGTCCCTTTCAATGACACCAGAATATATATTGATAAGATGGCTTTGGGGAAAAGCCCCAAGGGATAGGGGCTGGTTGCCATGGGAACAGCATCAGGATTAGAGGGGTGGGGAAGGCAGAGGGGCTGGAAGTTGAGTTCAACCCACAATGGCCAAAGATTTAATTGGCCATGCCTGTGTAATGGAGCCTTCACGGAACCCCAGCAGGATGGGGTTTGGAGAGCTTTAGGGCTGGTGAACTTGTGGAGATTTGGGGAGAGTGGCATGGGACGCTCTGGGTCTGTCCCCCCATACCTTGCCCGCTGCATCTTTTCCGTCCGGCTATTCCTGAGTAATATTGTTGGAGTAGGCAACTGACACCTAATACCTGAAGGTCAGCAATGAGGAGGTCCCAGCTGGCTATAGGGAAGGTCAGAGACCTGTGCTGGCAGTACTTCCCAAGAAGACAGGTCACAATGGCAGATGCCGTGACAGGAGCCCTCTGACTAAAATGGGAAGAAAGAAGCATGAAACCCTGTTACGGGCCCCAAGTAATGCATATTCTGCCTCTAGTCAACAATTGCTGATCAAAGACAGAAACCCAAACCTCGGGACGCGGTTCTGTCCCTTACGTTCTCCGCTCTTATCTCTCAAGAGTGTACCTTTTGTCGTAATAAACTTTGCCACTTGTGTCACTTATGTGCTGTGCCGCTCGTCTGTCCTTGAATTCATTCTCATGACAAGACCAAGAAACTTCAGGTTCTTGAGGTCCAGTTGGGTGGAGGCCCCAGAACCTGGATTCTCCCCAGTTCGACCAGGAACAATATCCTTTTATAATCAACTGGCAATCTAATAAGTAAACTGTGATTTCCAGAATTCTGTGACCTGCTCTAGCAAATGAATTGAACCAAAAGACGGGGGGTTTGTGGTAACCTCCAATCTGTAGCCAATCAGTGAGAAGCACCATGGAAACAACAACCTTGGACTTGCTGTGGGCATCTGAAGGGGCAGGCACAATTTATGGAACTAAGTCCTTTATTTTTTTCTTTAGGTTTATTAATTTATTATTTCTAAGGCAGAAAGAGACAGAGAGAGAGAGAGAGAGAGAGAGAGAGCGCACACGTGGGTGAGTGGCAGAGAGAGAAAGAGAGAGAGAATCGGAAGCAGGCTCCAGCTGTCAGCACAGAGCCCACTGCAGGGCTTGAACTCACAAATCACAAGATCACGACCTGAGCTGAAGCCGGAAACTCAACCAACGGAGCCATCCAGGTGCCCCATGTGAGACTAGGTCCTTAATATGTGGGATCCGATAACATCAGGTAGATAAGGTCAGAACTGAGTTAGATTATAGGACACCCAGAGAGTGTCACAGAATTGCTTGATGTGTGCAGACTTCCCCATGTCTGATGTCAGAAGTGAAACAGCGTTGTAGTAGAGTATTGAGAACAGAGGAGACACGCAAGAGTGTGTTTTGTCTTACTTTTACAGGCTCTTTATGAAGTCATTAGCAAGAAATGGACCAGTCACAGCTGGAGATTATTTCCATTGCTATTCTTACTTTTTGGGTTCACAAATAAGGACTCCAAAGAGCTTTTTGTCTACGTGGGTTATTGGCAATTGTTATTTCCCTTATTAGAAATTACAATCTGTATGATGTTTCAGTAGCTTGTTTTCACTTCCAGTTTGAAAATCTATAATATTGTTAGGCTTTTAAACAGCCCCAATGACTAACCTTAAAACATTCCATTCATTTTTTTTTAAATTATGAATGATCGGTCTCAAAATGATGCTATAACTCAACGGACATCATGATACTGTAAGCAATGTTCTGTTGCATAAGACAAAATAAGGTACGTTATTAATACCTTATGAAAGCTAAGTGGAAGCATTATTAAAGCTTTATTAAAGCTTTTATTTAATATTAAATGTTAGTCATATTTCCCTCCATAGGATTATCGGCAGATTTCTCGTCAGAAACCTTAGAGGCCAGAAGGAAAAATGAATGTCAACCAAGAATCCTATATCCTGCAAACGATCCTTCAAAAACGAGGGAGAAATGAAGACATGCCCCGATAGACAAAAGCCTGCCCTGTGAGAAATGCTACAGGAAGTCATCCAGATTGAAGTGAAAGGAGGAACACTTGGGTGGCTCAGTCGGTTGAGTATCCCCCTCTTGATGTCAACTCAGGTCATGATCCCAGGGTTGTGGGATAAAGCCCCATGCCAGGCTCCACATTGAGTGTGGAGTCTGCTTAAGATTCTCTCTGTCTCTGTCTCTCCCTCTCTCTCTCTCCCTCTGCCCCCTCTCCAACCCTCTTTCTTTCTAAAAATAAATAAACAAACAAATACGTACATACATACATAAATACATAAAATAAATGAAAGGACACTAGACTTTAGGAATTAGTAACTAGACAGTAGTAGCTTGAAGCCATATGGAGAAGCAAAGTTAAATAGGTGGGCGCTTATAAAAGCTAGTATTATTGTTACTTTGATTTGGTAATTCTGCACTTTTTCTATGAGATTTAAGAGAGGAATGCCTAAGAAACTATCCTTAGTCTGCCTGGGGACACATAATACATAAAGATGTCATTTTGTGACATTAATACCTGAAAGGGGAGGGAGACAGACTTGAATAAGAAAAGGGCTTTTATATGTTGTTGAAGCGAGGCTGTATACATTTAAATCAGACTGTTAGGACTTGAAGATCTTGTTATAGACCGAATGTTTGTGTTTCCTCCTGACAAAGGAAAGCTCTGAATCTGATGGCTTCACAGGTGAATGCTACCAAATGTTTAGGCAGGAACTGACACCAATGGTTTTCCAACTCGTCCCAAAAAATGGAAGACAAGGAAACACTTCCTAAGTCATTCTCTGAGTCCAGCATCCCGATACCGGAGCCAGACAAAGACACTACAAGAAAAGAAAGTATAGACCGATATCCCTTATAAACCTTGATGCAAAAATCCTCAATACATATTGGATCTATGGTGAAATTTGCCATAGAAAGGAAAGTCAAGTGGAAGCTCAAAAGTATACCCCTGGCCAAGAGAGTAAATGTTGTATCTAGCAGAATGGTAGAGATTAGTGGCATCCTAAGGGGTCTGAAGAAGGCAGGCATGATGTCTGCTTAATTCACCAGTCTGGTCCCCTCAGCAAGTGGATGGACGCTGGCGGAGGATTCTAGACCGGGGGTCTGCAGAGTACAGATTGCGGACGCAAACTGGCCAGCTCCCGTTTTTGCATATGGGGTTTACTCTTACAAGTGACTGAGAAAAATCAAAGAATGATATGTTATAACGTGCAAAAATTAAGAGAGATTCATATTCCATCACTAATAAATAAAGCTTCACCCGGACACAGAGGGACACTTGCTCACGTGTGTACCGTCTGGCTGTTTTGGCACATGACGAATCCCAGCGACCAGGTGATAACGCTACCCTGTTTCCAGTGCCTACCACAGCGACCCTGAAAGAATACAGCGTTCGTGTGCATTACCGGACTAGGCAGTCGTCCCAGTATTCCCAATTCACAGGAAAGCAACAATCATGAAAGGCAGAAATGTTATTTCATTTTTTAAATTATACCAGTGATTTTTTAAAAAAGTTTTTTTTATTTGTTAAAATGTATTCATTTTGAGAGGGGGCAGGGCAGAGAGAGGAGAGAGAGAATCCCAAGCAGGCCCCACGCTGTCAGCCCGGAGCGCCATGCGGGGCTTGAACTCCCGAACAGGGAGATCGCGACCTGAGTCGAAGTCAAGAGTCGGATGCTAACTGACCAAGCCACCCAGGCGCCCTGAAGAGTAGAAAACTTAAACAGGATCTCACAACACAGCCAATTGTGTCTTCATAAAAATAAAAGTTGGAAATGAGGCTGCAACCCAAGCAAGTTGCCAAGCGGCTTGTTATTTTGCCAAGTGAGGAAACCATTCACTGAGGGTGATTTAATTCAACCATGTTTGATCATGGCAGCCAAAGAAACGTGTTCAGAGAATACAAACTTGTTGAAGATTGTTAGCTTTTTTGCTTGGTGAATTGAGAACGTCAACTGAATTTCTAGAAAGGCACACTTATCCAGCAGAGGGCAGCATTACCCCACAGAGTCAACAGCCTTCACCAGAAGGAGACCCCATTTAGAGGAGCTGAAAGTTGACGATATGCTCAATTGCCAAGATTTCATAAACAGCGTATTAGCTTTTTTAATCTTCATGAAAACCCTGTAAGATAGGTGTTATTCTCATCCTCGTTTTACAAGTAAAAAAACTGCAGCTCAGAATGGTGAAGTGACTTTCACAAGGTACTAAGTTTAAGCCATTTATTTGTCTGACGCCGGGACCCGTACTTTTTCAGTGAAACACAATTCCAAAGTGCTTGCTATGTGCCAGGCGTGGTCTAAACACCTTGCACGTTTTAACTCCTTTAATTCTTCTATGAATCCCAGCATTTAGGTACCATCATCCCCATTTTACAGATGAGGAAACTAAGATAAAGAAAAGCGAACACGTTTCCTAAGGTAATTGCACCAGAACTGGGATCTGTACTCACACTGTCCGGCCTGAGTCCCCAAAGGCCATCACGACCCTGGTCCCTGCTTTCTGCTGGTGAGCTCATCATATGATGATAAGCCGGGGTTTCTCAAAGTGGAGGTTAGTGTCACCTAGGAACTTTCTAGAGCTGCAGTTTTGAGGCCATACCCCAGACCTCCTAACTCTGAAACTCTGTGGGTAGAGTCCCCTGCTCTGAGTTTAACAAGCCCTCGAAGTGGTTAGAAGCCATGCTAAAGTTAGACGCTGGAGTGTTTGATTCTCACTGTGGTCCTCACCCCTACAGTGCCCTCAACTCATACAAGTAAACGTGTAACACACCTCTGTCCGTCTGTACGTTGAATAAGGGATGCTTGTGAACATACACAGATTTTACGGGTCGAGGCAAAGGTGCTTGTGTTGAATCTGACTCTTGGCTTGCTTTTAATTCCCAGGAGCAAGTTTTCTGGATGTGGTCTTTGGATACCTATGTCACAAATTATTACAACAGCAATACCCTTTCTTGTTCCCGCCTCATGGCTGTGTCGCTCTTCTCTCATTATAAAGCTTCCCCCCCCCCAGGGTGCCTGGGTAGCTCAGTTGGTCAAGTCTCCCACTTCAGCTCAGGTCACAATCTCCTGGTTTGTGGGCTTGAGCCCCACGTTGGGCTCTTTGCTGACAGCTCAGAGCCCGGAGCTTGCTTTGGATTCTGTGTCTCCCTCTCTCTCTGCCCCTCTCCCACTCACGCTTTGTCTCTCTCTCTCAAAAATAAATAAACATTAAAACAAATTAAAAAAAAAAAAGAACTAAGGTGGCCTTCCCACACCCACCCCTTACCCGAGACTAATAAGAAGGAAAGGGAACTGTGAAGAATATAGAAATAGCAGATATAAGGTACAGCCTCCACCACTAATGCTGAGAGAGGGTGCCCAAGGAAGGCGTCCCCACCAGTTGGGGAATGTGACTTGAGCTGGACCCCAGTACTCAGGAGCCCCCTCTCCTGTTCTGGAAATGTGGGTTCCGTTTGCCTTTTCTGTTCCCAGAGGCTGCTCCGAGGACAGCCTTGAGATGCTGAAAACGCCTGAACAGTACATGTGGCTGAGCCCAGTCAGCGCCTCTTTGTAAACTTTTAAGATTTGGAGGACAGGTGCAAGGATCCATTTCTCTTGCTGAGCTCAAGACAAGCCTCCTAAGTTCCCTTTGCTTTTATTAAAAGTGCTTCTCGCCACCACGGAGTGGCCTGCCTCTGTCTTTAGTCTCGCCGCGCCGTCTGCCCGTGGGGGCTGGTGTCAGATCACACAGGGAAAGCTCCTGAAAGGATTGGGAAGCTACACCCCCCCACCCTCGGTAGGGAGAGCATAGCCATGGCTCACTGACTGTGGAGAAGGTGCTGTGGTGCGAAGCTGGAGGAACTTTCTGCAAACCCATCCCCTGTAACCTTTTCTAAATCCACCCTCCGGCGTGCTGGGAAAGCTGAGTCTCACTTCACTTACCATGACTTTATTGCATCACCTAAAACTAAGACCCGTTAAATGATGGAATGCCAGACACATCATTTATGGTGAGACACATCCCGATTTCAGAGATACATCCTGATTCCAGAGATACGGTTTCTTTTCATTATATTTTTTAAAGTTATTTATTTTGAGAAAGCTGGCTCATGTGCCCCTGGCTTGTTCATTTCTGATCTGACTAACCTTGACTTCCCTGCTCTTGGTCTCAGCTTAATCTTAAGCCTGGAAGCCACCAACACAGGGTCACCTTTCTCTTCTTCTGCTCTTCTGTCCTATTCCCAAACAAGACAAAGTCAGGGAAGCTGGAAACCCGGGCCAGTCTGGGCATCAGGTATGGTGAGCAGTGACGGTGGCCAGGGCAGATTGGTAAGGAGACTGCACCCTGATGGTTGGTTGTGTCAGACCTCCGGGTGGGAAATCCTGGAGGGCATAGGCAGAGCAGTGACATCTCTGTGTGGAAATACACAGCCGGGACTAGGGAGGCAACGGGTATTTCCTCTAGGTTTCACCAGCCCTTGGGGGAAAAAAAATACGCGTCAGGTAACACAACGGGCTTGAGTCTCTGAGAGCGTAACCGCAACACCCCCGGCCCCCCAACCTTTGCTGTGCCCACCTAGTAGGGTCCTAGGTCCTTGAAGACCTGCTGAGTGGCTCTCCCTGGTGGTTCACAGCTGGAGTGGGATGAGCAGCTTCCTCCCTCCACTTGTCCTCGGCCGTTGGGGTGCTGCCCTGGGTGACTCAGACAAAGCGGGGCCGGGGACAGCATCTCCGCCCAGAAACTCTTAGGGGTCTGTGTTTGCTGCATAAAAGCCTCTGTGCTTTCTTAAAGACAAAATGTTGACCTTGAAAAATGAAAGGTGGCACCTCCTAACTTTTTTTCTGAGAGCCAGCACAAGGATCCAGGCAGTGTACTGAGAGACTGAGCTTGTCCACCAGCTTTTCTGAGGCCGTGTCTCTGATTCCGAACTTTGGAACTTGTGAGAAGGTACTGGTAGGGTAGAACTAAAAGGCCTTGCCTTGTTCGAGTACAATTTTAGCTTAGATTTGATCTTCCCGTTCCTAGACTTCTACTTTGTCACGTTTGCCTCGCAGATGCCTTTTCTGAAGCCGGTGATAATGGCATGAGGGCTCAGTGCGGACGGGGGTAATTTCCTCAAAGTTAAAGACCTTTTGACCTCTTAATCGTGAAATGCGTTTCTATCCAGAATTCTCCCCAAGTCACGGTGGTGCCTAAGGAACGTGATTCACTCTTCGGGCGCCTGGGTGGCTCAGTCGGTTGAGTATCCAACCCCTGATTTCAGCTCGGGTCACGATCCCAGGATTGTGGGATTGAGCCCCACATCGGGCCCTATGCTGACTGTGGAGTCTGCCTAAGATTCCGTCTCTTTCTCTCTCTGCCTGCTTCGCTCATGCATGCGCTCTAAGATTAAAAAAAAGAAAAAGAATGTGATTCATGCTTTTGTGTCCTTAAAACGGAAAGTCATAAGGGCACTGAGATGTGTACTTAAACACCACCAGAACGTGGACATGAAATTCATGTAACGACTGGCTTTTGAAAACCATCCACTAGCACAGAGCGGTCGGCGGGTCAAAGATGAGCCCCTTTTGGGGCCTGGCACTGGTCTCGGCAATGGAGGTAGACAAGGATCTTGCTGGGCGGAATGAGAAGATAAATAAGTCAATGGCAGGTATCGATAAGGACAATGACAAAGATAAGATAAGGTCACGTGGTAGAGAGTGAGTGGGGCTGATTTAGCTAGGGGGGGTCAGGGAAGGCTTCTCTGAAGAGAGTGATGTTTATTTTTTTTAATGTTTTTATTTATTTGTGAGACAGAGAGGCAGAGTGTGAGTGGGGGAGGAGCAGAGAGAGAGGGAAACACAAAATCTGAGGCAGGCTCCAGGCTCTGAGCTGTCATCACAGAGCCCGACGTGGGGCTCGAACTGACGAGCCGCGTCGCGAGATCACGGCCTGAGCCGAAGTCGGATGCTCAACCCACTGAGCCACCCAGGGCGCCCCAGAAAGCGATATTTAAATTACAACCTGAATAGGAGCGCCTGCCCGGAGCCGGGGTGGGAAAGGCGCGGGCCTGGCATTCCTACAGGTGCTGCAGCTGGCGGCCCGCGGCCTGGCCGGAGGCTCGGCCGCGCTGCTCTCCTCGGCCGTGGCGGTGGGAAAGCCCCGCGCGGGCAGGGACGCGGAGCTGCGCGTGGTCCAGGTGCCGGCGTGGGCGGGGTCGGCGGGCCCCGGGCCGGGCGTCTGGGATTGCAACGGGGACAGGCGAGAACCGCTGTCCTTGGCGAACCTGCGGAAGAGGAACCCGGAATGTGGAGAAGAAGAACTGGCCTCCAGGCTGGACCACGGCGAAGCCAAGGCCACGCGACACATCTTCCTCACCAGGCACTCCCAGAACCACGTGGATGCTTCCCAGGAAAAGGACCGCACGCTGACGCCCCTGGGTGGTGAACAGGCTGAACTGACGGGGCTCCGACTTGCCAGCTTGGGCTTGAACTTTAATAAAATTGTCCATTCGCCCATGACCCGGGCCATCGACACCACTGCTGTCGTCAGCGAACACCTGCCAGGCGTCTCCAAGGTCAGCGCAGACCTGCGGAGGGAAGGCGCCCCCATCGAGCCCGACCCACCCGTGTCCCACTGGAAGCCCGAGGCTGTGCAGTATTACGCAGCCGGGGCCCGGATTGAGGCCGCCTTCCGGAACCACATCCACCGGGCAGACGCCAAGCAGCAGGAGGACACTTCCGTGATCTGCAGCTGCCATGCCGACGTCATCCGCTACATGGTGTGCCGGGCGCTGCCGTTCCCCCCGGAAGTCTGGCTCCACCTCTCTCTCAAGGACAGTAGCATCAGCCACCTGGTGGTTCGGCCTGGTGGCCGAGGGGCGCTCAGGGCCCTCGGGGACACGGGGTTCATGCCTGCGGACAAGATCTCCCGCTCCTGAGGGCTGCCTGGAGGACCTGCTCCCTGGGCCCCCAGCCTGGTCCGCCCGGGTGCCGCCACGGACGCGGCTCCTTCCCCGTCTTCCCTCCACAGGCTGCGCTGCGGTGACGCTGTTCCTCCGGGAGGAAGGTGAAAAAGCGCGCACGTCTTTAGTGTCTAAAATGGGGCGTTTCGGTCTGCACTTCCGGCCCAGGATGGAAAAGGGAATCGTCCCGAGCAGATCCGCCTGATTTCTGTCTTGGGGTTCTCTGCCCCGTCTGCCAGGACGGGGCCTCGCTGCCGCCGTCTGCAGGGACTACGACCAGTTTGCACAGGCGTCTTTGGTCGTGACCGCTGTTGGCCACGGGAGCCCCTCGAGGCTGTGGGCAAAGCCCATTAGGCACCAGGGGCTCCCCGGAGGAGGGGCCGCCGTCCAGAGCGCTTCCGTTCAGAACTTGTCGTACGTTCTTCTCATTTCTTAAAACTCTATCACTTAAATATTTGTCAGTGAAAGATTCTGTTCCTCTGGGTTCTTGCTTCGGTAACCACTCGGTCTGGGGGCCTGCACCTGTGACACCACGGGGTCTGAACTCCCCTGTGTTGTTAGGCCTTTCCCAGCACCTCGGAGCAGCATGACGGGTGAAGGAGGGAACCAGGACCCGAGAGCGACAGTGCAGCCAGGGAGGGTCCTGTTTCAGGAGAATACTAGACACTTCAGTCTGCCTCTGGCTGGTAATCCTTTACACCTACGGATTAAACTGTTTAGACGTGATGTGTCCATTCCAAGTATTCTGTCAATTCAGGAGAAACTACAATTCCTGTGAATGGTTATGAGCATTTTCTGCGATCAGTGCGACTAATTGGGACATCTGATCCATTTCTCTGTAACTTTGGAAATAACTGCCAAATAAAATTTTATTTTACCGGTTTAAAAAAAAAAAACCCGAGTAAACATCTTTGTCAAAATTTGTCCCAGCCATCCATCCTTCCCACCATTTCCTCCCCCCTCCCCACCCCCGCACCCACCCTCACCCTCAATAGAACTGGACTAAGGGGTGGTCCCTCCACCTCTGGGCAGCTGTCCAGAGTGCTAACAACTAAGCAGAACAAAAACCTTCCTGCGAGAATTCAGCAAAGTGTAAACCGGCCCTTCTGACAAAGTTGGGGAGAACTTCCCCGTGGGAACAGAAACTGCTGGTCAAAGCAGATCTGTCTCTTGACAGGATTTTTGCACAGCTGTCACGCAGCCTTAGCCCAGTAGATTGGAAAAGGGTGGGGACGAGGCTGACTACGAGGAAGGAGAGATTTCTTTTACTAAATATTAACGCCTTCAGTATGCCTCTGAAAAACGTCATTGCTTGGAAAAATCATGAACGAGAGAGCATGAGCTCTCATCTCCTACAGTCTCTCCTCTAAGATGGGTCCAATGGTAGAAAAAAAAAAAAGCTGATGTAACAACTGGCTCACAAGGCAGTAAGAATTGCCACTTACAGGCCAGTTCCACGTTCTCCTGGAACATTCTAGGATGGCTCGCCTGGTTGAGATCCTCTTCTCCATCCTCCGCGTAGATGACTTACCATCTTTTTTTTAGGAAACAGAGACGTGTACATATTATTCTTATTGTTCGATGTGAAAATGTGAATTTAAAAATATGTCAACCGAGGGAGAAGGATAGACAGAAAAAGGCACTTTAAACTTCACATGTTCAACTTTCACATAGTGATTACTGCCAGGGGACCCGAGGAAACCAAGGGGTCGTCTCCCTAAGACTTGACATCTATTTGTTTCCATTTTTCCAAAGAATTTACATGTTGTGATTAAATATAAATTTATTTGATAATAAAACTGAATTCTGTCCGTGTAAATTCTTTTCCAGGAATGTATACCCAAGGCAAGACAACTATCATGTGGGTGCGGTCATATGTAAGTAACCACTCACGTGTGCCTATGCATACATTTAAAAAAGTCCTTAAATGGTTGAAAATGACGGCACTCACATACACCAAATGTGGTTTATTTTTTATTATTTTTTTTACATTTACTTTTTTGTGACACAGAGTGTGAGCGCGAGTGGGGGAGGGGCAGAGAGCGAAGGAGACACGGAATCTGAAGCAGGCTCCAGGCTCTGAGCTGTCAGCACAGAGCCTGCCTGACACGGGGCTGGAACCCAAGAACCGTGAGATCATGACCTGAGGCAGAGCTGGATGCTCAACCAACTTAGCCACCCAGGCTCCCCACATACGCTAAATGTTTTAAAAAACAGAGCAGGAAATCTGGGGCGTTCATTTCTTTTATTCATTCATTCATTCATTCATTCATTTAAATTTACTGAGGCCCTCATTTCAATATGATTTTTCATATTCAAGAAAAACTTTTATTAGCACAAATTTAACCCTGTACTTAACGTTATGTAATTTAAACTCTATAAACTTAAATGGATCACTACAATTCTAAGTCAGGATCGAGCTTGGGTCACGGTGACCTCTCTTGCTAAGTCAAAACCTACCGATAAGAGTATGGGGACAGAGCTGTTCCCTGAAGGAAGATGATGCACGTTCCCCGGATTTACAAGGCAGCAGTGGGAAGAAAGTGAATTTAATCCACCCTAGTGCACTATTCACTGTGTTCATGAGTCATCTTTGCCTCAGGAGGTCAGGGGAGGTCAGAATTTTTACCTGGTGGTATGACCTAGACTATTCCAGTACTTTTCCAAGCCTGTTTTAGTGGTCTGATCGGTTACTGGGCTGCTATAGTTTCCCCCTGACCGGTCCTATGGGGTACGGAGTACTAAGAGACACTCAGTGAATGGCCTGGCTTTCGGCCATAGTTCTCTACTCTCCATGGGTTGCAGTAGCCTAGTTTCTACCTGGTAATCAGCATCAATCAACACGGCTTATTCGTATGCTTTTTGTGTCGTGGCCCAAAGGTACCCAAACAGCCAGGGCAGTCTCCGCTCTCAATGTCGCGTTTACTTGATTAAAAAAAAAAAAAAAAAAAAAAGTCGTGATTGAAATATGCAGGTCAAAAATGCAAACATTTTCAGTGAATGACAGGTTGGCACAAAACCCCACCCTACACTCACCACCCAGCTCAAGAAATAGAACATTCTTGGTACACCAGGAGCCCCTCTCTGGATCTCTTTCCCTCCTTATTTTCCCACAGGAAAGCACAGACCTGCCTTCTCAAGCCGTGGAGGAGTTTTGTCTGTTTTCGAGCTTCGTATGCATGGAAACTCACAGCATGTACTCTTTTTCCATTGCTTTCTTTTAGCTCAACATTATATCGATGAGATTAATTCATGGTTTTGCAGGTATAAATTAGTCGCTTGCCCTGCTGTTGGAACACACCCTCAATTAATTCATCCATCCCATTGGTAATGGAATTATCTGTTGATGGACCTCAAGAGGTTTCCAGCCTTAGGGCATTTCCAGTACTGAGGCCTCAGATTTCTTGGCGTCCATGCTCCTGCATTTCTGTTGGGCACATCTAAGGTTGTATTCCCGGGTCTCAGGGAATCCGCACGTTCTACTTTTGTAGATTCTTCCAAATCATTTGTCCAAACTCTACTGATTTATAGTGTACAAGCGTTTCCGTTTTTCCACAGTCTTGTGAACACTGGCTTTGTCATTTTGGATAGTGGAATTAGTGGTTTTGACTTGCATTTCTTTGATAACAATCGAGATTCAGTACCTTGTCATACATCTCTTGGCCATTCGAATATCTGTTATGAAGTGGTGTATCTTGCCTGTTTTCCCATTTATCATTTTCCTTTGGGTCTTCCTTTGTCAAATACGTACTTCAAAATATTCTCCCTCATTTTTTAATGAATGCTGTCTTTTGATGTTCAGATATTCCTAATTTTCATTTATTCCCAGTTTTCAATGTTTTCCTTAGTTAGTACCTTTTGGATCCTTTAAGAAATTATTTCCTGCTCAAAGTCATGAAGATATTCTCCTGTTATATTCTAAAAACTTTTACTGTTTTACTGTTTCTTTTTCCAAACGTTTATTTATTTTTGACAGGGAGAGAGACAGCACAAGCAGGAGAGGGACAGAGAGAGAGAGGGAGATAGAATCCAAAGCAGGCTCAAGGATCTAAGCTGTCGGCACAGAGCCCAAGGTGGGGCTCAAACTTACAAACTGTGAGATCATGACCTGAGCAGAATTCAAACGCTTAGCCCACTGAGTCACCCAGGCGCCCCTGTTTTACTTTTTACATTAGATGTGTAATTCACCAAGAATGATGTTTTTGCATATTATTTGAGTAGGAATCAAGTTTCATCCCCCCCCCCACTTATTAATATATAACTCAACGACAACCCTTTAATGAAAAGATTGTCCTTTCTCAACTTTTCATAGTACCTCCCATCAGAGATCAAATGTCCAAAGAGAACATCGGTCTGTTTCTGGAATCTCTAGTCCTTACTTGTCCATCCTTGTACTGGAACCACAGTGTCATAGTTGTTAACATCTGTATAACAAATCTCTATCCCGAGAGTGTTAGTCTTCCAACTGTCTCCTTCTCCTATATTTTCTTATCTATCTTTGTCTTTTATATTCCCATAAATCTTAGAACTGGCTTTTAAACTCACACACACACACACACACACACACACACACACTCACACACACACACTCACACACCCTATGAGGATTTTACTTGAGGTTGCTGTGGATCCTATACAGAAATTTGGTGGTGGTCTTTATCACGCTGACTTTTTCAAACATGCATATTTTTAAGGTTTATTTGTTTTTGAGAAAGAGAGAGAGAGTGCAAGACAGAGAGATGGGGACAGAGGATCCAAAGCGGGCTGTGAGCTGACAGCAGAGCCTGATGTGGGACTCGAACTTGTGAACTGTGAGATAGTGACGTGAGCCGAAGTTGGACGCTCGATCACCTGAGCCCCCAGATGCCCCGACTTCTTCACATCTTGGCTACGATCCATTACCTCTCCTTCCCATTTATGACGTTTTTTAAATTCCTCTCAGTTATGTTTTCTACTTTTTTTGTGTAGAGGTTTTGTACGTGTTTATTAGGTTTGTTTTCAGTGGGGTTTTTTTTGTTTGGTTTTGTTTTGCTTTTTTTTTTTTTTTTTTTTTTTGAGAGTGAGAGAGCGTGTGCTGGAGCACAAACTAGGGAGGGGCAGAAGGAAGGGAGAGAGAGAGGGAATCATAGCAGGCTCCCTATGCCCAGCCTGGAGCCCAATGCCGCACTCCATCTCCCAACCCTCAAGTTGTGACCTGAGCTGAAATCAAGAGGTGGAGGCTCGACAGAGGGAGCCACCCAGGTGCCCCTATTTTTACATACTCGAACTGTATTCTTTCCTTTTTGTGTGCGTATAATTTTATTTACGCACTCATTGCTGTTATAAACAAAACACAGGCTTGATTTTTGCACAACGGCTTTAAATTCAGTGACTTTGCAAAAGATTATATGTAAATTCTTTTGGATTCTCTTTCTTCGTCTCTGTATTTGTCTCTTTCTCTGTGTATCTCTCTGTCTCTCTAATTATTATTATTACTTAACATTCATGTTAATTCATTTCCTCGACACATTGAATCAGTTAGGACCTCCCATCATTCCCACTCTCAGACAGCAACACTTTAGCATGAGGTACATTGTTTGATTTAAAGTTTTGATTTGTTTGTTTTTGTCAAAATAGGGACTTTTCTTTCTATGTGTAGTTTGCTAAGTTTCTTTTTTGTTTTTCTTGTTTTTAAGTTTATTTATTTTTGACAGAGACAGAGTATGATCATGAGCTGGGGAGGGGCAGAGAGAGGGGGGGAGGCACAGAATCCGAAGCAGGCTCCAGGCTCCGAGCTGTCAGTACAGAGCCTGACGCGGGGCTCGAACTCACCAATCGTGAGATCGTGACCTGGGCCGAGTTTGGTCGCTTAACCGAGGGAGCCACCCAAGCGCCCCCCTTTTTTTTCTTAGGTCAGGAATTGATGTTGAATTTTATCAAGCATTTTTTCAGGAACCTATTTAGATGGTCATTTGATTTTTATTCGTTATTCTGTTGATGGCATAAGTTATATGGATTGATTTCAAATATGAAGCTATGGGGGCGTTTCTGTACCACAACCAATTTGGACGTGGTATATTATCCTTTTTCATGTGTTGCTAACTCACTTTGCAAATACTCTGTTCAGGTTATTTTTTGCATGTTTATGAGCAGATGGCCACACTGTCTCACCTTGGGCCACGTCAGATTACTAAGGAACCTCCTTAGCCAACACACGGCCCACAAGTGTGAGGGTATCGATGCCCCCCTAGGCGTGAACTTCAAAGGAGCAGGAGGCTACCTACTGACTGTCAAGTGAGAAATTCTGGGTTTCTAAGAAGCCCCAAGAGAAGTGACTCCCCCATACCTAGGGCGTTGATCTCAATGAACAGATCCTTACATTGGCTTGTTTTAGGGTAGACTTTTTATTGCGTGCAGAACACCTCCCAGATGATAAGTGTCCAGCTAGTGAATTTCCACAAAGGGAACATATTCAGGTAATTGGAGCAAGAAATGGGCGCTCAGAGCATCTCAGCCGCCCCTCTCAGGCCCCCTTCCACATCCTTCCTGTCTTCGCTTGCTGGGTCCAATTCTCTGGCCACTGTGGTAGAGCAGCACAATCTTAGCACCTTCATACAGCACCAACCTATTTTCTTGCAGGTCTGTAGGTGAGAAGTCTGACGCGGGTCTCGCCCCTGGGCTAAACTCAAAGTGTTAATAGGGCTGCATTCCTTTCCGAAGGATCTGGGAGAAGACTGGTTTCCTGCTTATTCAAGTTGTTGACAAAATTCATTTCTTCATGGTGATAGGGTTGGGGGCCCAACCTTGCTGGTTGCCAGCTGAGGGCCACTTCCAGCTTCTATTGGCCCCTACATTCCTTGACTCCTGGCTCCCTTTTTTTCCATCTCCAGAACTTGCAACCATGGGTTGGGTTGCTTTTATGCTTCAAATTATTTTTTTAATATTCCATTGTATATATACGTGTGTGTGTGTGTGTGTGTTCACACACACACACACACACACACACACGTATATATATATATTTATACCACCTCTTTTTTTTTTTATTTTTCATAGAGACAGAGCACAAATCGGGGAGGGGGCAGAGAGAGAGGGAGACACAGAATCCGAAGCAGGCGCCAGGCTCCGAGCTGTCAGCAGAGCCCGACGCGGGACTCGAACTCACAAATTGTGAGATCATGACCTGAGCCGAAGTCAGACGCTCAACCGACTGAGCCACCCAGGCGCCCCGTATTTATACCACATCTTAATCCCCTCATTTATTGACGGATACTTGGACTGCTTCCGTAATTTGACTATTGCAAATAATGCTATTGTAAACATATGGGTACAAGCGTCCCTTTGTATTAGTGTTTTTGTATTTTTTTTGGTAAATGTCCCATAGTGTGATTGCTGAATTATAGGATGGTTCTTTTTTTTTTTTTAATGTTTTTTTAGTTTTTTCTTTCGAGTAAACCCAACGTGGGGCCTCTGCTCAGAACCCTGAGATCAAGAGTCTTACCTCCCCCACTGAGCCAGCCAGCTGCCTTTGCAGGGTAGTTCTATTTTTAACTTTTTGAGGAACCTCCACACTGCTTTCCACAGTGGCTGCATCAGTCTGCATTCCCACCAACAGGGCAAGAATTTTCCTTTTTCTCCACATCCTCACCAGCATCTGTTTCTTGTGTGTGTGTGTGTGTGTGTGTGTGTGTGTGTGTGTGTGTGTTTAAAGGTTATTTATTTATTTTGAGGGAGAAAGAGAGAAAGTGTGAGTAGGGGAGGGAGAGAGAGAGAAAGGGAGACAGAGAGAATCCCAAGCAGGCTCCATGCTGTCAGCACAGAGCCCAGTGCAGGGCTCTATCCCATGAACCATGAGATCATGACCTGGGCCAAAATCAAGTCTGATGCTTAACCGCCTGGGCCGCCCAGGTGCCTCTCTTGTGTTTTTGATTTTAGCCATTCTGACAGTGTAAGGTGATATCTCCTTGTGGTTTTGCTTTGCATTTCTCTGCTGATGAGTGATGTTGAGCATCTTTTCATGTGTCTGTTGGCCGTCCGGATGTCATCTTTGCAAAAGTGTCTATCCATGTCTTCTGCCCATTTCTTCACTGGATTATTTGTTTTTCAGGTGTGGAGTTTGATAAGTTCCTTATAGATTTTGGATACTCACCCTTTATCAGATATATCATTTGCCAATATCTCTCAGTAAGTTGTTTTTTAGTTTTATTGATTGTTTCCATTGCTGTGCAGACGCTTTTTATTTTGATGTAGTCCCTTTTAGCCTTCAGATTGTTTATACCTTTTCTGTTATCACATCTTTGGCTAATATTTACTTTTCTCTTCCACTCTTAAGGGCCCAGGATATTTCTTTTGCTCACTCAGATAATCGAGGATTAATCTCCCTCTTTTAAGGCCCATGGCTTTTAATTTCATCCGTAAAATCCTTTTTTGCCATATCAGGTAACATATTCACAGGTCTCAGGGAGTAAGATGTTCACATCATCTCGGGGACCATTATTCTGTGTATCACATCCCCATATGCCACTTGAAAAAAAATTTTTTAATGTTTACTTATTTTTGAGAGAGAGAGTGAGACAGAGTGTGAGCGGGGGAGGGCCAGAGAGAGGGAGACACAGAATCGGAAGCAGGCTCCAGGCTCTGAGCTCTCAGCACAGAGCCCGATGCGGGACTCGAACTCATGGACCGTGAGATCATGACCTGAGCTGAAGTCAGACGCCCAACCAAGCCACCCAGGCTCCCCCCGCCCCCATAATCCACTTTAATAAAAATAATTATTTTCTAGACTTTTAACACCAAAGATTGGTTTTTCTGTTTTGTATATAGATGGACTAATCCAACGTACACTTTTTGGAGCTTGGCTTCTTTTCGCTCATTGTTGTTTGTGTGGACGCTTTAAGACCCAGTGCTCAATTCATCGTGTTCCTTTTGCCCTGATGCAATGTTTGTGGAAGTATGTGTTGAGATGGAGACTGTCCCCTTGGGTCCTTGATTGACTCAGCTGAACCCCAAGTGGGACATATAACAGGGCTAAGAGATACATTTTTCTTGTATCAAGTCAATGAGAATCTGGGATTGTTTGTCATCACAGCAAAGCCTACCTAGGTTGTCTCAAAAGAACTTGGAACCAAAAGTTTGGTGCTGTTGTAACAAAAGTCTAAATTATGTGTCTTTATCTTAGTGGTCAGATAGTGGGCAATGAGAACACTGCCATTAGAGCCTAGAAAAATAGTTACCCGTGTATTTAATGATGCAATAGTTGGCAACATTGTCAGGTATTACCTTGAGAAGGAGATTACGTACCTGAAGAACTGGTTATTCGAGAGGAAGAGGTTGAAGTACAGAACATTAACAGTACATGTTGATTTCAGTCTGAAATAGCTTATAAAAGAAAACTTACCTGCAAGTGAAAAGAAAAGGGAATAGAGAGTATCTGAATTCAGGCTCTTGTAGGGTTAAAAGAAACAATTACTTTAATCTCATTCTCCCTGTGTCCTTTCCCCTCACCCCTCACCCCCCCCCCCCCACACCCCTCCCAAAAAAAGAGCAGACCTTAGAGCGAGAAGATACTAAAACCTGCCTTTTGGCAAGGGTCTGATCATGGGTACAGCCATCACACTGTTGTTAAACTTCCAAATGTATTAAGATGTTTCAGATTAGACTCTAGCTAAGAGTATAGAGCCCAGAGATCCCTTCATTAGAAAACAGTGACTCAAGAACAAAGACTAAGGTTAGGGCTCTTAGAACAAAACCCTTAGGGTCAAGTTACCTGTAATTAAGTTGAGAAAGAGGGGAGGAAAGAGACAAGTGTGTGAGAAAGCAAGATAATGTTGTTGCAAATCTAAGAATGTATGTAAAAAAACCAAAACCTAGGAGTGTATTAGTTCTCAATTACGGCATAACAAATGACCCCAAAGCTTAGTGGTTCAGAACAACATGTATGTGTTATTTCACACTTCCCCTTATTTCACAGAATCTGGGTGTTCTGCTTCAGGGTCCCTTTCAAGGCTGCGATCAGTGTGTCAGCCAGGGCTGAGTCTCATCTACGACTGGGAAGAATCCTCTCTCAAGTTTACTGAGCGGGTGCTGGCAGGATTTAGCTCCTGGTGAGCAGTAGGACTGAGGACCTCGGTTACTCACTGGCAGTGGCCTGAGGGTGTCCTCAGTTCCTTGTCACATGAGTCTCTCTAAATGCCAGCTTGATGAGTTAATGCGTGCGAGCTGAGAAGGCAATGGAACCTGTAGCATCGAAACTTGAGCCGCGGTCCTCAGTCTCTTTCTCTGTCTTTCTCAAAAATAAATAAGTTAATTAAAAACAAAAACTTAAAAAAATTTTTAAACGGAAATCCCTTGGAAATTCTGAGTTGAGGCATGATAGGATATTGTTCTGAGAGTTTACTTAGGAATGTGAGAATTTTAGAAGATAGCTAGAGTATTTAGAGACTCACGAAATGGCTGCGTGAATACATATCTTCCAGTTAGAAGCATATACAGGTTAAACAAATTACTTTGAATCAAATTTAACCTTCACGACTTACATTTTAACTCAAAAACACTTTGTTGTCCTTTTTGTGAAACCCTGATTCGCAGTGTTTGGCACCTGAGGGCTTTTCCACTACCCTTTCCTTTCTTTTCAAGAGTTACTCTATTACAGCCCTTAATTACTATTATTCGTAGACTCTGTAAATGGTAAATGTCCTATTAAAAAAATTATTTATTTATTTATTTTTATTTATTTATTTTTGAGAGAGAGAGAGAGAGAGAGCGAGCACGCTCACACGAGCAAGCAGGAGAGACACACAGAGAGAGGGAGAGACAGAATTCCAAGCAGGCTTCCTGCCATCTGGCGTGGGCTCCCCACGGGGCTCCAAGCAGGGCCCCATGTAGGGCTCCATCTCACAACCTATGAGATCATGACCTGTGAGATCACAACCTGAGCCAAACTCAAAGAATCAGACGCTCAGCCACCATTGGCCCACTGAGCCCCCCAGCACCCCCCACCCCCTCGCCCGTCCTTCTTTAGCAGATTGCAGCTCTGGAAAAGTCTGGCGTCCTTGATTTATGAGTATAGTGCCTTCTAGTGGCTAGTCTATGTCATTGCAACCACGGCTGCATTGAAGAAGGTATTTGAAAGCAGAATTTGCTCTCCAACTCCCAAGTTTCTAACTTTTCAAGCCTTGATAATCAGAATCAAAAAGCAAAGGAGAATTTAAGAAATGATACTGAGTTGGCTAGTAAGACAGAGCGCACATAACTAATTTTCTATTATTTAAGTGAGCCACTGTTTGCTCATGGAGCAAGGTAGGAAACAGGGTAGCATAATGGAGGGGAAACCTGCTTGTGTCATTTCTCCTCACTGACGCCGTGGGACTGAGACACAAAGGGACAAAGTGACTTAAATCACTTACTTATAAAGTTTTGGTTGTGAAGGAAACTAGACTTATTATGATGATTTAAGCTACAATTTTTTAAAATATTTTATTTATTTATTTGTTTGTTTTTCCATGCTTATTTATTTTTGAGAGACAGACAGGGAGACAGAGCATGAGCAGGGGAGAGGCAGAGAGAAAGAAGGAGACACAGAATCCGAAGCAGGCTCCAGGCTCCGAGCTGTCAGCACAGAGCCCGACGCAGGGCTTGAACTCACGAACCGTGAGATCATGACCTGAGCTGACGACGTTGGATGCTTAACCGACTGAGCCACCCAGGCTCCCCCAAAAGATTTTATTTTTTAGAGCAGTTTTAAATTCCCAACAAAACTGAGCAGAAAGTAGACTTCCCATATACCCCCCGCAGCCACACAGGCACAGTCCCACCAGAGTGGGACATTTGTCACAACTGATGACTCTGCATGGATATGTCATTATCACCCAAATTCCATAGTTTACACTACATGTATTCTTGGTGTTGTATATTCTATGACAAATGTGTAATGGCATGTATGTACCATTATAGTTTCACACTTTAAAAAACTCTCCTACCAACCACTGGCAATTACTGATTTTCTTCTCACCGTCTCCATGGTTTTGGCTTTTCCAGGCTGCGATGTAGCTGGAATCACACAGTATGTCGCCTTTTCAGATTGGCTTCTTTTACTTGATAATATGCATTGAAGTTTCCTCCATGTCTTTTCATGGTTTGGTAGCTCATGGCCTTTTAATGTTCCATTGTCTAGATATACCACAGTTTATCCATTCACCTACTAAAGGACATTTTGGCTGCTCCAAGTCTTGGCAATTACGAACAAGCTGCCTCAAGCATCCATGGGCAGGGTTTTGTGTGGACATAAGTTTCCTAGGCTATAGGTTTTCATTTTTAGTTTTCAGCATCTGTGGGGAGTGGCTGGTTAAATTTGACCCAGGTAGTACAGCTATAAATCTAGCTCCTGCTAGGCCTCCTCACCAAGGCAACCATTCCAAATGTTAGGAAAGTCAATACAAAGGTTGAAAAAACCATGGCGGAAGTATTTAATCGTATTATCTAAAGTTTATTGTATTTGGGAGTGATTAGATTGTGAGCGCGCAGTAAATGCAAATTACAGGCAATCACAAACTTCCTTTTGATTTCATGAGACCTTCAAACGTGCTGTGGTTGCTTTAGCCCATAAAAAATTTAGGCTGTAATAACGAGGAAGCCATGTGTAAATGTCTTGCACAAGCACTTTTAGAAAGGGGGCGGCAACTGACCCACATGATGGTGCCCAACACGTTCTTAGTTCAGATCCTGATGGCACGTGAGGACTGGAGACCTGAGATTAGCAGTTTAATCGAATTGAAGCCTACAGATACGTGGAGAAGAAAATACAATGCATATTTCAGCAAATATGCACATTCTCTTAAAAAATCCTCCAGCAACGGTCATTATTAAAGGTTAAAAATTTTGAACTACTCAAGGACTTTATGAAACCTTTTATTATACGTTGATCCACACGTTATTGCTATCTGCTGCCAGCTTTTACCCCAGGCCAAAATATCACAGAAAACCTTGTCTTTTCACCTGCCCCTCATGCCCTCCCCTCCCCAGTACCTAATGAAGAATCTACTTGGGCACAGCGATTAGAGACTGGTTTCTTGGTTAGCCTCCGATGTCTCGTGGTATAGATGTTGCTTCTCTGTGTGGTTTTTCTTAGTGATTCTGAAACCAGTTTTTACAACATTTGTGGATGTGCCCTGATTTAAGAAAACCTGATATCTCTGTTTAAATATTTAAATATTTAAATGTTTAAATATTTAAATACTTATTTATTTATTTATTTATTTATTTATTTATTTATGTGCGTGCTCCGTGTAAGCAGGGGAGGGGCAAAGAAAGAGGGAGAGAATCCTAAGCAGGCTCCTTGCTGTCAGCACAGAGCTGGACACAGAGCCTGAGCTGAAAAATCAACTCAGATGCATAACAAACTGAGCCACCCAGGCACCCGAGAGATCTTTTGTGGCTCCTTAGAGATTTTGGGATTGTTTGTTCTAGTTCTGTGAAAAATGCTGTTGGTGTTTTGACAGGGATCGCTTTAAATCTGTCGATTGCTTTGGGTCATATGGACTTTTTTTTTTAAAGTTTATTTATTTTGAGAGGGAAAGAGAGAGAGAGAGAGAGAGAGAGAGAGAGAAGGAGAGAGAGAGAATCCCAAGCAGACTCCACTCTGTCAGCGCAGAGCCCGATGTGGAGCTCAAACTCATGAACCGTGAGATTATGACCTGAGCTGAAACCAAGAGTCAGATGCTGAACCACGTAGGCCACCCAGGCACCCACGGGAGTGTGGAGATTTTAACAATATTTGTACTTCCAGCCTACGAAGGCATTCCAATAGAATGTGTGTCATCTTCAATTTTTTCATCATCATTTTATAGTTTTTTAAGTACAAGTATTTCACCTCTTTGGTTACCTTTATTTCTAGGCACCTTATTACTTTTGGTGCCAATGGGATTGTTGCCAATGGGATTGTTTTCCTAATTTCTCTTTCGGCTGTTTCATTATTAGCGTATCAACATGCAACCGATTTCTGCGCACTGTTTTGTACCCTGTGACTTTACTGAACTCATTTATTAGTTCAAGCAGTTTTGGGGTGGAGTCTTCAGGGTTTTCTAGATATAGAAGTTCTAGCTTGTGTAACCTTTTGTTTCCTCTTCTACAGAGAGATAGGCATAGAGACCCAGGTGAAGGTTTGGCCTGCCTGCCAGCCTGGCCCCTGGAGCCGGCACAGGGTGTGGGTGGGAGGTGTGGTTTGGATTATCAGGGGGAGGGTCAGCAGCTGCTTGCTTGCTTGATCAACTGTCAACAAGGCTAAGATGCCGACTATTTTCCTGGCCTAGTGAGAGGCAGGGCCCTAATGGACAGGGAGATAGGAATGCCGGAATGGGTTTGCTATGTTGACCTGCACCCTCCTTGCTACACCCCCCCTGGGGTCCAGAGGGCCATCCTTCACTAAGATGTTGAGGAATGGGTCAGTGAGGGAGGCAGCAGTGTCCTCGAAGAGCTCAGTAGTTGCTGTCCTCTGGGGCCAGGATTGGTGGGAAATGCTGCCATTTCAGAGAGGAAGGCAAGACCCAAGGAGGAGCACAGAATCCCAGGGAAACTGAGGGCCAGTGACAGTAGGAAGCCTCCACGAGGCCTGTTGAGCAGATGACTTCTTTTTTTTTTTTACTAATTTTTTTAAACATTTATTCATCTTTGAGGTGACAGAGAGAGACAGAGTGTGAGTGGGGGAGGAGCAGAGAGAGAGGGAGACACAGAATCCGAAGCAGGCTCCAGGCTCCAAGCCGTCAGCACAGAGCCCGACGCAGGACCCGAACTCACTGCGAGATCACGACCTGAGCCGAAGTCGGATGCTTAACCGACTGAGCCACCCAGGCGCCTCCGAGCAGATGACTTCTAAGAGTAGTTGGGACTAAGTAGTAATCAGAGTGTTTTGAACCACAGTATTATTTGAGGGTGGCTAATGGGCATCCTTAGGAATGACACGGGTGGGCAGTCTATGCTTGATCTCCGAAACAGCAACAATTCTGGGCCTTCTTACAAAACTTAGATTAAAACAATGCTCGGTCATGATCTCTCACCGTTCTATGGCTGGTTCCTTTTTTTGACTGCGGCAAGATGTGCATGGCATGAAAGTCACCATTTTAGTCATTCTTGAATGCACGGTTCTGTGGCATTAAGTACATTCCCGTTGTCGTGCAACCATCACCGCCATCTGTCACCAGAGCTTCTCGTCTTCCCAAACTGAAACTCTGTCTCCATTAAGAAGCAGCACCCCACTGGGGGTTGTAGGGAAACGAGCCTGTCAATAAATTGTGTGAAAAAGAAAGAAAGAAAGAAAGAAGAAAGAAAGAAAGAAGAAAGAAGAAAGAAGAAAGAAAGAAAGAAGAATGAAGAAAGAAAGAAAGAAAGAAAGAAAGAAAAGAAAGAAGGAAGGAAGAAAGAAAGAAGAAAGAAGAAAGAAAGAAGAAGAAAGAAAGAAAGAAAGAAAGAAAGAAAGAAAGAAAGAAAGAAAGAAGGAAGGAAAGAAAGAAAGAGCTCCCCACTCTGAACTGTTGGGACCCGCCATTCTACTTTCCGCGTCTATGAATTTGCCTGTTCTAGGTACCTCATACTGGTGGAATCACACGGTATTTGTCTTTTGGCAACTGGATTATTTCTCTTAGCCTAATGTCTTCAAGGTTCATCCATGTTGTAGCCCGTGTCAGAATCCCTTCCTTTTTAAGGCTGAATAATATTCCATTGTATGAATATATCACATGTTGTGTATCCATTCGTCTGTCGATAGGCATGTAGATCATTCTGCTGGGCATATTGGTGTACAAATATCTACTGGAGTCCCTGATTTCAATTCTTTTGGGTAATACCTAGGAGTGGAATTACCGGTTCACATGATAATTCCATGTTTCATTTTTTTGAGAATTCACCATACTGTTTTCCGCAGTGCCTGCACCGTGCTTCTAATTTCTCCACGTCCTTGCCAGTCCTTGTTATTTTCAGTTTTAAAAACTTGTTTTTCTTCCTTTCTCTGTCTCTTTTTAAGTTTTTAAAAAAATGTTTACTTATTTATTTTCGAGAGCAGGAGTGGGGGAGGGGCAGAGAGAGAAGGAGACAGAGAATCCGAAGCAGGCTCCAGGCTCTGAGCTGCCAGCACAGAGCGCGACACAGGGCTCGAACCCACAAACCATGAGATCACGACCTGAACCGAAGTTGGACACTTAACCAACTGAAGCCACCCAGGCGTCCTGTTTCTTTCTTTCTCCTTCCTTCTTTCCTTCCTTTTTTCCTTCCTTCTTTCCTTCTTTCTTTCCTTCCTTCCTTCCTTCCTTCCTTCCTTCCTTCCTTCCTTCCAGTAAGCCATCCTAATGGGTGTGAATATGGCACTTCTTACCGGAGTCTCTCAGGTAGCTGCTGGGCTTGGGGCGGGGGTCATTTGCGGCTTCTCCCATGTGTCTTGGGTTGGGATCACTGGAACACTATGGTCTTCCAGGCAGTGTCCCCTTCAGACAACCCCTCCATATGGCTAGTTTGGGCTTCCTGGGGATCTAGGGTAGTTATGCTTTTTATATAGCTCCTGGCTTCCTCCTGAGCAAATGTTCCAAGACAGAAAGTGGAAGCAGCCGGTGTCTTAAAACGTGGGCTTGGAATCTATTATGGGGACCCTTCCACTGTATTCTTTAGTCAAGCACTCACGAATATGCCGAGTTTCAAGGCGAAGGGACTTGGAGACTACCTCCTAGGCTGAGGAATGTCAAAAGATTTTTGACCATCTTCAAAAGTCCCGGGTGAAGTTGCTAGACTGGGTCATGCTCCTAACAGCTCTCATAGGCAAACAGATAGAGACATTCCCTCTAGTTCAGCCTTGGCCTTTTGAGAAGTTGGAACTCCAGCCCAGCATCACTCTCTCTGAGCCACTCATTTTGCAGTCTGGGTGACACGTCACCCCCTGTCAATACAGCCTGGTCCTTCCTCCCAGGCCATGGCTGAGCAAGCCTGAGACTAGATTGAGGTCCCTGAGGGCCAGGGACTCAGTTAAGTCCCTTCGAGGACAGGTAAAGAGCAACTCTTACCCAACAAAAACTTGCTACAGATTGAAGTCTGGGTATAACCCATCACAAAGAGAAGGATCTGTTTTCTGCATTTTTGTTTCCTTCTGGGCTTCTGAACTCCCATGTTCGGGCAGAAGAGGCAACCTACTTTGGGGCCTCAAATCCAGATGGTTAGACCACTTATTTTTGGAAGAATGATTTCTTCTTTATTCTGTTTAAGTTAATAGGAAAAAAAAAAAGTCTGACTAGAAAGGTTATCTTAGAAGTAAGTTCTTAGGGGTAGGTTTTGCGGTCACATGAAAAGTTGTCCCTGAGGGGCGCCTGGGTGGCTCAGTCGGTTGCATTCCCGACTTCAGCTCAGGTCATGATCTCACAGTTTGTGGGTTTGAGCCCCGCATCAAGCTCTGTGCTGACAGCTCGGAGCCTGGAGCCTGCTTTGGATACTGTGTCTCCCTCTCTCCCTGCCTCTCCCCTACTCACGCTCTCTCTCTCTCTCTCTCTGTCTCTCAAAAATGAATAAGTTTTTAAAAAAAGAATTAAAAAAAAGAAAAGTTGTCCTTGAGATGAATAAAGATTGGCACAGAGAGATTCAATGTTTAATACACACCATTTTTTTCGAATTTTATTTTATTTTTTTTTAAGGCAGGAATTATGTTTTTTCCCTTCTTTTTAAAAATTTATTTTTGAGACAGAGAGAGACAGAGCATGAACGGGGGAGGGGCAGAGAGAGAGGGAAACACAGAATCGGAAGCAGGCTCCAGGCTCCGAGCCATTAGCCCAGAGCCCGACGCGGGGCTCGAACTCACGGACCGCGAGATCATGACCTGAGCTGAAGTCGGACGCTTAACCGACTGAGCCACCCAGGCGCCCCTTTTTTGAATTTTAAAGAAGAAAATGTATCATATGCACACCAAAGCCTGTAGATTAAAACGAATAAAATGAGCTCAGGATTCAGGTGAAGATGCCAAGTATCTCAGGATTCAGTCAGAAAAATTTTTTTTAATGTTTATTTATTCTTGGAGAGAGGGGGACAGAGCAGGAGTGGGGGAGAGGCAGACACACACACACACACACACACACACACACACACACACACACAGAATCCAAAACAGGTCTCAGGCTCTGAGCTGTCACCACACAGTCCAATGCGGGGCTTGAACTCACCAACTGTGAGATCATGACCTGAGCCAAAGTCCCTTCCTTACTGAGCTCTTGTCAAGGGCCTCCCTTTGTCCCCACCCCACCCCGCCCAATAAGGGGTAAGTATATCCTAATTACTTTATTAATAATTCCCTTCTTTTTCCATATAGCTTTACCGCTCATGTATGGGCCCTCAGTCATAAACGGTTTAGTTTTGAAAAGCCAAAGCCTAAACCTAACTATGCCAGAAGAGAATGTCATTGCCCCTGTCATATGAAGACTCCCAGGAGAAGAAAAGTAGAACAAGTTTTCTGAGTTGTAACCAGGCTCTTTTTCTAGTTTCTTAAGGTGGAGGCTTAGCTCTGTTAGTTTTTTTGATGCTCCAAGTTTCTCCAAAAAAAAAAAAAAAAACCAAAAAACAAACGCTATAAATTTCTCTTAGTGTTGCTCAGTCTGTATCCTACGGCTGTTGATAACGTTGTGTTTTCTTTTTCATTGAGTTCAAAATATTTTCTAATTTTTCATGAGACTTGGACTCATGGGCTATTAAGAAGTGAGCTGTGTACTTTTTCTAATAACTGGGGATTTTCTAGGTTTCTATTACTGATTTCTAATTTCATTCACTATGGTCAGAGAACAAACATACTTTGTATGATTTCAATTCTTTTAAATTTGATACAGTTTGCTTTAGGGCCTGGAATATGGTCTATCTTGGTGAATAGTTTATGTGTACTTACAAAGGATATATTCTGCTGTTGTCCGGGAATGCTCTATAAATGTCAATTAGATCCAATTGGTTGATGGTAGCATTCAGTTTTTCCGGTTTTCTGGCTACTCATTTTATCAATTACCGAGAGAAGAGTATTGAAATATCCAAGTGAATTTATCTGTGTTTTCCTTTCAGTTCTATTCGTTTTTTCTTCTTTTTTTATTATTTAAAAAAATCTTTTTTTAATGTTTATTTTTGACAGAGAGAGAGAGAGAGAGAGAGAGAGAGAGAGAGACAGAGCATGAGCGGGGAGGGGCAGAGAGAGAAGGAGACACAGAATCCAAAGCAGGCTTCCGACTCTGAGCTGTCAGCACAGAGCCCGACGCGGGGCTCGAACTTAGGGACTGTGAGATCATGACCTGAGTGGAAGTCGGACGCTCAACGGACTGAGCCACCCAGGCATTCCAGTTTTTTCTTCTTTTTATGTTAGCATTCCAAAATGTTTTCCTTAAGTGCCTTAATACATTTTTGTGGTGAGTTCACACTTTTGTTATGTACCACTCCTTTTTATCCCTGATAATTTTTTTGTTCTGATGTCTACTTTGTCTGATATTGATTTAGCCATTCTATGTGTCTTTTGATTAGTGTTTGCTTAATAGTTACATGCTGTGTCTTTAATGTGGATCTCAGTATAGTTTTTGCTTTGCATTTATCTTATGATGGGTGCGGTTGAACATTTTTCATGTGTATTTAAGAACCATGTTTATATCTTTGTGTGAATTGTCAAACTCATGTTGTTTGCCTGTTTTTGTTTTTTTCAGGTTTTTCATCTTTTGTTTCTTCTTCATTTTTTTTTAATTTTTAATTTTTTTTTTCAACGTTTATTTATTTTTGGGACAGAGAGAGACAGAGCATGAATGGGGGAGGGGCAGAGAGAGAGGGAGACACAGAATCGGAAACAGGCTCCAGGCTCTGAGCCATCAGCCCAGAGCCTGATGCGGGGCTCGAACTCACGGACCGCGAGATCGTGACCTGGCTGAAGTCGGACGCTTAACTGACTGCGCCACCCAGGCGCCCCTCTTCCTCATTTAAAAAAAAAATGGTTTACAGTTAAGAAAGATTAGCCTCTGGGCACCTGGGTGGCTCAGTCAGTTAAGCCTTAGACTTCGGCCTAGGTCACGATCCTGCGCTTCATGGGTTCAAGCCCTGTGTCGGGTTCCGTACTGACAGCTTGAAGCCTGGAACCTGCTTCAGATTCTGTGTCTCCCCCTCTCTCTGCCCCTCCCCTGCTTGCACTCTGCCTCTCTCTCTCCCCAAAACAAATAAATACCGAGAGAAAGATTACCCATTTCACTGGGCAACTGGGTGGCTCACTCGGTTGAGCGTCTGACTCGATTTCAGTTCAGGTCATGATCTCATGTTTCGGGAGTTTGAGCCCTGTATCAGGCTCTAAGCTAACAGCAGGGAACTTGCTAGGGTTTCTCTCTCTCTCTCTCTCTCTCTCTCTCTCTCTCTGTCCCTCCCCGGCTTGTGCTGTCTCTGTCTCTCTCAAAATAAGTAAATAAACTTAAAAAAATTATGAAAAGAAAGATTATTCTTTTAGCTGTGAGGTACATCGCAAATATTATCTCTATCTCTCCATCTCTATTTATTTATTTTTAAATATTTATTTATTTGTGGGAGAGCACAAGTGGGTGATGGGCAGGGAGAGGGGGACAGAGGATGGGAAGCTTGCTCTGCACTGACAGAAGGACAGCAGCCAGCCTGATGTGGGGCTCGAACTCAAGAACAAGTGAGATCATGACCTGAGTTGAAGTCAGACGCTCAACTGACTGAGCCAGTCCGGTGCCCCCCCCCCCGAAAGTCTTTTTATCTTTTTATTTATTTTTTAATATTTATTTTTGAGAGCGAGACAGAGACAGAGTGCGAGTGGGGGAGGGGCAGAGAGAGAGGGAGACAGAATCTCAAGCAGGTTCTAGGTGCCAGCACAGAGCCTCACCCGGGGCTTGAACTCATGAGCTGTGAGATCATAACCTGAGCCTTTGGCCACTTAACCAACCGAACCATCCAGGTGCCCCTGAAAAGTCTTTTTAGATTACCCTGAAGGTATATGTTCCAAATATTGTGTTCAAAAATTATTTGGGTTAGTACTTTTCTTTTGCACACCGTTAAAGAGGAATTCACTCATGTTTTTTCTTGTATTTGTATAGTTTCTTACATCCCTGATTCATTTGGAATTTAATCCTGTGTATGTTGTAAAATATGGATCTAATTTTATCTTTTTTCCAAATGACTATCTAACTGTCTTAGCACCATTTATTAAAAAGCCCATTTTTGTTTCAGCGACATTTCTAATATCCTACAGTTCCATATACATAAGGCTCCAGTTCATGGCTTTCCGTTCTGTTCTACTGTTTGTGCCAGTGAAACCTTGCTTTAATGTCAGAGGCTTCAGAGTATATTTTAATATTTGGTGGAACTAATTTACCATGTAGATTTAAAAAATGTGTTCCTGTCTATTTTTGGCATGTTGATTTTTCTATATGGAGTTTAGCATACACTTGCTTAACTCACACAAAAAAATTAAAAGCTGGTCAGGTTTTTTTTTTGTTGGTATTGCTTTGCCAAAAAGTTAGTTACAGACAAAATCTTTTCTTTTTATTAATAAAGTAGCTTCGGGAGAATTGCATCTTCGTGATGCTCAGGTGTCTTACTGAAGAACAGGTAATTTCAAGGGCACCCGGGTGGCTCAGTTGGTTAAGCCTCTGACTCTTGATTTGGGCTCAGGTCATGATCTCTCAGGGTCGGGAGACTGAGCCCCTCATCCGGCTCTGCTCCGACAGCACGCAGCCTGCTTGGGATTCTCTCTCTCCCTCTCTCTCTGCCCCTCCCCTCTCAAAATCAATAAATAGGCGTTCAAAAACTTTTTAAAAATGAAAAAGTAATAAAAAAACACCAAATGATTTACACAAAACCTGTTTGAGTCTACTTTTGTGGGGTTTTTTGCAAGTTTAAAGCGTTTTCCTCATACTGGTTTTGCACATTCTTAGGTATGTTATTTACTTTGTTGCTATGGCAAAGGGAGTCTTGGCTATGGTTTCATCAGCTGACTGCTCATTGTGTGTGGGTATGAAAGCTAACAATTTTTGTGGGTTAGTGTTCTGTCTGAGTTGTTTTGAGTTAGTTTTATCATTGATAATCTAGAGCTTGACAGGTGCACGATCATAGCCTCTGCAAATGGAAGCAGTTTTGCTTCTTTTCTGTCTTATCTGTGCCGTCTGTCTTTGCTTTCTCTTGCCTAATGGCATTGCTTCACACTCACCGTGTAATGTTGCAAGTGGTGGTGGTAATGGGCATTCTTTCTTTGTTCCTCTTCCCAGCAGAAATGCCTCTGGTGCTCTAGTGTTGTCCCATTAGCAAGATGCTGGCTTCCGGACTTTAGGGCGAAGATATGTAATTATATGTATCTATTTATCTATGATTAAGAAGGTATCAAATAATTTCTGTTTTTATTTGTGTTTTACAGGAAGGGATATTGAGTTTTATAAAAAGTTTTGTAGCATCTATGGAGGCGATCATATGATTTTTCTTCTTAAATTGATTCATTGTGTTTATTATATAATGGATTTCTTAACATTGAATCCATCGTGGATTCCTGGAATAATTCCAACTCGGTTATGGTGTATTATTTTCTTAGCATGGTGCTATTTACCAATATTTCATTTTGAAAATTTATCTCAATTTTCATTGTGACATGGGTTCGCAATGTTTCTTTTTCTGCACTGTTTTCAGCAAGTTCAGGTAACAACTATTTAAAAAAGAAAAAAGTAATAAAAAATTAAAAAGTGCAAACAAACCAAGTTCAGGTACCAGTGTTATATTTTCTTCATAAAATGTTAGGAAAATTTCTTCCTTTTTCAAAGATCTAGAACAATTAAGAGATTAACTTTTTTGGAAGAAGATTTCCCTCTGATACCATATAGACCTGGTGTATTCAGGGGTATAGTTCCTTGATAACTTTCTCCATATATTTTATAGATATCGGTCTGTTTGAGCTTCCTAAATCTGAAGAGGTTAATTTTGGTTAACTGTATTTCCCCGAAAATTATCCATTTCACCTAAGTTTTCAAATTAATTTGCATACGAGTTCTGCAAAATAGTCTCGTATGATTTATTATATTCCTCCTGTTTCGATACTTATTTTCCCCTTGCCGTTTCTTATTTCATATGTTTGTGTTTTCTTCTTTTTTTCTTGATTAATTTAGCTAGTGGCTTGTCTATTTTCTTAATTATTTTTGAAAACCAAGAATTTGTTTTACTAGTCAGATTTACTGTTTTTCTACCGAACTCACTCTTTCCTTTTAAAGTTTATTTATTTATTTTGAGAGAGAGAGAGAGAGAGAGAGAGAGCCAGAGAGGGGCAGAGAGAGGGAGACAAAATCCCAAGCAGGCTCTGTGCTGTCAGTGCGGAGCCCAAAGCGGGACTGGAACTCATGAACCGTGAGATCGTGACCTGAGCCCAAACCCAGAGCCGATCACTCAATCAGCTGAGCCACCCAGGTGCCCCACATGCTGCCAATTTTTTTTTTTTATCTTTAAGTTTTCTTTCCTTGTACTTTCCTTTAGTTTGCTTTGTTTTGTTCTTTTTCTAGCTTTTTGATCTGGGAATTTAATTCCTTTATTATTGTTGATCAAACTGTTTAAGAGGATGAATTTTTCTATGATCACGGCTTTAAATGTGTATCACATATTCCGATACATTATGCTCTTATTATTGTTATGTTTTAGAAATTTTGTAATTTTAGCGTCTATTTCTTTTTTGTTGTCATTTTGTAATTTTAGTGTCTATTTCTCTTTTTTGTCAGTAATAATCTTTAGTTTTATTCCTTTGTGAACAGAGCTGTTATATGTAACATTTCTTCTGTTTTGTTGTTTTTTTTTTTAGTTCAGCAATCAAAAGGAAAAAAATAATAACATTTACACTCAAATAGGCCACATCAATCCTCTTTTACTATTTTTTTTATTTTTATTTTTTTCCCAACGTTTATTTATTTTTTTTTGGGACAGAGAGAGACAGAGCATGAACGGGGGAGGGGCAGAGAGAGAGGGAGACACAGAATCTGAAACAGGCTCCAGGCTCTGAGCCATCAACCCAGAGCCTGACGTGGGGCTCAAACTCACGGACCGCGAGATCGTGACCTGGCTGAAGTCGGAGGCTTAACCGACTGCACCACCCAGGCGCCCCCTCTTTTGCTATTATAGTTGACTACGAGACCACTTGGTCTTCAGCTTGATATGCTATTTTATTTAAATGGCTTTCTCTTGGCTCCTTCTTGTTGACCTTCTAATGTCTGAACGCCTTAGAGTTTTCATTGCATCCTAGACATTGGTTGACCCTTTTGTTGTTTACTTGCAAGGGTAAGGGTCCTGGTCATTTACCAATTTCACGAGTCCTTTCATTTTTATGATTACTGCTCAGACACCCAGTAAGCCACTCATACATAATGCCTAGGCTCCTCTATAATTAAGCCCTTCTGATTGGATATACTAGGTTAACAATCCATTCTCCCTGATTATCTGAGATTGCTTCAGGTCTTTTGAGAACTGGTCTTATGCATAATATCATTGAAAACAACCCTTGAATTCTACAACTGATTCTTGTTTGTTTGTTTAATTGAGTAAACTTGACGTGTGATATTGCATAAATTTAAAGTGTACAAGGTGTTACTTTAATACATTTATAATGGTAGTATGATTGCTGATGTAGCGATTTTGTCACGTTACATAATTATAATATTATTGTCTATATTCATTATGCTGTAATATTATTGTCTATATGCATTATGCTCTACGTTAGATCTCTGTGATTTATTTATTATCTAGCACAAGGTTGTGCCCTTGCATACCCCACCCTGCGTCTCCTGGTAATGACCATTTTACTTTCTTTCCCTCTTTCTCTCTCTTTTTTTTTTAGAGAGAGAGAGAGAGAATGCATGGGTGTGAGCAGGTCGGGGCAGAGGAAGAGGGAGAGGGAAAGGGAAAGAGAAAATCTTAAGTAGGCTCCAGTTTGGGCTCAATCTCGCAACGCTGAGATCATGACCTGAATTGAAATCAAGAGTCCAACGCTTAGCCCACTGAGCCACCCAGACACCTCCCTCCCTCTCTTCTCTCTCTTTTTTACCTATTTTTTTTTAACTTTCTCTCTTTTACAGGTTTAATTTTTTTTTTTTTAGAATCCACATGTAAGTGATATCATTACAGTACTTGTCTTTCTCTGTCTGACTTATTTCACTTAGCATATAATATTTCTACTTTATGGAGCTTGTTATTTTCTTTGCGACCTGATACATGATTCACTTTGTGAATAATCCTTGTACCTTGAGACGGCATTGTATCTTCCACTGTCATGGTGAAAACTTTAATATATAGCCATAAGTTATATCTTATTGATTATGTTATTTAGCTCTTCTATATCTTCATTTATCTTTGATTCACTAGACTTGTCGTGTTCTGAGTGGCCTATTAAAGTCTCCCATTATTGGGGCGCCGGGGTGGCTCAGTCGGTTAAGCAACCGACTTCGGCTCAGGTCATGATCTCACGGTTTGTGAGCTCGAGCCCTGCACACTGACAGCTCAGAGCCTGGAGCCTGCTTCGGATTTTCTGTCTCCCTCTCTCTTTGCCTCTTCCTTGTTCGCTCTCTCTCTCTCTCTCTCAAAAATAAATAAACGTTAAAAAAAATGAAGTCTTCCATTATTAGTGCATTTTTATCGATGCTTCTTTGCATCTCTTGTAATGATTGCTTTGTAAGTATGACGTCTTTGTGTTGAGAGAGAGAAAGAGCAGGGGAGAAAGGCAGAGAGAGGGAGAGAGAATCTTAAGCAAGCTCCACGTTCAGCACAGAGTCCTCCAGGGGGCTGGATCCCACGAACCTGGGATCATGACCCGCGTCTAGATCAAGAGCTGGGCGCTTAACCAACTGAGCCACCCAGGCGCCCCCCCCCCCCCAACAATGTAGACTTTCTTAAGGCCCATTGAACTTTTTCTTCCTGGAATTACTTCATGTGGGTAATTCCTGCTTACTTTTCTCCTTAGTGTTTATGCCATACTTTCCCCTGACTTCCCATAATTTGTCTCCCTGTTATCATTTCTCAGGAAGAATATATAAATTCATCAAATCCTTCTCTACGTGTTAAGTTCCTCTTGTGTGCCAGCCATGGTTCCAGGTATTGGGAGAGCAGTTGTAAATAAGAAAGCCAGGAACTGTCACCATTTATTTTTCTTTCAAACATTGAACACAATTTGTGGTTTGATATTGCCTATCGGCTTCCAGTCACCATTTTTCTTTCCTAAGGCTTCACCCAATTTGTGGTTTCATATTTTCTGTCTGTTTACTGTCAGTACGTTTCATGAGCAGAAGGACCATGTGTGTTTTGTTCACGGTTGAACCCCCAGCACTTAGTACAGTGGGGACCATATGGTGGGTGATCAGTAAGCATGTATTAAATGAATCTACAGATCTGCCTATATTTATTTATTTATTTTTTAATTTTTTTTTCAACGTTTATTTATTTTTGGGACAGAGAGAGACAGAGCATGAACGGGGGAGGGGCAGAGAGAGAGGGAGACACAGAATCGGAAACAGGCTCCAGGCTCTGAGCCATCAGCCCAGAGCCTGACACGGGTCTCGAACTCATGGACCGCGAGATCGTGACCTGGCTGAAGTCGGACGCTTAACCGACTGTGCCACCCAGGCGCCCCTGCCTGTATTTATTTTTATATTGTATATATTTCAGATTCCAGACTAGTGGAAACTAGTTACTATTACACACACACACACACACACACACACACACTTTATTTTTTTTCAGTTCAACTGTACATTGTACTTACTCAGGTGCTATCTGAAATCCATCATGAGGGAATATCATGAAAGATAGGGAGGGCTTCATATTGCATCCAGGCACACATTCCGGTGTTTTAACCTTTGAATAAATGAGTTCACTTTTATTTTCTTATCTAGGGATTACTCGGAAGCGGCTGGTACTTGTGCGGGCGTCCTGACACGGACGGGCTGTGGCCTATTAGGAGGCCTGTGCTGAGGACGTGCTATCACAGGCTGTAACAGCGCTGGAAGGAGCTGGAGTTAAGAGTTAGTCTTTTCGTGACACTGAAACAAAAGCAGTCCCTGTCCCAGGAGGGTTTTAGAAGACCAAAACATTTCAGATCTTCAAAACCGTCGAAGAGTGCTTTTTTTGATATACGTACTTTAAAATTTTTTTAAATTTTATGTTTTTTAACGTTTATTCATTTTTTTGACAGAGAGAGAGAGAGAGAGAGAGAGAGAGAGAGAGAGAGCGAGCGCCGGTGGGGGAGGGGCAGAGAGCGAGGGAGACACAGAATCCGAAGCAGGCTCCAGGCTCCGAGCTGTCAGCACAGAGCCCGGCGCGGGGCTCTAACTCACAGACTGTGAGATCATGACCTGAGCCGAAGTCGGCCCCTTAACCAACTGAGCCACCCAGACGCCCCTGATACACCTACTCTAAAGGGTGCGTGGAATTGCTCTGCTTGTCCTTATAATAAAGCTGTGTCAGTCACCTGGCTGCGAAGTACAGAGCTCTTTACAAGGACAGAGACAGAAAGTCTCAAATCACAGTCTGTATGAGCAACAGCTTCCCCCGAACGGAGATGACGTCTTTCTGCCTCTAAGGACCTATGGTATTTAGCGTCACTTCAGTGTAGACTCTCAGAGGTTAGCGAGAATATCTGCCACCCGTGAGCTATATACTCCCAAAGAGTATATTTCAGACTACCATGGAGGGGGTGGGGTGGGGAGAATGGGGAGAAGGGTATCTTTATCACTTACCCCCCAATCCATCATCGTGAAAAGCCTTTGCCAAGGTGAGCTACCATTACCGAGTGATGCTGGAGGCATGCCCTCTGGCATCTTGGTATAGGAAAAAATTGAGAATGAGCTTTAGCGAAATGATCTTATCAGAGATGATGCTTGCTGGCCCGTCATCTCAGTTAATGACAGCAATGTCCTAGTCTCTTGTCAGCATAAATCCAGTTCTGGGTTCTGGGACCAGACACAGCACCTTTGAGACCAGCTAGCTATTGAAAAAGTTTATTCCAGATCAGAAGAAGATATAAGCAAAGGATCAGGGTAATTTTAAACCCCTCATGAGCACATTTGATTAACAGGGTTGTGTCATGTCTGAATATAATATAGGACATGCCTATAGATCCTTTCATCTGGATCGACTTCCTTTGTGAAAATTACATTTGTTTTTCTTCTTTATATAAAATATTGACTAGATACTACAGTAAAGATGATTCGGTATTTTATAAAATCCTATTTTTTAAATAGGAATTCGGGCATAAGTTCCAGAAGACCATTTTCATGGCGTCACTTATGTTGGAAATTTACATGTGAATTTGGGACAATGAGAGGAAGACATAACCTTGAGCTTCCTGACCCTCAGCAAGAACCGCTTATCCATCCGTGGATTTCTAATACATGGGCTAAGAAGAAACAGAGCTTTGAAACAGGAACAGTCAAGAGTTTGCTTCTAGACTTGAGGAGATGTCAGGATGATGCAAGTAAGTTTCAAGGCCAGATGGAATCCACTATGAAGGTTTGGGGCAAGCTTAGGAGGTTTATTAGTCATCGATGGTCATCTAACAAATTATCCTAGAACATAGCTTAAAATATTTATTATCTCTGAGTTTATGGGCAAGAATTAGGAAGCACCTTAGCTGGGTGGTTCTTGCTTATGAGACTGTAGTCGAGGTTTTGGCTGAGGCTGCAATCTTCAGAAGGCTTGACTTCTGCTCACATGGCTATTGGCAGAACACCTCTGTTCTTTGTCATGTGCTCTTCTCCATATGTCTGCTTGGTGTCCTCATGACATGGTAGCTGGCTTTGTAAGAGAGTTACAAGCCACATGCCATCATTTCTGCCATATCCTATGAATAATCTGAGTATGAGTCATCCCTACCTAGTGTGAAAGTCCTAGTGTGCAAAAGGACTACACAGGGTGTGACAACACTGGGGGCCAGCTACCTGCAGGAGGTTATGATGGATGCCAGCCTAGAAGGTGAGAACTGCCTTATCAACTAGATGAAGAAATTGGGGGAACAGTATTAGACGTTCTTAGGGAACTTTAAGAGGGGAGGGAAGGGAAAACTATGCAATGTGGCTATGAGGTGTCTTGAAACCCAGATGTAGGATTTTTGGGAGATGTTAGAAAATTGCTTTTCTTTTTTTTTATGTTTATTTTTATTTATTTATTTTTTTGAGAGAGACAGAGAGTGGGAGAGGGGCAGAGAGAGTTGGGGGGGGGACAGAGGATCCAAAGCAGGCTCTGCACTGATAACAACAAGCTCGATGCGGGGCTCAAACAAACTGCGAGATCATGACCTGAGCTCAAAGTCGGATGCCCAACTGACTGAGCCACCCAGACCCCCCCCGCCCCGAAAACTGCTTTTCTTAACTGGAAACCTAGAGACTAAAGTATGAATGGGGGAGATCAGGATGGTCATAGGGGGACATGAACAGCTCTGCCCAGGAAATGCCTTAGGAATGACCAAGAGGCAGATGACCTTGGATGCTTACTGTGGGAAGGATTGGGTCTTTTACTAGCTGGGAAAGCAGGTTTTGAGAGGGAGTGAGGCATTATACCAGATCTGGTAGCAAGGTCAACCCAAATCAGCTTTACCTACGTGGCCAATTGAGCAAAAGGCAGCGTGGTTTTACGTATGTATATAATCTCTGCACCCAGCGTGGGGCTTGAACTCATGACCCTGAGGTCAAGAGTTGTGTGCTCTTCTGACAGCCAGCAGGGTGCCCCCCAAATCTAGCTTTTAATAGGACCTACTCCACAGTGCCTCTCTCGAGGGGATAAGGGAGAGTAGCAGGAGGAAGAGAAAGATTTTCTGCTAGTTTCATGGGCGACATCAGTATTTGGCTAGAGTTTAGATCAAGTAAGACTCAAAAAAATCTTCATATGTTCTTGCATATTTTACTTTCCCATCCATCCATACATCTATCCAATGTTTATTGATCACTTACTCTGTGCCTTGATTCTCTAGAGAAAAAGCAAAATTGATGAATTTTTAAAAAACTGTTTTTAAATTTTTATTTATATTTGAGAGAGAGAGAGAGACAGACAGAGTGTGATGGGGGAGGGGCAGGGAGAGAGGGAGACACAGAATCCCAAGCGGGCTCCAGGCTCTCAGCTGTCAGCACAGAGCCCAACGTGGGGCTCAAACCCATGAGTCACGAAGTCATGACCTGAACTGAAGTCAGACGCTTCCCGACTGAGCCACCCAGGTGCCCCCAAATACTCTGTCTCTGGAGCATATTACCACACTAGTCAAGGAGAAGGGAGCTAAAATTTGTTGGGGGTGAAAGTCACACAATTAACAAATGGTAAAATTACAACCAGATTCAGGTTGGCTGGTCTGTCTATGCCTTTTGGATCACATCTCCAAAAATGATTATCTTAATATTTCTTTTTTTTTTTTAACGTTTATTTATTTTTGGGACAGAGAGAGACAGAGCATGAACTGGGGAGGGGCAGAGAGAGAGGGAGACACAGAATCGGAAACAGGCTCCAGGCTCTGAGCCATCAGCCCAGAGCCTGACGCGGGGCTCGAACTCACTGACCGTGAGATCGAGACCTGAGCTGAAGTCGGACGCTTAACCGACTGAGCCACCCAGGCGCCCCTCTTAATATTTCTTAATACAGTATCTTTCTCTCCCCTAATGCTTCACCAAGAAACATTGGTTATTGCTTCTTTTGAGAAGACTCTCATTGCTCCCCAGGACACCTGAAAAAACCTTAAAGAAAATTACATTAAAATATTCCCATACCTTTAAAAAAAGTTAGACTGAAGTACGCTTTTGTAAATATCTATTTTGGTCTCACACTGTAATTATGAGAATTCCTAATAGATAATGGCCACTTAAGCAAAAAATTTTTTGTGTCCACAAATAAACATTTAAAAACAGGGCTTTGGGGGGCGCCTGGGTGGCGCGGTCGGTTAAGCGTCCGACTTCAGCCAGGTCACGATCTCGCGGTCCGGGAGTTCGAGCCCCGCGTCGGGCTCTGGGCTGATGGCTCAGAGCCTGGAGCCTGTTTCCGATTCTGTGTCTCCCTCTCTCTCTGCCCTTCGCCCGTTCATGCTCTGTCTCTCTCTGTCCCAAAAATAAATAAACGTTGAAAAAAAAATAAAAACAGGGCTTTGGTTGTCAGATATAATTCTCAATAGATAATATATACTGCTGATAATATATACTGCTGTGTATACAAAACACATACTCAAAACATTCTGTCTCCAAGTATATTATCCACATCGTTATGGGCTGAACTGTGTCTCCCAAAATTCACGTGCTGAAGACCTAACGCCCTGTTTACCTCAGAATGTGTCAGTGTTTGAAGAGGTCACTAGAAGAAATGGGGTCATTAGGGAGAACCCTAATCCCATCTGACTATTGTCCTTACAAGAAGGGGAGAGGAGGACACAGAAAAGCACAGAGGAAAAACCATGTGAAGACAGGACAGCCACCTACAAGCCTTTCTTCCTAAGATAAGCAGAATATTTTAATGCTTTTTATTTATTTATTTAAAAAAAAGCTTATTTATTTTTGAGAGAGAGAGAGAGAGAGAGAGAACGAGTGGGGGAGGGGCAGAGAGAGACAGAGAAAGACACAGAATCTGAAGAGGTTCTAGGCTACGAGCTGTCAGCACGGAGCCCAATGTGGGGCTCGAACCCACAAACCATGAGATCATGACCTGGGCTAAAGCTGGCTGCTCAACTGACTGAGCCACCCAGGCACCCCATTTGAGTGCTTTTTAAAAGGATATCGAAGACTGGAGGGCTCATGATTAGTCAAAGTAGAGCCACCCAAAATCTGTCCCCTTAGTTCTAGTAAGCTTGGAGCACACATGGATTTTATCCGATGAACTCTGGGCAGGTCTGTTTACCGACACAACGAGATCAACTCGCAGGTCCAGGGGTTGTGCTGAACAAAGAAAACCAGACTGTTTGGTTCAGGGCTGTGCGCTCAGCACACACCCCCACGACTGCCCAGACTTTGTTTCGACCTTGGTCGTCCCTGCCTTCGCTGAAATTCAACCCAGAGCTAGAAACTAATGAAGCAATCAGTTTGTAAACAGGGTGGCTACAGCGCCATATTGGATTTGTTACCGGCCACCTTATAAATAAAGGAGACAGGGATTGTTTCAAATTTGAAAGGGGCCAAATGGCTTACTGTGCAGGGAGGCTGGAGGCACCCACGCAGATAAGCTCTTACTCATACAGGTGGTGCACGTAGCGGTTACTTTTCCGTTTCTCCCTTCCCGGCATCTGATATTTGGTCTTACTTAATATTTGTAGGTTTTTAACTGTCTGTCCTTTTCATTTAATGTCGGAGTCCCACAGGTTAGCCCTGGGGCCTCTCCGCTTCTTGGTCTACACTCCTTCCCTGATGATCTAATGCCCTCCCATCCTTCATCCATGTGCTGGTGAAACTCTCTCACGTCTCTAGACGGCATCTCTCTGTGGACTCCAGACTTGTATATTCAACTGTCCACTCAATATTTCCTCTTGGACATCTCCTAGGCAACTCAACCTCCTAGGTTCAAACTGAATTCCTAATCTTTCTTCTCGAACCTGCTACCTGCTGGAGTCTTCCTTATCCAAGTTAATGACAACTTCAGTTTGTCAGGCTATGATCCTTGGACTTGTCTTGCCTCCTTGTGTGCCCTCAAACCCAAGACCCAACGCACAGGAGGGTCGTTGCTGGCTCCGCCTTCAAGGCGTGTCCCAAACCTTCCCACCGCCACTTCCAAACTCCCAGTCAAGTTCTTCATCTCCTAAACTGGTCTCCCTGCTCCCTCGTCCTTGACGGTGGCTCTTCATCTGTAGCCCCAGGGGTCCCGGGAGCCCGGGTCGCATGGTGCTACTACCCATCTCAGTTCCAACATCCAACATGGAAGACCTGACACCATGTCTGCCAGGGCCTAGGTTCATTTTCCTTTTTTCATTTCTTCCATGGCCTGATCCTCCCCCTTGCTAACATCTTCCGAGGCGCACGAGGCTCCTTGCTGTTTTTCGGACCTGTGGACCCAGTCCCTGCTAGCAGAGATTTTGCTCTTGCTGTTGCCTTTGCCTAGAATGCTCCTTCCCCATTCCATGGTGAATCAAACTAGCTCACTATGACTTACACAACAGAATGCTCCTTCCCCAGACACCCACACACCTACTCCCCTCCATCCTTCGAAGTCTTTGCTTAGACGTAATTTGTGTGAGGCCTCCTCTGACTACCTGATTAAGACATACTCCATCCCTTGGGGTGCCTGGGTGGCTCAGTCGGTCGAGGGTCTGACTTCGACTCGGATCATGATCTCACTGCTCGTGAGTTCGACCCCCGAGTTGGGCTTTGTGCTGACGGCTCGGAGCCTGGAGCCTGCTTCGGATTCTGTGTCTCCCTCTCTCTCTGCACCTCCCCTGCTCGCTCTCTGTCTCTCTGTCTCTCTCAAATATAAAATAAAACATTAAAAAAAAAGACATACTTCATCCCCCTTCTCTTTCCCTGCTTGCTCTCCTCTATGGTGCTTTTCATCCCCTACCATGATACGTAATTCACTTACTTGTCTGTTGTGCTGATTGACATGTCCTCAGAACCATAGGCCTCACATGCAGCTTAATCAATATGTCCTAAGTGAGTGAATTTAATGACATTCCTCCCACACAATGTCCCTTCTGTAGAGAGGAAAGTCCCACTGCCTGGGAAGAAAGGGTACACCCGTGGTGGCTCGAGAAAGTTCCCTTTGAATTAATCTAAATCTAGTGGGTGTGGGTTTTGAAGTTCCCTCCTAAGATAAGGTAGCGTTTGTATTTATATTAAATATGTATGATTTGGAAGCTCCTGTTTCACTAGGTTGATCTCTGTTCTTTTAGACCTTAAATATACCCCCTGACACATAGACGCGTTCAACAGATATGGGCCGAGGTGAGCCAAATCACGTTGATTGACGTCATGTCCTTCGCTGGAGCCAAGCGAAGCCACCTATTTTGGTTGGCTGTTTTTTCAGTCTTGTCTGGTAGCCTTTCTCTGCACTTCATTTCATTTCATTTCATTTCATTTCATCTCATTTTATTCCACATGCTTTCAAAATCTCAGGGCTACTGTTAGAAGGGTTCAAGGAAAAGGAAACTAATATTTTTAATCAACAGAAATCTTGCCTGCTGCTCGTATTCATCTTCTGGGTTATTTCAGATTCAGGAATTTGAAGGCGCTCTCTTAGAATGTGTGGTAGGAATTCGCTCTGCGCCCTCGAGTCCCAAAGGGCAGGGTTTCAAATTCTACAGAAACTAGATCCCAATGATAATAAGGCTCGTTCTATGTTCCTAGGGGAGGAATGGCCCAGAAGTATTTCTCACCCAGTGGTGCCCAAATCTGGTTCCCTGCCATGCTTGGGAGGTATACAGCTCTAGGAGTCATTTCCAGAAGCCCATGGTGGCCGCAATACCCGGGGCCATTGGCACAGAGCCCCTCCCCCTTACCCTCACCCTCCCAGCTTTGGAAGCCTCCCTAGTGAAACTGTGAACCTTTCTTTACCCTCCATGTCTGCAGAGCCCATCTGTGAGGGGTGAGCATACCAAGAAGGGCACTTCCCAAGGTGGTGAGCACAGAGGACAGAAAGATAGCAAATTGGCCATTGGCTCCAGCTGGACCTACAAAGTTGCCTAAGATTTCGTCAGGTAGGTAAAGACAATAGAAAGGGCTCTCCGGACTGGGATAACTCTGTAAAATATTTTGATTGATTTCCAATTTTGATTGATTAGAGAGCCACCTGAAGTAACAAAATTTTAGAATGACAGGAAAAATTGTAAACAAAATATTTGGTCCTTAACAAGTCCTTACGTTAACAAAGGGCCGCAATCAGTGTCTCTGGAATTACTTTAATGCATAGGTAAAAATGATTTTAAATTTGCAATACGTACATATGAAAACATTTCAACAGGACATGATGTATATATATTCTACTTTTCGTTAATTTTATTACTTTAAAAATTTTTTTTTTATGTTTATTTACTAGAGAGAGAGAAAGAGAGAGCACAAGCGGGGGAGGGACAGAGACGGAGAGGGAGACACAGACTCCGAAACAGGTTCCAGGCTCTGAGTTGTCAGCATAGAGCCAACGTGGGCCCCAGGAGCCGTGAGAACATGACCAGAGCCGAAGTCAGGCACTTAACCAACTGATTCATTATTGCTGATTCATATCAAGTTCATGAGTTGGATCCTTCCATCCAATAAGGTAGCTAACATCCACACTCCTTTACCTTGCAAATAAAATTCATGGCACAATTCCAATGTGCAGACACAGTATTCACCTTCTGACCCACTCTTTTTTGGATATATATGACAGAAAAAACGGGCCTCCTGCTACACGATTTCTTCTCAAAGATGAACTGAGGCAGGTTTGTAAAGCATCTGGACGTGCACACGCTCATTCTGTGTGTTACACTGTCCGTGCAAACCCAGCAATGCATTCTGACAACTATTGGAAAATAGGAAAATTCCCTTCTCTTCCCTGTTGTAGGATTGGGGGTGCTTCCTGGCCCTCGGCGGGGACGATCTCGAAAAGAGAGATGGTTGCAGTTTCTGGCAGGGAGCAGGACAGTCCTGTTCTTTCAGAATTGCCAGCTTGGGTGATTACACTTGTTGGGAAATGATTGCATGGTACTTCTTATCTTCAGGGTAGCTGAAAAATGAGAGGAGGTCAAGGTTTTGCAATAGCTAAGAGGGGTTTCTGAGGAGTTCTTATCATGTGTAAGGATTTGGACAGCTGGGAAATGTTTGGCCTGGGGAGGTTCTGTGATGTGTGTTTGGGGAGGGAAGTTGGAAGCATACCAGTTGCTGCAAACGTCTGGGAAGGAGGCTTTTCTATCAAAAAGGTCAGAATAGCTGGGAGGGCAAATCCAGAATGTTGCAACAGGTCTTAGGGTACGGACTTGGTGTTTCCCACCAATGGCAGAATTGCAACAGCTGGGAAGACCCAGAGTGGGGATTTTAAGGAGGAAAATAAACCAAGGCCGAGGAGGGGGACAGGTGCCCGAAGTGTGGATCAGCCTGCCTTGCACAGCGTCTGGTTTTGACATTGGCGGTGATTCCGGCCTTTCCTCTCCAGCGAGTTCTCAGTGCCAAGTTGCCTGCCATCCCTCCGAGGCCCCTCCCTGGTGCTCTCATTCTCCTCCAGGAACTTATGTCTATAAATTGCCATTCCCGTCTTTTGCAATAATCCTGCAGGACCAGTTTAGTTTGTTAAAAATTTTAAAACACCTATAAACAGCACTTGTTGGAAGATGATGCACATATTAAAAATAACTATTAGAGATGTAAATTACGTACAGCAGGACTTCATGATATGTGGGAACGTTTTGTCTAGATAGGATTTGGGGCAATCCTACCACATTTAAATTTCACTTTAAGGGGCGCCTGGGTGGCTCAGTCAGTTAAGCGTCTGACTTCGGCTCAGGGCATGATCTCACGGTGAGTTCGAGCCCCGCGTCGGGCTCTGTGCTGACAGCTCAGAGCCTGGAGCCTGCTTCGGATTCTGTGTCCCCCTCTCTCTCTGCCCCTCCCCAGCTCACATTCTCTCTCTGTCTTAAAAATAAATAAACTTTAAAAAACTGTTTAAATTTCACTTTAAGAGTTTGTTATCTAGTTCAAAAGGTGTGTTAGTACTGTGCTAAGGCTAAAGCAAATAGTTCTTTAAATGCAAACACCCATCAGTCCTACTTAATACAATTTTTAGGTTTGAATATTTTTTATTTTATTTTATTTTTTTTTATTTATTTAAAAAAACATTTTTTTTTTAACGTTTATTTATTTTGAGACAGAGAGAGACAGAGCATGAATGGGGGAGGGGCAGAGAGAGAGGGAGACACAGAACCGGAAGCAGGCTCCAGGCTCTGAGCCGTCAGCCCAGAGCCCCACGCGGGGCTCGAACTCACGGAACGTGAGATCGTGACCTGAGCTGAAGTCGGACGCTTAACCGACTGAGCCACCCAGGCGCCCCGGTTTGAATATTTTTAATCATTTATAATGACTATAATGAAATTCATAAAAGTGAATGCATTCATATAATGAAATTCATAAAAGTGAATAAAACAAGTATATAGTGTAATCATTAATTGCTATAAAGCAAACACCTATGTAACCACCACTCAGAACGTATCTGAACTTCAGAAGCCCCCTATGGCCCCCTCTCCTTTCCAACTGTAACAATTATCCTCAATTACTCTGACTTCTAATGCTGTTTAGTTTGTCTCCTGTCTAAACTTTATATACATCAAATCAGATCGTTCACACTTTTTTGTATCTGCCTTCTCACACTCCGCATTATGTGAGTGAGATTCGTTAGCGCTGTATTTATCTGCAGTTCATTCATTTTCTGGACTGAAATAGCACAACATAAATTCCAAAATGAACTTACCCACTTTACCATTTTGACACTTAGATTATTTCCTGTTTTGAACCCATACAAAATTGCTGTCGCATGCATGGGTACATGCACAGAAATTCATGGTGCACGCAGAGCTGTAGGCTGAAGTCATATCTGAGAGGAAGCATTTAATAGTTGGCATGTGACCTGCCGTTTTCTCTTTCCTGGAAACCATGTGTCCCACGTGGCATAGTTACAAGACACAAGCAGATCGGATCCCTGAGTCACCATTTGGAAGGGAGCTGCCTTGGAGAACCACTAGGTCTGCAGTGGACTTTGCATGACCCCAAAATAGCTCCTATGTTTCTAGACATTAAGATTTTGAGTTTATTATCACTGCTGTACAGCCTAGCTAATATCTGATCAGTAGAAACAATACATTTTATTTTCAGATATATTTCTTTCTCTTTTTTAATGTTTTTATTTATTTCTAAGACAGAGAAAGACAGAGCATGAGTGGGGAAGGGGCAGAGAGAGGGGACACAGCATCCGAAGCAGGCTCCAGGCTCTGAGCTGTCAGCACAGAGCCCGACACGGGGCTTGAACGCACAAGCTGTGAGATCATGACCTGAGCCGAAGTCGGTCGCTCAACTGACTGAGCCATCCAGGCGCCCCTCAGATATATTTCTTACATTCAAAGTTAACGATTGATTTTCACATCTGAAAATTTCATCTTGCCGATGGGAGCTCTTAATTTATTCTTTCTAGTTACCAACAGGGTGATGGCAAGTGACAAAAGGACATCTGGAAACAGGGGCACCTAAACCAACATGTTGAACCACGTCCGTGACCCCTTACCATAATACTAGCTGATGGAAGAGTTAAGGGGTCTGTGATTACGGACAAAGACCTACTCATGGACCAGCTGATGGTTTGATGCCGTTTATACGATTCCCCCCTCCTTTTCCAGTGGGAAATGCCAAGATTAGTTTCCTTGTCAATTTTTTTTCCCCTATGATGGCATACCCAGTGGGAAAAGAGACACTAAGGGTATGGCCAGGGCTCAGTTAGGAAAACAGCCACTGCAGGGTACAGGGGCTAAGAAGAGGAGATTTCATGAATTTGGGAGTTACTAGAGAGCTGCTAACTGGTGTAGGGTACCAGCTAGAACTTGAGAGAAAACCCAGTAGCCATGCAGATGTGGCCATGAAAGGGGAGCTTGACAAGTGAGTGTGGGAGCTCTAGCCTCTGGGGGGGCAGTCACAGGGGGTGGGCTCGGGGCTGCTGCAAGCATGGGGAGGTGGGCACAGAGCGGGAGGAGAGTGCAGGCGTGCCGGGCCCCTCTGTGTGTGTCTGCCATCATGCTTGGCCATACGACCCTCTCCTACTACCCTGCCGCCTTCCAAATCCCCGGGGAGCTCCTCTTATTGGACATCTTTAGCCTGCAACCGCACGGAGAAGGATGTTCTGGGAAACGCAGTCCCAGCCTCAAGTGGAAGCAGCAGTGTCCTGTCGGCGACAGACAACACAGCTCAGAATCTGCAGTTTACGAGAAGTAATTTTCTAACTGGTGGACTCTCATAGGACATTTTAAAACTAGGGCACTGCTGAAGAAAAGATACGAGGTTAGTTTGTCCAAGGCAAAGAGTTAAGGCTTGAAGAAAGAATAAACACACGGAGGGGAGGCTGGGTGGCTCAGTCAGTGGAGCGTCCGACTTCAGCTCAGGTCATGATCTTGCGGTTCGTGAGTTCGAGCCCCACATCGGGCTTACTGCTGGCAGCCCGTCAGCGCAGAGCCTGCTTTGGATCCTCTTTCCCCCTCTCTCTGCCCCTCCCTCACTTGCGCTCTCCCTCCTCAAAATAAATAATTACAAACAAACAAACAAGAGTAAACACACATAGCTATGTGCCCTGTTAACATGACAGATCCAGAAACCATGCACTTCTGATTTGGTTATCTGCTGTTATTTATTTAGTAGAGATGGGTAAATGGTGAAATATTATATCAATAGCAGAAAAAACACCTTTGTATTGAATCTGATGATGGATCCTGGCAAGAGATGCATTAATTAAAAAATTATGGTAGCTTACTTCTTGAATATGTGAAAAGATAGAAAAGTGAAAGATACACAGTGAAGATTCCCTTAGGACGGTTGTTTTCCTATATTGGTAAACAAGTTATAAATTCACGATAATTAGTAGATTTCAAAATTAGATAATCTTTGCTAGTGGAACAGGTAGAAGAACTTTTGGGAAAAAAAATACTAGAAAATGTGTTGGAGTTCAGGAGTTTGGTGAGGCAAAGCACAGGTACGTCAATGTCAGGGGGTCAGGGAACACTTCCCGGAGGAAGTGACGTCTCAGCTGAGACCTGTGTCATAAACAGGGATAAGTCAGAGAAAGAAGGGGGAAAGGGGTGCAGGCTCCTGGCCTGGGTGTGTCGGGCAATGGTGGGATTCTGGAAGAGTGGGAAGAAGGGTTTGGGGTGGGGTGGAAGATGTTCACACCTGAGCTGGAGGGCCAAACAGGGATGAGATTTTTTTTTTTTAATGTTTTATTTATTTTTGAGACAGAGAGAGACAGAGCATGAGCAGGGGAGGGGAAGAGAGAGAGGGAGACACAGAATCCGAACCAGGCTCTAGGCTCTGAGCTGTCAGCACAGAGCCAGATGTGGGGCTCGACCTTGCAAACCGCGAGACCATGACCCGAGTCAAAGTCGGACGCCCAAGTGACTGAACCACCCAGCCACCCCCGGGATGAGATCTTAAGAGTGGAAATCCTGTGGGGCATCTGATCCGCCCAGTTGGTTGAGCAGCCGACCTCGGCTCAGGTCATGATCTCACAGTTCGTGAGTTTGAGCCCCACATCAGGGTCTCTGCTGTCCATGCAAAGCCCACTTCAGATCCTCTGTCCCCCTCTCTCTGCCCCTCCCCCACTTATGCTGTCTCTCAAGAATAAAATAAAAACATTAAAAAAAAAAAAAGAGTGAAAATTCTGTGCCCAGGCAATTGCCAGCATTTCCTGTATTTCCTACCCTCAAGACCCAGTGGAGACATTGAATCAATTGTGCAGTCATGGTGAAGTCAAATTGGGATACAGGAGGGGTAATGCATTCTTAAAAGAGAGCAGAGAAATGGTCTTTCCTAGTCATTGCTTCAAGACACAGATTTGATTGTGTAACAGAAGCAATAGAAATAGTAGTCTATTATTTGCCCCACGTGATTCTGAGTGTGGGGTGTAGGGATAAACAAAATAAAGTCCTTGCGAGAGGAAACAGACAGAAAATAAATTTAAAAAGTATCGTTCGGTTTGGACCCACATACTTGGAGGGCAGGGCCTGACCTCAGTTGGCTTTCTGGTGCTCCAGGCCGCTTCTCCACTTTTCATCTGGAATGACGTACCACACCGTGAAGCGTGGAGCCTGCTCTCCTGAGTCACCAGCATCAGATTCTTATAAATAAGGGGAGAATTCGTTCTGAGTATTTTTGATAAGGCTGCAGTTTATTAAGCTGAATCGAGAAAGAGGGGGCGAAATGAGTGGGGATGTGACAATATTCAACCTAGTAGGGGACAGCATAAAAAAAAGAGTGCAACTAAAAAGGTTCCACACAGCAAAGAAAACCATCAACCAAATGAAAAAGTAATTTATTGAAGGAGAGAAAGTAGTTGTGAGTCATCTGTGCGATAAGGGGCTAATACCCAAAATATATAAACAACGCAGAGAAACTCAACAGCAAAAAAACTCTCAAACAATCCGATGAAAAAATGGGCAGGAGATCTAAACAGACATATTCCCGAAAACATACGGATGGCCAACAGGTACGTGATAAGATGCTTACTAGCATTAATCATCAGGGAAATGCAAATCAAAACCACCATGAGATACCGCTTCACACCTGTTAGAATAGCTGTAATGGAAAAGAGGCAAAAGAACGAGTGTTGCTAAGGATTTGGAGAAAAGGGAACCCTGGGTACATTGCTTGGTGGGAACGTAAATTGGTGCAGTCTTTATGGAAACAGTATGGAGTCTCTCCAAAAAATTAAAAATAGAACCACCATATGATCCAGCAATCTTACTTCTGAGAATTTATCCAAGGAAAGTGAAAACATTAGTTCAAAAAGGTATCTGCACCTCTCTAGGCATTGCAACATTATTATTATTTTAAATATGAAATTTGTTGTCAAATTGGTTTCCATACAACACCCAGTGCTCATCCCAACAGGTGCCCTCCTCAGTGCCCATCACCCACCCTCCCCTCCCTCCCACCCACCCCCTCCATCAACCCTCAGTTTGTTGCAACATTATTTTTAATGGAGACATGGAAACAACTTAGGTGTCCTTCAATGGATGAAAGGATAAAGAAAACGTATTATATATACACACACAATGGAATATTATTCAGCCACAAAAAAAAGAATGAAATCTTGCCATCTGTGAAAACATGGATGGGCTTTGAGAGCATTTTGATAAGTGAAATAAGTCAAACGGAGTAAGACGAATATTGTATGGTCTCACATGGGAAATCTAAACCAACCAACCAACCAACCAACCACCCAAACCAACCAAACAAAAACCAAATAAGCTCACAGATACAGAGAGCAAATTGGTGGTTGCAAGAGGTGGGAGGTGGTGGGGGTGGGAGAAATGGGGGAATTTTTTTTTTCAGTTTAAATAAATTGAACAAAACTTTTTAAAAAGGGAGTAAAGCAGGAGTCAAAGGCTATAGGATACAAAAATGAACATATGGCCAGATGTAGGGGGTAAAGCAAAATTTTGTACAGCCTAAAAGCTTATCAAGTTTGGGGGTCTTCTTTAAGAGAAAAATATCAGTTTGACGATTAGGTACAAAAATAAATATTCAGGGGCACCTGGGTGTCTCAGTCGGTTAAGCGTCCGACTTGGGCTCAGGTCACGATCTCACAGTTCATGAGTTCGAGCCCTGCATCAGGCTCTGTGCTGAAAGCATGGAGAGCCTGGAACCTGCTTCAGATTCTGTCTCCCTCTCTCTCTCCCCCCTCCCCCCACTCACAGTCTGTCTCTCTCTCCCCTTCAAAAATAAATAAACATTAAAAAAATATTCATTTAAAATTAGAAATGCATCACAACAAGCTATAAAACTTGAAAGGCCAACAAATACCATAAACATCAAGAAAAACCCACAAGAAAACATTTTAATAAGCTGCCTGACACACCGCTCCATAATACTATTTTTCAACATTTTTTTACCTGCATATCCTTTTCCTCCAGTATAGTTGACAATTAAAAATTGTGCACATTTAAGGTATACAATTTGATAATTTAATACCTATATGCGCAGTGAAATACTCACCCCAGTCAAGGCACTTAACATTATCCATCACCTCACATAGTTACCTTTGTGTGTGGGTGGTGAGAAATTTGAGATCTGCCCTCTTAGCAAATTTCAAGTAGGACAATACAATGTTGTTAACTATAGTCCCATTGCTGCACATTAGATCTCCAGAACTTACTTATCTTGTGTAACTGAAGCTTTGTGTCCCTTGAACAGAATCTCCCCGTGTCCCCATAGCTGCATAGTCTCAGCACTGAAACGTATAGGATCATTGAATCACTATATTGTACATCTGAAACTAACATTACACCGGATGTTAACTAACTGGAATGTAAGTAAGAACTTGGAAAAACCAAGAGCTTAGGCTCTGGAGCTAGACTATTTGGGTTTGGATCTTGTCGCTGCCACTTGACAGCTTGTGGAACCTGGGCATTTCTAAAATATCTCTGAGCCTGAGATTTTCTCATCTGTAGAATGGGTATAAGTCACGTGAAGATTAAACAAATGAGTTCAGGCAGAGTGCTTCCAACAGTGTCTGGCACATAAAGGCTCAATATTTATTAGCTCCTGCTGTTATTGTTATTGTTGTTGTCGCTGTTGTAGCGCCAGTATTTATGTGAATAGTGTGTGATGCTTCTTAAACCACCTGTAAACCCCGAGAAGCCTTTGCGTCCTGACTAGAACCAGGCTCCCCTGTTTTCTGCGTGGACTGTTGACTAAATGTAGGAGGAAGAAGTCAGAGACAAATGGGACTCCCCGCCCCCCCCCCATTATATTAATGTCTCCAAATAACATTTACGCAGAAGAAGAAATTGAATCTACAAATTACTTTGCTGGTTCATGGCATGCCCAACGAGCAACAGCGCTGGACCTGACATCATTTTGTTCCCAAACGATTGGAGCACAAATGATCTTAGAAGAAAAATCACACGATGGGCTGTAGCGAAGACTTTAAAAAGTTGCCTTTTAATTCAGTCTCCTGCGGGCGTGTCCCCAAGACGCTTCATTTCCCCCTTGGGTGAAGCACTGTGGCCAGCAAGGGGCCCCCACCGCACAGGCTGCGGCCGGGAAGGGGAGGCGGGGAGCCAGGGGAACCGGAGGAAGCTCAGGCTTCCCCGCCCGCGTGGGCGCAACAAGGCGGAACCGCTTCGGTCACTCCGGCGGTGGTGTCAGTCTCGGCCGCCGGGGGGTGGGCGGAGGCTGCCTTCGGCCACCCGTCGCCTCCGGGCCACGCGCCCCGGAGTGGGTGTTCAGGGTACACCCCCAGAGCGGGCGGCAGCCGCGCCCCCTGCAGCGAGGGTCCGTTCGGCCCGGAGCCGGCGACCGCGCTCCTCACCCGCCCGGCGTAGCACCGCCTCTGGCCCGGGTGCAGGGGCCCGGCGCGCAGGCGGGGGGCGCTGTGGCCTCAGCGCGGGGACAGAGCGGCCGGGCCGGACCCGCCTCTTTCCCCTCCCCTCCCGCCCCCCACGCGTCGTGTCGCCGGGAAGCCGGGAGGAGACAGAGCGCTCGGGCTCCACGGCGCTCGGCCGGCCCGCAGTCCTCTGACCGCGCGGAGCGGAGCCAGGTGGCGCCGCCCGAGCCCAGAGCCGCGACCCACCCCGGCCGCCTTTGTCTGGGAGCGTGTGGCCTAGAACCGCCGCTCTTGGGGGCCGGGCACGCGCCCACCGCGGTCGGTGACAGCTCGTCCCTCTCGGAGGGCTCCGGGACCGAGGGGCGGGCGGGCCGGGCCCTGCTCGCTCGCGCCTGCACGCCCGAGCGCGCGCACCGATGCCCCCGCAGCAGGGGGACCCCGCATTCCCGGGCCGTTGCGAGGCGCCGCCCGTTCCGCCGCGCCGGGAGCGCGGGGCGCGCGGGGGGCGCGGGCCCGGGGCGCCGGGGGGCCGGGGGCGCGCGGGCGGTGCCGAGGGGCGCGGCGTCAAGTGCGTGCTCGTCGGCGACGGCGCCGTGGGCAAGACGAGCCTGGTGGTGAGCTACACCACCAACGGCTACCCCACCGAGTACATCCCCACCGCCTTCGACAACTTCTCGGGTGAGCGGGGCCGGGGGCGCGGGGCCGCGGTCTGCGGTGCCGATGGCCGCGGGGGGGGGGGGGCGGCGGGGAGGGCGGCGCGAGGGTCGCGGGGCGGGGGGATGGGGGACCGAGGGGGCTGCGGGGCCGGGCGGGCTCCAGCTGGGAAGCCGACCAGGCGCGGAGCGCCGGGCATTTCCCGAGCCTCGGGGACCCGGCGAGCGCGGAGCCTCCAGAGGCAGCGGGGAACCCTAAAGCCGGAGCCTGGCGGAGGGGGCGGGGTACGGGGGACAGAGCCTACGCGAAAAGAAATGGTCGGGCAATTTAGTAGCAGACGAGCGAGTATCAGGTCGAGTTCAGGTTGCCTGGTCAGTTTGCTGCGTAGGAAAGTTGCGTCAGGTCGACGTTGCTGGCGCCGCTGCCGAGTTTCAGTGGGAAGGTGACGCGCAGGTGGCCCTACCTGTGGCCCGGAGAGTCGGTCCTTTCCTTTTGGCGGTTCCCGTGACAATGGGCGTCTCCGCTTTAAAGAGCCACGGAGACGGCAGAAAATACTCGCTTTGGTGAAAACGGCCCTGGTAAAGGCTTCGGTCCGGATTAAACCTGGAGAGTAAACCCAATTTGTTCCGAGTCCCTCTCCCCTGGCCCCACTGCCCCTACTTCCATCTCCCTCATTGGCTGTGTTTCTGATGTCTTAGTATCTTTTCAGTTATCTCTAAGCTATTTACAGCTTTTAAGTGTGGTATGCTGGGTTTTAGTTTGGTGGAAACAAAGATAAAGGGGTTTTCGGGGATTTTTTTTTTTTTTTTGAAATTCACAAAAACGTGAAAATCCACAGAGGCTAGTGTGAAACACTCCCTCTTGCTCTTCAAGGAAAAAAAAAAAAAAAGAAATGTTTCTTGACCACGTAGTCCCAATGGCAAGGGCTTGGGTAACCTAGATGAAAGTGTGCCACACCTAATGGGTTTGCCACCTAAACAGTGTTGGGTTCCCACCCCCCCCTCCCCGCTTTCCTCCTCCCAGCTGATCAGTGTAAACATTGAAAGAACTGAGAAAGTTGTACCGAGACAAACTTGGGTGCTTAATTCAAATAGAAACCTCAAGCTGTGCCCTGAGGCAGGCCCCTGCCCAGTACCCCATCCCAGTGGAAAGGTGGACAGGCTTTCTTTTCTTTTTTAATCTTCCCTTTGAGCTGACAGGGTGAGATGAGCAGGGCCCGCTTCCATAAACAGGACAATGCAGGCAGCCTGTGTTTGCTCGTGTTCTCAAAACAAGCTACAATTTTCTGATAAACCATGAAGTCTTGGAACAGATCCCAAGGGAAAACAGAATTATTTGTGAGGCTTCCCACTGAGTTAAAACGGCAAGGTTGGTTCCCATTTACCCCCCAGTGTTGCTTTTAGGTGTTTTGAAACTAGTGTGACGGGCAAATAAATCTTCCGGGGCTGGGAGAAGAGTGCAGGCCCTTCTGGGGTGCCATCCGATGGCTCAGGAGCTTGCGGCCTCATCCGGGCAGTGCCGTGAGGTGCCAGCCCAGGAGGGTTGTATACAAAAGTGCCTGCATGGGGGCCTCCTTGTTTTAGACCAGTCTTTAATTCATTAGGGGACCCAGAATAACCGAAGGGTTTGGAGGGAGACTGGTAGTTGCAGCTAAAACGATGGTTTTCCTGAAAGGGGTTAAAGGACACCCCCCCCTGATCATTGTTTTCATCTTGTTTTTAAGCGGTGGTTTCTGTGGACGGACGGCCTGTGAGACTCCAGCTCTGTGACACTGCCGGGCAGGTTAGTGTATCGTCGCTGCTCAGTGGTGGGAAGGGAACCAGCCTTTGAAAAGCCTCAGAATACCCTCCTTGCATAAACGGGGTCATTCTAAAGCCTCAGGAAGTAGACCCACCCCTGAGAGGGTGACGGGGAGGGGGATAAAGCCCTGAGCTAGTAAAACCGGGTTTGGCCCAGCTTTGCGTGGGCAGGACGGGGACAACAGGGTGAAGAACAGTTCTCTTCTCACAGGCGTTTCTGACCTTATTTACTCTCTGGTTTTTATTAAAAATTATCACTGATGCTCTGTGATCATTTCTCAGAGTTAGTTGGCGATGTAATCATTTCATTGGAAGTCAACCAGCCACATATTAAAGAAATTTGCTCAAGAGACAGATGGAGTTTTGGGGCACCGGGGTGGCTCCGTCCATTAAGCGTCGGACTTCGGCTCAGGTCATAGTCTCGTGGTCTATGAGTTCGAGCCCCGCGTCGGGCTCTGTGCTGACAGTTCATAGCCTGGAGCTTGCTTTGGATTCTGTGTCTCCCTCTCTCTCTGACCGTCCCCTGCTCATGCTCTGTCTCTCTCTGTCTCAAAAATAATAAATAAATAAATAAATAAATAAATAAGAAAAAGATGGCGTTTCCTAAGCCGTGGTTTGACTCGCTAGGGCCACCTTCGTTCCCTGAAGCAGATACAGGGGTCAAAGCTGTCCTGCACCAGAGTCATGAATGAACCTGGACTTAGTCTTTCCAAATCGTGGGAAGGTTAGGCACTTGGATCGGACACCCAGGGAGCGATGGGGATTCGGGTGTTCCCCGACGAGCTCCAGAGACTCATCATCACCCCGTCCTCCCTTGGCATGGAGCTCGTCACCGAGGTCTCCTCGTTCCCTGTGAGAACCCAGGGTGCTGTCTCTTGAGTTGGTCAAAGTGACAGTTAACAAACATGTAGTCCTTCCTGTACTTTGTTAGAGCAGATGCTGAGGGGCACTTTGTAGGCCCGTAAAAGGGCCCACTTCACTTTCTGAGGTATCGTCACGTGACCTTCCGTGTTTAAGAAGTTGGCCTTCCAGTATTCTCTAGTGCCTCATCCCAGCCAGGACTTCCAAACTGCTCACCTAGCCTGGGGACAGCGAGTTCAAACCTCCAGGTGATACAAGCCTGAGCCGCTCTGGTCTCCAGCTCAACGCTGGTTTGGCGGGGGCCACAGTGGCGGGAGTAGTAGCCCGGCCTCTTCTTTCTCTCCTCATCCTTCCCCTTCAGCCGCAGCAGGGAAAATCAAACACTGTGTGTAGTCTGTGCAAAAGAGAATGCAAAGAACACCGCCGTTGCGATGTTTCGTCTTTTCTGGACGCCCTCCTCGTATTTATAGCGAACGCTCTATGGCTTTGCATAAAGTGGGAATATTTTTCCTGCTCCGTGTCTGATTTTCTGACCTTCCAGGTGAGGTCAGAGGAGCACATCGATAAATATAGGCATCCCTGCTAACGCAGGAAGGAGCAGCTTAACGGCCCGAGAAGGCACAGTTACTGGGGACCCCCCGGGGGGGGGCCGGGGAGCAAGCAGCTCAGTGACATCCCTGCCCACTGATGGGGCTCTCCTGTTACATGTTGGTTCTTGCCGCAGACACGGCTTCCTAAGTTGGGGTTCTGCCTGCATGGTGGCTGCCACATAATAGGGCTGAGTCTCGGGTTCGCATGGAGACAGACAAAGGAGAGCTAGGTCTTGGGGAAGTGCTAACTGAGGTCCTGGGCCCGCCCCTCACAAGACTTTGCAGTCTGGAGGGAAGACAGACCAGTGAGGAGAACTTGTGAAAAGAAACCAGCGAAGTTCCATAAGGCGGAAGGCAACGTGGGCTCGGGGTGCAGGACAGGTGGGTCTGGGGAGAAAACCTCTGAGCAGTTTTGGAAGAGGCTTAGGAGTCTCATCGGGACCACTTTGTGGAAACGATCCTGAATTATTGAGGCGGGGTTTGATTTGTCGTAGTATGGTCTGTCTGAAAGTGGGGGAAGCACGAGAATAATTTTGGAGACATTTTCATGAAGAAATCGTTTAGGGAAATAGAAGGATTTTGGTGCAAGTTGGTACGTTTTGGTTTATTTGGAAATTGTTTTGTTTTTTTTTTCTTGCTCTCCCAGTGATGTTTTCGTTGAGGTGGACTGAATTTCCTTTTTTTTATTTTAATTTATTTTTGAAGGAGAGAGAGAGAGAAAGAGAGAGAGAGAGAGAGGGAGCGAGCATGAGCGGGGGAGGAGCAGAGAGAGAGGGAGACACAGAATTCGAAGCAAGCTCCAGGCTCTATGCTGTCAGCACAGAGCCCGATGCGGGGCTCGAACCCACGAACCGTGAGATCATGACCTGATCCGAAGTCGGACGCTCAACCGACTGAGCCACCCAGGCGCCCCTGGACTGTATTTCTTAACTGACGTATTGGTTAGTAACGCATACCTTATTATGTAACGGAGGAGGTGACCATCTAAAGACGTGTAGAAAACTAACTTCAAAAACTATTTATGAAACCTACACGGTTGGTAAGATAAAGTCATTTCTCCCCTACACCCCAGGTGTCATTTGGGACTTATTTGGACTCACAGCAAAGCCGGTCCAAGTGGTAGTTCTTTCCCAACTTCCTTAGTTAATCCAGATCTGATAAACTGCCTTTTAAGGGACTTGATTTGACACCTGCTGTATTTCCCTGATGTTGACTCAACCAGTGGAACCCCCCCTGCCCCCACCCCTTCAGGCAGTCCTCACAGTAGCCTTATGACTTGTGTCACGTCTGAGTCCCAACCCAGGGAAATGTGAGCACAGATAGCCCTAACCTGGGGCCCAAATGCCCTGGTTTCATATGGAAGCTTGGAGCAAGAATGTGGCGCTCCTTGGCTGCATGAGGAACTAGAAATCGCTTTTTGTGCCTTCGGGTCTTCCTGTCAGGGAGGTAGGTGAGCATTATGAGACCTTACGAGGAGCTCTTAACACTGGACTCACAGTCTTACTTGAGTGAGAATAGATCGGAGACTGAGGGCTCTGCAAAACATACCTTTGGCAGAAGAGAGAGGACCGTCACTGAAATAGGAGTAGTTCGCGGTGGCATTACCAGGAGAAGCTAAAAGTTCTTCAGCCTTTTGACCCATGAGGCACTTAGAAAAATCTCTATGGGGGGCGCCTGGGTGGCTCAGTCGGTTGAGCGTCTGACTTCGGCTCAGGTCATGATCTCACAGTTTGTGAGTTCGAGCCCTGCGTCGGGCTCTGTGCGGACAGCTCAGGGCCCGGAGCCCGCTTTGGATTCTGTGTCTCCCTCTCTCTCTGCCCCTCCCCTGCTCTGTCTCTCTCTGTCTCAAAAATAAATATAACCATTAAAAAATTAAAAAAAAAAAAAAAAAGGAAAAATCTCTATGGTACCAAAAAAAAAAAAAAAATCAGGTTGCAGCTTGACCAACGTTACTGTTGAGCTGCCTGTCCGGCCCGCCCCGCCCCTCCCCTGACGGAATTCTGTATGTCTTCCTGCCGACCCGGCAGGTGCATGCCAGTCACTGGGCCTCAGCACACGTTTCCTTGGGGCTGCGTTCCACTGGCCTCGTCCCCCATGTGCACATTGCATTTATTTCAGCAAATATCTAAGGTTTCTGGGCAGGCTGTGAGGAGGAGGGTTTCATTTCTGCTCGGCTCCCGGAGCCCCTTAGCCAGACTCCCCAGAGGTCTGGGGAGCCAGATTTCCAAAGGCCGGTCACAGGGCCCAGCCCCCGTGCTTGTCTTTCTTTTTATTGGAAATGCAAGCCCGGATTCCAGGCCACGGCCGAGGGTGACTGCCTTCTCACAGCGAGGTGCAGCTGCCTGAGGGAGCTGCCTTTACGTGGGGCTCAGTCTTGTGCTTTTGCTTTGAGGCCTCCAAGAACAGAAGGAATGTTTTATTACGAGGTCTTCAGAGCGAGGCCGTAGTCTACCTGGTCGGGTTTCTGCGTTTATTCCTCCACACAAAGTTGGCACTAAGGAAGCTAAGTTGTTCTTTTTAAACCGTCGTTTGTAGAAGACACGTGGCAGTGACGTTCCGAAATGCCAGATTTATTCCTGAGCATTGTAGCTGGCTGACTTCAATATTGTTGGTTGTTGCCCTACAACTGAAATACGGAGCTTCAAATGAAGAAAAAAAAAAACAGATCCAGGTTTTCTTTACATCTGCAGAAAGGCTGCAGATACGGAATAATGTGCATGTCAGTAATGAAAACCTGGATGACATTTCACTTTTTCTGGCCACTGGGAAGTGGTCTGTTACAGTCCACTTGTGGATGGCTGGCGCCCACCGACAGAAATTTTATTTTATCTATTTTTTATCGTTTTCAACGTTTATGTATTTATTTTTTTCATGATCGCTACACCCAGTGGGGGACTTGAACTCACGACCTTGAGATCGAGAGTCCTATATGTCTTCCGACCTGAGGCAGCCAGGGTCCCCCACCGATAGAAATTAAAAAAAAAAAAATTTAATGTTTATTTCTGAGAGAGAGAGAGAGACAGAGTGCGAGCAGGGGAGGGTCAGAGAGAGAGGGAGACACGAATCCGAGGCAGGCTCCAGTCTCTGAACTGTCAGCTGTCAGCACAGAGCCCGACGCGGGGCTTGAACCCACAAACCGTGAGATCATGACCTGAGCCGAAGTCAGACGCTTAACTGACTGAGCCACTCAGGCGCCCCAGAAATTCTAAATAGGAATGAGATGATGTAAATATTTTCCTATGAGAGAGGTGAGTGAAAGCTTTCAGTTAGCTGAATATGGGACTCCAGGAGACTATAAAGAAATGCTGATTTGGAGGCAGACATCTCTGCAAGGGCTGAGGCCAGGTCTGTCTGTTCCCAGTGAATCCCCTGGCCCTGCCCGGGGCCCAGTGTCCAGCTTGCATCTCTGTGAAGTGGGTGACTATTGCAGATATTCAGCATGATGCTTGGTTTCTATAATGAATTAGAATTATTCCATCCAATTCTCTATATTTTAAGAGTAGGGTGGGTATGCCCTTTCCCTGGTCCTTTATCTTCCCAAAGCGCCGTGCGTGGAGGCCCCTGGTATTTGCAGGGGTTAAAAAAAAAAAAAAGGCTAAAGGAAGTAAGAAAAGGAAGAAAGGAGGGAGAAAAAGAGATAAAGCCAGAAAGAGGAACATCAAGCAAGAATGAGAATGTGTTAACCAGTGTTGTAAGTGATTTGCCAGTGAGGGTGGCCTATGAGAGGTCTCAGCTCCAATTCTGGGTCTGTCCTTGTGTCTGATTAAAATTCTTCCCTGCACTGTGTGTGCCCTGAGTGTGTACAGGTGCAGATAGGTGAGGCGGGCGTCGCTCACAGCTGTCATGGGGACAGGCAAGCCTGGATTCTTTTTTTTTTTTTTTTTAAAGTTTATTTATTTTGAGAGAGACAGAGGCAGCGGCTGGGGGAGGGACAGAGAGAGAGAGGGAGAGAGAGAGAATCCCAAGCAGGCTCCACTGTGTAAGCACAGAGCCCAACAAGGGGCTTGAATCCCCAAAACCGTGAGATCATGACCTGAGCCGAAACCGAGTGGGACGGGTAACCGACTGAACCATCCAGGCACCCTAAGGGCAGGGCTGGATTCTTGAAGACAGGAGCTGTGTTAGACCGGGGCTCACTGGGGTCAGCTTGGAGACCTGGGGATCATTGTGGATGCTAAGTTTTGGAAGAGTGGCTAAGTACCACAGTTGAGAGAGTAAGTCTGGGTTACTCTGGGCTGAAGGCTAGATGAAGTCAATTTTATTTCTAAAATTCACCCGATGTAAGTACTTTTTCTGTGGTGAGTTGCAAATGGGTCATGAGTATTGATGAAAACACCGAACACTTTGGGCAGATTGAGTGGGGCTGGGCATGTGGGCCCCATTTAGGGAAGCAGCAGGATTGCTTTCCAAGGCCCTGGCAGTGGGCTTGCTATAACCCTTTGCGAGGAAAAAATTGGTAAGGGGGTCTTTTTGCTAATGAGAATGGCTTTAAAAAATAACTTTTGGGTGCCTTGATTGGTTGCAGGATGAGTTTGACAAACTCAGGCCCCTCTGCTACACCAACACGGACATCTTTCTTCTGTGCTTCAGTGTGGTGAGCCCCTCATCCTTCCAGAACGTCAGTGAGAAGTGGGTGCCCGAGATCCGATGCCACTGTCCCAAAGCCCCCATCGTCCTCGTTGGAACTCAGTCGGATCTCAGAGAAGACGTCAAAGTCCTCATTGAGCTGGACAAATGCAAAGAGAAGCCGGTGCCTGAAGAGGCAGCTAAGCTGTGCGCCGAGGAGATCAAAGCCGCCTCCTACATCGAGTGTTCGGCCTTGACTCAGAAAAACCTCAAAGAGGTCTTTGACGCGGCCATTGTCGCTGGCATTCAGTACTCAGACACTCAGCAACAGCCAAAGAAGCGCAAAAGCAGGACTCCTGACAAAATGAAAAACCTCTCCAAGTCCTGGTGGAAAAAGTACTGCTGTGTCGTATGATGTTGGCAAGAAACCCGGAAAAGGCAGTTTTTAGATGAAGCCGATATTAGAAGCTATATTAGCTGACGTGACTCCTTTTATTGTGTAGAACCTGGAGAGGGAACGCGTGTGTATGCGTGTAACAGGTGGAGCTCTCAGTTTATGTATTCTTTCTTGCCTTCGACGTTTTTGTTTGTTTCAGCTTAGGGACCAGCCAATTATGCAAGATATTTCTGAAGGGAGTTGAGCAATGTTCCTAACTCTGGAAAAGTAGAGCTCCGAGACCTCGGGATTAATTTATAGCTAATATGAAAGAGACCCGCTCGGATGTGGGTGTCAAGGATGCGACTTGGCCGCATTATGATGCGCAGAAGGACCAACGGCGAAATGGTGTGGTCCACCCTCCCTTGATTAAGGGCTACTCGATGCAAGGACGTTCCGTACGCGGGCCGGCCAGGGAGCACCTGTCAGAATTGCGTTTCAACGTCCACACTTACATTGTCCCGCCTGCAGGGAAGTGAACATTCTTGAAGGGCCTGCAGCAAATGTTTGTAGGAGACAAAATGACCTTTATTTCCCTTAAGTCAGCCAAAATGTGTACACGCACACGCACACGCGCACGTACGTACGGCTATATTTGCTGCTGATTCAGACTTTTAAACGGTTAATGGGAAAAAGCACGGCCACGAAAAAACAGATACGAGGGAAGCTCAGGTTCCTGCTTTTGTGACTTTTTTGAACAGCTCTCTTTTTGATGATACCCTACTCAGAGATGGGATTTTAACTACGTCCCGACGCATCTTTGAGGCCACCTGAAAACCAAACGTGAACAACTTTTGAAACCTGTTTTAAAATGGGTGTCTCTTGAAACCCGTTACGACAACCAGTGAAGTCCACAGATGCCTTTCAGGGACCTGGCAGCAGGGCCCGGCGCTGTGTGTCACCGGGCTCGTGGGGCTGGTCTGCTGCGGCCGGCCGGGGGGCGGTGGGGTGGGGGTGGGGGGGGTGGACCACAGCCCCCTCGCGAAGCTGCATCCTTCCTGTGGGACAGCCAGAAAACCATATGCTTGTGAACCATTTGTGTTCTTCAAGGTGGCAGATTTTTAGAGCTTAGTCTTCTGGAGAAAACAAGTGCCGTATCAGAAGAATAGTTTTCCTTTTGTGATGGCGGTGCTTCCGAAGTGCCAAAAAAGGTAGCCTGACGCGTTGAATTATCACGTCCGGCTGCAGTGGGTGACACAGATTCACCAAAGTCGGCTCAAAAACTAGGGAAAAGCTCTGCAGAGCCAGCGGAGAGAAGCGTCTCCTCTTTCCGTGGGTCTTGCGTTGTCTTTTTTATATTTAACAAAACTAATTTGTGTTTTTCTATGGAAGAAATAAAAGATCGGGACGGGGTTTCTTTCACCTCTGTTAGTAAATCAAATTAACGGATTTCCTTGTTTGAAAATTAAAACACAGGGGTTGTTTGCTATTTATTTTTCCATCCGTTGAAATTGATAATCCGCTGTTTCCTGAAGCATTTAGTTCTAACCTGAGGGAATAATGTTACTTCATTGTGAAAATGCTCCAGACAGACTTCCCGAAAAGCACTCTTGCCTGCCTGGTCCACCTATCTGTGAGAATAGCTTTCCAGGCTGGGCTCCGCCCGCCCTGGTGTGCAGACCAGGTGGGAGAGGTGGTGGAATTATTTGGGGAGTCATTCTAAACAGTGTTTTTGTATTTAAACAAATGTCGTGGAGTGCAATGCAAATTAATTTTTAAGTCGGAACACAAAACTTGGAAGAAATTTTATGCATGTGATAGCATATGGGGCAGCTCTTGGCCCCCCTGGAGAGGCCACGGGCACCCTCTGCCTTGGAGGGCCACTGGTTGAAAGCTGTTGGTGAAAAGCGCCTGTGTGGCCCAGTTCTGAAAGCTTTACGCAAGCGCTTTATTTCTAACCCAACTTGATACAACCTGTACCGTTGGCGCTAAAAATCTAGAGGGTTGACCTTTAAACGCCACCATTTTTCATATGTTGCTGCGTTTTATAGAACAGTAAAGGTACGATTGATTGTACTTAATGCTTTCCTCCATTCTTGTTTCTTTGTGTGACTTGGGCAGAAACGTTTTTAAAAGTACGTCTTGAGGTAAACGTAAAGTTGATCCACTTCAGAGCTCAACCGTCGTTAAACTTGCAGCTTGGTATTGCAGAGGAGATTTTATGAGTCGTGCTTTAAGAAGATGCCACCATGGGGCGCCTGGGTGGTGCAGTCGGTTAAGCGTCCGACTTCAGCCAGGTCACGATCTTGCGGTCCGTGAGTTCGAGCCCCGCGTCAGGCTCTGGGCTGATGGCTCAGAGCCTGGAGCCTGTTTCCGATTCTGTGTCTCCCTCTCTCTCTGTCCCTCCCCCGTTCATGCTCTGTCTCTCTCTGGCCCAAAAATAAATAAACGTTGAAAAAAAAAAAAAGATGCCACCTTCGCTTAACTCCTACGGTGTAGGCCAGTCATGATTTAAAAATACAATATACTTCCCAAGTGTTTTCTCTCTTTTTTACCACATATGTGGAAGCGAACCTTTTGTAATGTCGTTCTCTGTGTTTGACAGACTTCAGAGAAACCACACAGCTATTACCCAAGCCAAAATGAAGGCAGAGTCTTCTCCCCGACTGTCGACTGTCGTACCCTGGTGCCTTACCAAGTTGTGCTTCTCTTTTTCAAGCGTAAATGATGTTGAGCAGAATGCTGTCCTTGAAAATGCTATGAACGAGGTGGTATGAAATAAATTCTGACCTACAGATACAACTGCGCTTGCCTTTTCTGCCGAAGAGTGTCAGTGGAGGAGGAAGTTTGGCCCCGTCGAAAAGCAGGCCGGTTGGCAAGCCTCAGGCTTCCGTGCTGGGAAGCTGGAAAAGCCCAGAGGCATTTTGGGAATCCTCCCTAACCAACATTAAGTGCTTATTGAAAATGGGGTTTTGAGAATTCTGGGTCACGGTCTGACTTCGGTGCTCTCTGACGTCAGACGCAGGTGTCTGTAGTGGATCACGTGCTGGTGGCCCGTGTGTGTCCCCGACAGGAGCACTGTTCTTGGAGCCAAAGGTCTAGGCTCAGAGAAGCACGTAGTGTCTGATGATGGGGAGGTCCCTGGATGTGAGCCTCTGTTCCCTTACGTGTGAAAGTACTGCCTTCCCCCCCGCCCCCCCAGGCTATTTGAATCCTGAATGAGAACACATGTGCACATGTGGGTTAGATGGCCAAGATCTGGAATAGCCATGAAAGGGATTAGAAGGTGCCGTGGGCCCCACCGGCTTTGCAGTGGAGACCAGCAGGGCTCAGGGTTCCCCGTCTCGGAGGGCTGGGAGGTGCCCACGTGGTGTATGTGAACTTGTGGTCAGCCTTCCCATCGTGCCGCCAGGATGCAGCCCTTACAGCAGGGGAGGTGGCCCTGAGGACAGGAACATTCTGAGAGGCCAGATGTCCTCCTGCTTCCACCTTTCAGCCTCAAGGGTCATCTAGTGAAGGATGGGCCTGTCCACTCCATACTCCATGGAGCCTCTGAGGCCAGGCTTTGACTTTTCATGCACCCTGGAAGGCTGTGCAGAGAGCATTTAGATTACTGACCACCTGCATGTGCCCCGAAGTGCTAAAACCCAGCTTGCCCTCGCTGGCCTCCACAGGCAGCCTCAAGCCAGCTCTGAGGGACCTGGAAGTTTCTCTTCACCCAGCCCCAGTTTGCCTCCCGTATCCAGGATAGGTCTTCCCAGGCTAAGTGGACAGAGCACGTGGTATGAAGTAAATTCTGACCTATGGATGTAACTGTACTTGCCTTGTCTACCAAAGAATGTCATTAGAATGACAGTCCCTGCGGATCTTCTTTCTGGTCAGCGAGATGTAAATATCCCGGAGATATTTACAAGACCTGAAGGAGGTGGGAGAATGACACGTATCCTGGGAGAAAAGTTTCATAAAGGGAACATGGTTGTGATTCCTTAAGCAGCTTAAACGTCCTGCGTCTAAACTTTAGCAGCTGTAGGGGATCACGGGGATAAGCACGGCACCTACCCTCTGGGCTGGTGGGGTTCTGAGTGTAACGTGCGAGTGCGCCGGAAGTGCCCGATAAAGGTCGCCTCGGATTGGTCTTGTTGGGAAGTTCCGTGGGGAAGCTCATTTCTTTCACAGCGGGACGCCTACGTGATTAGCTTACGAGTGGCCCCTAATGGCTCTCATCGTCATCCCTACTAATTTTGGGTGAGGTTTCTGCTTTTTATGGGTAAGAGCACATCTATGTTTCATTTTTTACGAGATCAGAGCAAAGCAATATGAATTATTTCCAACAGTCCTGGAACAGAGGTGCTGCCACTTGGGGAGCTGGGCCTGCTGGGGGCGGCCACCCACTGGGGGGATACCGGGGACACGTGTGTGCACGTGCGTGTGCTAGTCCGCCAGGAGGGGAAGATGGCATTCAGCCCGTGAAGGTGCTTTGGTGAGTCTGAGTGAGACAACAACGTAAGATTTGTGCGGAAGGGAAGGATCCTGCTGCTGGGGTGTCCCTTGATTCCTTTCACGCAAGAAGCTCTTGCTAGCACATTCGGCTTTGTGAATCCAGAGTCCTTTGCCCACCCGAGCCAACCAGGCTCCCCTGTGCAATCCGAACAACACAACCTCGTCTTGAAGAGACACGGTCTGCCTGCGAGAGAGGCACGTGGGGGTGGGGAACCTGACGTGCATCTCCAACCAGATGTGTGTCCTCTAAATTGCATTCAGTTCCCTTGACTGTCCCACAGACACTTCATTCTGGCAGTTTCCATTCGCTACTTTGACAAATTACTACGAACTTAGGGGCTTAAAACAATACAGGTTTTCTTACCTGACGGTCCCGGAAGTGGGAAGTCGAAAATGGGTCTTACTGGGCTAAGATCAAGCTGATGACCGGCCTGTGTTCCTTCCTGGAGGCTCTAGGGAGCCATCTTCTTTCTTCTTCTAAGCTCTGGAGCCCATCTGCATTCCTTGGCTCACGATTCTCACCCACCTTCAAAGCCAGCAATGGCTGGTCAGGTCTTTCTTGGCATCCTGCTGACACTGACTCTTCCTCCTCTGCTTTCATACTTAAGGAACCTCATTATTATGTGGGGCCTCCTTGGAGAGTCCAGGGTAATCTCCCCACGTCAGGGTCCGTGGATAAGCGGTTTCAATCTCATCTGCAGCTTCCGTTCCCCTTGTGGACATCTTTCGGGGCCATTCTTCTGCTGACCACACTCCCGTCCGGGAGGTCAGCTCATGGCTCCCCAGATCGTTACCACCTCTTTCGTTAGGGAATGTCCAGAAACACAGCAGTCAGTGGCCTTGTCGGTCAGACATGGGCAAACGTTGGCAAGGCCCCCTTTGGCTCAGCCGGCCAACGAAGGATAGATGTGCCAGGGTGAGAGCTACTGAGGGGAGCAGTCAATGACTGAATATTTCTGGTCCCACTGGCGAAAACACCTCTAATGTGACCTGGGTGAAATCTTGTCTTACCTTTATCTCACGAAACATCCAGATCTCCTGCTCTCCGTATTCTTCAAGACACCATGAGCAGCTTTTTTACGATTCGGCATCTCAAGGAGGTTCCCAAAGAGAGAGCATGCGGTCATCATACCAAGTGCCCGAGTTTCCCTTCCCAAGACAGTGTTTTCTCCTGTGACGTTAGGAGGGTGGTTTCTGATTAGGATTTGGCCTGAACTGGGGAGAAAAGGCACTAAAAATGAGGACGTGAATGTTTGATGTCTTTGCCCGGTTTTGCAGAAACAGGATCCGCCTTCACGGAGCCCTTGCTAACGTTGCCTCCTGATCAAAGAGCTCAAGGTGTAACGTTGATTTGGCCTGCGGTGGCTGTCACTGTGGGAAGCGTTCCCGCGAGGGCGTGTGTCCTTACGTTCCAAGCATACTGCTTCGGAGTGTTTAAAACATAAAGCATGAATAGATCTCAGGTGTTGGAAAATATCCCTGAGCACAGAAGCTTTGGGGAGAGGCGTGGGCATGAGTCACCCTTTGACAGATTCTGGAGAATAGTTGGTTCAGGGTTTAACTTGAAGACAAGCCCCATATTGTGTGTGGCCGATGGAAGACGGAGTCGTGCGCTTCAGCAGCAAATATTAAGAGTGACATTTTACCATGGAAATCATGACTCCTATCATTCGTCATGGATTTAGGATACGCCAGACCCAGCCTGGCTGGTGCTTAATCCCATGTTGAGCCTGCTCGAGTGTCTGAAGAGGCACTTGTTAGGAACTTAGAACTCTGATACCTAAACCATCATTAGGGGCGCGTGGGTGGCTCGGTCGGTTAAGTGTCCTACTCTTGATTTTGGCTCAGGTCATGATCTCATGTTTGGGAAATTGAGCCCCCACCTCAGGCTCTGTGCAGGGCATGCTGCTTGAGATTCTCTCTCTCCCTCTCCCTCTGCTCCTCTGCTGCTCTCTCTCTCTCTCTCAAAAAAAAAAAAAAAAAACCCGTCCAACACGCCCCCCAAAACCCACATCACTCGTAGCAGTAACAGTAGAACTGATTTGGCTTGCCTCATTTATTTAGAAAATGTTTTATTGACAAACGTACAGAAAAATCACGTGTATACAAAGTCACCCAGAACCCCCAAACTTCTCCCTCTGCTTTGATCTTCTTGTTTCTCCCTGATCTTCCAGGGTTCCTACGTTTTATTCTGGGACAATATCTCAGGCCAGACCACAAAGCTAGAAGGGCTGCCCACGGGCTACTATTGTTCACTAATGCTTTAAACCACACAGTCAGAGATGAATGGAGTTTCCAAGCATTTATTTAATCTACAAAATTTACCTCCTTTGTCCCTTTATTTCAGGAACTAAGGGATGCGAATGAGGGTAGGGCCATTATATGGATTGTTACTGCCTTTGCAACAGCCTCTGTTAATTGTTAGGATCAGCTCTAGTGTTGCTGAGGGCTCACCCAAAGTTAGACACTCTCCGTGTCCCCAGTCACCAGGTCCCTAATCGAAACCACCTCGTCTTTATCCCCAGAACTCATCAGGTATTATTGAAAGTCACGTGTTCCTCTTTCAAAATAGAAAAAGGAGAAGGGAATCAAATATTGTTTAGATAAACAATTGTTTAGATAAAACAGTTAAACAAGTTTCTTACAGAGGAGATCAGGAAACAACAAGGCTTTACAAGAGGAGAAAATGTGTTGGTAAGTATCATCATACCTGAAATTTAGGAGCCACATTCACTTATTTAGCATGAAAAAAATATTTTACCTATTACTATAAACCTGTCTCAATCTTCTCCTGACCAAATTGTGTTATAAATGAACAAATAAATACATCTCTTCTAACCTCGTACCTCCCATGGTGGGCGTCGATTGGATTGGTTGCTATTGTCCTTATTTATTAGAGAGAGAGAGAAAAAAAAAACTCATTGGCTAAGTAACAGTTTCTGCATGAGTTAGCGGTAGAACCATTCATCGGTGAGTATATTTTAAGCCTAATTTCCTTTTTCCATTTCTGCTCTTATATAGAAAATATAAAGCGGTCTTTATTTTTTTTTTTTAAATTAAAAAAAAAATTTTTTTTTCAATGTTTATTTATTTTTGGGACAGAGAGAGACAGAGCATGAACAGGGGAGGGGCAGAGAGAGAGGGAGACACAGAATCGGAAACAGGCTCCAGGCTCTGAGCCATCAGCGCAGAGCCCGACGCGGGGCTCGAACTCACGGACCGCGAGATCGTGACCTGGCTGAAGTCGGACCCTTAACCGACTGCGCCACCCAGGCGCCCCTAAAGGGGTCTTTAAAACCACCGGTAGGGAGGGAAGGGAGGGTGAGTGATGGGTACTGAGGAGGGCACCTTTTGGGATGAGCACTGGGTGTTGTATGGAAACCAGTTTGACAATAAATTTCATATTAAAAAAAAATAAAACCACCGGTAGGGATATCCTAACTCAACGATCTATTTCTGTATAACAAACCACCCCGTCACTTGGCTTAGCGGTTTAAAACAACAACAGGTCTTGTGATCCTGTGTGTTGACCCGGTTCATGGGGCGGTTCTGCTGAGGTCACACGCAGCAGGGAGCTCGACCTAGGTGACTGTCTAAAGAAACCCTGGGTCTCTCTCCTTGTGGCCTCTCATCTTCAGTGTCTAGCCCGGGTTTCTTTACAACACGGAGACTGACTTCCAGGAGTGAATGTGCCAAGAGAGAACGCTCCGGTGGGCAAGGGCTTATTGAGGTGTCTGCAGCATGTTAAGGTCCATGGGTCAAAGCAAGTCCCAGAGACAACGTGGGTGGGAGGTGGAAGGAGCTGCACAAGTATGTGAACGCGGGAAGATGTGCTTATTGGGGCCTGTCCAGTGGATCCATGTGGGAAAGCAAGGCTGTGAGGCTGGTGCAGTCCATCATTCTGTCCAGGATGAAGAGAGGGGGGTCGTATGTACAGGTGGAGAATACAACTGGTCCAGCAGCCAGGACTTGTGGTAATAAAAGGCGTGTTTGGCACTTCTGTTATTTCAATTAGGGTCTGAGTATTCGAATGGGTGACATAGTATGTTGCCTAAACTCTTCATTGAGTCTTTTTTTTTAACTTTGTGTATTTCTTTTGAGAGAGACAGAGACAGCTCGAGTGGGGCAGGGGCAGAGAGAGAGAGGAAGACAGAAAATCCCAAGCAGGCTCCGAGCTCCCAGCACGGAGCTCAGCGAGGGGCTTGATCCCATGAATCCAACCATGAGATCACGACCTGAGCCAAAACCAAAGTCAGACACTTAACCGATCGAGCCACCCAGGTGCCCCACTTCACTGAATCTTCTTTGCCGACAGAGTACAACATACTTAGAATGGGTGAAAATGGGCACCTTGCTGAGTGTGCAGACAGCTGGATGGACGGAGTTTGGGGATTTCTGTTGTTTCCACCTGTTGTTTCCATCTTTCTTTTTCCAGCAAAAGGGACAGAGTTCAGCTGCAGTTGGACAAATGAAATAATATAGAGCACAGCGTATATGAAGCACTTTAAAAACCTTGTATCAAGACTATCACCGTTGCTCCTGTGATGATTAGTAAGGAGAATTCTATACAGAACTGAAATTCTTCCCAGCCATCTGTTAAGGACCCATTTCCCACAGCAATAGAATTAGTTAACAGCATGGCTAGTTTTATCTGATTTGGACAGTTCCCATTCTTCTGCAATGCCCTGTTTACACTCCCAAGACTTTAGTTTGCTTTTCTCTTGCGTGCAGTTTTTTTTTTTTAATATTTATTTTTGAGAGAGAGAGAGAGAGCACGAGTGGGGGAGGAGCAGTTAGAGGGAGACACAGAATGGAAGCAGGCCCCAGGCTCTGAGCTGTCAGCGCAGAGCCCGACGCGGGGCTCGAACTCACGAACTGCGAGATCATGACCTGTGCCAAAGCCGGGCGCTCAACCAACTGAGCCACCCAGGAGCCCCATCTTGCGTGCAGTTTCAATGTGTCCACACTTGGGATCTAAAGGAGAATCCAGATTGCCGTAGGGCAGCATGCCCCCAGCAAGGGTTGATGGCACAGAGCCGAGAGCAATGCCCCAGGATACCCGGGCTCCTGGAGGCCTCATCCTGCCTGTGCCACTGACCAGCTCTATGCATTCGGAGAGTGAGTTTAATCTCTTTGGGCTTTAATTTCTTCAACTCACCAGGAGGTGAAGCTATGAAGTCTCCATTGCCCCTCTTCTCTGTTATTTTAAGATAATCACGCTTCTTTTCAGCCTTGATCTTCACAGGCTTAGGAGCTTTCATCTTTTAAAAAAATTTTTTTTAATGTTTATTTATTTTTGAGACAGAGACAGAGCATGAACGGGGGAGGGTCAGAGAGAGACGGAGACACAGAATCTGAAACAGGCTCCAGGCTCTGAGCTGTCAGCACAGAGCCCGACGCGGGGCTCGAACTCATGGACTGCGAGATCATGACCGGAGCCAAAGTCGGTCACCCAACTGACTGAGCCACCCAGGCGCCCCAGGAGCTTTCATCTTAAGCAAAATCAGTATCAAGTGACGTAGCCAGTAAGTCTCACCAAATTCCAAGTCCAGAAAATAACGAATCGAGACCTCCGGCTCAGCTGGGCCATGTGCACGTGGACAGAGGCCTCCCAGCGGCTTGTGCACGGAGACACGGAAAGAGGAGGTAGCTGTGTTTCTCAAGAGCGTGGCAGGCCGAGTCCTGGGTAAATACAACTTTTTCCAGGAAGACAGAAAATCTGTCACTGTCTGATGCATTCCGGTGCAGTGAGTGGCCTCTTCACGAATCAAAACCAGTGACAGGTGAAAGGAAAAGAAGAAAAAGGGAAAGAAAAAAGAAATAAAGGGAAGGAAAAAGACTCAAGGACGAGAACATTAGGCAGTGGGTTCAACTGAGCGTACTTCATGAGAGTTTGCCGGTCGTTACCTCTATCAGGAAAAGAAGTTATTATGCACCTACGTGGACGTGCCATTGCGATACCGAATGCAAAGAATCCTTGTCCTTCAAGAACGTACCACGCTGGGTATGGAAAGTCATGTGGAGAGAAAAATGCTCCCTCTTTGATCTGTTCTTAGGGAGAATTGCCCAAGTTAATCAGTCTCTTTTGGGGAGACGGACTTATCTCTTATTGACTCAATAACAGTTAACTTTTTAACAATGAACCGTAACCTTTAACCACAAATGTGCCACGATTTAAGCAACATCGTAATAGTGTCAGCCGACAAAAATGTGTTAGTCCTCAAATGCTTATTAATTGGGGACCTTTATCCCCAGAGCACTGTGTTGAGCACAGGTCTACCAGGCCTTGGTTTTGACGACTTACTGCATAACAAATACCAGAAAAGTGATTCCTATGCATGTGGCCGCTGTGAATAAAGAATGAGTCGGGAACTGCACGTGTGGGAAGAAGTTATGTTTGGAAACTACCGTTAACCGCTGTTGGAGCACTTTTAACTCATAAAATTGATATTTTCTCAGTATGAGAGTATTGGAAAAAACTAGAAACCAGAAGGAAGAAAAACAATCATAGTGCTATCACCGAAGAGTTTGGTATTTTTCTGTTTTTAAAAATTTTTTTAATGTTTTTATTTATTTTTGGGACAGAGAGAGACAGAGCATGAGCAGGGGAGGGGCAGAGAGAGAGGGAGACACAGAATCCGAAGCGGGCTCCAGGCTCTGAGCTGTCAGCACAGAGCCCAATGCGGGGCTTGAACTCACGGACCGTGAGATCATGACCTGAGCCGAAGTCAGACGCTTAACCAACTGCGCAACCCCTGCGCCCCATTTTATTGATTGATTGATTGATTTTTGGTATTTATCTTCCAGGACTTTATTTTATGCACTTAAGCTCCCCCCTCACTGTCCATTTCTGTCTTTCAGACCCTGACTATCCTTAGGCACTTTCCACATGTATAGCTCAGCTAGCGCTGGGCCAGTCTGCCCATTAGGACTTTGATGAGGTCAGCTTAAACTCCCTTCCTACATCTCTGGGAAGTTTGGGGAGTTCCTCAGGATTTCTGAAGTGGACTTCTCATTTCTTCTGGAATGTCATTAAAAATATTTTTTTAATGTTTATTTATTTTTGAGACAGAGAGAGAGAGAGAGAGAGACAGAGCACGTGTGGGGGAGAGAGAGAGGGAGACACAGAATCCAAAGCAGGCTTCAGGCTCTGAGCTGTCAGCACAGAGCCCAAGGCGGGGCTCGAACCCACGAACCGTGAGATCATGACCTGAGCTGAAGTAGAACGCTTAGCCAACTGAGCCGCCCAGGCAGCCATGGAATTTCATTTTTTGAGGTTTTGTCTTGTGAATGTTCTTTAATCTTCCATACTAGTTGGATCCGAATGAGCTGGTGAGGGATGGGGCCAAAGGTTTAGCTCAGCTCAGTTTTAGGGTTCTAACAAGGCGTGGGATGGCAGTCACCAGGTGAAGTACTCCTGCTCCTGTAGAGATGCTCTTTGCTGGTCAGTAAGTCAGATCTCGAACGTGAGACCCCTTGACGGGTAGGTCGAGGAACAGTGCACCTCCTTTCCTCCAAGCGGTTGTTGCGTGTCTTGTCTTCTCTGTCCTTCTGTGTCAGTTCCAGGAAGCAGAAATGAGGTTAGGGGTGTGAGAAGTGTATGGAGGGTGTGATGTCTCTGGAAGATAAAAGGGAGGAAGCAGGCTGCACTGGGCCACCACAGGTGGTGATGCAGGTTGAATGGTCTTGGTCAATCTGAGGGGAAGCTCCGAGCATGGGTGCCCTTCAGAGGGTCCCCACTTTGGGCAGGGTAGCCTCACCCTGGTATCCTGCCTTCTTGGTCAGCTGGGGGCCGTCTCCCTCTGTGATCCTCCCAGGTGGGCTGCAAGCTTTTTTTGGAGGGGAGATGGGGGGGACAGAGGCCCGTGCCTGCCACACCAACCTAGTGAATCTGAGAGGACCATGGCTTAAAGCTCAGTCCTGAACATATTGATATGTGTTGGCCTCTGATACGTGCTTTAAATAACCGTATTTAAGCGGCAAAACAACCCTGAGTTAACTTTTATTTTCTACAAATGAAAGGTGAGAAAACTTAAGCTCAGAGAGCTTAAGTAATTTGTCCAAGTACAATGGCTAGAAAATGGCAGAGCCAGGGGATTTGAAAGCATGAAACAAAATGATCATCAGCACAGGGTATAGAAACTTGTCTTATATTCTCACAAAAATAGAGGATGTGCATTCAGCTTATCCAGAGAATGTAGGGATTTTGCCCTGGTCACAGAGTGTGGTGGGAAGGAGAGAGTAGAGAATTAATCACATCAACATGGGACAGAGGACACGAGTGCCTGGTAGGACCAGCTACCTCATGGCCACCTGCTTCCAGAATATTGGCCTAAAGCACCTGGCTCACACTAGGCTAACATTCAGAAAGTAAAGGCAGAGGAACAGTGTATAATCGGGAGGGGCTGGGGACAAGGCCTCTCAGATTCCCATCTGCCCTTATCAAACCAGAAACTGGAAGGTCTGGCCCTACGTTCATCCTTTCACAAAGCAAAGAGGGCCCCTTTAAGTTTCTGGAAAGTCCACCCACAAGTGATGGGAGAGGAGACATCTTTGTCATGACATCCAAGGTGGAATTTTTTTTTAATGTTTATTTATTTTTGAGAGAGAGAGAGGCAGAGCGTGAGCAGGGGAGGGGCAGAGAGAGAGGGAGACACAGAATCCGAAGCAGGCTCCAGGCTCCCAGCTGTCAGCCCAGAGCCCAGCATGAGGCTCGAACTCACGGACCATGAGATCATGACCTGAGCCAAAGTTGGACACTCAACCGACTGAGCCGCCCACGCGCCCCCCAAGGTGGAATTTTGAAAGGCCCTCAGCAAAAGATGACCATTAAACTCTCACTCTGTTTCATTCAGTTCATCCTGTTAGTCCAACACTGAGAATAGACACCAAGATATCCATGCCAAAGGTTCAAGTGAGGGCAAAATGATTGCTTAATTCCCAGTGCGGGTGTCTGTCCAAACATCCCTTCTTGGGGAGCAGAATGGTAAGCACGTGCTCAGGTCCCGGGGCTGCACCCGAGAAGAAGACCATGGCCCTAGATGGGCCAACCTGGACTTGAGGGCGATTTGACAGGTGGCCTCCAATCTAGGGTTGCCATGCAATATTTGGAATGTACTTATCCCCCAAAATTATGGGTTCTCTGTCTGCAATTCAATTTTTTTTTGACTTGGCGTTTTATCTGTATTTATTTATATTTCAAAATCTTGTGTTTTATCTGGCGGCACTGCTCTGCTTACAATCTCCAGAACCGAAGAACAGAGCCAAAGTGTCAATCCAAAGGGGCTGGACAAAAAATTGTAGATTTTTTTTTTTTTTGTTCCGTTTTGTGGGTTTTTTGTGTTTTGTGTTTTTTTAACTTTTATTTAATTTATTGTTATTTTTGTTTTCATTCAAAAACTTTTTTAATGTTTATTTAGTTTTGAGAGACAGAGACAGAGTGTGAGTGGGGAGGGGCAGAGAGAGAGGGAGCCAAAGAATCCGAAGCACGCTCCAGGCTCCGAGCTGTCAGCACAGAGCCCGACGCCAGGCTTGAACTCATGAACTGTGAGATCATGACCTGAGCTGAAGTCAGATGCCCAACTGACTGAGCCACCCAGGCACCCCTTTAATTTATTCTTTTAATTTACATCCAAGTTAGTTAGCATATAGTGCGACAGTAATTTCAGGAGTAGATTCCTTTTAATGCCCCTTACCCATTTAGCCCCTCCTCCCTCCTGCAACCCCTCCAGTAACCCTCTGTTTGTTCTCCATATTTAAGAGTCTCTTATGTCAAAAATGTAGATTTTAATAACTGGGCAGAGATCAATTAGATCAAGGCAGGTGCTTTTGAATTGTTGGGATCATGAAAACTATTGCCCAATTGAAACATACTGTGTGCTACATAACGTGTTTGATGAAGGCAGGAGAGTCGTTAAAAAGGGGTATCTAAGACGTAGCTACTATTATTAGCCCTCTGTGACAGCTGAGGAAACTGAGGCATGAGGAGTGTAGGTGACCTAGGACACACAAGTGATGGAAAGGGGACTTGAGCCGTAGGGGGTCTGCCTTTCAGATCTTTCGTTTGTTTATAAAAATGGATGCTTAAAGACCCTAGAAACCTCCTGCTGAAGACAACTCCTCTGTGCATGGATTAGGGATGGGTTAACGGAGGGGAAAATTAAACTTATCAGACTCTTCCTTAATAGTCACGGATTAATAAAAGGAGGACATTGTTCTAGGAAGAGGGAGTTTTCAATAAGAGTCGTATGTGACGTGTTGCTTGTTCAAAAACCCCAGAGGTCACGCATGCTCTCTTGTGAGTTACAATACCTTACGTCTCCAGAGCACCTCGTTTGTCAACTGTTCACGGATTTGGCACGACGTTTGCGAAGCACGTGGTGTGTGCATTTCGTACTGGGCTGAGATTTCTGTTTGTTCTTCTAGGTCTCCTTGGCTGCCCTTCTCAACTTCACTGTGTGGCGGGAAAGTTGACCTCTTCCCTCTTCAGCACCTGGATCTCTGCTTCCTGTTAGATTTAGCTGATGGCAGGCACTGGGGGACATGGGAGCTGGGGAGAGCCTGGAGGTTTCTCGCCTGGCTCCTTCCCTTAACAGATAAATGGTGGCTCTGCGTGTTTGATGCTTCCCCCCGGAACCCCAGGTCCTGTCTGCAGCCACCGCTCTGAGTTCCGATCAGTGCTCCCCACCTGACACCCCAGGCCTAGGGATGGTAACTTTCCTGTTGCTTAGCCCTGGGGGCTTCTCTACGGCTCATTGGTTTCCTTAATCCTCTTCTGACTCTTCTAGATAGCCTGTCACTTAAGCCTGTTTGGTTACCCTTTTGAGTGTGTCACCTCGTTCCCGCTGGGACACTGATTGATAGCAAGCTTCGTTCTCTCCCCTATGATTACTGCTTTCCGGATTGTCCATAAAACCTGACACGCAAAAAAATTCAAACCCGAGACAAAACCCCCGAGGTGACAGAATATACTCGTGAGAAAATAAACCTCAAATGGCATGCATGCTGGCTGTGCCCCAAGGAGGAGAGAGGCTGTCACTGTCGGTACAGTGGGTTTGCATTGCGCTGACCAGGGTCCATTGCCAAAGAACTTCCCATATGTGTTTTATCAATGTAAGTGTCATGTATTGTAAAGCGACCCATAGGATCGCCATTGCTGAACCACAGGATGCATGTCATTTCTATCAACGTATAATGTCATGTACATACACGTACACACGTCGCGTATAAAGACCTCTAGTAACTGGGGTTAGCCAGGAAGAAAGAAAATCGCGCAGGACAGAGGACTGCTGTGTTTGCTGAATACATTTTGCGCTGCTCTAAGAGATGTTATAGAGAACAAAAAAGGATGTTCTAGGAAAGAAAATTTTACTTGTGTGTGACGGAAAACTTCATAACCGTGTGAGATCCAAAAAAAATTTACAGTTTAGCTGGAGGTTATTTTTTCATAAGAATCACTTGGTTTTGGCTTTTGCTCAGAGGAAATGTCATGAGTTTCATTACGTGATGTAAATAATTTAAAAAATAAGTTTACTAGGCAGTCCCTGATAGCCTCTCTTTTCATTTATGTATTTACTTTTGAGACAGAGAGAGAGAGCACGAGCAGGGGAGGGGCAGAGAGAGAGGGAGACACAGAATCCGAAGCAGGCTCCAGGCTCCGAGCTGTCAGCACAGAACCCGACACGGGGCTCGAACTCATGAACTGTGAGATCATGACCTGAGCCAAAGTCGGTCGCTTAACTGACTGAACCACCCAGGCGCCCCTGATGGTCTCTCTTTTTTTAATGCGTATTTATTTTTGAGAGAGAGAAATAGAGCGCAAGCGGGGAGGGGCAGAGAGAGAGGGAGACACAGAATCTGAGGCAGGCCCCAGGCTCTGAGCTGTCACTGGAGATCATGACCTGAGCCGAAGTTGGACACTTAACCAACTGAACCACCCAGGCGCCCCCCCCCCCCCCCCCCCGCCATGGCCTCTCCTAATGTAGCTTTTGTTTTGTTGTTTTTTCTTGTATGCTAAGAGCTGAATTTTAACGAGCCTGAAAGGAAAATGGATTCTTGGCAGGAATATCTAAAAGTTAGCAGTCTTTTGCATTGAGGAGGGGGGGGGTTGTGGTATGAGAAAAAAATAGCTCACAATGTGTTAATGTAGCTGTCAGAACACTGCCGGGCTCACAGTAGCTGTTCTATAAGTGCCTGCTAGCATTATTATTGTTATTTTTTTTTCTAAACTTCTTTTTGACGTTCATTTATTTTTGAGACAGAGAGAGACAGAACGTGAACGCGGGAAGGCCAGAGAGAGAGAGAGAGGGAGACACAGAATCTGAGACAGGCTCCAGGTTCCGAGCTGTCAGCACAGAGCCCGAGGCGGGGCTCGAACTCACGGACCGCGAGATCACGCCCTGAGCCGAAGTCGGACGCCCAACCGCCTGAGCCACCCAGGCGCCCCTGTAGTTTTACTTCGACAGCAGCTTTTTACACAACACTTTGGGGTTCAGTAGGCCCAACCATCGCTCTTCCAAAAATGGGCTCTGCTCCACCTCCCCACAGCAGGACCACCCCCCTGCCCCCCCTTCCCCCCTTCCCCCCTTCCCCCCCAGCCCCTCTGCAGTTTGTCTCTGCTGATCTGATCTCTACTTCTGCAGAGACTCTGGAGAGACTGAAAAGGAAGAGCCGGACCTTGCTATACAGGCTGCGACCCAGAAGGAGCTTCGGGGGCCTGAATGCCCTGTCCCCAACTTCTGCTTCTCAGCCTGACGTCGTCTACTGTCAGCTCCCTACTGAAGACCGGCTGCTGAGTCACCGCCCAGGTCATGACGCGACGCGCGCAGCCCCAAAGTGGTCATACGCTGTCCTTCCGCAGGTGCTTACACAGAAGGTGAAAATGAGGATGAGGGAACATTAGTATCGGTTTTTCAATAGAAAGTGTGATTCTTTGGTAATTATAGTGTATCCTTGAGCTGGCACAGCAGACGAATAGACATTAAGGACCTGAAACTAGACTGGAACCTTTAATTTTTTTTTTATGTTTATTTATTTTTGAGAGACAGACAGAGACAGAACGCGAGTGGGTTGGGGCAGAGAGAGAGGGAGACACAGAATCGGAAGCGGGCTCCAGGCTCTAAGCTGTCAGCACAGAACCTGAAGCGGGGCTCGAACTCACGAGCTGTGAGATCACGACCTGAGCCGAAGTTGGACACTCAGCCGACTGAGCTACCCAGGCGCCCCTAGACTGGAATCTTTAAACTTGATTACGCAGTAGTTAAGTTGACTACTTCTGTTTTGTGCTTTTTATTTCCTTAAAATATTTCAGGTCCTTGTAAGATTCTGATTAACATGCTTGCCGTTTTCACAGAGTATGAGGCTTATTTAAAAAAATTTTTTTTAAATGTTTATTTACTTTTGAAAGAGAGAGAGAGACAGAGACAGAGCGTGAGCGTGGGAGGAGTAGAGAGAGAGGGAGACACAGAATCCGAAGCAGGCTCCAGGCTCTAAGCTGTCAGCACAGTGCTTGATGCGGGGCTCGAACTCCCGAACGGTGAGATCAGACCCGAGCCAAAGTCAGACGCCCAACGGACTGAGCCACTCAGGGCCCCCCCTTAGTGACTCATTTCCAAGAGTATGGACACGGGAGGAAAAGCAGCTTCGTAGGGAAGCCTGGCAAACACCTCACTGACCAGGTGATGAATGCCAATGTCACCAGGGTAAGTCACATTGGTAGCAGGTAGCCTTGGATATGATGTGATGAGAGGGACACTTCACTTCTGTGGTCTTTCTCCTGAAAACCATGGTTTAATCATAAGAAAAGCATCAGATAAACTCAAATTGAAGCACATTCTACAAAATCTCTGACTGGGACTCCACAAAGCTATCAAGGTCACCTGAACAAGGAAAGTCTGAGAAACCGTCACAGCGTAGAGGGGGCTAAAGAAACATGCCAACCAAATATGATATGTGTGTGTGTGTGTGGGGGGGGAACCCCAAATATGATGTGGTGTTGTGGGTGGGACCCCGTAACAAAAAAAGGACATTAGGAGGAAACTAGTGGAACCCAAATAATGTGTGGAATTTAGTTAACAGTAACACGCCCGGGTTGGCTCCTTAGTTATGACAAATGGGGCACATGAATGTAAGATGTTAACAATAGAAGGGACGGGGGAGGGTTTTGAAGAAACTCTATGTACTATCTTTGCAACTTCTCTGTACGTTGCAAAATATTCTAAAGTGCGAGTGTGTTGAAATTAAACAAGAAGAGGCATGGGCTGTTTCCAATCCCAAAATTGATCCAAGGGCTCAGAGCTGTTTGCTCACACCAGCTTCTGCCTCTCAGATGCTGTCACTCAGCACTAGTACGTGATTACTAAAATAAATGAAGTGTACGTTTCACCGGTGAATAGCTTGTGGCAAGAAGTGACTAAATATCAAATACGTTGATGAACTGTAATTAGAGGGAGAAAAGAAATCAAGTCAAATTCTGTATGCTAATGGTCTGTAAAACAAGGCAAAACAGCGAAGAGAAATAACTCGGTTCGCAGTTGTCACTTCCAGCCTCATTTCGTTGGCCAGGGCCAGTCATGGCCACACCTGTCCCACGAGGGGGAGGGGTGATCGTAGTCCCATAGGCGGGCCAGGGTATTTATCTTTTTCCATCCTTTGGATCTGAATCTAAGTGCCACTTCCCAGGCTCCTATGACTTTGGGCTCCTTGTTGGCTCCGATTTGGAATTTTTCTCTGCCTATCCTGAATGAACGTCCCTCTTGGTCCAGTCTGGTCTCAGGAACACAAAGTCCCTTCCGCTTATAGCTCTCCTGCCCAGCCCGCTTGGCCCCCGAAGCACATGGACAAAAGTAATACTGTGTTGCAACATGAAAGGTCATCAGAATTCAAGAGTTGAGGCTGGGGAGGAGCGCGGACTTGAACAAACCAGGACCCGAGCGTGCTCTGCGGGCCTGCAGTGAGGGACCTGGGCGGGCTGGACCAGAAGACTTTCTTGGAAAGTGGCGGGGGTAAGGGAGAGGGGCTGTGGTATTGGATGGGGAGGGGCCCTGTGTGCTCAGCGGAGAAGTTTGCACTTGGTGAGCAGAGAGAATCCCCGAAGGAATGTTGAATGCAAGTTGCCTTGTTCCAGGAAGATGAATCTGGTGATGGTTCTCAGGAAGAGTCGCGGCAGACTGTCTGGTTAGGGGTCATAATCTGGGAGATATTAACCACGGTCATTCAAATTACCGTGAGCATGTTGAAATAGAAAGCAGGGAAAAGAAATTCAAAGGCGCGAGGAGTTGTGAGTTTTAACTCCAGAAAGTATTCCTCTATTATTGCCTACTATTCTGTTCTCAAGATATGGGAGAAAACGATTTCCCAGAGGTGTGCATGGAGATGCTTGCTTATAATAAACTGCTCCGGGGTAGCTATTTTCTCTCTTTCTCATCTGATTTTTCCTGAAGCACTGTATTATCCTTATTTCTGCTCCTCCTTCTCTCAAAGTAACCTCACCTTTAGGTGGCTCACGGGGTCGCTTCTGCCTTTGATGAAGTAGCCGCCGGGCGAAGAGCCAAGATCAGGCAATTGCATGTTTAGAAATGGCCTTGTTGCACCTGCTGGGCCAAATCACAGTTCGTGGGGCCAGCCGGCTGGCCGCAGCGCTCTCGCGATGCCCTGGAGAGTCTTGTGTTTGCTGGTGTGAACTCCCTCATCGGTGTCCTCTCATTCCCCCCAAGCGCTGCCACTGGCTGGGATTTCTGTTTCGCGAAAGAGAGCCATGGGACTGGTCTCTTTGCCCTAAGCGTGCGATCGACTTGGAGAGCAAATATTGTAAAAGGCGAGCAGAAATCGGGCAGTAAAGGGGCGAGGGCTGGAGGGAGGGGCAGTGATTGCCCTGGGTCTTCCCCTCAGGGGTGGCACACAGCATCTGGGAATTGGGCTCAGCCAGCTGTCTCCTCTCCGCAGAAAAAACTGTTGCTCTTCTCATGAACTGCTGTTTAGCTGATAACCATATCGCTCTTCTAGGTACTTCCCTCCTTTACAGAGACTTTTATAGCATATGTGGGGTCCCTTGGCTAAGGGAGAAGAGGTTTGCCTACGATGGTCAAGCACAGTGCATAACACAGGGGTAAAAAGAAAGGAAACATCACAGCTTGCCGTTAGGTTTCCAACTCTCTCTTGTTTCTTTGGGCCGTGGCTTAATTTTGCTTTGTTTCAGAAAACGTTAGCATATAAGATTCAATTTGGCTCTTCTCCTTCCTCGAGTAGAAGTGAATGAATTTCAGTGGCATTTGCTCTGGCCACAGGCTATTTCATTAGCTAAATAAAAGTTTCATTAATTTTTCGTGATCTCGTAATTATACCGGATGGTAGAATCTGGCGTAAGCAGGTAGTTACACTGTTCCCGTTCAGTTTAATCTTTTGTATTTCCCCTGGACGGCGGGGCCCTGCTAATGTACATAACTACATAGAGATTAAAAAACCAGCGTTTAAGGTTAGATACTGTCATTGTTCTCCTCTCTGTTCTGGAATCAGAGGACGCTTCTCTGTGGGGAAGCTCTGCTTCCAGAAAGAGGGCCCTCGCGGGGACTTGGAGGAAGGGAGCAGGCAAGAAGTCACTCAGACAAAACCCATTAGGCACCTGGAGAATCTGACAGTCCGTGATGAAATAGACAAATTGTGATGAAATAGCCAAATTGCCGTTTCTTTTTCACGAAGGAAAGAATTTTAGATCGGTTAGATGAATATGTTTAAAGTACAAATAATTCTTTGCTCCTGCTGGTAGCTTTTAAGACATGTAGAAGAAACAGTTGTTTCAAATGGCATTTGAATTGCGCAGCTAGCACCAAATTTAACTATTGCTTTGCAGTTTGAAAACATTCACAATGACACGTATACACAGCAGTGTGGATCGCCCATGTGGGTCTCATAGAGAGAAGGTAGAGCAAAAAAAATCTAGACCCGGAAGAGTATATATGGCTTATTCACATGATAATTACTTATATTAAAAAAAAAAATAGACTAGAGAGTAGTGTTAGAAGACCAGAGAGGGGTTATCACTGGGGATCATGATGGGAAGAGGAGACGAAGGGAACCTCTCGGGCACTGGCAATGTTCTGTTTCCGATGCTGAGTGCGGGTTAACAAGAGGTTATTCACTTTGAATTAAGTCACTGCAAGTTGCGTGCATTTTTGTAAATAGTTCGCACTTCTCAAGTTTTTTAAAAATATTTATTTATTTATTTTGAGAGAGAGCGTGTGTGCGCGCACGTGTGCACAAGTGGGGGAGAGGCAGAGAGAGGAGAGAGAATCCCAAGCAGGCTCCATGCTGTCAGCACAGAGCCCAACCTGGGGCTCGATCCCACGAACTGTGAGATCACAACCTGAACCCAAATCAAGAGTGGGACGTTTAACCAACTGAGCCACCCAGGTGCCTCTTTGCACTTCCAAAAGTTTAAAAAAGGAAATAACCTCTTACTGAGAGAGAGAGAGAGAGAGACAGAGAGAGAGTGCATAGTCATATAAATTATTTCATTTAACTTCTTGACAACAACCTGTAGCAGGAGGCATGTGGGTGGGTTGTTCCCCACCCTGCCCCCTCTTCCCGAGGTTCTGTGGGTCCTAGAGAATTGCTCTTTGCTCCTGATTTGACAAAGGCCTGGCCCACCCCTCTTCTGAGATGAGTGCGATACATTCCTTTCCCTGGACCACACCTGCTAGTATGGTTCACTGATTAGAATGTTCCAGCAGAATCGGGGGAGATGAGAGGAAGCAGAGAAGCCCTCTTGATCCTGAGTATGGTATAGAAGAAGCCAAAGGCACATGCAGTCCCACACTTGGCTTAATAAGAAAACAGAGACACGAAATATGCAGTTTCAAAGCACTTGGACCCGTTATTAATCTTCTCTGCGAGTGAAGATGACCTTTGTCTCTCTTTCTAACCCTAGACTTGGAAGCTGTCATAGCCGAAGGCGTTCACAAGTGTGTCAGGAGAAGATCAGAGAGAACAGGCCATTTCCAGGAGATTATTTCTACTCTGGGTTACATCTGTGACAGATTTTTTTTTCCTTTGGGATATGCTTATTACATCTCTGATCAGTCTCTGGCAATGAGTATCTTTTCTGACTGTCCACTTGGGGGGTGACCCTTCTTCTCCTCATTAGGAACATGTATTTTAGGACTGTCACTGTTTATCCTCCACTCAGGACTGGCTAGCCACAAATAAGGAGAGCAACATAGATCTGCTCTGAGGACCGAGAATTCTCAGCGACCTCTGAAAATTTTTTTGTTTATTTGCAGTTCCATCAAATGAAGGGATTGAACTAGATCTCTTCCACCTGAGCGTTGTAGTTTTGACTCTTAAACTTCTACAAGACCTCTAGTTAAACTTCCAGAGGATTGAACCAATGCCATTCCCAAAACCTCACTAAAATGACTGTAAATGAGCGAATGACTGAGTGATATAAATCCACAAGAGCAAGGAGAAGGGTAGTGGTGAGCATAGAAGACAAGAGACATCCGCACAGTTTTTGGCAGGTAAAGGCAGATCAAGATTGGTAACTGATCAACAGGGCAGAGAAAGCAGGGATTTGCACGTCTGCAGAGAAGGAACGCAAACGAGAAGTCAGTCAATGCTACAGCAGAGCCCAGAGGGCTGGAGGCCCCCAGGACCTCAGAAAGTGGGATGACTGACTGGTGAGGTACAAAACAAGACTGGCTGAAAATGTATACAAGGGACAGATAGACACATCCTTCCCCATTCCCTGCTCTGCTTCCTCCTTAACCCACACAACCAAGAGGAGAATTTATTTTGCAGAGAAATCAAACCAGAGAGACTTTGGACTTAGTGATATGAGCAGAATTAAGGGTGAGGTGCCCTACTAAAAAGAGGGAAATAGGTAAAATCCTACACTCTGAGTGCAGCCCAAAAAAAAAAAGATGTAAAGGTAGGAACACACGGAGGTTTCCCAAGGAAACAGAGTCAGGATAACCCACCCTCTGGGTGGTGGAGCCCACCAGGTGCTAGCTCCAGTCACCTTTTTACTGTCTCACTTCTAGCAAAAAGAGAATGTCACCAGACACCTCAGGAAAGTTTTTACCATGACAGGCGAGAACTAAAACAGATGAAAGAAAGGAATGTTGAAGGAAACGAGAGACAATGCTGGAAGAAAAAAACATCAAGAGATAAGAGGATTTTGTATCCATGAAACAAGAACAGTATGCCAGTCAAGAAACAAAACAAAACAAAAACAAAATCAAAAAACACTTTAGAGAAAAAGAATGCTTTTGAAAATTTAAAAAACTACAGTAGCAAAAATACACATTAAAGGAAACGTTTTTCTTATCAGAAGAAGGGTATGAAAACCATCACTAAGCCCAAACCCAAATAGAGAAAGGACCCACATCAGCCTCCAAATCCTTGCACCCAGAGATTGAGAACAGCCAACCTCTGCTGGCTGCCTGGTCTCAAATGTAGTGGAATCAGCAGGAAAGTGGGAAGGTCACTGATATGCAAAGGGCTTCTTCGAACACAACCAGGTCACAAACAAACTAAAGACTAAGTAGGAACACAGATCCCCACTGATGTCTCCGTGTGGAAGTTTGGAACCAGCAAGAACGACGTGACTGCCAGTGATAACTACCATATGGGTTTCCTCCTGCTGCTGTAACAACCACAAACTTAGGGGCGAGAAACAGCACCAATGCATTATTTTAAATGAGTCCCATCTGGGTCTCACTGGGCTAAAATCACGGTACCAACAGGGTTGCTTTTTCTTCTGGAGGCTTGAGGAGGCATCCATTTCCTTGAGCATTAGGATTGTTAGTGGAATTCAGTTCTGTGTGGTTGTAGCACCCGGGTTCCCATCTCCTTGCTGGCCGTCAGCTGAGGGTCGATCCCAAGCGTTGAGAAGCTGCCTGCGTTTCCTGGCTCATCTTCAAGCCAGTAATGGTGGGCCAGGTTCCTCTCAGCCTTCCAATCTCTCCTGCCTCTTTTCCCATCTTCCCATCTCTCTGACACTGCTGGGTTCTCTGCTTTTAATGTAACACAGTCACAGGGCCAGGGATGAGGACACGGACATCTTTGGGAGCCATTATTAGGCCTGCCACACTTCAGAACGCTTTACCAGAAATATGGCCATACCCACATCTCAGGTTGACGCTCCTGATTGTTGCTGTGATGTTGATGAATTTGTAGCTGGTGAGGTGAAGGGAGAATAAGCAGGTGAGACATGAGGAGGTGACTAAGGAGGTCGGATATACATTACAAGTATCGCCACAACCCAGATACGCTAGTTTTTATGTTACTTTCAGGTGACAACATGTGGGAGCCAGGCACTAATTGGGATGGGATGTCACTGTGAGAATCGTCACCAGGGCTGACTACTGACCTCCCCCCTACTGCCGGGGCCTCTGCCTGTCCTTCCAGGGCTGTCCCTGTGGGACAAGTGGAGACTGACGTTCTAAGAGCACACGAGGTGGTCGCTTTTACCCAGTCAAAATCACAACCAAGGAGACATCTGTCGAAATGTTTCACTTTAAGCAAAGTTCAGCCTCACGACCACATGGGCTTCAACATCAAAATCACGTCCGCCGGAGGTACCTGTTGCAGCAAGAATGACCTCTCCTCCCAGGGAAGCCACCAGCTTTCTGCACAGGTGGCAACCCTGAGCCAAACGAGCCAAATCAGAACTGGTTAAGCCCTGGGGCTGCAGAGCCACGCTGCTTGGCTCTTTTCAAGGAGAAGGCCGATCTGGTCGGAAGCTGGAAGAGGCACAAAGTCTTGAAATCTGGTGACGATGCCAACGTCGGCATGATTCCTGCCTGGGCTCATCTTCCCTGGGGGAGATTTACTGGCAGGGATATGAGAGTGTCTGTAGCTCTGGGTGTTATGAAGACAGTTGATGAGAAGCCTGATGGAGGCAGCAAGGTCAAAACATCTGTCTAGAAAACTCAGAGGCTAAAAGCACATCCCATCCCATACCTGCCCCCAAGTCCCACTGCAGTGGAAGAACGGACATGGTGTCGTGTGTCCTGATGGATAATTTGAGTCATGTTTATTCAAGAGGAAAAAGTCGGGGGCACCTGGGTGGCTCAGTCGGTTAAGGGTCCGACTTAGTCTCAGGTCACGATCTCACCATCTGTGGGTTCGAGCCCCAGATCAGGCTCTGTGCCGACAGCTCAGAGCCCGGAGCCTGCCTCAGATTCCGTGTCTCCCTCTCTCTCTCTCACCTTTCCTCGCTCTCACGCTCTGTCTCTCTCCCTCTCAAAAATAAAATAAAAACACAAACAAAAACATTTTTTTTAAAAAGAGGAAAAGATTGGCTGATGAAATCAACGCATCACAGAAGATTCAAAAGGAAAAGAATGTTTCGTGGACTTGTTGTTTGTGGCAATTTAAAGTTTTGGGGTTTAAAATCGATATTTAAAAATGGAGACCAAAAATAGGTCTCAGAATAATAAGACAGCTAAAATGAAATTTAATGTGCAAAAATAATCAAAGGGAATAAGGTAAGATAAAGGCAAAGAAAGCTCCCGGGAACTAAAAAATACAAAAAAAATAAGTGAAAAGGACAGGACAAGTAAATGATCCATCTATAAGACCCACCCAACGTCCTACTAAAAGGAATCCTGTGTGGAGATGAGGAAGTGTTTGTCAAAGCGTTGTTTATTATTATTATTTTTTAAGTTTATTCATTTTGCAAGAGAGAGAGTGTGTTCAAGGGGCAGAGGGAGAGAATCTCAAGCAGGTCCCACACCATCAGCATGGAACCCGATGCAGGGCTCGAACCCATAAACCGTGAGATCATGACCTGGGCCGAAACTGAGACTCGGATGCTTAACCCACTGAACTACCCAGGCGCCCCGGTCAAAGTGTCATTTAAATAAAAATTTCAGATGTGGAAGACACGAGACATCAGGGCCACCACATGCCCAGCACACAACGAGTGAGAAACACCTTGCCAAGGCACATCAGCATGAATTTTCAGGGGTAAAGATAAAAAGATCCTAAAACTATCTGCAGTGAAAAAAAAAAACCAAAAAACAAAAATGAAAAAAACTCCCTTATAGAGAACGAGAGTTTGGATGCTATTGGATTTCTCAACTGTCCCACTGGTGTTTAGAAAACAGAGGAGCAAGTCTTTGAAATTCTTAGGGAAGATGATTTCTATCCTAGAATCCTATGTACAGTCCAGTAGGTGTGGACAGGTGATATAAAGACAATTTCCGAGAGGTGACCTCTGTGAAATATGTGTTTCCCTTGTAACTTTTCTTAAGTCCTTAATCAAAAGAAGAAGTAAACCAAGAAAAAAATGATTTGGAATTCCAGAAACAGGGGATCCCACACAGGAGAGTCACTGGGAATCCCCAGCGTGCGGTGGTGGGGGGAGCCCAGGCAGGTGGACCAGGCCTGGAGATCAGCCCATCCACGTAGGCCATGGAGCAGTGCCGGTTGCCCTTCCGGAAGGATATTGCCAGGAAAAACAAAAAGCAGAAAAAAGATGCATTACCTGACGTCTGTATTGAGAGGAATTTTGTAACTTTGCCCGGAGAATTTAAGAATCAGTGAGGTAGAGGGGCGCCTGGGTGGCTCAGTCCGTTGAGCGTCTGACTTCGGCTCAGGGCTCGATCTCACGGTTCGGGCGTCCGATCCCCGCGTCGGGCTCTGTGCTGCCGGCTCAGAGCCTGGAGCCACGTGGTTGTTAATAATGGAATGATCCATTGGGCCTCGAATTGTTAATATAAGTACATTAAGGGGATGGGGGTGAGGGAGTGGAAGTAAAAGGGGGAGATATTGGCAGAAGGCAGCTAGACTCCAAAGCCATGAAACAGGAAGCCAGGAGATGATGTTTAAAAGTGCAAAATTTTAAAGAAGCCTTGTAAGTGTATGATTTAAAGACACGGAGGTGAAGTTCAGAAAAAAAACCTGAAAAGGCTGCCTCCGGTCGGGGGACTCGGCGGGGAGGAAAATGTATCTGAAGACCACGCTTTCTCATTGTAGGACTTGGGGTGCCATCTGAATCTAAAAAATCATGCACACCGATTGCTGTGATAAAAATACAAATTAAAAACTATAAATAAATTAGGGGCGCCTGGGTGGCTCAGTCGGTTAAGCGTCCGACTCTTGGTTTCAGCGCAGGTCGTGATCTCACAGTTTTGTGAGTTCAAGCCCCACATCAGGCTCTGCGCCGGCAGCATGGAGCCCGCCTGGGTTTCTCGCTCTCTCCCTCGCTCTCTGGGCTCCCTCCACTCGCAGTGTCTCTGTCTCTCTCCAAATAAATAAATAAACTTAGAAACACATATATAAATAATATTAGATGTCTCCGCTATCGTAGCAGCTGTGTGTGTCTCCCGCGTCATAGACAGGTGAGTCTGCTGTAACGTGGAACTGTTGAGCACATCACACAGCAGAGACACGAAACCCCCGGGGCCGGTCTTGCACAAGGCCGCACGAGAAGCTGGCTCACACTGGTCTTTTCAGACTCCCCATGGATTTCCTTGAGGCCACTTCCTTCTTCTCCCAGAATCACTGCTCTCCTGGGAAAGAGTTGCTGAGATGTATTGACAGTCGAAAGTGACATACACTGAGGTCAGGAAATAAGCATGTGGGGTGACTGGATAATTGCGAATAATTCGGGCAAAAAAAAAACATGCACTATTTTAAGGGGCGGTATATGTTGAGCCGAATTTCCTGATTCTGGTATTTATCCTGATCAGATTTGCTAAACTTCTGCTGATATATGCTTCTGCCTGCTTGGTAGCCCAGGGTAGGAGCCTCACGGTGGAATTCTTCCTCCCTCGTCCCAGCCTGAATCTAGCCCTGAATGAACCTGAATCAGATTCATGTGGATGAATCTAGAACCTTTTGTTGATCTCAGAACTCCTACTATCTTTGCTCAGTGGCTTTGAGCGCAAATAAGGGTTTTTTTGTTTTTTTTTTTTTTGTGGCCATCTTTCGTTTTTCTGTGTCTCCTTTGCTTTGAGTTCTGTGCTAAGGGCAGTCTGTGTTAGGTTAGCAATCAGAATTCTATTACTTCTGGCTTCTCTGCCTACGTGGGAAATGTAGGCCTGGCATTGGTGCGGTTAGAACCGGACTCGGAAGTTAGCTGTAAATCTGTGAGCTCCCAGGGAAAGCCTTTCTGCTGTTTCACAAATGTCAAGTAAAATGGAAGATTGGGGGTGCCTGAGTGGCTCAGTTGGTTAAGCGTCTGACTCTTGATTGAAGCTCAGGTCATGATCTTGCGGTTCGTGGGTTCGAGCCCCTAGTCAGGCTCTGTGCTGGCAGCACGTGAGCCTGCTTGGGATTCTCTCTCTTCCTTTCTGTCTGCCCCTCCCCTGCTCACGTTCTCTCTCTCTCTCTCTCTCTCTATCCCTCTTTCAAAAAAAAAAATTAAAAAAAATGGAACATTGGATCAATGACTTGTCCAGAATCAGCTCAAAGGCTTGTTCTTCATTTGAAACATCTAGAACCACGAAAGAAAAAGAATGTTATGTTCATGATATGAATTAGTCCCTGGATTCTTGGCATTAGTTTTGTATGTGTATGCAGAGCGGGGCTGAGGATGTGGGTCTGCTCTAAATGCTTGGCCTGTCTTGGAAAACTTCATGCTGACCTTGACTATTGGATTCCACAGTGAGCCGGGGGAGTCGATCTAGATTTGTCTCTGCACTAGAGAGGGGTGTGAATTATAATCAGTCCACGAGCAGGCCCGGCCGTGAGTGGGTAAGTTACAAGTGGGCACAGCTGTTCTAGTGCTTGGGGGTAATGAGCTGATCTGAATGACACTGACTGACTCACTATGTGTGGTAGGCTTTCACAAATAGTCACCTATGTCACAGGGGCAGTATTATCCCGGTTTACCATGAAGAAACTGAGGTCATGAAAGTTTACGTGACTCACCCAAGCTCATACCTGGCAAAGCCTGGTTTTGAACCCCGGTTTCCGAGTCACAGGCCCAAACTCTTAACTACTCCTGATTCTCTCTCCTGGAAGCTAGGAGACTTGGTCTGTTCCTCGGAGGATATATGACTGTGGGGAAGTCATTTCCTTGTCTGAACTTCTGAGGCTTTCTCTGTATAAAATGAGAAGTTTTAAAATTTAAAAAAAATTTTTTTTAATTTATTTTTGAGACAGAGAGAGACAGAGCATGAGCAGGGGAGAGGCAGAGAGAGAGGGAGACACAGAATCCGAAGCAGGTGCCACACTCAGAGCTGTTAACACAGAGCCTGACGCGGGGTTCGAACTCACGAACTGTGAGATCGTGACCTGAGCTAAAGTCGGATGCTTAACCGACGGAGCCACCCAGGCACCCCTAAAATGAGACGTTTTGACAAGAGAAACTCTGGATCCTTTTGCGCTCTAACACACCTGCCCTGCGTGTGGCAGAAGCTTGCACACAGTAGATGCTTACTACGTGTTGGGCTGAATGAGTGAGTGATACATGAGGAAACGATTCTTTCTCAGTAGAAGAAAATCACTCACCTATGCAGGCAATGAGCTCCCGTGTGGAAGCCAGAAACTGTGGAGTTGGGAGTCTAGGGCATAAAATGGCCCCAGAGTTTCTCTTGTCAAAACTGCTGAGGAAATATCAGGAAGTACTTTGTATTGCCGTTATGTCGATTTTTCATGTCCATGAGATTGCAAGTTTCCTGAGACCTGGTCCACACTGTATGTTTTACCGTGCGTGTTCTCAAACTTCGGTAGGTATAAGACACACCTAGGGAGGTTGTAAAAATGCAGATTCCTTGGCTTCACCCCCAAAGGGTCCTGACTCGGGAAATACGAGATGTGGCCTAGGAAGCTGCATTTTCACACTCCAGAACACCCTAGTGCTTTGTTCTTTGCTTCCCAGTATGGAACCTTCTATGCTGGATGAGCCCTGGAAAAATCGTTTCGTAGATTAAGTCATGTGTTTCAAAAGGCCCCATCCCACCCCACCCCTGTGGGTGAAGGATCGAGGGGAGGTCCAGTTCAGGAGTGGCTGCTGAGTCCCCAGGGGCTCAAGTCCAGGTTGGGTGGCCCACACATTAAGTAGTAAGACAAAAGGTAGGAACCAAAAGGGTGCAGAAGTAGGCAAATTGAATGGCAAAGAATAGAAGATGACCAGAAAGGAAGCCAGTCTATTTCTATGATTGCATGAGCACGTCAAGTGCATGAGCAGAGGAGATACTTAAAAAGTGGCACCAACAACCAACCGTGAATATCGGATGCCCACCGCTCAGAATGTCCTGGGAATAGAGGGCAGGGGTGGAGAGAGGGGGCCGCTGGATCATGGCCTGTGCCTGCGTGAGGCTGGACCCTGACCCTGTGTCTCATGTCCCCATTGTGAGGCTCAGGGCCCTGCCTTTGGTGGGTGGGGCTCACGACAGGTGTCTCCTTAATTGGGAAGGTCACAGTCATTGGCCATGAGTCTGATGCTATATTTCAGAATGGAGAGGGATTCTCCAAGGCGAATAAATAAGGTAGTCGTTAAAATTGACCACATGGTCCTGGGCAAAAGGCAGCTCCTCTCCAAGACCATGTGTAGAACTCAGCAAGAATAGTAACCAAATTGAAATCAAAGCACGACCACAAAAAGGCTCTTTGTCTCAACAGAAAGCCTACTGAGCGTCTCAGAAATCTCCCTTCTCTTTGGGGCAAAATAACTTGATCAGCTGTGCTGCTCTCCTTTTTGACGACGTCCGAGCACCTCCCCCGGCCCCCCAGTTACCAGGCTGGGCAAGACGTGGGCTGAAATAGAGCGAGAGCCTTGTGAGAGCCACTGTCTGGTTCTAAATGTGCTGCTGTGTTGTGATTTGAGTGGCACAGGCCGAAAGGAAGGGGGTTAGGTACGTTTTATTGTTTTCTTGTCGTCTTTCGTTCTGATAGGATGTGTCCCACTTGCCCCCAAGGCTGTTTATTCCCTGCAGTTTGTTGGCGGTGGGTGGGTGGGATTTAGCCACATCTAAATGTTTTGTGTTTACAGATGATGGCAGGGGACATTTGTTTTAGGAGTAGGTACAGCTCATCTGACAAATGCCTAAATCCTCAGTGTCTCTGGGAGGAGGAAAACTAGGGGCAGATCAGAAATCCTGAACCAAGCTTGTGTTTCGGAGATCGAGATCAGCTCCTCCCGGAGACAAGGAGGTTTCTTATTTCCTTTAAAATCACTCCCAGAATTCTTTACGTGTGTGTGGGCACGTGGGCACGCCATGGTTGGCGGGGGGTGGGGGGGAGGCAGAGACAGAGACAAAAAGAGACATCTGGGAGGGTCACCTCCATAGGAATGATGGTCGTATTCTCATTTATTTCGGAACTCAGAAGTTCAACGAATTAGCACTCAGCACCTTGGACTTTTGACTGTCCTAGGACCCAGATGAGTCATCCAGGATAAGAACGCCGAAACGGCTTCCGAGTTTCTGGGCCCCTGGAGGATTTAATTCCTAGGAGGTGAGGTAGCTCACTGAGGCCTATCCTGTAGAGATGAAGGGTGGGGGTGGAGGAGAGGAAAGAATTACACGGTCTCGTGCTCCTTTCGGCAAAAGGGGAGGCGCATAACGGTGAGCTCCCTAGTCCAGTGGGTTGGGTTTCTCCTCCTCTCTCTTGCACGGCTCTGGTGATGACAAATCTGCATCAGCTCCCCTGCCAGCAAGTCCCGGAGGCCTGCGCGGGCCTCCGTCGGGAACGCATTCTCTGGCATCTGAGCAAGTGGGCTCAAAGTCCAACGCTGTGGACCAGGCGCTGGGCCCCGAGGGGGCCAAAGGCAAGTCAGTCAGGTCTTGGCCGTATGTTAGTTTCTAGTCTAGTGGAGAGGAGAGAGGCCCGCACGTGCTGGCCTCAGTCAATGCCTAATTTGCTTGCATGGAATGTCCGAAGGCAGCTGGGGAGGCAGGGGTCGCTATGGCTGGCCATCCACCACACTAACTGCCTCTGCACGTGACCCTCAAACCCGTGCTGGCAAGTAAGTAGAGGTGGGACCCAATCCATCTCTACTCGGACTTCACACCCCCCGCACACTCCGTGCATCCCAAGTTGAGGACAGTCTAACTTCCCGAGCCCACTTTTCCTGGGCGCCTCCCACCCCCCCAATCCTGGCCTGGACGGCCTTTTCTCTCTGCTCCAGTGTAGACGGGGCCCTGGCACTGGCATCCACACACACCACTAACACAAGGCCGGTAAGTCAAGCTGACTCTTCGTAAGATGGTGGAGGGACCCACTCAGCTTCAAACCCAGTGTGGAGTTTCCTGGCCGAGAGCCGCACCCTGCTGTCCGTTATTCCACGGTTTCTTCCTGCGCACCGGCGCCTGCCGTCCTGGGGCTCGGACCACCCCAGAAGGGGAAATTCCTCTGAGTCCGTTGAAAAAAAACAAGCCAAAGCAAAACAATCTCGAGAACTTCAGTATTTGAATAAGCAGAACAATTTTATCTGCCCTTAGCTTCTCACATCTCTAGTCTTTCCCCTAACTTTTGCCTAAAATGCCACTAAGTTGTGTCCCCAAAGAAAGGCAGTGCTCCGCCCCAGAGGAATTCTATTGTCATCACAGTGAACCGCCCTTTTCCCCATCCATCTGGATCCGTGGTTAAAAATATTAGGTTGGACTCTAAGAAACTCATTTTGGAAGTCAGGATGGTCACATGCCCACAACTTTATACCCCCCTACACAAAAACATGTAATAATGACTGAATTCAAATGACTCCTGGGAATTAATTTTAGTCCTATGGCCAAACACAAAGAACCCTAGCAACAAGTCTGAGAACAATTTGGATCGCTGTCAGTAGAAACCATAAGGATAAGAAAGAATTTCATCACCGAAGAAGAGTGATGACGGAGCCAGGCTATGGAACTTTCTGCTTCCCTGTCACTGCCCGGCGTCTCTCCCGTTCTCGCAAATCAACCTGGAGTGGAAAGCTGCTGTCAGATTTCTACTTTACCCAGGGGTTCAGACGTAGGTTGGAAAGACAGGCAAGACCGAATTGAACCTGCAGTTGGCGGGGGGGTAGGGGGGACGGGGTGCAGAAAAGCTGACCCCTGGGTCAGTGAGGGAGAATGAGGGGCCAGGAGACCCAGCACTTCCTCTGAACCCTGACCCCAGGCTCTGCTCTAAGAGCTCGTCATATATTAACACCCAGGAGGAAACCGGAAACAGGCAGGTTGGGGGGAAGGGGGCGGGGAGCCAGGGGAGGCCCCGTCGCAAATGGAGCAGGTCTAGCCCCAGGGTCCAGGCACTCGGACACTTCAGCTGTTGGCTCTGCACCCACAGATGCTGGCTCCTGGGGGTGAGGGGGCAGAGGGAAGGTTGTGGGAGGAAATGGAATCGGTGTCAGGCAAAGAGACAGGTTTCGGAGTTACCCCCACCCTGACTGTCGCAGTCAGATCGGCACCGTGGCAGAGGCTGGGCTGGAGGTTGCACCCCACCCTCCCACGTGGGCACGGGGTAGAGCCAGTGAATTCTCCACAGTGACACGAGAAACCAGCTTTGTCTGGGGAGACAGGCGCCCCTCTGTGGGAGCCCGGATCTAGGCTGCCCTGAACTTTTCCAGAGACTGAGGCAGCCTCGCTTTTGCTCGGGGCTGTTTTATTGGGAGGCGGAGTTCATCTTATTTTCTGCTAGAGACTGCCCTCCTTCTCCCGTCCCGGTCTTCTGGTACATGGCTTCCCCATCAGGGGACATTAGAAAAGGGTTTGTGGGGCACCTGGGTGGCTCAGTCGGTTGAGCGTCCGACTTCGGCTCAGGGCACGATCTCACGGTTTGTGGGTTCGAGCCCCGCGTCGCGCTCTGTGCTGACGGCTGGGAGCCCGGAGCCCGCTTCGGATTCTGTGTCTCCCTCTCTCTCTGCCCCTCCCCCGCTCACGGTTTGTCTCACTCTGTTTCTCAAAAATAAATAAACATAAAAAAAAAACCTTTTTTTTTTTTTTTTTAAAGAAAAGGGTTTGTATTTGGGAAAGAGGAGTTTTGATTTGTAGTCGCACCCCTCCCCTGCGCCCCCTCCCTCCACCCCATATTCCTGGCTCTCTCAAATAAACTCCGATCATCTTGGACCACTCCTTTCTGCCTACTCCTCACAGATGCTCTTTATCTCCAAATTATTCTTCAACCAAGTCTCTCTCTCTCTCTCTTTCTCTCTGCCTGCCCCCACCCTCCCCCCCATCTCAGACCAGACTCTCATCATCTCTCACTGTCTCTTATAGTAGACGTCTAACTGGTCTACCCCACGTTCTGCAACCTTCAAATGCATTTTCCAGTTACCCGCGTGATGGCGTGAGTAGAACCTGCCACGTCACTCCCTTGTTTAAAGCCTTAAATTTGTTCCCCGGCGAATGTTTTACTGTGGCCTCCAAGGCTATCCTGCCTGGCGCTGACTCTCCGTCTGTGCTCCACGACGGGAGCTGCTGATTGCCGTGTCCCCAAGGCGCCCCTTGCTGGTCCACTTCCTCTGGACTTGGTGTCCCTTGATCCGTCCTCTCAGGCCCTCCTTGTCAGCTGGCTTCGCTGGTCCTTTGGGTTGGTTTCTCGAGTCTCCTTATCCAAGGAGGTTCCTCTCCCTCATCTACTCTCGGGTCCCACTCTCACAGCCCTTGCTGCCTAATATCCAAAAGATCTACTTCCGTATCTGTCTTCCAGACTGGGTGACAAGTATCACCGGGGCAGGGGACCTTGTGTATTCATTCATGCAAGGTTCCCAGAACCCCGGGGGCTTGTGGACCCTCCCTCCATGGTGTTGCTGCCAAAGTGTTGTTGTTCTGTTGTTCTTACCTAACAGGAGGGGTAACAATATTATATAATGTGCGGGGGCGCCTGGGTGGCTCAGCTGGTTGAGAGTCTGACTTCAGCTCAGGTCATGATCTCACAGCTGGGCTCCTGGGTTCGAGCCCTGCGTCGGGCTCTGTGCTGACAGCTCAGAGCCTGGAGCCTGCTCCGGATCCTGTGTCTCCCTCTCTCTCTGCCCCTCCTCCTCTCACACTCTCTCTTTCTCAAAAAATAAACATTAAAAAATTAAAAAAAAATATTATATCACGTGCTAGTAAACATTACGCACGTGTAAGATAGGATCAGCACTTTCAGCCTCTGGAGCGGCTTTTCTCTTCCCAGTTCTTTGCCTCCTCTCTGGGCTTTCCTTTAAAACTCAGTGAGGACCCAGGAGTGTCCCTGCTCCTGGGACAAAGATTGCCCGGAATTCTGAAAGGGGGCAGACTCCTAGTGCCTTGGGCCCCTGGGAGACTCTCCTTCACCCCTGCTAAGCAGGTATCAATTTCACAGGGAGGAGTGTGGAGAAGTGAAGGTGGAGGAAGTGCGTTCCCTCCCTCTGGAGCTCTTAATCTGGTTGGAGAGAATACTTGTTTACTGAATATACATATATGTATATACTGAATATACATATATGTATACTGAATATATATATGTATATACTGAATATACATATATGTATACTGAATATACATATATGTATACTGAATATATATATGTATATACTGAATATACATATATGTATACTGAATATACATATATGTATACTGAATATATATATGTATATACTGAATATACATATATGTATACTGAATATACATATATGTATACTGAATATATATATATACACTGAATATACATATATGTATACTGAATATACACATATGTATACAGAATATACATATATGTATACTGAATATACATTAAAAAAAGGCTCTTTATAAAGCCAACAAGGCCACAATTAAATCTATGCCTACATGGGGAATAAATATCGACTGAGGAGAGGAAAGCTGTCTCCAGTGTTCTGGATTAAATCTACTTCGTTTTCCCTGTGCCTCCATCCACTCCCCTTTCCATCGGTGGCCTTCTTATGTTTTGCCCGTTTGCCTTGTGATGAACACAACTGTCATTTCCTTGGGTTCGTCACATCACCTGACTGGACCTGAGTCTCTTCGCCTATAAATTAAGGGAGTAGACTAGGTGGGAACTGAGAATTTCCTGGCTCTGATGTTCCGAAAGCCACGCTCGCATTTCCTATGGACGCTTTGCTGGTTTCTCTGGCTTTATCCCTGATGTCAGCCCTAGAATGATCCCCCCGCCTGACCTCTTTCTTGTCCTGCTCCCGGGACAAGCTAGGGAAACTTCTGTACGTGAGAGTGGGTGGTTAGTCAACGGAACCTCTTAGGGATTGCAATGCACGGAGCGTCATATCCTCCCCAGGTTCAAATATCGAAGTCTGAACTCCCAAGGTGAGGATGTGAGGAGGTTGCACATTTGAGAGGTGATGACGTCGTGGGGGCAGACCCCTTACACACGGAATAGAAAAGAGACCTAAGAAAGCTTCCTCGCTCCTTTCAACGCGTGAGGTTGTAGTGAAAAGAAAACAGTCTATTAGGAAGTGGCGAGGCCGAGGAGGGGTGAGGGTTGGCCTGTGGGAAGCACTTTGGGTGTCCTACACCCAAAGTGTAGGATGTTCACAGTTCATCCTAGAGGCCACAGGAGACCACTAGCGGGTTTTACGCAGATCTGAATTTTGGTGGCATGTTGAAAGTACCCGATGTGGGAAGAGGCTGGAGTTTCCCCAGGAGGGAGTTTCCCCAGGAGGGAGGGAGGGAGTTTCCCCAGGAGGTCTGCGAAGTGCTCCAGGCCGGAGACAAGGAGAGACGATGACAATGGGGCAGAAGAATCAAGGGGGGATGCTCGGGGGCCCCCTTCCCCCAAACCTCCTCACCGGTGTGGGCTAAGGCAGGGGAAGGAGCAAGAATTCTGAGGTTTCTAGTTTGAACAGCTGAGCGAAAGGAAAAAGGAAATGTAGGAGAAGCAGGTGTTATCCAAAGTGACATCTTAAAGTGCCCCGTGAGAAGAGTCTGGAGTCTTTATTTCTGACAATATTTCCATGTGTTGCCTCCCTGCTGGCCTATTTTGGTGTCTTGGGTGTGGTCTCATGCCTGGTTTCTGCATCTCTGCTGAGCCTTTTGACGAGAAGTTGCGTGTGAACTTCCTCATGAACGTTGGCATTGGATGTCCTTGACCGCGAGGCCTCCAGCCCCTGCCGGGCCTCGTCTTACGCTTCCCTGTTTTCTGCTTCAGTTTCCAGAATCCTAGCCCAGGGGCCCTGCTTGTCCAGATTAATATGCAGAGGGAGATGAGAAGAAAATCATTCTTGACATGTTGGGCTGGAAATGTCTGTGGGGTGTCTGTGCAGAGATTTCCAGTGGGCAGGTGGGAAAGAGTTCAGGGGAGCTGGGGAAGAATATTTGGAAGCCAACAACATAGGCCACGGCCAAAATTGCTCAGAAAGAGTGTAAGTGGGAGAGAAAAAACAAAGAGGGAGACGGAAGACTGACCCCTAAAGCGATGCTCGAGTGAAGTGGATAGGGCATGAAAACCAGGAAAGGAGAATGAGGAGTCACCAAAGTCACAGTGGCCCGGTGGGAGATTGCGCACCAGAAACCACACATAGGTAAGGGGACTAAACTCTAGGATTCACGAGGAACTCAGAACCGTATATTGAACCCGCGGAGCAGATTGCTAAGGCTTCAGAAGAGATGACTTTCTAGGCGAGGCAGGTGCTCTGTGCACCTCTTCTCCAGGTGACAGACGAGGAAGCAGTGGGAGGTCTCACGTCCTGTGAGGGTCAGTGTGCCCGGGGATAAAGCATGGAGTGAGTGACGGAGAGAGGTGAGTGTGAAAAATAGTTGGGGTTCGGACTGCTGAGGGCTTTGTGGTTTGGAGCAACAATGTACGTTTCCTGTGGCTGCCCGAGCAGTTCACACACCAGCTGGCTCAAAACGAAAGAAGTTGATTCTGTCCCGGTTCTGGAGGCCAGAAGCCCGAAGTCAGGGTGTTGGCAGGACCATGTACCCTCCAGAGGCCCTAGGGGAGGACCCTTGCTTGCTTCTTCCAGCTTCCGGTGGAAGGATCTTTAACTCAATTACATCCGCAAAGATCATTTTCCCACGTGAGGTCACATACACAGTTCCAGGGATTAGGACCTGTATGTATATCTTTGGGGCCATTATTCAGCCTATTACAAGGAGGAAAATAAAACGGTAGGGCTGGCAGTTAGGTAGAGTTTCCTGGAAGTGGAGGACAGAATGGATCAGAGAGTCAGGGGTGTCTGTCACTTTGGAGATTACTGGAGAAGTACAGGCACGAGGCAACCGAAGCCTGAACTACAAGAGCAGTGACCAGTGGGACAGGAATAAGATCACAGTGGGAAATGTCAGCTGTGTTGGGTGGTTCTTGATATCTTTAGGTTCTGGGGGCAGAATCCCAATCAGACAGGTTCAAAGTGACAGGAGATGGCACCATTTTTTAAAAAATATTATTTATTTATTTCGAGAGAGAGAGAGAGAGAGAGAGAGCACAAGCACGGAGGGTAGGAGAGTGGGGAGGAGTTGGGGAGGGGTGGAGAGAATCCGAAGCAGGCTCTGCACTGTCAGTGCGGAGACTGACGTGGGGCTTGACCTCACGAACCGCGAGCTCATGACCTGAGCCAAAACCAAGCATCAGATGCTCAACCAGCTGAGCCACCCGGGTACCCTGAAACTTCGCTACTCTTAAATCATCAATTGAATATGAGCTACTACTTGTCAAGGGTAGCGATGCGTCTTTGTGTGTCTGGTAGTGTGAAGTGAAGCTCAGAATATGGTGTCAGAAAGGAAAAAGAGGTAGAGAACCTGATTCTTGAACTCCTGAACCTCTTTGGAAAAAATCAGCGCTATGTCAAAATATTTTGTCGCTCTCTATCTCGCTGCGACCGGAAACCATCAAGCAGGTAGAGGATAGGAAGATAAGAGTCCTTTGAAATCTTGAGGCTTAAAAAAAAAATCCCATCTAAGAATTTGTTTAGAAACTGACCCTGAAATAGGCAATCTGGATTCTAAACCGTTAGTTGCAAGGTGGAATTGCCTCTCGTTACCCACAGGAACGGGATAGCTGAGGGTCTACAGGCTTATTGGTTTCTAGATGCCAGTGGGAGGTCATATGAAAGACATGAGTTCTGCGGGCGCCTGGATAGCTCAGTCAGTTGAACGTCCGACTTCGGCTCAGGTCATGAGCTGGCGGTCCGTGAGTTCGAGCCCCGCGTCGGGCTCTGTGCCGACAGCTCAGAGCCTGGAGCCTGTTTGGGATTCTGTGTCTCCCTCTCTCTCTTCCCCTCCCCCAACTCATGCTCTGTCTCTCTCTGTCTCAAAAATCAATAAACGTTAAAAAAAAATTAAAAAAAAAAAGACATGAGAAAAAAGACATGAGTTCTGGAGCATTCTGATCCCATCTGGTGCTAGTCTTGTGCTTCGACCTTCCGGGTGATTCTGCCTCTTGGGAGCTGCCTCTCTCGTTCTGGTTGCAGACTGACAGACCTATTCAGTAAGGCTGTTGTCCTCCTAGGTGATACCTGTCCCAGGCCCTTGGGGCACCACGGTTGGTATAGGGGTATAGGGACTTCAAGATTCCATGTCCTCTGACACCAAGACCACACTGGTGGAACTTGGGGCCTCCACCATCTGCCCGCAGCCCTTCCCCCCATGGGGCTCAGATCTAAGCCCGGCGGAGGCCAGGAGGACCAGCGTGGGGGACAGACATCAGGGTTCTTCCCCATCCCAGCCCCCAACTTGTTGTTAGGGGCCGCAGACTCCTCCCTTCATCCTCCACACCCTGCTTCCTTTACTTCCCTTTACCAGGAAAAAGCCTCATGCAGATTGGTTCCCATTGGAACTCCCTCAGTTTGGGTTGATTCCGAGGCCAACAGTGTTCATTCCACAGCCGAAGAATTTTTAACGAGCTTTTCCTGTTTGTCAGGCAATGTACTAGGTGCTGGGCACACGCCGGTTGGCGGAAAAAGCTGGAAGCATAAGATACGTGCCCTGGATATTCCAATAAGCACTTGGGTTGAGGAATCCGTACTTTCATAGGCATGCGCACTGCCACACCAGTTACAGATGTCCTTTGTGCATGGGCTTCTGTTTATATATGAGCTGTTGGCCATTACAAATCGTTCTAGAAAGGAATAATTCTTATCTGTCCCTGTGCTTGATTCGGACCTCGGCTTTCTGAACCCCCATCTGATCTTTTTGAAGGCAGGAAAGGACACCTAGTCTGTCATCAGTCAGGAAGGGAGCTCAGCTGCAATATCATTTTTATTATAAAATACAAAAGTTTGGGGTGCCTGGGTGGCTCAGTCAGTTAAGCGTCCGACTGCGCTCAGGTCATGATCTCGGGGTTCGTGGGTTCGAGCCCTGCGTTGGGCTCTGTGCTGACAGCTCGGAGCCTGGAGCCGGCTTCGGATTCTGTGTCTCCCTCTCTCTCTCTCTCTGCCCCTCCCCCGCTCATGCTCTGTCTCCGTCTCAAAAATCAATAAACACTAAAAAAAAGTTTTTTTAAATACAAAAGTTACACACTTGTGAGCCTTTCATAATGTATATAATTGTCAAATCTCTATGTTGTACACCAGAAACAAAAGTAATATTGTATATCAGCTATACTTCGATTAAAAATTATGTCGATTATAAAGTAAGTTTTAAGGGTCTCTTTTTGTCGTAAATACATACACACAAACACGTTCAAAATTTCAATCACCGACCTGTATCGCGGGCAGTTAGAGCTGAGCCTGGCCGCTGATGCTGCCAGGCTCAGTCCCCTGGTCGGACAGGTGAGCCAGGGGGGCGGTGTGCACACGGGGCGACAGGGACACGCGAGTCTGTACACAGGGACACGCATGTCTGTGCACACCAGCCCCCATGTGCTCTCTGTGCACAGGATATACGTGCATGTGTACCTAAAGTTGCCACTGTGTTAGCAGGGGGAGGGAGGCTCATTGTGTAAAACTATAACTTTTGTAGCCACAGCTCCAAGAAGAGGGAAATCCAGAGATTGAAAATGCTACGCGTGGGCTTGTGGCCGCAGGGGGAACATGTGAGAAAGACCAGACAAGGCCTGGAAAGGTGAGAGACACCAGATGAGGTTAACACTATGAGAAAAGGGAGCAAGGTGGGAAATCAAAAGGACAGGGTGCAGCCACCCCCTCCCCCCTCTGTGAGCAGAAAGTGAGAACAAGGCAGAGAGAGACCTCGTAGGGGACACTGACGGGCTTTGTTTCCCCGAGAGCTAGCAGGGATTAAGAGGAGACGTTGATTTTAGGAATTCTACGGGCACTCATTCTTTAAACTATGCATGTGGCACCCAGGTTCTGCCATTTGGCCCCCCTGGCCTGTTTCCTCTTCGACTATATCAAAGTATCCAAAACATACCCTGAGTACACTGCTTAAAAGGCAAGGTCTATTGAGGGTCGGTAAACTTTTTCTGTAAAGGGCCAGATAGTAAATATTTTTAGGCTTTGCAGGCCATGTGGTTTCTGTCTTAACTACTCAGCCCTGATGTTGTGGGGCAAAAGCAGTCACAGACAATAGGTAAGTGAACGAGTGTGGCTGTGTTCCAATAAAGCTTCTCTTGAGGACATTGAAATTTATATTTTGTGTATTTTTCACGTGTCTCAATGTATTATTTTTCCTTTGCCGTTTTTTCTCCAACCATTAGAGATGTAAAAACCATTCTTAGCTGATGGGCCACACAAAAACAGAAGGCAAGTGGGCTGTGGCCCATGCGCCAGAATCTTCCATAGTTTTCCAAATCCTGCTCTGTTTTGGCACAGCGCGAGGAATCCCAGGGTGATGAAGTTCGTCTGGGTCGGGGAAGTTTTGGGTACGTGACAAAGCGATCCCGGCTCAGCTTAAGAGGCAGTTTGGAATTCTCTTTGTCGTTTCTTTCTTATTCCTTCTTTTTCTTCCTCTCGCTTCCTCGCTCCTTCCCTTTCATTTCTTTTTTTTTTTAAGATTTTTATTTTTTATTTTTAAGTAATCTCTACATCCGACGTGGGGCTCGAATTTACAACCCCGAGATCAAGAGTCCCAGGCTCCTCTGACTGAGCCAGCTAGGCACCCCTCTCCTCCCTTCCTTTTCTCCTTACTGTTCCAAACTTATTCAGGAACCTTCTTCTGGAATCCTGTTTCTTATTCTATCTTCCAGGCTAGTCTGGCTAATGTCCACCAGACCTTCCCTGAGCAGAGGGAGTTTCCTCCTTCTCGTTCTTCTCAGCAGTCTCCCACACAGCTGTCACCTCTCCCTTTGTCATCTGTGGTTCTATTTGCTGTCGGTGAGCTCTGGGCCCACTTTGCACTTTATTTGAGCATCTCCATTTTGTGGATGGCATCTCCCTATGGTTTGTTGCCCTTTGCTTTTGGAGGCTTAAATTGGGGAGCTCAAAGAAGGAAGGCACAGGGAGAAATGATATTGCAGAAGATCGGGACCTGTCCAGCCACAACTCAGGATACCAAAATAATGCCCACGGGTCCCAGGAGAAGAGAAAAATTCCAGTGCTTTATCATGTCCCCTGCCTAATAACCTTGTCCTCCCCCGTGTGGTTCAGTACATGATACCAGCATCCACCCAGTTATTCAAGCCAGAACCCTGGGGGGAGTTACAGCCGATTCTTGTTAATTGCAGTAGTTATGTTCTATAAAGTTTCCATGAACGCTGAATTAGTGAGTACTGAACCATCGCTCCTAGGGAAAATACAGGGTCAGGTTGTCTGGCCACAAAATCTTGGTCAGACGATCGATACATGGCTTTGCTTTGTATTTGTTTCTGTTCGAAGGCACCTTATTCTGGGGCGCCTGTGTGGCTCAGCCAGCGCGGTTGGTTGAGTTCGATTGGTTTGTGAGTTCGAGCCCAGCGTTGGGCTCTGGGCCGACGGCTCAGAGCCTGGAGCCTGCTTCGGATTCTGTGTCTCCCTCTCTCTCTGTTCCTCCCCTGCTCTCACTCTGTCTCTCTCTCACTCTCTCAAAAATAAAGATTAAAAAAATTTTTTTTTTAAAAATCGTGTCAAATCTAGAAACAAAGCTTTCAACTGGAACTCAGTGTAGTAAGTTGGGCTGATGTCCTCAGACACTGAAACCTCATGGACTCGTGGTCTCACAGCCCATAAAGGAAAACTTCAAACTTTATCCCCCAGAGAGGATTTTGCGACTCTGGCTTTGAAATGGAGTAAACACCTTCTCCCATGGGACGTGGCAACAGCAAGCCAAGGCTCAGACCTCGCCTGCTCCGAGGAATTAAAGTAGATTGAAAATTCAGCTCTGTTCCCTGCTGAGAGAATGTCCTGAAGACAATGCTTTGAAGCCTTTCCCCGCTATCAGCACCGGGCGGCTTTGGCACATGAGGTTATCATCACAGGGGCGGCCGGTCAGCCCCCTCCCCTCCTCCCCCTCTTGTCCACACGTCAAAGAACACTTTGAACTGTGCTGGTTGCACGTCCGCTCATATCCAGATCTTCACGGATGCCCTGATTTTGGACCCGGGCTGCTCTCTCACAAGGGTGTAGGACCATAGCCGGCTCCCACGGTTTTCTGTCGTCGAATGAGAGCGAAGACACGGCGATTAACGACTCGTTCCAAGCTACTGGGAAGAACCGAAGCGATGCGACGGTGGCCTTGTGCACTGGCGAAACCCTTCGTCTTTTTATACTGCCTCTCTTCCACCCTCCAGGTTGCCTCCTTGTTGTCCACAAGTCGTTGTTCATGCCTGTGCCTCGGCCGAGCACCGCGCCCCGGCCGTGTGGCCCCGGCTGCACCGGGCTGACCGCCCCGTCCAGTCGCGGTGGCTGGCCCTCCCCCCTGGCGGTTTGCTTGAAGCTGCTGGAGCTGGAGTCAGGAGATGACAGCTGAACCCACCGCATCGTTCCCGCGTTGTCCTCGGGTCTTCAGAACTTGGGTTCTTTCCAAGAGCAGACCAGCGTGTTCTGACACAGGAAAACGCAACAGTCCTTTGCAACCAAGAAGCAGGTGGCTTTATCACGTCTCCTCCTCCTCTCGCAGCGCACGGAGGCCGCCCCTGTGATGCCAGTGTCTGCTTGTGAGCTGGGACAGGCATCTGCCCCACGTTCCCTCCAGCGTTTAATGTGAACATACGCTGAAATAAAGCTGATTACCTTTCTTTGAGATCTGAAGGCATTGCCACGGAGATTTAGGGGATGACAGAGAAGTGGGGAGGGGGTGAAAGGTGTGGATGACAGCAGGGGGCTTCTCCCACACCCAAGGCCGTAGGTAGTGCCTTCTCCCCTCACTCCTCAGGCGGGTCCTACCCGGGCCAGCCGCAAAGCACGCCATGTGGATGCCCCCCAGTCGTGGGGGGGGGCATCTTATTCCTTATCCTGCTGTGGATGCCCAAGTCCTGTCTGGCCTCCCCCTCCCCCTCAACGGTCCTGACTAAATGCCGCCCCAAGTCATGCGAGCGAGACCCACCGCAGAGGTTAATTCTTCCTGGTCTTGGGTGGGAGGCAGGACGGTATCCGGCCAGCAGCTGGATGATGGACGTCATTACGTAAATGTGTGCCGGTCTTCAGGCTGATCTTTGTTTTTCTGCCTTTGCCTGCCCTGGTGAGCCAAGAGTCTTAACCACGGATTCCCGGGGGGCAGCCCCAGGAGATTTCCTAGGATTCTGAACGTCTATGCCTCAGTTTCTCTACTTGTCAATGAGGAGAGCGAGCCTGTCTGAAAATCTCTTACGACAAGCTGGTGTCTGCACGGAGGCTCAAAGGAGGTCATGGTCATGAAATTGGTGCCCCAGACCAATAGCACTGCTTCCTGGAAGGTGCAGTGGAAGCCGTTAAAATGCTAAATGGCCAGGCAGACGTCAATATCTCCTTAGTCTTGTTTGTGCTTTTTACTGGAACGCTCGGGCATGAAGTGTTCCCTGAAAGAATAAAAAGATAATGTGCCCAGGCCGCTTTATCTCTCTGTGTTGACTCCTGTGCTTTTTTCATGACGCTGTCCATTCCCAGGACTCTGAGAACCCTTTTTCCTACCGCAGTTTACATTTTCTTGGCTGACCGCCTCTCACTTACTCGCCGGTTCCTTTTCCTTCTGGTGATGGACTTTTAGCATCATTTCAGTGTCTGTAACTGAAGAAGCAAAGCCTCTGGGTCCTGCACTATAATTCGAGGTTTCGCTGTAAAGACAAATGCATTGTGTCTGCAGACTGGACTGAGTCATTTAATTTCAAAGCTCAAAGAAACCTTAGCTTTTACTTTCAAGTCAGTTTCACGCCAGGCGTTTATCAATGGCTGTCTGTATGAACCGGCACCTTGCTAGCGAAGGAGCCCCAAAGTGGCCAAGTGCAGAGGGGAGATAACTAAGAGTTGTTCTGGAGGCATAATAAACAGGTATTGTTAAATGAGGGCTCACCTGAGACGAGCGATAATGAATTTACGGAGGCTTGGCATCACTTTACATATGGATACATTTGACTTAAGAAAGTGGGGGCGTGTGGGGGCGCCTGGGTGGCTCAGTCGGTTGGGCGTCCGACTTCGGCTCAGGTCATGATCTCACGGTCTGTGAGTTCGAGCCCCGTGTCGGGCTCTGGGCTGACAGCTCGGAGCCCGGAGCCTGCTTCAGACTCTGTGTCCCTCTCTTGCTCTGCCCCTCCCCTACACATGGTGTCTCTCTCTCAAGAATAAATAAAACATCAAAAAAATTTTTTGAATAAAAAAATAAAAAAATAAATAAATAAATAAATAAATAAAAGAAAATGGGGCATGTGACCGGAAGTCCAACCGAGGCAAGGTCAGCATTTGGTTCAGAGGCTCTGTGATGTCAGGGTTGGCATCTGGGCCATCCATCCTTTCAATGTTTCCTCAGATGCAGGCCTCGCGTCTGTTTTCAAGGCAGGGAGGGGTGGAGACGGGCAAGGGCCTAGGACCAAGCTCTGGGTTAGCCCATGCCTGCCGGCCGCCACGCTCCTGGAGGCTGTATGAGTTCTCAGGCCAAGCACTGAGAAGCCCAGGATATTCAGTACTGAAGGACAAGAGAGCAAAAAGGGGGAGATGTTTGCATGGGCTGGCTGAAGAGACAGGCTTTGGAATCCAAGCTAGTTAGAAAGAGAGAGGAAGATAGGAGGAGAGTAGGGGAAAGGCAGAAGCAGAATAGTCAAAGGCAGGAGGATGTGGTGGCACATTCGGGGCTTCGGAACTTGGGAGGTAGAGCTGTTCCATGTGGTCACGAGGCTGTGTTGTACGGGCACCTGTGGGTGAAGGCGAGGAAAAGCATTTCGAGGGTGAGAAGTTGAAGAATCTGGGTGGGCCAGTCACACATGCCAAAGTCACTTAGGATGATAATGGCGGGAATGGGGAGGGCAGGGGGGTGGGGGCCAGAAGAGCCACCGAGAACAGTAATGAGGGATTTGGAGGGCAGGAGTGTCCAAAAGTGTCCACCACAAAGAAGCAGAGGTTTACAGAACAGCGGACACAGGAGGGGAGGTGAGACAGGACAAATAGGGGCGCCTGGGTGGCTCACTCGGCTGAGCGTCCGACTTCGGCTCAGGTCATGATCCCATGGTTCGTGAGTTCGAGCCCCGCGCCGGGCTCTGTGCTGGCGGCTCGGAGCCTGGAGCCTGCTTCGGATTCTGTGGCTCCCTCTCTCTGTCCCTCTCCCCCTCACGCTCTGTCTCTTTCTCTCTCTCAAAAAAAATAAATAAATAAACGTTAAAAAAAATGTTAAAAACAGAACAAATAAATAAACAGAAAGACTCATAAATGCAGAAAGCAAACTGGTGGTTGCCGGAAGGAAAGGGGATAGAGGGTGGGTAACGTAGGTAAAGGCAATTAAGAGGCACAAACTTTCACTTACGATGTATATACATATATTTTTTTAATTTATTTAGAGAGAGAGAGAGAGAACACACACGAATGGGGGAGGGGCAGAGAGAGAGAGAGAGAGGGAGAGAGAGAATTCTAAGAAGGGCTCCGCACAGATTGTGCAGAGCCTGACGCGGGGCTCAAACTCACAAACAGTTGGGGTCATGACCTGAGCTGAAACCAAGAGCCGGAAGCTTAACTGACTGAGCCACCCGGGCCCCCAAGCTTCCAGGTTTAAAATAAATAGGTACAAAATAGGGAATATAGTCAAGGCTACCGTAATAACGTTGTTTGGTAACAGGTGGTGGCTACCCTTACGTGATGAGCACCAAGTAACGTTCAAGGTTGTTGAGTCACTATGTTGTACACTTGAAAGGAATATCACATTGGATGTCAACTAGATTTCAATGATAAAAATAAAACAGGACAAAGCAGAGAAGAGAGCCGTCCTCTGTGAGCAGTGCACCAAAAGCGAAGAAACCATTTTTTGTTTTTCCTGCGCCGTAAGGAACTCTTGGCCAAAGAATTCACCCCCTCTCTAAACTCTGTAGATCAAAGCCAGCAATACTTTTTTATCTCTGTGCCTCAGAAGAGTGTGTTCACGATGAACGAAGTTGTTGCCAGCTCCCTGGGTGAAAGCTTGCCAGCTTGTCACTGGCTCCTTCTAGAGGTGTTAGACATCACACTAGTTGGAAGAATCATTGACCCGGGATCTACCAGCGAAACCGCCACAGTCGTCCTTGTCCTGGGGAGTCTTTTTCCCACCCAGCCTGAAGGGGAAGGAGAAAGGAGAAAGAGAGTCTCTGGATGAAAGAGGCCGGAGGAGGTGGGATGGGCAATGTCTGAGGGTCGCCGAGGACTCCAGAGTGAGTCGAGATATTTATGGCAGGAGTGGGCCACGACTGGTCCAGGTGATGCCTGAGACGCAGAGAATGTGGCCCGGTCAGTTAGGGGTTAGGGGGTTGGAGGAACCTCCTCTCGGGGCAACTGCAGTAGTTGTGGGAGGCTGGGGTATTCAACAGAATGGTCAGTTCTCTGGACAGTAGAAGCTGGGGGTGCTGGGACCTCACTTATCTGCTGTGGAGGTGTTTTCCTGTAAACAGCTTCCCGGAGGATGAATATTTTCTTCTTTTTATTTGCATATGCCGTTGTTTAAAAGCCTTTATTGTTTGTGTCAACGCGTTGCTAGGCTAACTTATCTTGTTTATTATTATGAGCAAAGCAGTCAAACAACGTATGAGGGAGTTTGGGAAAGAAAAAAAGAATCACCCCCAAATACCACCCTATCACAACTTGACAGATGACTGATTTATTTGAAAGAGAGAAAATCTGTTTGTTTGTTTTTTTCCTGATGCATATTTTTCTTTGGTATTTAAACATCGTGGATTTGAACAGTGACATAGTTAGGTCACTGAATAGTCCAGTGCATCCAGTCCTTAGATTTTTCTGCATCTGGCCAGGACTGTTCTGTCACGCCATTACTCTTTTGGGTAGTGTCGCTTAAAACTCTTTTTGCTATCCCAAACCAGACAAAGACCCCACTAAAAAGGAGAACTATAGGCCAATATCCCCGATGAACATGGGTGTAAAACTTCACAACAAGATACTAGCAAATAGAACCCAACAGTACATTCAAAGAATTATTCACCGTGATCAAGGGGGAATATTGATTCCTGGGCTGCAAGGAATCGATTCACAAATCAATCCTCGTGATGCACCACATTAAGAAAAGAAAGGATGGAAATCACACGATCCTCTCAATAGGTGCAGAAAAAGCATTTGACAAAATACAGCATCCATCCTTGATAAAAACCCTCAACAAAATAGGGATAAAGAGTACATACCTCAGCCTCGTAAAGACCATATACGAAAGAACCACAGCTAATATCATCCTCAATGGGAAAAACTGAGAGATTTTCCTCTAAGGTCAGGAACAAGAGAGGGATGTCCATTCTCACCATTGTTATTTAACATAGTACTGGAAGTCCTAGCCTCAGCAATCAGATAACAAAAAGAAATAAAAGGCATCCAAATGAGCAAAGAAGTCGAACTTTCACTATTTGTGGATGATATGACATTCTATGTAGCAAACCCAAAAGACTCAACCCAAAACTTGTTAGAACCGATGCATGAATTCAGCAAAGTCCCGGGATATAAAATCAACCTACAGAAATTTGTTGCATTTCTATACACCAATAATGAAGCAGCAGAAAGAGAAATCAAGGAATCGATCCCATTTACAATTGCACCAAACCCCATAAAATACCTAGGAATAAATGTAGTGAAAAACATAAAAGATCCGTACTCTGAAAACCATAGAACACTTAAAGAAATTGAAGAAGACACAAAGAAATGGAGAAACATTCCATGCTCATGGAGTAGAAGAACAAATATTGTGAAAATGTCCATACTACCCAAAGCAATCTACACATTTAACACGATCCCTACCAAAATACCACCAGCATTTTTCACAGAGCCAGAACAAACAATCCTAAAATGTGTACGGAGCCACAAAGGACCCCAAATGGAACCACGAAAGACCCCCCCCAAGATGGCCAAGGCCATCTTGAAAAAGAAAAGCAAAGCTGGAGGCATCACAAGTCCAGACTTCATAAAGCTATAGTCATAAAGACTATATCATAAAGCTATAGTCATCAAGACAGTATGGTACAGTCCATTGACTAATGAACAGATAAAGAAGTTGTGATATATGATATACAATGGAATATTACTTAGCCATCAAAAGGAACGAAATCTTGCCATTTGTAAGGATGTGGATGGAATTAGAGTGTATTGTACTAAGCAGAATAAGTCAGTCAGAGAAAGACAAATACCATGTGATTTCACTCATATGTGGAATTTAAGAAACAAGACAGATGAACATAGGGGAAGAGAAAAAAAAAAGAGAGAGGGAGGCAACCACAAGAGACTCTTAGTGATAGAGAACAAACTGAGGGTAGCTGGAGGGAGGTGGCCAGGAGATGGGCTGGGTGGGTGATGGGCACTACAGAGGATACCCGTGATGAGCATTGGGTGTTATATGTAAATTCTACTCCTGAAATCAATATTACACTATATGTTAACTAATTAGAGTTTAAATAAAAACAACACCCCCCCCAAAAAAAGCCTCTTTTTGTTAATTGAACATACTGCTGCCAGTGAATTCTTAAATGTTTTTAAGTGTTTATTTAGTTTTGAGAGAGAGAGAGAGAGAGAGACAGAGACAGAGACAGAGACAGAGACAGAGTGCCAGCGGGGGATGGGCAGAGAGAGGGGAAGACATAGAATCCGAAGCAGGCTCTAGGCTCTGAGCTGTCAGCACAGAGCCCGATGCGGGCCTCAAACCCACGAACCCCGAGATCATGACCTGAGCCAAAGTCGGACACTCAACTAAGCCATGCAGGCACCCTTGAACTCTTAAATTTTTTGCTAATTTTGAAAGTTTGTATCTTAGGTTCCATATTTCTTTAAAAAAATTTTTTTAACATTATATTTATTTTTGAGAGAGACAGAGACAGAGCGCGAGCGGGGGAGGGACAGACAGAGAGGGAGACACAGAATCTAAAACAGGCTCCAGGCTCTGAGCTGTCAGCACAGAGCCCGACACGGGCTCAAACTCGTGGACCATGAGATCACGACCTGAGCCGAAGTCGGACGCCCAACCAACTGAGCCACCCCGGCGCCCTGGTTCCGTATTTCTTTGAATGTGCTGTCCCACTAACACGACAGTCGTGGACATTTCAGACCACAGATATTTCAGAACCCAAAGTCTACCATGGAACAGCCATAATGGAGCTGACTTACATATGCCCATGGCTAGGATGGCTCTGAAGGCTTCTCCACACCCTGCGTTCTGGGCACTTTCTGGGTGAAGGACAGTACTTACTCATTCCCACTCATCTTTAAACAAAAACACTGAGTTAATGGTCCATAATATTGACCTGAACAGTCTGGAAGCAAACACACCCTTTTTCCGGGCAAAAGGCTCCTGGGAAGTTTCACTCCTAATGACTGAAGCTGTTAAAACCAGATCATAAGATAAGATAGCAAGCCACAAAACGCAGGCTCCTCCCTTAGGCTGGGAGATACCTTTGTCCCCTGCAATCCCCTGTTGGGGTGTGGGGCCACTTAAGGGCAGTGTTGTTATCCACATCTGAAGCTTTCCAACTCTATAAAGGAGATTTTTGATGCTCTCAGACAAGGATGTTAAATCATCGGTCTTCTGCGTGAGCCAAAGGTAATTTGCCCACATTAATCTGATCTTTACCTTTGTTTGTAGGTATAGCTTTGCCCCCTGAAATGGGGGTAAATTTCGCCCTTCTTTCTGCTTCCTTTCCTCTAGCCCCCCTTCAATCATTTATACTGTCTCACTAGGAGTCTGAGCGGCTAAATGAACTCAATGGAGTGGCATTTTTTTTTTAATTTTTTTTTTCAACGTTTATTTATTTTTGGGACAGAGAGAGACAGAGCATGAACGGGGGAGGGGCAGAGAGAGAGGGAGACACAGAATCGGAAACAGGCTCCAGGCTCTGAGCCATCAGCGCAGAGCCCGACGCGGGGCTCGAACCCACGGACCGCGAGATCGTGACCTGGCTGAAGTCAGACGCTTAACCGACTGCGCCACCCAGGCGCCTCTGGAGTGGCATTTTGTACCTGTCCGGTTCAAACAGCAGGGCCAAACCGGTAGGTAGAGACCCACCAAGTGTGAACCTCGCCTCTGGACATAGGTCACACCAAAGTGCTTCAGGCTTTAAAAGTTCTGGAACAATAATATCAACCAAATTAATCTGAAAGAACACTTTAGATTTTTAAACTCTCTCGCGCGCGCTTTTTTAAAAATATTTATTTATTTTTTGAGAGACAGAGTGCAAAGGGGAAGGAGCTGAGAGAGAGGGAGACACAGAATCTGAGGCAGGCTCCAGGCTCTGAGCTGTCAGCACAGAGCCGGATGCGGGGCTTGAACTCAGGAACCATAAGATCACGACCTGAGCTGCAGTCACCGACTGAGCCACCCAGGCACCCCTAGATTTTAAACTGTTATAATACATCTGAGTTTTTTTTTTTTTCAACGTTTTTATTTTATTTTTGGGACAGAGAGAGACAGAGCATGAACGGGGGAGGGGCAGAGAGAGAGGGAGACACAGAATCTGAAACAGGCTCCAGGCTCTGAGCCATCAGCCCAGAGCCTGACGCGGGGCTCCAACTCACCGCCGCGAGATCGTGACCTGGCTGAAGTCGGACGCCCAACTGACTGCGCCACCCAGGCGCCCCATAATACATCTGAGTTTAATTGAAACAGCCAATTACATATTCCACATTATGCATATATAAGAATCATCCTTAGCTCTTAGAAAGCTATTGGTTTACTGAGGATTGTCACCTAGGGTGGGAATCAGTCCAGTCCTGAAATGAGCACTATTTCCCCCAGTTTTATTGAGATACAATTGATATCTGGCAGTAAGTTTAAGTCTAATGGCGTAAGTTTCAGGCATACAGCATAATGATTTGACTTACGTATACTGTAGAATGATCACCGCAAAATGTTTAGTTAATATCCATCATCTTATACAAATACAAAAAAAAAAAAGTTTTTTTTTTTCTTATGATGAGAACCCTTGAGATCTATTCTCTTAGTAGCTTTCAAACATACCATAAAGTGGTTTTAACTGCAGTCATTCGGGTTGTACACTATATCCTTGACACTTATTTGTCTGAAAACTGAAAGTTTTGGCCACCTTCTTCCAGTCCCCCGAACCCCCGCCTCGAGTAACCAAAAATGTCATCTCCGTTTTTCTGAGTTTGGTTGTGTTTTTTTGTTTGTTTGTTTGTTTTAGATTCTGGCATAAGTGAGATCATTTCATATAGTATTTGAATTTGTGTAGTATTTCTCTGTGTTACTTATCTCGCTCAGCACAATGCCCTCAAAGTCCATCCATGGCATTGAAAATGGCAGGGTTTTCTTTTTTTTAATGGCTAAATAATATCCCACTGTGTGTGTGTGTGTGTGTGTGTGTGTGTGTGTGTGTACGCACACATTACAGCTTTTTATTTAACTTATTTTTTTAAAGAAATGTGCTCTTTAAAATTTTTTTTTAACACTTACTGATTTTTGAGCGACAGAGCGAGACAGAGCACGAGTGGGGGAGGGGCAGGCAGAGAGGGAGACACAGAATCCAAAGCAGGCTCCCGGCTCTGAGTTCAGCACAGAGCCCGATGCGGGGCTCGAACTCAGGGACATCGAGATCATGACCTGAGCGGAAATCGGCCGCTTACCCAACTGAGCCACCCAGGTGTCCCTCATACTTTTTATCCATTCGTTTGTGTAGATGCACATTTGGGTTGTTTCTATGTCTTAGCTATTGTAACTAATGCTGCTATGGACATGGGGGTTCATATATCTCCTTGACATAGGGTTTTCATTTCCTGTGAAATATAGACCCAGAAGTGGAGTTGCGAGATCATAGGTAGTTCTATTTCTAATTTTTTTAGGAAATTCCATACTGTCCTCCACAGTGGCTGCACAATTTACATTCCCACCAGCAGTGCATGAGGGTTTCCTTTTCTCCACATCCTGGCCAGCCTTTGTGATCTCTTGTCGTTCATCCTAACAGGTGTGAGTTGATATCCTATTGTGATTTTGATTCGCATGTCTCTGATGATTAGTGATGCTGAGCACCTTTTCATGTACCTGTTGGCCATTTGTATATTTTCTTTGGAAAAATGTCCCTTTAGGTCTTTTGCCCATTTTTAAACTGGATTGTTAGTTTTTTTGTTATTGAGTGGTATGAGTTCTTCATAATTGTTGGATATTAACCCCTCATCAGATACATGAATTGCAAATATGTTTTTAACATTTTTTAGTTCGTCTTTTCCTTTTGTTGACGGTTTCTTTTGTTGTGTTGCTCTTTAGTGAACTACCTTCACTTTTTAGTGATATACTCTCACTTCCTGTTGCGTTTGTCGCTTATGCTTTATGGGCTGTATCTGAAAAAGCATTGTTAAGACGCATGTCAAAGATAATTTTTCCTATGCTTTCTCCTAGGGGTTTTTATGATTTCCAGTCTTATATTTAGTATGTAATCTATCTCAAGTTCATTTTTGGGAGTAGTGTAGGTGTAAGATAGGGGTCTAAGTTCATCCTGCGGATATTCAATTATCCCAGCACCATTTACTGAACAGATTGCCATTTCCCATTGAGTATTCTTGGCTTTCTTGTCAATACTATATGTGAATGTATATATACACACACAATACATACCTATATGTATACATACCTATATGTATACACACTTCTTTTTTTTAAATTTTTTAATCATTTTTTGATAGAGACAGAGCGTGAGCGGGGGAGGGGCAGAGAGAGAGAAGGAGACACAGACTCAGAAGCAGGCTCCAGGCTCCGCACAGAGCCCGACGTGGGGCTCGAACTCACGGACCGTGAGACCATGACCTGAGCCGAAGTCGGACGCCCAACCGGCTGAGCCACCCAGGCGCCCCTATACACACTTCTAAAATGTGTGTTTGGACTTGTGCAGATATATTTTTTATTTTAATTTTTTTTTCAACGTTTATTTATTTTTGGGACAGAGAGAGACAGAGCATGAACGGGGGAGGGGCAGAGAGAGAGGGAGACACAGAATCGGAAACAGGCTCCAGGCTCTGAGCCATCAGCCCAGAGCCTGACGCGGGGCTCGAACTCCCGGACCGCGAGATCGTGACCTGGCTGAAGTCGGACGCTTAACCGACTGCGCCACCCAGGCGCCCTGGCCTTGTGCAGATATACTAAGGATATTTCAGAACCCGAGGTTGTGGTGAAGGCAGTGGCTGAAATGAAGACACACTGGTGTTAAGCTCTGAACTGGAGCGTTTATAATTTACCTCTCGTCTTTATGACGCTTTTCTGTATGCTTGCGCTCAAAAAAAAAAAAAAGTCACCCTAGGTTTTTTTATTTTATTTTATTTATTTATTTTGAGAGATGGAGCACAAGCCGAAAAGAGGCAGAGAGAGAAGGAGAGAGAGAATCCCAAGCAGGCTCTGTGCTGACAGTGCACAAACCCGACATGGGGCTCAAGCCCACCAACCCTGAGATCATGACCTAAGCTGAAATTAAGAGTCTGAGGCTTAACTGACTGAGCCGCCCAGGCGCCCCGACTCTAGTTTTGTTTTGGTGACCACTTGGGGTGATACCTGGCTTCGTCAGGAGTCAAAGCGAAAAGCTTTGGTAAATGCTCTGACCTCGTGCTATTTATCAAACCAACACCTATTACGTTTGTTGCCCTCCACGGTGATAGAGACCAGGAACAAAAAGATAGTGAATATGTGTTCTTGAGGACTCAGAACCTGGAGGAGGAGAGAGCTGTGCAATGAGGAAGGTGTGACCGTGGTGACCCGTCCCGCAGACACGTGGGGCGAGAGCGATGAGCGCTCAGCCAGGGTGGCAGGGGAGCCTTCACAGACATGGTGACATTAGTGTGAATCCTAACGAGTGAGAAGAATTCTCAGGTGGGAAAGGGCACTCCAGGCCAACGTCACAGCAGGTACAGAGGAAGGAAGGGGTGGAAGACGAGGGGAGCCTCACTAAGGAGGTGTGAGCGAAACGTCAAAAAGGAAAGAGGAAGAACAATCCGATGAAAAGGAAGACAAACACATTCATTAAGATCGTAGCTGCACTGGAGAAGCAGTAAGGCCGGGAGGTAGAGGGAGCTGGTTCCAGATGGCAGATATAGTGTCTATTAATTAGTCATTGCCGTAGTTAATTAAACATTTGGATGAACACGATGAAAGGGCATTTGAGGATGGCGGCCGAAAGGGTTAGCTACAGCTAACCTCGGCTGAACGAGCTGGCTTTGTGCCATCTAAGGAGTTACAGTTAGAGAAAGTGATAGCATACTTTATACCTCTCAGTATGATCGATGGCTATTTTGGGGAAAACAACAAAGAGAAACAACTTTCCCGGACAAAGCTACTGCTTTGCTTTGTTCCTCAATCACAAACGTCTCTGTTCTAGAAATTCACAAAAGAAGAATTACCATTAGGGACGCGTGGGTGGCTCAATGGGGTAAGTGCCCGACTCTTGATTTCAGCTCAGGTCAGGATCTCACCGTTGGTGAATTTGAGCCCCGCATCAGGCTCTGTGCTATTTGCGCGTGCTCTCTCTCCGAATAAATAAAAATTAAAAAAAAAAAAAAACCTTAAAAAAAGAAGAGATGCTCCACCTCCCTTCTAACCAAAGTCACGCGAGCTGAAATATCAACAAAGAAGAACTCTCATTAACTTTGCCAAAAACGTGGCGATAGTAGAAGTTGGCAAGATTGGTGGTGGTAACTGTTAGAAAGTATTCACTCAACAAATTTGGATGGCCAAATTCTGTTTTTCAGACACTAGTAAAGGCATTACTATATAGGATAATAGAAACTTTTATTTCTTTTTACCCAGTAGTATTGCTTCCAGGAATTTCCTGGAAAAAGTCTTTATCCCTGCACTACTCTAAAGGAAATCTTGCACTCAGTATATGCATAAACAGATACTCACTGTAGCATTATTAATTATAAATAGCTGAAAACTTGGAAGCCACACAATTGCCCAACGGTATAGAAATGTGCATTAAATGATTACATTAACGATTAAAAATTTTTTTTAATGTGTATTTATTTTCGAGACAGAGAGAGAAAGAGAGAAAGGTGGCGTGCGCGAGCATGAGTGGGGGAGGGGCAGAGAGAGAAAGGGACAGAGAATCTGATGCGGGCTCCGTACTGACAACACAGCTCGATATGGGGCCCGAACTCATAAGCCGTGAGATTCGTGACCTGAGCGGAAGTCAGATGCTCAACCGACTGAGCCACCCAGGCGCCCCATACATTGCAGTTCCTCTACTGCATCTGTCAGATAAAACAGGTTATGGTCACAGTAACAAATAATTGCGCAAATTGCAGTCGCTCGACACACCGAAGATTTGTCTCTTGCCCATGTAACGTCCAATATAACTTGCTCAAGGCACCAGACCATCTCTTCTCGTGCAGTGAATCAGGGTCCCAGGCGACCTGGTGATGCCACCATCTCAACACATGGCTTTCCAGGAGGGGTGGGGGGTGGGGAGAGAAAACATGAAAAACTCACATCCCTGGTTAACTGCTCTGCCCGGAAGTGACGTATCACTTCTGTGCAGAGCCATCTGGGCACAACTAGTCACATGGTTTCCACCTAGCTACTCATTATATGTTTTGCCCATTTTCTGACTGGGTTGGTTGTTTTCCGCTGTGGAGTTTTAAGAGTATATAGATCTATAGATAATCGAGATACTAGCCCTTTGTCAGGTAGGTGGTTTGAAAATATTTTCTCCCACTCTATAGCTTGTCTTTTCGTCCTCTTAACAGTGTCTTTTTCAGAGCAAACCCTTTCCACTTTGATGAAGTCCATTTTACCAGTGGTTCCTTTTGTGGATCATGCTTTTGACGTCAAATATTTCCTTTGCTTGACTATTCACTGGCTTTTAGCACTGGATATGAGCAGTGGGAGCGCATATCCTTGCCTTTTTCCCGATCTTGGGGAAGAGCGCCCATTCTTTCATTACTAAATGTAAAGTTAGCTGTAGATGTTTTGTAGATACTCTTCATCAAGTTGAGGAAATTATCTTATTTTGCTGAGAGTATTTATCTTGGTGCCGTGTCGAATTGTGTCAAGTTCTTTTTCTGCATCAATTGGTACGATTACACACAACACTGCAAAGCACTTCGAATGCTAATTACCCGGTGTGTAGGCTTCACGGGTTTAGGGCATGGTCTCCAACCAGACTGCCCTCACTTTAGACGTCAGCCACTTCTCAGGTTTCTCAGGTCACCCGAATTTCTGACCGACTGGCTACGAATTTGGGGTTTCCCCCTATCACCTCAGGTTTGATAATTCACTAGAATAATTCATAGAACTCTGGAAAGCACTATGAGAGTTTTATTATAAAAGATATAAGTCAGGAGTAGCCAAAGGAAGAGACCCAAGGGGCAAGGTCTGAGAGGGTTTTCAGGGCAGAGCCGTTGCGTCCTTTCCCAAGGGAATCAGGACGTCCCATCCTCTGGGCCCATCGATACATTCACCAGCCAGGAAGCCCAACCAAGCTTTGGTACCAGAGTTGTTTTTTTGGGTTTTTTTGGATTTTATTACAAAGGCATGATGGATTGAATCATTGACCACAAGACTGAGTTCAGTCCCCAGCTCCCTCCCTTCCCTGGACATTGGAAATTTGGGCTGATATCCTGTCCTTCAAAGCCCTGATCCTCTAATGACATGGTTGGTTTTTCTGGTGTAGCTAGCCCCCCTCTTGAAACTAGGGGCCCATCGGGAGTTATTGAATTAGCATAACTCAGGCATGGTCCCAGGGGCCACAATGGACAACAAAGACACTTACCACTGGGAAATTCCGAGGATTTAGAGGCTCGGTCCCAGAAATCAGGGACAAAGACCAGGCCTTGACTTACAATGGCGTTACCTCCTGATAAGCCCAAATATGGTAAGACGAAAATGCATTTGATACACCTAATTTACTGACCATCTTAGCTTAGCCTAGACTATTCTTAAATGTGCTCAAAACACTTGCATTCGCCTAGTTGGGCCAATCATCTAACACAAAGCCCGTTTGATAATGAGGTATTGAATATCTCATGGAATTTATTGAATACTGTGCTGAAAGTGAGAGACAGAAAGGCTGCGTGGGTACAGAATGGTGGGAAGCAGGTTGGTTGTTGGCCCTCGTGACCTCAGGGCCGCCCGGAAGCTGAGACTGCCTCCCAGCATCAGAAGAGAGGATCTTACCACATCCTGCTAGCCCAGAAAAGATCCAAATTCAGATTTGCAGTACCGCTTCTGCTGAATGCATATCACTTTCACACCATCGTAAAGCTGAAAATCTGTTAAGTCAAGGACTTCCTGTACTACCAAGTAAGGGTGGACTCCACTCTCCCCACATGGTCTCCACTGACTCTGTAGGGAAGGAGGCCTCGAGCCAGGCGGTGGAGGTGAGAGTCCCCACTCCTCACTTGTGTTCCCTGACCCCACTGCTGAAGGAGTGTTGGGCACCTTCTCATAACGTGGCAAGGGTAGAAGTCTAGGCTTCCCATTCAGCCTTTGCTGGTGTGGGTGGGAGTGAGACCACAGTTTTTTTTTTTTCTGTGGTGTTGGCTGGAGTGGAAGACTCATGGTCTAAGAGTTTTCTGTCTCCCTGGGCTGCGCCTTCCTGGCCCTTTGGCTACAGCGAGAAGCTTCCGTGGGACTGTTTTGGTTCGCGCCCACTGTCATTTGTGAGTTGCTGGCCTCTTCGGCTCCAGTGATGGGTTATACAAGGTGAACAAACCAAAACCAATAATAATAATAATAAAAAAAGCTGGAGAACTTACCACCATGTCATTTGTTGGGTCCCAAGGCCCCTAACCCATCTGCCTCCTTCTCTCTACCCTTTGGAACATTCTGAGGTTTGCTTTATACATATTGTCTGGAGCTTTTAGTTGTACCTAACAAGAATAAGAGTGTAATGGAGGTGTACTTCACCTCCCTGGGATGTCTGCTTACTTGTAACCTGCTCTGCCTAGCTTCAGATTTCGAGAAATTTCTTGAGGGGCAACCTGGCAGTGTGACAGGTCTACTTCCCTGCCTTTTCTTTCTCATTACAATAATTCGCCTCTCAAGCATGCATAAAAAAACTCTCAAAGCTCTGCTGCTCCTTTGTCCCCCCCCAGCAGCCTCTGCCCAAACAGAGCCCAGATTCTTAGCCCTCATCTGTCCTCAGAATCAGCAAATGCCCCAAGGGTTAGTGTAGTTGCACAAAGTCAGCTCGCTTCTGCATGGTTCTTCCCTCCTTGCAATCTTTGGCTCTCTGATCCTCTTGGCTTCAGTGGCTCTCTGATGCATGGAAAATGATTTAAATTTTATTTAATGCAGCTTTTTTTTTTTTTTTTTTTGTCATTTTTGGCAGGACCACGAATCTGTCCCAAGGTACTCAATGATGACTGAAAGTGGAAGTCTGGTTCTCAGACGTCACGTGACAATATTGTATGTGAGTGGTGTTATGTCAAAAGCTCCTTTTCCTTTGGCTAATGTATTTCAGACGGCAAAGGGATAGTGTCACAGAGAGTGGCTAAAAGTGTGGCCTCCTAAGTTGGGGGGCTTGACTTTGAATGCTGGCTCTGCCACTTGCTAACATGGGGTAAGTTTTTAGACTGTAAGCCTTGATTTTTTTCCATCTGTGAAATGAAGTTGATAAACTATCCACTTTAAATAGTTGTCGTAAAGATAAAAGGAGACAATGCGAGTAAAGAACCCAGTGGGCTCCCTAACACATGATAAACGAAGACAAGATCATTCGCTATTATTTAATACCAACATTCTAAATGATCAATTTATATCAGTCAGTAAAATTTTATTTGTTCAACAAACGCATGCATTGATTAGTTATTTACTTATCTGTGCCTCATATCTGTGATTTTGATTTAAAGAGGAAAGTACTCCAGATATCAGACCCGCCTCTCTCTTTATCCTAGAATTGGGAGACCATCTTTTGGTCAACGTAAACATATACTAAATAGGATAGGATTCTGTCCTGTAGATAGGATAATAGATAGGACAAAGTGGACCAAATGTCACTTGTTATCACGTGAACCAAATATGAAACTGTGTGGAAGGTTAGACCTACTTCAAAAAAAAATTAAATAGAGGGGAGCCTGGGTGGCTCAGTTGGTTGAACGTCCAACTTTTGATTTCGGCTCAGGTTGTGATCCCAGGTTCGTGGGACTGAGCCCTGTGTCAGGCTCTGCACTGAGCATAGAGCCTGCTTAGGATTCTCTCTCTCTCTCTTTCTCTATCAGCCCCCCCAAAAAAGAAAAAAAAAGCCCACAAACATCTAAAAAAATAAAAAAAATTGAATAGAACCGAGAAGAGAGAAGAAACTCTATGGGTTAGGCAATCCATAAAACAGCAGCTGTGATTGTAATCGGCAATATTTAGACAAGGGCAGCAAGAGTGGGGAAGAGAATATGTATTTCATCTGAAAGTTCTTGTAGTTCTCCGGGTTGTATTTGTGCCACTTAACAGCTATGTTCATAGAAAAAGGATGAATAATAAGGAGGTAGGCCACTGCTTGGGCAAGAACTACAACAGTAGCGAAAAGCAGAGCCTCTCAATTTCTGTTTTGCTTCTATCTTCTCGACCCGTGATAGCGGTCCTAAAAACACGAAAGTGTCGAAGGATGATTAAAAGCAAATTAAGTCCCAGGCGAGGCGACACTAACTCGAGTGTCTGAATCTAGGACTGGCCGAGTGGACTGCAAGAATTTGCACTTTCAGAATCAGTGTTTGGAAACTTTAAAAAAAGATTGGCCACGGGGAAGGAGGGGAGTATAATGGTTAGGGCTTGTTTTGGTATTAGATGGGCCTGGAAATCCTAGCTCTGTCACTTACTAGCTGCCTAACATTGGAATAGGAAGCTTTTCTGGGCTTTATTTCTTTATCTCTAAAATGGATAAAATCTATGAACTCATAATTATCATCGAGAGAGGGAGACAGAGAGAGAGAGACAGACAGACAGACAGAGAGACACAGGGAGAGAGATTTCACTTTCACTGTTTGTTGTAGCAAAAGATCAACTTATCTGAGGGCCCCTAAAGCATAACAATTATTCACCTTGCCTCTCATGCTGACCAGGTAGCTTCATTTGATAAAGGAATGCCAGGCGATAACTGTAGAAGGGATGCTAGAATGAGAAAGTCACTGATTTGAAATTTCTAATGAAATTATTATCCTATTAAAAGGGGAAAAGTTGGAAAGAGATAAATCAGTTTTCTTGACATCAAGTCCTTTTTTTATGTTTATTTATCTTGAGAGACAAAGAGAGAGTGCACAAGTGTACAAGTTGGGAGGGGCAGAGGGAGAGAGAGAGAGAGAGAGAGAATCTTAAGCAGGCACCATGCCCAGCAAGGAGCGCAACATGGGACTTCATACCATGACCGTGAGACCATGACCTGAGCCAAAATCAAGGGTCAGACGCTTGACCCACTGAGCCACCCAGGCATCCCAGCATTAATTTCTTTCTAAGCTTCAAACTGTGCCATGAAAACAGAGTTGTTTTTTTTTTTTTTTAATGTTTATTATTTGAGGAAAAGACACGAGAGCAAGCAGGGGAGGGGCAGAGAGAGAGAGGGAGACGCAGAATCGGAAGCTGGAACACATACACGGGACCCCAGGGGTTGGGGCTGGGATCTGCGGAACTTTCCGGCGCCCTGAGCTACCTTGTTACGTTAATTTCTCTCCATCTCTGTTCCATTTGGAGGTGTTTCAGCACTATGCATTCCCGCTTTGGGATTAGGCAAAGGAGGCAGGGGGTAGACTGAGAGCTGACACCCAGACTGCCATGGAAGAGCCTGCGAACAGAAGAGAATGCCCTGGGTCGTAACTTCTTGGGCAGCATCTGGCCAACGTGGCCCCCGACCACGGGGCTGTCCAGAATGAGGCCCAGAAGTCAGGCGGGACTCCCAGAACTGCCAAGGAAGCCAGAGCCAGCCTTAGGGAGCTCAAAGGTCCTCAGTGGGGGGCCTCATGAACTCTGCTTCAGTCTGGGGGATTTTCGTATGAGTCATTCTCAGCTCAGAACACCCAGGCTGTGGTTAACGACTTGAGGTTTTATTGGGTGAAAGAATATTGAGCCCCTTGGACTCCTTCTTCAACCTTTTTATTATAGATCAGCTGACCCACCACGTGCTCCCTCAAGTGGCCCCCTTCGGGGACGTCAGAAAGGAATCTTTAACACAGGCGACTTTAACCTTTGATATCTTCAGGACCCATTTTTATCTTTATCCCTCTTCCTGACTATAATCTCACTGTGCCATTAAGACTCTGTTTTTGTTCGTTTTAACGCACTTGTTATTTTAGAATAGTTTTTCGACTTACAGAAAAGCATAGCGTACCATGCTCAATTTAGTATAATTTTATACTTTTGTACTTTTTCTACTCTTATATGTTCATAGTATATTTAAAAAAATTTTTTTTATAACATTTATTTATTTTTGAGACAGAGAGAGACAGAGCATGAACGGGGGAGGGTCAGAGAGAGGGAGACACAGAATCTGAAACAGGCTCCAGGCTCTGAGCTGTCAGCACAGAGCCCGACGTGGGGCTCGAACTCACAGCCCTCACGGACCACGAGATCATGACCTGAGCTGAAGTCGGCCGCTTAACCGACTGAGCCACCCAGGCGCCCCCATAGTATATTTTCTAGAGTATGCTTTTTGTACAGAACCCTCAAGTACCCATGACAGTTTGATTTTTGTTTTTATTTTTTTCAAATGTTTATCTATTTTTGAGAGAGAGAGAGAGAGAGCGCGCGCGCGAGTTGGGGAGGGGCACAGAGAGGGGGAGACACAGAATCCGAAGCAGGCTCCAGGTTCCCAGCCATCAGCACAGAGCCCGACATGGGGCTCCAACCCACAAACCTGCGAGATCATGACCTGAGCCAGAGTTGGACGCTTAACTGACTGAGCCACCCAGGCGCTCTCCCACGACAGTTTTATGTCATTAACGTTTTACATAGTAAAGTAATTGTTTGGTACTGAGATGGTCACAACGGCCCAAAATATTGCCGACTACGGTGAGTTTTTAGGAGCAACTTGGGGGAATTTGAGTCCTTCTTTTGAGAAAGAGCTCTGCCTACTGTAAGTTTTGTGTATAAGGTTACTTCAAACTGAGATCTGCCCCATGAGCCAGAGGATAGGAAGTGGACGTGCACCATTCGGCCTGTACAATATTTGTCCGTTGAAAATGCCTCTCCTTTTTCTGTGCTAATTCAAATTCTTATTTCACTTACGGTTCACCTTGATGAGCTCGTTGGAGAGGCAGACTGTATCGGTGTGGATTCCCAAACAGACCGAAAGGCCCTTGATGTCAAGGACCAGCTTGCTGCCTTCTTTCGTACCTTTACAATAGTTTTATTATTCTTCTTAATTTTTTTAATGTTTATTTATTTTTGAGACAGAGAGAGACAGAGCATGAACGGGGGTCGGTCAGAGAGAGAGAGGGAGACACAGAATCTGAAACAGGCTCCAGGCTCCGAGCTGTTAGCACAGAGCCCGACGCGGGGCTCCAACTCACGGACCCCGAGATCATGACCCAAGCCGAAGTCGGACATTCAACCGACCGAGCCACCCAGGGGCCCCAATAGTTTTATTATTTTATAGGTTGGGCAAATGGGGAGGAAAGATTAAGTGGCTTGGCGAAGGCTGCACAGAAGATCCACCATGGCAATAATGAGGAACATTCACTTCCAGTTTGTAGGAGCTGGAGCTGGGGAGGCAAGGGAAGCCTGCCACGTGGTATTTAAGGGAGTGCCAAAGAATTGAGCAACCAAAATGAATAATATTTTAACGCAATATTTAAAAATGAACGCATAAAAAAACCCACGATCAACAAAAGTGTTACCGCTAGTCTTATGACCCTGTGTTATTGTGCAATGACACAGTGGTTTCCAAGGAAGTCAGGGATCCCGGCCCGTTCAGCACTCCCTCCCCCGCCAGGTGACATACAAGGGTTGACAATGGCAACACTGGCTTTAGACAGAATCGTGTTTTTTGATGGTAGTGGTTTAATGAACTTTTTGTCCTTGCTTCAAAACATGTGAGGATATTTTGATAGGTGCGTATAGTGGCGCCATTTTCCTTTCCCCCCCACGCGTCTAGGCGTCTTCATAGAACTGCAACTTTTTTTCTTTTAATGTGTATTTATTTTTGGGACAGAGAGAGACAGAGCATGAACGGGGGAGGGGCAGAGAGAGAGGGAGACACAGAATCGGAAGCAGACTCCAGGCTCCGAGCCGTCAGCCCAGAGCCCGACGCGGGGCTCGAACTCACGGACCGTGAGATCGCGACCTGAACTGAAGTCGGACGCTTCACCGGCTGAGCCACCCAGGCGCCCCTGGAACTGCAACTTACAAAAAGCTTTAGCATATATCAGTTCATTTAATGCTCCAAAAAAAAAAAAAAAAAAAAAAATCCCGAGAGGATGCTGTTATCCTCATTTTAGAGAAAAAGGAACGAGGTCTCAGATTAAGTTCCTAACCCAGCGATACTGGGCTGGCCAGCGGTGGAGCTGGGATTCTGGGGTTCCCCGACCCAGATCCTGACTTGCACTGCCCTGCAAATTGCCTTTGTGCATCCAGCCCACCCCCCTGCTTTTCCTTCTCAGTTGTGTGCACTCACGTCCGTCTCTGCCATTTTCCCAGGGGGGTGTCCATGTGCTCGTGGGAGTATGTGTGTACCTGGATATGTGTGTTTGCTTCTATGAGCATGTGAGTACACGTATGTGTGTATGCACACGTGTGTACTTTCAGAATGTGAGACAACATGGCACAGAGGGCTTACGTCCAAAGAGGGTTGTGGCCGGACAGAGTTCCCGTCTACTGACTTTGCCTTGTGGATCACATTTGGACAACTCGCACCATCCCTGAGAGCTCAGAGAGGGTTTTGTGTCCTTCTCCATCCACAGGACGGCGGGGAACCCGCCAGGGCCCATGGCAAGGAACCACCCCTCCTGAGCTGCCTCCCTTCTTGGAGGTGATGTAGAAGAAGTTGCCAACCAACCCTATGGCTGTAGGAAAAAAACCCCCCAAAACACGCTATTGGGGGAACCCCTGTTTTTCTTTTCCAAAGTGAGTGCCTGAACCCCCCCCCCCCCACCAATATGCAGCCCCGCTTCTGGGGTGTGATTACAGAAACGGGGTTTTTCTTGGGATGCGTCAGGAATTGTTCCATGTAAGATAAACATTCTCTGAAATGCCATCCCCTTTCCAAACCCAAGCCCAGCGTAATAACCTGAGAAATCATTATTACCCAGTCCCTCAGTCCTATTCCAATAAAGGGAGGACCACACACTAGCAGCTTTCAGCGGTTTTCCCTGGCCAAATATTGTTCTACCCTGTGTTAGTTTTGACAGGATTAGTCATGGAGTCCTACTATAAAAGTCCCGGGATCCCTGTTGGCTGGACAGCCTATTAAAATATTCGTTTACTTTCTTGCAGTTTGCAAGCCCATGGAGCCCTGAGAGACATTTTTAGGTATATTGTTTCTTGGCCAGCCTGTTTCAGAGCAGAGAAGGCCAGACACAGCCACTGTCTTGACCGAGAGACTCTTGAGGGTTTGAAAGCACCTTTACAAAGGCAGGCAGGAGGCTCCCTCGCCATGCAGGCATTTTTTTTTGTTTGTTTTTTGTTTTTTTTTTCAAGTAGGCTCCCGGAGCCGAGCCTGAACTCACGACCCTGAGATCAAGACCTGAGCTGATATCAAAAGTTGGACGCTTAACCCACCGAGCCACCCAGGTGCCCCATCACCATCTCCGTTTTATTGCAGCGTGTGCTTACTTCTAGCTTTTTTGGGGCCGAATTTAAAGACCACAAAATGATGAGGCCAAAACTCCACAACTTTTGTGTCATTTATTCTTTTTTTTCTAAATAAATCCCTCCTAAAAGTCTCGTTATTTTACGTCGTTTCACTTCCAGCCTCTATTATTCTAGAACATTCCTTCACATCGTCTCAAAATTCTCTTCTTCAAATGCTGCTCTGGTGGTGTCACCCCTCACTGCCTAACTGCCTGTCATGGCCAGCCAGGCTGCTCAGGGTGAAGGAATACCTAAGTCTACCGGAACAGGCATCCGTAAACGTGCGCTAACAGGCTGACGTGTGAATGGGCTCCATGGGGGACACACAGTTAAGTCCCCCCACATGGCTCATCCTTACTTATGTCTCTTCCCTACACTCTGCTCCAAGGAAGCCTGCTTACAGTTTCCCACGCTGGGATGTCTGCACCTGGTACTCACACCGGAGAACGTACTTTTACCGACCAGAATGTGCGGCCTCTGACAATCTGTGATCTTAGCATCCATGATGGATTCACTACCCCACGTTGTCTCTGAGCCACCTGGTCTATGATGTCTGTTGATCCCCTAACCCCCGGGATTGGGCCTATCATTCACCCTAGTGAGTTTGCGTTTCTTTACGTATGTCACCGCATATTATCTTTTTATGTGCATTTTGCCTTCTTTTCCTTAGAAGGAAGGCTCCTTGGGACAGGAATGCAGCCTACTGTATCTCCCCACGGCTTCTAAGAGTGTTCTGCAGCTCAACGTTCCCTGATAAACAGGGTGACTAAAGCATTGCAATGAACCAGAGTAGAGATCAAGGCTGTGCACCAAAGGGTAAGGATACTCTTTGAATAAGACTGGCATTCATTCCTCAGGTTTCTGTATGTTTATAGAGCAAGAAGGATCCTGGCAGTTTGGGTAGCTCGGTTCCAGTTACCCGACATCCAGCAGGCCCGGGCGTCGACAGCCATCACTCAGCCACGTCAGATGGGGTGACCAGACCAATGGAAACATACGGTATTTTATATGGTGGTGGTGGGAGGGGGCTGTTTCTGTTTTTATTTGTCTTTAACTGGAGTGTGTGTGTTTCAGGACCACACAGCAGTGGTGTTCCGCCTGCTTGGAACAAAAATGATGAGCCTGTGTTTCTAGGCCCATGTTTATTTAATGTGCTGTGTAAACAGTGTCCACAGGGGACAGGAAAAAGTGCTAAAGTTTAATACAGACACCCTCTAATTTAACCCTCCAGAGATTGCTCTCTGAATTTCTTGGTTTCGGGTTTTCATTTGCTTTCCTGAATGAAAATGGTTCTGGAGTCCCTGAACCCCTGATGTTACATGTCATTTTGGAATGTCTTACTCATGGTGTCAAGGATATATGTTAAAATGTAGGAATTCCCATAATGCCTCTCATTAAAAAGAAGCAAACGACACAGGGTGCCTGGGTGGCTCAGTTGGTTGAGCGTCTGACTTCAGCTCAGGTCAGGATCTCACAGTTCATGGGTTCGAGCCCCGTGTCGGGCTCTGCGCCAACAGCTCGGAGCTTGGAACCTGTTTTGAGATTCTGTGTCTCCCTCTCTGCCCCTCCCCCGCTCACCCTCTGTCTCTCTCTCTAGATAAACATTAAAAAAATTTCAAAAAAATAAGCAAACAACAAAACCTCTCACTGAACGGAAACCCACTTTCAATGCTGCTCACCAGACCAAGGCCAAACTTGATGTTTTATTCAGTTGTCCCATAGGGGGTTTGTTGGGACTCACTGAGAGCCTACAGCTTGTGATTCCTCCTCAAAACGCCTTTCTACTGGGCTTTCCAAGACCTTCCCAGAACAGCCCTGAGGATGAATGCTAGAGGTGCTCCCTCAGTCAGGGGAAATTGAGGTCCACGGTTTTCCTCCTGTAGGGCAGTAAGGGTCTAAGGGCTCAGCAGCAGGCCAGACCCCCACCCCGGTTGCCTCATAGAGCGCCTTCTCCTGTGGCCCTCTCTCCTGCACTGTGGGGTCAGGGCCAATCCCATCACCTTACACATGAGAGAATGGAGGGCCTAAGTAGTTAGGGGGAGAGCTGGGGTCAGGACACTCCCGCCTCTGGGTCTGGTGGCATTTGTTGTAGTCCTTCAGGGGGCTCTGGGCCTGCCCTTGATAGGGCCTTCACCCTGGTGTGGAGGCGACAGCGACAACCAGGCGAGGCTGGGGCCGTGACTCCAGCCAGTTAATCTTTCATGAGAGGTCTGGACAGACTCGTCTGGCCTCCTGGGAGCTTCCGAGCAGCTCAGAGACTTCAGTCCCAGAACCAACTTGAACGATTAGAGAGCTGAATGCAGGGAGGCTGATCTCGGTACAGTTCTAACTTCTGTTTTGAGCTGTGTTCAAGGAATGAGCACAGGGAGGATTATCACATGGTGGGAGAGATGAGCAGAGGGAAAAGCCAGTGTTAGCTGCAGAGCTCGATGGCCGGGGGTCACAGGAGGGGCATCACATCGGTGTCCTCCATTTATCTACTCACAACCAGCCAGTTGGCCATTCCTTCTGCAAACCGCCGAGCCGTAGTGACTACATCACACGCAGTGCAAAGGCCTCAGGCCATTTACTGCGCTGGGCCTGGATGGCAGCCAGCGGCTCTGCGAGGGCCACGTGGATGGATTCCAGAAACAACTAGAGGATGTAGCTGCTCACTGGGTGCTTTCAGCTTTTGTTGTTTCTTTTCCCCTTTATCTCTTACCTGTACTTAGGAATCGGTCCTCTGTTTACTTTGAGTTGGAACCCAAATTACCTCAGAGGTCGATGACTCACGCTATTGGCCGCCGTGAACGGCACCGAGTGACCCTTACGTAAGGCATTTCCACCATCTGAGGGAAGGGATGATCTGGGTTACTCTTCAGTCACAAACACTCTGTGTGGCTTTGTTGGCAATTTAAGAACAGGTGTGTCCTGGGGGCTCAGGGTTCTAGAATCCCGGGAAGGAAGAAAACCAGTTGCTTTCATTCATGAGTTTTAAAAGATTCCCTGAGTGGTAACTAAGCTTTAACAAAAAGGCTGGACAAAAAGGCTAAAAATGCCCCCACCACCCCCCACAGGGGGCCACACTCAAGGAGTGTCCCAGACCTGGGGCCTGTACCCTGGGGCCAAGCTCCTGTTACTTATTTGCTCCCATCGTCTTCTCTGTTTTAATCCATTCACACTGCGGTGGTCTGAAATTTGTGTCACCTTCAAATTTGTAATGTTGGAATCCTAACCCCTAAAGACAAAGGCATTTGGAGATGGGGCCTTTGGGAGGTGCTTAGGTCATGAGGGTGGAAACTTCATGCATAGGGTTAATGTTTTATGAAAGAAACTCCACAGAGCTCCCTTGCCCTTCCTCTATGTGAGGACAGTGAGAAGACGCTGTCCATGACCCAGGTAGAGGGTCCTCACCCAACCACACTGGCGCCTTGATCTTGGACTTCCCAGTACATCTGTGGTGTTTATGAGCTCCCCGGTGTGTCGTATATTGGTATAGCGGCCGGAATGGGCTAAGACACACAGAGGGGGTCACACAGACATTTCCCAGGGCAAGAAGGACCTCATAATAGGTGTGATCTCAGCCTGTATCTGACTTTCTTCTGGGACTCAGGCCCGGGCATTGCTGAATGCTCTGTCCTCGGCCCAGGTAGTGGGTGAGGCAGGTAGGCTTCTGTGGATGCTCTTGCGGTCTCCCAGCCCTCCCCCCCCCCCCCAAAACCTCCTCTTTCTCCTGGGATCTGGTATGTGCACTCTAATTCGTTCTGACCTCTCAACAGCCAGGTCTGGTAGACAATATTATCAGTCCTAGTTCGCAGATGAGGCAACTGAGACTCAGGCAGGTTAAGTCACTTGATCAAGATTCTGATTCTGCGGGGGGGGCACCTGGGTGGCTCAGTCGGTTAAGCGTCCGCCTCTGGATTCCGCGGAGCCCGCTTGGGATTGCCTCTCCCTTGCTCTCCACCCCTCCCCTGCGCTCACACATGCTCTCTCCTGCTCTCTCTCTCTCAAAATAAATAAACGTGAAAAAAAAAAAAAAAAAAAAAAGGAGTACGATTCTGTAAAACAGCTGGTCGGAGACTTCGATCTTGCTCCAAAGCGTGTCACCTCCCACAGAGGCCCACCATATCTGCTGTTTATTTTTTTTAAACGGTCAGGGACTTAGCTTGGCTGCGGGGCGGTGTTGCTGTGGGAGACGGCCTGCCCTTTACAGAGGGCTCAAGGGGCGAGAGGGCTGAGCCCAACCCTGTTTGGGAGGAACAACCGTAGCTGAGAGTGAATGATCCAGTGCCTAGAATCAGCAGAGGCCGTACGAGGTGGCCTCTGACCACCACCGAGGGGCGGGGGACTAAAGAGACGAGGGAGAAAAGGCATCCTAACCAGGCCATTGTCCAGTGTTCCGTGACTGGAAGGGGAGGGGCCAAATTAGAGATGATAAGCACCTGATCCAAAGCCCCCGTGGGGCTGCTATTGAAGAGGCCCCCGGACCCTTACTTTGCGCCCACCTAGAGGCTTGGATTCTCACACACGCACATGCACACACGCACGCACGCGCGCGCGCACGCGCACACCCACCCCCCATGCACGCACACCATTTTGTTTCGTTTTGCCGTGTTTCGCTTTTGCTGCCAACAGGAATTTATTCTTCCATTAAATAAGGCTATATATAGCATGGTGAATTGTCTACTTATAGCTGCACTTCTGCCTAAGATGCTAGTTTGTGCGAACTGTTTTTCTGATGCCCCAACCGAGAAGGCTCTGAAAACTTCTCTCAAGGAAAATGCTTTTAAGGCTTTTGACGGTAATTTCAAGTCTCATCCTGCACTTCATTACCCTTCGTCATCCTTATCAGAGGTGGAGTGAATTAGCCATGCAATTATTTGTTTGATGTCTGCGTCTTCCACCGACTGTGAGCTTCATAAGGAGCGGGACCAAGCCTGTCACTCCTTCATTTACCAGATACTTATCCACAGCCTGTTCTGCATGTTGGAGATGCAAAAGTGAATGAACAACCGGGGGAAGTTGTGAACCTTCTCAGTTACTTCTGAGGCCCCAGCACCTGGGAGTCCCTGGCATACAGCAGGCACTTAATGAATACGATCAACACACTTATGGTGTGTTCTCCCCGCCCCCCCCAGCATCTTCCCTTAATAAGAGATTTGGGTCCTCACTCTGTCCTCCTGGGCAAGCCTCCACTAGCCAGTGCCCCACGCACTGTCCTGTGGGCACACAGCTCTGTGCCTGCACGGTGGGGTCAGGATCACCCTGCCTGCCCTAAGCATTGGCTGAGGACAGACAGGAAAAAGGGACACGGCCGTTCCAGCAGGATGAGGGGAGGGCTGACCCACTTTTCTTGTCTGTGAAGTTCCCAACTGTGCCCAGGGCTTGGCGGGGGGTAGGGGTGGGGGTGGAATCCTGGCTTGCCGCCCTGACCCCTGCTCTGTGCTGCATTATTTGCAGGACAGTGACGTGTATCACTGGGGTGGGTGAGTCATCAACAAAGCTGCCAGAGAGATTCAGAGTCCCATGGGCTCAGCCTAGGGGACTGAGGTCAGTTTGTTCGTTGCTCTGGAAGGCACAAAGCTGTGGCACACATTGGTCTCCTCCTCCCTCGTCCTGGGGCTCTGGGCAGGTCCATCAACCCCCCCGCCCCACCCGCCACCCCGCGTCTGCACAGGTAGTGAAGAGAACTCGAACATTCACGAGGGAGAGATCTGTGCGTCAACGCGGAAGCTGCCGCTGCCCAAACAAACACGGAATCTTGGGCAGTGCCTCCAATTCTCCAAACCTCAGTTTTCTTATCTGGAGATGGGTGTCATTATATCTACCCCCAAGAAGTTGTGGAAAGATTGGAGCTGTTGTTTGTACAGCATGGGCACTTACAAAGCGGTGGGCGTCATTTCTCAGGGCTCCTAATGGGAATCCAATCCAACCTCGTGCTCATGATCACTGCATATCACCAATCACAATCTCTCTCCATCTCTCTCCCTGCATGTCATGGCTGGGAAGACCGAGGAATAAGCCACCCAGACTCTCCCTTTTTGGGAGGAAGGTGGCACAGTGTGTTTTATCCGGTCCTGCCGGTGTTGGGGCAAGAATCACAACCTGCAGATCAACTCCAGCACGAAATGCGTCTTCTGAGCCCAGCCAGCCCCGCCATGGCCTATGTCTATTCTCGTCCTTTCTTCATGTTCCTTGCTCTTAACTGAACTCCCGGAATTTCCTTTCCTGCCCTTGGAAAAGTCTCTGAATCTTTCCGCACGTTCCTCTTGGGTGGTCGCCTTCTTCCCTCTTGGCTCAGGGGAATGGGGCCGGGGGGTCCTGTTTTCACACACTGAAGCCCTTCCTCTCCTCTCTTTCTCCTGTTGCCTGCCTGCCAGCTCTCCTGTCTCCTTCCTGTTTCTTCCAAAACGTCCTTTCCATCAGCAGCTCTGTCCTCCTGGGGGCCTTGCCCTGCAGCGCTTCCTAAGGAGGGTAGTAGACCCCAGGCTTCTGGTCAAAAGGCAAATCCGCAGGCTGCTTTCCCACCCACTCCAATGGGATGGGGGCCTGGGAGTCTGTGTAATGTTCGAAAAATTCTCTTCTTCAAAAACATTTTCTTGGGTCGCCAGGGTGGCTCAGTTGGATGAGCATCAGACTCTTGATTTCAGCTCAGGTCATGATCCCAAGGTCATGAGATCGAGCCCTGAGTCGGGCTCCACGCTGAGTGTGGAGTCTGCTTAAGAGTCTCTTTCCCTCTGCCTCTCTCCTCTGCTTGCGTGCTCTCTCTGTCTCTAAAAAAAAAAAACAAAAAAAACCCACTAACATTTTCTTTATAAATGTTCAGATCACACAAGTGGCAGCACCTCAGCTCTCCATTCTCACACAAGCATATAGGCACGTGTAAAGAGAAACGCACAGTGCGGATTTAAAAACTATTTCTTTTTAATGTTTATTTATTTTTGAGAGAGACAGAGGCAGAGCATGAGTGGGGGAGGGGCAGAGAGAGAGGGAGACACAGAATCGGAAGCAGGCGCCAGGCTTGGAGCTGTCGCGCAGAGCCGGACGCAGGGCTAGAACTCACGAACCGCGGGATCATGACCTGAGCCGAAGTCAGACGCTCCACGGACTGCGCCACCAGGTGCCCCCATCCTGTGGATTTTTAAAAATGGGATCATGCTGTATAAATTACCCTGCCAATTGCTTTCCTCTTGCTTCCACACACCATGGACGTCCCTTCCGGAAGGTCAATATATGTGCTACCTCATTCTCTTTAAAGGTCATATAATATTTCACAGTCGAGATGGACACCCTTGTACAACCATCCCTCTAAGCTGTAGGCACCAAAGCTGTTTCTGGTCTGTGCTTGCTGGTCTGCTGCCTTAGAGATGCTATATTTAACATCCCTGTGTATATTCTTACTTACCAGTGCTTTCATTTTTTGTAGAACAGCTACATACGAGCGAGGTGGATCTGTAAAAGGATATATGTAGCTTTAGAAATCGGATACTGTTTCATGATTTTCCCAAATGGGAGGCACCCCCGCTTCCGGGCAGGGTACCCCACTGGCTCTTTTTGTGTATTCTCGAAAGCAGCAGCTATCATTAGTTTTCAATGTTTTGTTTATTTATTTATTTATTTACTTGAGAGAGAGAGAAAGAAAGAGAGAGAGAGAGAACGCATGCGCACGTGAGCAGGGGAGGGGGAAGAGAGGGAGGGAGGGACGGAATCCCAAGCAGGCTCCTGGCTGTCAGTGCAGAGCCCAACTTGGGGCTTGAACTCAGAGCCATGCAATCATGACCTGAGCTGAAATCAAGACGCTTAAGCAAATGAAACACCGAGGAGGCCCTATTGTTCAATATTTGCCCACCCCACGACAAGGGGATATTGGTACGTGTCACTTTATTTTACATTTTCCTATCAGTGGAATTGAGCGTCTTCTATGGATACTGACTCTTGAAATATCTTCTGTGGGAAGTCTATTCATTTCCTTTCACTACTTAATGAGTTTGCGCTTTTCCTAGAAATCTGTGGAAGTTCTTTGAATAGTAGGCATATGAAACCTTTATCTACTGTAAGTATTGAAAGTATCTTTTCCAAGTATATATATATATATGTGTGTGTGTGTGTGTGTGTATACACATATATATGTATATATACACACACATATATATACATATATATGTATCTATGTATATATATGCTTGGAAAAGATACTTTCAATACTTATAGTAGATAAAGGTTTTTTTTGTTTGTTTTTTTTACTATTTTCTGAGTTTACTTTTTCTAACCTACAAGAACTTGCCAGTTTTATTTAATCAGATTTGTTGTCTGGTCTTTTCTTTAAGGCTTCTAGGTCTCCTGTCTGGCTTAGAAAGAGCACCCATACTGTAAGATTATCCAGAGATTCTCCTCACTTACACACTTTTGTTACGTGTATTTGATTTTTGATATTTGTTTTAAAATATCTTCGGAATGTGTTGTATCTCTTTGGAATTTCCTTCGGGGCATAGCATGAGGCGGAAGTTTAACTGTGTTTTTCTTCTAGATAAAGAGCTAATTATGCTAGCACCATTTATTATGAAAACAATTATTTTCTCCCTAAATTGAAACATCACCTTAGTTACATGTTAAGGGCTTGACGTCTCTTGAATTGATTTCTGGGCTCTAATCTCTTCCATCAGTCCACTCAACTATCTGTGCCAGGAACAAGCTTCATTAAATTACGGGAACTTTGGGGGGCGCCTGGGTGGCTCTGTCGGTTAAGTGTCCAACTTCGTCTCAGGTCATGATTTCATGGTCCGTGAGTTCAAGCTCCGCATCGGGCTCTATGCTGACAGCTCAGAGCCTGGAGCCCGCTTCAGGTTCTGTGTCTCCCTCTCTCTCTGCCCCTTCCTTGCTCTCGCTCTCTCTCTCTCAAAAATAAATAAAGATTAAAAAATATCTTTAAATTACAGGAGCTTTGGGGTCATCTTACTATCTGGTAAACAAGGAGCGACTCTGCCTCTTTTGTGAGCCGTTCTGGTGAGTCTCATTTATTGATGGTGTGATTTGGGGCAAGATGGGTCCATTGCTTTATCTGGAAAATTCAAGACCAGAACTCTGGCTTCCTAACAGCGTGGCTGTTGTCCCTTTCTTACCCCTCCCTCGGGCACCTAGCATTTCACCCTGGGGTCAGCACTGCCATCCTGGCAATCCCCAGCTGTCTTTGTCCTCTTCTCAGTCTCTCACTTCTCTGCAATAACCCTTCCTTTGTTGTTGTTTTTCATGTTTACTTTTGAAAGAGAGAGAGCGAGTGAGCGGGGGAGAGGCAGAGAGAGCGAGGGAGACAGAATCTGAAGCCGGCTCCAGGCTCCGAGCTGTCAGCACACAGCCGGATTCGGACCTCGAACCCCCCCACCGTCAGATCATGACCTGAGCCGAAATCGACAGTCCGACACGTAACCGACTGAGCCACCCAGGCGCCCCTCGACGGACAATTAGAACTGGCAGAAAGGCAATTAATAAAGTAAGTGAAAGGCAGAACCGAAACCACGGCACCTATTGAAGAATAACGGATAACAGGTGGAGATTAGCAAGGGCATGTTTCTATTAATAACACCATCTATTAATAGCGATGGCCACCGACTGAGTTCATTATCGCTGGGTCCTCTGCTAAACGTGAAAAGAGCATTATCTCATTTGATCCTCTCCATAGGCCAAGGGGGGGGGGCGCGGTTATGGGTCCCGTTTATCAGGGAAATTGTTCTGGGTGTGAACTAATCCGCACTGGTCCTCACGCTGGGGTGCAGGCTGTGCCCTCCCAGCACCTGTCGCCTGTGGTGTGAGGCTGCCTTTCTACAAAGCTGGAAAGACGGGCTTCAGTCCATGTGGAGATAATGCCTATGTGGAAGAAGAGAATATTTTTTCTAGCCGCCCCAGAATTGGCAACACAGGAGCCAGGACTTGAGACAGTGGCACCGCCCGTCTGCCCTCCTTCTCATCACCTTTTCAACCTGTGGCTCCTGGGGTCTCCCAGGAGTGAGAAACCAGTCTTTTATGGAGCCCTACAATTCCTAAAGGCTTGTCCCTCAGCCGTACAAAGCCAGGGCGGCCAAAGCTTTGAAATGACCAGGTCACCGCCTGCAGGGACTCAATTATGTTTTTTATTTCAAATTTTTAAAAAAATGTTCATTCATTTTTGAAAGACAGACAGAGACAGAGTGTGAGTGGGGGGAAGGGCAGGGAGAGAGGGAGACCCAGAATCCGAAGCAGGCTCCAGGCTCCGAGCTGTCAGCACAGAGCCCGATGCGGGGCTCGAACCCATGAGCCGCGAGGTCATGACCTGAGCCAAAGGGGGACGCTCAACCGACTCAGCCACCCAGGCGCCCCTTGATTATGTTTTTCAGACAAGAAACACCTTCCTTCTGAATATTTCCAGCGTCTCTTGTTACTTTTAGACTCTTGAAGCACCCATTGGCTGGCAAACACAGGAAAGCTCTTAGTCATTGCTGTTGTAGCTACAGATACTCTTATTTTAATGAAACTGCACGTTCTTGGGAAGAGCATCTTGTTTCTGGATTTGTGTTAGCTGGCTCAGGCTCTGGTTGTATTTGGGCAAGCCTGGACAGATGGCTCTTTCTACAGATGCAAGGTGGCCTTGTTCACCTGGCCTGCAGGAATGGGTGGGAGGGGTGGTGGCAGAAGTGAACACACTGAGACAGGATTCAGATGACAGGAGGCTCACTTTCCTTCTTACAGAAGGTCTCCAGACACCTGCCCTCCGCCGGTGAAGCCTGCCTGTGGCCTCGATCCCTCCAGGCTAACCGATCAGTTGTGATTTCCTTCTCCGGGAATCTATTGCCTTCTTTGTAATTATCTCAAAAGCTCACCATTTCGTCTCGCCCAGTCACCACGGTCTTTTAAAGATATAACCTCTGCTAAGAACTCAGAGGTGCACACTGAGCAGTGTGGCTCATGTAGCTTGCAAAAATGAGTGCCTGAGATTTTACTGTTTATAGGTGTTTTGTAAATAGGAACTGTTTAAACGCTGCAGAGGAACTTTCTAGTCAAGTGAGCTCCTCTGGGAATCCCTTTGCAAGGCAAAGGACTCTTTTTTGATGTTGAAAACGTGAATTGATCTGTTTCAGAATGTGGTACGTAAGGTTTTCTCAGAGTGGCCCTGTGCACACGTGGGTAGAATTACAGTCACAATGCGAGATGACACCCGGCTGGCTGTCTCGGCTTCTTTCCCGCATTCTGCAGTAAAAAATGTCTTGTCTCCGCCCGGGTGGCAGGATTTGAATGTGAAGAATAAAATTTGCCGTGACATCAGATACACAATTGTGACAGCCCCCTGCTAATGTAAAAGATTTCATGTTAGGCTTTTAAGTCCTTCCCGGGGTTCGCTTTATCCTCTTATACAAGGAATGCTTCTCTTGACTCAATCTGGAGGCGAATTTAGAGATACAATTATCCTACCAGGACGTCAGCCGTATGAGGACAACATGGGCTCTGGTGCTCAATGACATTTGATGCAACTTACATGGTAATCATGTATTTCCAAGAGGTGCTATTAAACCCAAGTGGATCAAAGACAGCTCCATATTTTATAACCCTTTCCTCATTTTGGATGTTCATACTTTGCTTCATCATGAGGAAAGCCGCAACTCTGCTGAGCCATTGTTAAAGTGATAATGAATCAAATCCTAAAGCCATATTTTTGTATCATTCCCCCCTTTGCCGTGTTCAGGCCTGACAACCCAAGATGGCGCCGGGGTCTCCGGCATTGGCTTGGCCGTATCCACATGTGTGTGACCGATGAAGCTCCTCACAGAGAGGGGCGGGCGAGGCGGCCCTGTGCGCACAACCTCCGGCACCCCTTCCCCGCACACGGCCACGGAGACCCACGCTCACAGCCAAACCCATCTGCACACACGTACACACGCAGCCTCCCCACCCTCAACAGGCACACAAACCCACATACGTTCTCCAACACACGCTCATACGTGCACATAGCTCTCAACACACACACCTTTCAACGGACCCTCACATACACATACCCCAATGCACAGACATACAGACTAACACACATTTGTTCACAGCCCCTCCCCACCCCCCCCCACCCCCACACACACATACGGGCTCACAGACCAAAAACACATTCCCCAACACATACACATACTCACACGCACCTCCTGCTCTGGTGGCCTCCAGCCTACCTAATCAAACCAAAATCTAAGCCTGTAGATGTCTCAACGTTTCAAAATTGACAGCTAAAGACAACCAATGACGAACAGCTACCTCGGCTTTAAGTCATAGCCATTCAAGTAAGGTCCTTTCTTTGCTTCTGAAACTTCTCTCCGCAAATCTTTCTGCTGACTCCTGTTGGCGGAGTGCCCCTGGTCACTTCCGGTTTGGTGCTGTCCGAGGTAAATCAATTTTTCAATTAAATAAAAATTTTAATAGGCTTCAGTGTATCTATTGATGACAGAGACGGACTAAGTGCAAGGCCCAGTCCTGGTGGGGTCAGGCCAACCCTGTCAGGTCATTTGCTGGGTCGAGAATGGTTCTAGGTCAAGGGTCTTCACATTTTTTGCTCATACGCTTTTTAATACCTTTTCCCCATGACATTAATGTGGTCTTCGTATATTTTTGAGTTGGCATCCAAAATGCTTCACATACATTCACAATAGCCACAAAGAAGAATGTGTAACATATTGTAAGTACTGACATTTTAAAATAAAACCGCTATATCGTCTTTTTTAAAGGACTCCAGCGGAATCGTCGTAATTTGATAATTTCCAATATCCACTTTCATGGATGCACGACACATTTACCTCAATAGTTGGAAGTTTCACATTGTTCCCTTTTCTCTTTGAATAGCTATTTCCCAGTCATTCTTCCCAATCCTAATGTAATCCTAACCCTAAAACTCTAATCTAATTATAAAATCATTGTCTTTTGTTGACCATCCCATCTTAGCTCCCAGACAAATAGATGTAAATTGAAATCTAAAAATGTTAACATCCTCGTGACCACAAAGCTGTATTTATTTAAACTTTTTTTTTCTTTTCTGGATTGCATTCTCATTATAATTGATCAAAGCAATAATATAGAACACATTTAGATAAAAGATGAAACTAAAATTTGATTAAAACTCCTTCTCTTGGGGAGCCTGGGTGGCTTAGTTGGTAAAGCGTCCGGCTTCGGCTCAGATCATGATCTCGCAGTTTGTGGGTTCGAGCCCTGCGTGGGGCTCTGTGCTGACAGCTTGCTTAGAGCCTGGACCCTGCTCTGTCTCCCTTTCTCTCTGCCCCTCCCCCGCTCACACTCTGTCTCTGTCTCTCTCAAAAATAAATAAACATTAAAAAAATTAAAAAAAATATTTCTCTTGCGGCTCCTGGGTGGCTCAGTTGGTCAAGCATCTGACTCTTGATTTTGGCTCAGGTCATGATCTCAGGGTGGTGAGATTGAGCCCTGCATCGGGCTCCTCACTGGATGTGAAGCCTCCTTGGGATTCTCTTCCCCTCTCCCTTTGCCCCTCCCCCCCTCTAAAAAAATATATTTTTTTCTTAATGAAAGAGTAGATCTAAAAAATTATTAGTACAGATAGATGATCCCTATGTCAGAATGAGACACAGTTCAGCATAAATTCTTTCCTCTTTATACCGGGGGAAAAAGTAACAAACATTGGTCAAATGAATGGATGGGAATGAAACGTGGTTGCAAATTTCCCTCAATTCTTTGAATTCTTTCTGAGTTCCATGCCAATGATTAAGTGATAACCCAACACATCAAAAATTTTTAATGCTCTATGAGCATACAGGAAAAGATCCTTTTTCAACTGTGTAGGGAAAAAGAGAATTGCATGCTCTGCCCCTCCCCCACCCTGGCAAAAGTGTTAGTCACTCAACTGTCACAGACATTCCCTTAAATGGTCTCTGAGGTGACTGGGAAGTTTATGTCCTCTGGAAACAATGCGCCAAAACAAGATGGTGGAAGGATAGCTCTGTGTGGGGTGGTGAGAAAGGACAACCCCCTCTCACCCCCCTTTTACAGGCACATTCTCAGGCAAATCAATTTTAGGGAAGAGTACTTATGGAAATTGAGGCTCTGAAAACAGATCACCCTAAGATGATTACGAGTCCGTGCCGTTCTCGGAAAGCCTTCCATTTCCTCTGGGAATATGCATACTGCTGTGCAAAGATTACTCCCATAGGTTTTCTGTTTGAAGCGAGTGGGGATTAGTCAGAAAATAAGAGTCTAAATCTCTAAAATTGTTAATATAGACATGATTCCACCTTGACCTGGTGTGCTGTTTAAAGCAATAAAAATAATAGCTGTAATCTATTTAGCATACATATGGCTTTGCAGATTCTCTCTGAACATGTGTATCTCATATTGAGATATTTAGTCTTCTGCTGAGGGTGACATGAAATGAATACAGAGCTTGAGTTGCCTGATGAACTGGTGGGGTTCCTGAGCCAGTGAAATTTGCGTCTTAACACTGACGTGGTATTATTTATCGCCACAGACCAGTGAGGCCTGAGGACATTTGAATCACATTCACAACAGCCCTGCAAGAGGATGTTATGACTTCCTTTTTTTTTTTCTTTTCTAAAAAAGCAGACGCTCAGAGAAGTCAAGTATTGTCCATAAGCACACAGCAAGTGAGTACTAAATTTGACATTTGGGCTTCTAACGTCATAGGAGGCCATCTTAGAAGACCCTCTGAGTGGGTGAGTCTGGGACTCGCCGTTTGGGAGATTACTTCACCCTGATTTGGCCACACCACTTCCTACTGCTGCTAAGCAAAGAGCTCACAACCACGTGAGGGAGTTCCGAATTTCAGTTTTACAACCCAAGGAGGACAAAACTGCAAAACAACTGATCTAAGATCACCTCACGACAGTCACAATAACGGTAACTTACAAAGTACTAATCGTTCACTCATTTTAGAGGTAGGACAGCATAGGGGCTAAGAATGGGAATCTGGTCATACGTCTAATGTTCAAACCTGAGACGCACCATTAACAAACTCTGTGATCTCGGATGAAGTATTTAACTTTTCCGTGTCTCAGTTTTCTTATTTTGACAAGAACTGATAGAACTGGCTTCATAAGACTATTGGGGAAATTAAATAAAGCAGGACAGGCAAAGTGCTTGGTAGAGTACCAGGAGGACACATAGAAAGCGCTCAATAAATACAAGCAGCTGCTAGGAACCATGTTGGAAGACCTTAAAAAATTACTTACGTTTTAAAAATTGTGGGAAAATCTACATGCAAAATTTTCTACTTTCGTTGTGTGTAAGGGTACAATTGAGTGGCGTTAAGTACAGTTGAGTGGCGTTAAGTACAGTCACATTGTGATGCGTCCCTCACCACCATCCATCACCAGAATGTTTTCATCATTCCAAACTGAAACTCCGTCCCGTGAAATAATAGCTCCCCATTCCCTCCTCCCCTGAACCCCTGGCAACCGCCATCCTACTTTCTGTTTCTGTGAATTTGCCTATTCAGTATTTGTTCTTTTGTGACTGGCTTACTTCCCTCAGCATAACGTCCTTAAGGTTCACCCATGTTATATAACATGTGTGAATTTCCTCTCTTTTTAAGGTTGAATAATATATATATATATATATATATATATACACATATATATGTGTGTGTGTGTGTGTGTATAGAAATAGAGAAGGACCATATATATATATATATATATATATATATATATATATATATTCTTTTATTTCCTTCTCTATTTCTCATAACCTTGATTTACAGTCTATTTTGTCTGATGTTAGGATAGCCCGTCCCTGCTCTCTTTTATTTCCTATTTCCATAGAATCTCTTTTCCCATGCTTTCACTTTCAACTTATTTGCATATCTGAATCTAAAGTGAGTTTCTTATAGACAACATATAGTGGGGTCATGTTTTTCAATCCATTCTAAAAATCTAACCAATCTCAGCTTTTGATTGGAGAGTTTAATCCATTTATACTTAAAGTAATTACTGATAAGCAGAAGCTTCTGTCATTTTGCTATTTGTTTTCTATACACTTCATAACTAATTTGTCGCTAATTTCATTTTTTATCTTTAAATTTTTTTTATTAAAAATTTTTTTTAATGTTTATTTATTTTTGAGAGAGAGAGAGAGAGAGAGAGAGAGAGAGCGAGAGAGCGTGAGCAGGGGAGGGTCAGAGAGAGAGGGAGACACAGAATCTGAAGCAGGCTCCAGGCTCCGAGCTGTCAGCACAGAGCCCGATACAGAGCTCGAACTCACAAACTGTGAAATCATGACCTGAGCCAAAGTTGGCCGCTCAACCAACTGAGCCACCCAGGCACCCCTCACTCATTTCTTGCATTAGTGTCTTTATTTGTGTTTAGTAATTTTTTGTATTAAAGCATTTTAATTCCCTTCTCATTCTGTTTATTTATAGCTATTTTTGTGTGTGCCTATGACTATCACGGTGATTGCATTTAACATCTTAAAATTATAACACTGTAATTTGAATTTATACCAGCCTAACTCAATAACATAAAGAAAAACTCTGCTGCTAGACACCTTTGACTCTATTTCAGTTGTTGATGTCACAAAATTGCATCTTTATGCATTTTATGCCTTTCTGTCCAAAAAACAGACTAACCATTGTCTCTTTATGCATAGTCTCCTAAGTCATGTAGAAAACAAAAAGTGGAGTTACAAACCAAAGTTAAAGAAATAGTAGCTTTTATAATTGCCCATGTATTTACTTTTACCTGAGATCATTAAGCTTTGAGAACATCTACTGTCCTTCAGTCTGCAGAACTCCCTTTATCATTTTTTTCTTTCCAGGGCAGGTCTAGACATTATGAATTCTCTCAGTTTTAAGTTATCTGGGAATATCTTAACTCCTTTCATTTTTTTGAAGGACAGTTTTGCTGAATATAGAATTCTTGGTTGACAGTTTTCTTTTCTTCAACACTTTGAATCTATCAACTCGCTGTCTTCTGGCCTCCAAGATTTCTGATGAGAAATCTGGTGATAATATTACTAGGGATCCTTTGGATGTGATGAGTTGCTTCTCTCTTGCTGCTTTCAAGATCTTCTCTTTGTCTTTTGCTTTTGAAAGTCTGATTGCAATGTACCTCCACGTGGGTCTCTTTGAGTTTATCTTACTTGGAGTTCATTGTGCTTCTTGGGTGTTTATATGCATGGTTTTCATCAAATTTTGGATGTTTTGTTTATTTTTCAAATGAATACCCTGCCCCTCTTTTCTCTGTGTGCTTTCTAGGACTACCACAATGTGTATGTTCATCAGCTTAATGGTGTCCCATAGGTGCCTAGGCTCTGGTCACTTCTTTCAATCTTTCCTTTTTGTCTCTCAGATTCAATAACTCCGATTGTCCTAACTTCAAGTTCATTGATTTTCTTATTCTGCCAAATCTGCTCCTGAATCACTCTAGTACATTTTTTATTTTAGTTATTGTAGTTTTCAGTTCCAAGATGTTTTTTTGGTTTCTTTTCAATGTTTCCTATCTAATGATATTTCATTTTGTTCACATGTCATGTTCTTGACTTTGTCCACATGTTGCCTTAGCTCTTCAAGTATTTTGAAGACAGTTTTTAGGGTTTTTGTCCAGTAAATCCACCATCTGATCTTTCTCAGGGACAGTTTCTGTTGATTTATTTTTTTCCCTTGAATGGTTCACACCTTTCTGTTTTTTGGTTTGCCTTGTGATTTTTTTGTTGTTGCTGTTGTTGACAATGGGACACTTGAGTCTTACAATGTGGTAATTCTGAAGATTCAATTCTCCCCATTTCCCAGGCTTTGCTGGTTGTTGTTGTTGTAGGGTGTCTCTTTGCCATGGATATAAGCCTGAGGTGTAAATGTAAGGTCTTCTCAGGTCTTCTGAGTTTATGTTTTCCCCTGCTATACGTTGTGGCTTTGAATATCCTGGTCCTTAAATGTCTGTCTCTCAAAAGGGAGAAAAAGTGAAAAATGAAGGGAAAATGGTACTCCAGCCCTTTAAGTCCCCAGGAAGTCCCTTCAACAAGAGGGGGAGGGGCTTGCGACAATGGCCGCTCACTTATATATCTGAACCTCCGCAGTCAGAAGTAGCAATCAGTGATCAGAGCACAGATTCCTATTACTTGGAGAATAAGTTCCTTAGTGTCCAATATGGCTCTCACAAGCTGTGTGTGAGCTTCTCCTGGAATGTGGGCAGAGATGCTTGTCCCGGGGCTGGAGGTTGGAGGATGGGTAGCTGCTACTTTTCTAAGAGCTGAAATTGACTGAAATTAATTACAGTTTACAGTCCGAGCCTTCTCCTGGAAGTTGCAAACCTTCAGTAGTCTCTTGATATGGACTGAATTATGTTCTCCCAAAATTCATATGTTGAAGTCCTCACCCTCTTTTTGATTGTCTTTGGAGAAAGGGTCTTTAGGGAAATAATTAAGGTTAAAAGACATTAAAAGTGTGTGGCCCTTATCCAAAGGGACTGGTGTCCTTCCAGCAAAAGAAAGAGATACCAGAGCACTCTCTCTGTCTCTCTTTCTCTCTCTCCCTCTATTCCTACCATCCCCCTCTGCCATGTGACAACACAGCAGGAAGACAACCATCTACTAACCAGGAAGAAAATTCTCCCCAGAGTCCCAAAACAGTCACATCAGACAGATTCTGCTGGTGCAATTTTTGTATAGGTGGGGAGCTAGAGTCCTGGTGCTTCCTTCTCCACCATCTTTCCAAGAGCAATAAGGAGAAGATTTTTCAGTGGAACAGAAAAATTGCTGTTTTTCTTCAGTGAGAAACTATAGGTTATATAGTTTCACAAGGGGCAGAGCCTTGTGAGTTTTCTAGTTCTAGGCAGTTGCACGTTTCATTGCCTTTGGGCTATTTTATGACTCTGAATTGTAGACAATTGCAGCAAAGTAAATAATTCTTGTTACTAGACATGCAAATAAATTCTGTCCAGTGAAGAAACAACCTGATTTCCCTTACCACCCCTACCTCCCTCCATATGTTCTAGGATTATTGTAAGTATATCTCAATTTTTTTCCTCTACAAAAATTATATCCATTCATTACAAATCAGACTTAACATTCACTGAGCTTTTTGAAAAGAAGTTTAATCACTCTTCTTAAAAAATATTTTGTCTAAAAAAAGTCTTTTGGAACGGCACTATTTTCTTTGTTTTGCATTCAGAGGAACAAGCACATTTTTGTGTCAGATGCTTATCATTGGGAACTCTCATCTGACCTTCTATATTTAAAAGTTACAAGTAACAAGTTAACAAGAGTCATTAAGTCTTCGTAATGTACGGAGAGTTTTTGTTAGTTCTAAAGCTTGCCTGAGGTTTTGTGATAAAGTACAGACCAGAGATTATGTCTTCAACAAAGACCATCTCAGTGACTCATGGAAAAGAAGCGTACCAGGTAGTTCAAACTACTGACTAGACTAGACTCTTGGGTACAGGCTTTTGAGCTGACATCACTTCAACAACTTTTAGGCTACGCCAGTAGGCTGAGTCAGGATTTCCAGAATATTTTAGTTGAGACGCATATGGCTTCATGAGAGTAATAGCCCAAGATTCAGCAGAACAACAGTGATTTCATAGGACTGAATGAATGGAGAGAAAAGGTTTTTAAAATTTTTTTTTTAATGTTTATTTTTGAGAGAGAGAGAGAGAGTGTGTGTGAGCAGGAGAGGGGCAGAGACAGAGGGAGATACAGAATCGGAAGCAGGTCCCAGGCTCTGAGCTGTCAGCACAGAGCCTGACTCAGGGCTGGAACTCATGAACCTCAAGATCATGACCTGAGCCGAAGGTGATGCTTAACCGACTGAGCCACCCAAGCGCCCCTAGAGAGAAATTTTATTGTGATTATCTATCTTGGTGTTTTGTGTATTTGTTTTACTTTCTATTTTCTGCATATGAAAGGATGTTTTTTTCTCTTTCTTCTTAAGTGCTCTGTGTAATACACCACAATTTAGTAAATTCCATTTTGGCAAAGTGAAATAAAACACTTAAAGCGATCTTAAATTTTCGCTCATCTCACAGAATTCAGACACTAAGTAAGTCTCCTTACTGCTCTTGGAAATTCTAGATATTCTTGCTGAGCATAGGCTCAGTAAGAAACTGTCTTCCTTTCAATCGTGATATACTTAAACAAATTGATGGTACAAAAAAGAGGTATGTGGAGCATTGTATCTGAGAACAATGCTCGCTAAATCAGGTATAAAATTTGTGCTTTTCAAGACAATGTCTACAAAATCCTTTGAGAAAAACTGACCTGGTAGCTGGCTCCCAGGGGTCAGCCATGTTGGTGTTCTGGAAGGTTACCTCCTGATGGGTTAGGAAGCTTAGGATATTTGGGAGACTTCCAGAAAAGAATTGAAATGTATAGGACTCTGCAGGAGAAAGCTGGTGGAGTCGTGGGTATGGTTTTCTAGCCTCAGAAGAGCAGATAAGAAAAGTTCTTAAAATCCAAGCTGATCCCTCATGCAAAGTCCAGATACAAGGCAATTTTGTGGCTAGTTCTGGACGCTTCAAAGCGCTCGCAAGGGGGCTATGGAGTAGTGGGCAGTGTGGAAATAACCAAGCCAAACTTGATGGAAGCCTTATTTTGTGCTCAAGAATAATCTTTCTCGGGGTGCCTGGGTGGCGCAGTCGGTTGAGCGTCCGACTTCAGCCAGGTCACGATCTCGCGGTCCGTGAGTTCGAGCCCCGCGTCAGGCTCTGGGCTGATGGCTCGGAGCCTGGAGCCTGTTTCCGATTCTGTGTCTCCCTCTCTCTCTGCCTCTCCCCCCTTCATGCTCTGTCTCTCTCTGTCCCAAAAATAAATAAACGTTGAAAAAAAAAAAAAAAAGAATAATCTTTCTTTGAGACTAGTATGATTGCAGGGGACAGACACTGTCGGGAAAAAAATGTGATAGAATTTGAAGTGGCCAAAAATACTCTCGGATGTCCTCAATGGCAAACTAGTGTTTCATGCCTCACCTTCTGAGCTATCTGATTCTCTTGACAACTTTCATTGTCTCTGGGCTAGTTTACAACTCTGTAAGTTGTTCGTAAATGATAGCAAAGTAAATGTTCCTTGCCTGCAGGCACACTTATAAATTCCGTGTGGTAGAAGCCAATTTATTTCCACTCTCAAGGAAAAAGGCGTACCTATTTGACTTGGAAATTCATTTCATGGCCTGTATTTCTGCTCCTGGAACTAGTGTAACCTCTTACTTATTCCCAAATGAATTAAACCTTAAAAAAATTAGCCATGGCTTTACTACAACTTGTACTACTGCATTTATTTAGTGAACACTCTATAAGCATTTGCTATTTGCTGGGCTCTGGGAATACCCAGTCTACACGGTCTTCTTCTCCGGGAGCCCACCGCTTAGGAAGAGAGGGAAAAGTAAACCAGCGATGAGTGTCCAGTACTTAAGGTCTGTGATAGAAAAGGCTGCACCAAGGTCTAGGAGCACAGAGGAGGGCTGCATTCCACGTTGTCAGGGTGTGAGGGTGTGTGTCTGGAGAGGGGCAGGTGAGAAATGTCATTGGGATACAGCCACCAGAATGTGGCATATTGATGGTTCCCATTAGCAACTTAGAGTGTTCATACCCTTTCTCCTGAGAGTCTTGGCTGCTATTGGAATTTGCAAGGATAGTACCTTTGGGCTACTCGTTGACTGGTGCCCGGGGACATTGGCTGCTGTGATGGTCAGTTTCATGTGTTAACTTGACTGGGCCTCGGGGTGCCCAAACCTTTGGTCAGACATTGTTCTGGGTGTGTCTTTGAGGGTGTTTGGGGATAAGATTAAAATTTGGATCCGTGGACTGAGTAAAGCAGTTGGTTCTCCCCAATGTGGGTGGGTCTCAGCCCATCCCTCGAAGGCCTGAATAGAACAAAAAGGCTGACTCTTCTTCAAGAAGCGGGACCTCCTCCTGCCTGAGTGCTTTGAGCTGGGACTTGAGTGTTTTCCTGCTTTTGGGCTCATACCGAAACATCTGCTCTCCTGGGTCCCTAGATTGCCAACAGTAGATCTTGGGACTCGTCAGTTTCCATAACTATGGGAGCCAACTCCTTATAATAAATCTCCTTCTGTATCTACACTCCGCTCTGTTTCTCTGGAGAACTCTGAGTAATAGAGCTGCCTTGGTCCTGGCTGGATCTCTCTCTTCTCTCCTTCCAGCCCCCACTCCCACCCCCAAATAGCCCTCCTCCTCTTTTTTCCCTGATACACCGTAGAATAAACCGCAAACTGGAGCTCCTTTGTCACCGAGCAAACTCGTAATCCCAGTTTTCAAGTGTAATTTTTACAATATATAAACATTGCAATGAGGATGGGACAAAGCTACAGTCCACCTTAAGAGGAGCAGCTCTGGCTTCTAGACTTCCCTTGGACGTACTTTGGATCCTGGCTGATGTGTGTTTCAGCTTGCTCATTCACTGTTGTGTCACTCTGGGTCCTCTCGAGAGAGTCCTTCCCAACGCCAGCCCTGCCGGATTTGCATTGTCCTCCTACCAGGCCGGGGTGATTTCCAGGCCCTCCCGGGACTTGTTCATGGATGTCTGATGACCTAGACCCCCTCTCTGTGCCAGGCCACTCTGGGGTCCTGCTTCTGCCCTCTGCCTGGTGTGGCCCACTAGCCACGGCTCCTTGCTCAGGGCAACTTTGCCTTCTTTTCCTCTCTTGCTAAGGCTTGGTCGTTCTCAAAAGAGTTGTCTCCCAAAGATGTTCACATCCTAATCCTCAGAACCTATGACTCTATAGGTTACCTGGCAAAGGAGGATTAAGGTGACAGATGGAATGAAGATTGCTGATCAGCTGACCCCTGGTGGGCCCAGTAGAATCACAAGGCCCTTAAATGTGATACCGGAGACAGGAGAGAGCAGAGAAGGAGACGTGAAGGATACCATGGTGATGTGATCTGGGAAGGATGAGGTCTAAAGTTACTGGCTTTGAGCATGAAGGAAGGGGTCACAAGCCAAGGAACGTGGGCAGCCGGTAGAAGCTGGAAAAGGCAAAGAAATATGTTTCCCTGGAGTCTCCAGAAGGAGCACTTTGGTTTTAGTCCAGGGAGATTCGGTTCTGGCTGAATAGCAGAGTATAGCAAAGTCTGAGCTGGGTGCCAGAGAGCCCCGGGCGCCAGAGTACTTGAACTTAGCCCTGCTCTCTTGCTCTTGCCCCGTGTCTGCTGGAGCTCTGGGTGCCTCCCAGGTGTCCTTGCCTCCTCATGGTGCCACTGCTCTCCTGGTGCTCCCCAGGAGCGCTCAACTCTGCCCATCCTGGCCCAGGTCCTACGTCTACAGGTCCCCTGTAGTGAATAACCCGTTACCCCTACGAGGAGGAAATGGCCAGGCGAAGTAGGGGAAAGGCGAGTTTTGGACATAAGTGTAACGTCTGCTCTAGGTCACATCTGAGAGCTGCACTGTCCAGTTAAATATAAGTTAATATTCATTCATCCACTTAATTAAAAACTAAGTCCTCTGTTGCACTAGCCGCCTTTCAAAGTCACATGTGGCCAGGGGTTACTGGGCTGGACAGTGCAGATGTAGGACCTTTCCCTCCCCACAGAAAGTTCTGTTGGGTGGTGCTGCCTCATAGACCAACAGGTCCGCTGCTTTCTGAGTGGGGAGATTGAGGCACAGTGGACCAGGGCTTGGACTCCAGTCTCAGTGCTCTGATCAGTTCATCGTTCGAAGCCTCTGGCAGACAAGAATTCAGGGTGCACATTTCAGCGGCGAGAAGACGCCTAGAGTGAATAAATAATGAGATCGCCACGGTTTCGGAGGAAAAAGATCTCTAAATCCTTGAGATGATTGCAACGCAATCCTGAAAGCTGATGGAGAGGGGGTAAGTCGTTTGTTTTTAATTAGTCTTCTCTTCTCTCTTTTTCTTTTCTTTCTTTCTTTCTTTTTTTTTTTTTTTTTTTTAAGAGGAAGAGAACCAGTGTCTGAGGCACAGAACAAGTGCAGAGGGCTCCGTGGCTGGGTCTGCAGAGGGGCTGGTCAGAGGGTCTGAGCCAAAGGAGGCCAGGGCTTTGATGCCCTCTGATTTCCTCCTGGCAGCAAGCATGCTCTCTGACGGGTCTTCTGTTTGTCATGGCTGCACCACACTGACCCTTCACTCTCCCAGTCACCCAGTCACCCCCCCCCGCCCCTCTCTGGCACGCATGCATTGCCCACAAGCTATGCACGCCTTCCCTGTGGCTCCCCCGTTCCCGCTGCATGCTGGGTCCACTGGCTGCTCCCGGTGTCTGAGCCTCCAAAGCTGGGATACTCAGCCGGGATACAAAGCTGGGATTTGAAGCGGGCTCCGCAACCCTCCCTGCCCCCGCCTTCCCGGAGGCTGTCCCCGACGGTCAGGATTTCAGAGAAACAGTGGCTATAAGTTGTCCAAGTACTGGAAGAGCCAGAACGAGCGAGTGAAGCACACCTTTCCCTCGTGCCATGGGCGTGCCTGTGCCAGCACTAGAGATGCAAACTGGGTAAGGCTCTCCCCGTTCTCGAGGGCTTCATCTCCTAACGTAGGAGAGAGAAGCATGGGCAGATGGTTACAGCTCACTGTGCTAGGGCTATGTTTATGTTCTTATTTTTAGTTTTTTTTTAACATCGATCGATTTTTTGAGAGACAGAGCATGAGTGGGGGGAGGGGAAGAGAGAGAGGGAGACACAGAATCCGAAGCAGGCTGCAGGCTCTGAGCTGTCAGCATAGAGCCCGACGCGAGGCTCGAACTCACGAACTGTGAGATCACGACCTGAGCCGAAGTCGGAAGCTCAACCGACTGAGCCACCCAGGTGCCCCCCCAGGGCTACGTTTATTAATCAGCCACTCATTCCACCATCCAGCAGGTATCTTTGGAGCTCCTGCCATGTGCCCAACACCCTGCTAGGGCCTGTCAGTTTTTAGAAAGGTCTGCTTCCCTCTTTGAAGAGCTCACGTTACGAGGGAAGCAGATAGCATCTAAGCAGCTACCCCACGGTGCCTTGACTTGGGCGAGCACAGGGGCTACAGGAACCACAGGGACCAAGCGCTTAACCTACTTGGGAGGCTCAAATGTGCACAAGACACAATGGTGTCTCAAAGGGGGATCAATACTGCCCGGGAAGGGCACCAGGAAGGCTTCCCTGAGGGAAGGGGACTAGAGCCGGATCCTGGAGTATGAGGACAGGTTCTCCCGGCAGACAGATTTGGAAGGAACGGCACGCATAAAGACAAGGAAGGGAGAAGCAGTGCGAAAGATGTCTGGGTGGGTGCAGTGGGGGGTGCTTTGGAGGGATAGGTTGGTATCAGATTGTGGAGGGCCTGATGTGCTGTTGTGGGCTGGATGTTTGTGTCTCTCCAAATTCACATGCTGAAGTCCTAACCCCCAGTGCAATGGTATTTGGAGGTGGCACTTTGGGGAGGTAATTAGGTTTAGATGAGGTCATGAGGGTGGGGCCCCATAATGGGATTAGTGGCTTTATAAGAAGAGGAAGAGAGAGATATTCATTCTCTTTCTGCCACGTGAGGACATCTTTGAGACACGATGACAGCCCTCCCCAAGAACAGAATCTGCTGACCCCTTGATCTTGGACTTATAGCCTTTAGAACCGTGGGGAACAAATGTCTGCTGTTAAGCCCTCCAGCTTGTGGTATTTTCTTATGGCAGCCTGCATAGAGCGAGTCATATACTTGATGAAAAGTTTAATTTGAGTCAGGAGACAGAGATTTAAAGCATGAGAGTGGCACGAGGGACCTACTCTTGGAACCACGCAGACATGGCTGGTGAAGAAGGGAGAGGGGCCTGGCTGTGGCAGGGAGAGCCTGGCTGTGGCTGGCCAAGGGCTGGGGATGTGTGGAAAGGGAGTTCTCTAGAAGCCCAGTCCCCAGGGCTAGGTGCCTTCTTGGACCTGGTGGTGAGAGAGAGGATCTGGGAGATGTTAGGATTCTTACAGGGCGCTGGTGTGGGATTAATAACACAGGACAATGTCAAGGTCGTGGTTACAAAGTCATCCACGGAGGAAGGGGATCGTCTGTGGGCGCACTGAGCATTTCAGTTTCGTCCAGTGTAAGTTCTATGGGCTGTTTATTTGTTCAATATTTTTGTTCTCCTTTCCCTTTGAACCTTAAGGGCCAAGGATTGAGTTACTCCTGCCTTGTTTGCTTCTTGATACTTCCCTTTTCTTGCTCCAGTCCATTTCTCCCATCCACTCCTTCCATGGGCAGCCATGTTTCTTTTTGTATGTATGGGTCTTGGGATTTTTTTTTTTTTAAGGAGGTTCCACGCTGGGTGTGGAGCCCAATGCAAGAACTGAACTCACAACTCTGAGATCAAGGCTCGAGCTGAGACCAAGAGGTAGACGCTTAACCAACTGAGCCCCCCGCGTGCCCTTTCTCACAGGCGTTTTAAAATTGATGTCTGGGACATCCCGTTAGCAAACTCACCTATTTCCTGCCTTTCACCGATGCCCCCTGTCCGGGTTGCTCAGAATGTTTCTTGCCTGCGTGACTCCATGAAACTCTCCCGTGGGCGGCAGACGGCCCGTAGCTGTCTCCAGGGTTACCACAGACAGTGCTGCGGGAACATTCTGCCAGCTCCTCCTGGACGAGTGAGGGTTTTGGTGGGTGCAGACTCAGCAGAATTACCCTTGCGGGGGGTCTCCAGTCCCCCCGCGTGCAGGAGGGAACTTTGCCCTCACAAGCGACATGGACTCAGAACCGTCCACCTTTCAACTCGAATGGTGGTCCAATGACAGGCGTGGAGTGGACACACATTGCCGTGTGTTTGTGTTTTTCTAATAACTGGTGCGTCGGAACACTTTTCATATGCCGGTTATGATTCTGAGTTTTCTTCTCTGTACCTTACTGGGGTTCCTGTCTCTTTTTGTTTATTCAAACTTACAAGGCCTTTTGCGTATTCTAGATATTAGTTCCTTGCTGATTGTAGCCGTTAGAAAAATAAATAACCTCTTAATCCGTCATCAACCTGTTTACGAGTGTCCTTTGTTGAACAAAGGGTTTAATTTTCATGTAACTAATCTGCCTCTGTCTTTTTGCCTGTGATTTATACTCTTAAAGCCTTATTTGAGAAGTCTTGCCTCACTGGTAGGTAACAAAGCCAGGAATGTATATAACTTGATAGTTTTCCTATTAGGTTTATGGTTTTACTGTTTCCATGAAGGTCTTTAATCCGTTCGGAGTCCAGTCATTGTCATCAGGGCCAACAATTATAAAGTGTGTACCGTGTTTCAGGCCTTGTTTCATGTACTTTTAACTATCAACTCTCTTAAATTCCACAGCCACCATGGGGGAGGGACAACCTTTATTGTTATCATCTTTCTTGCAGATGAGGAAATGAAGTCCAGAGATGTTAAGCGTCCTTGGCCCAGGACCCACTGCGAATAACGTGCTCTGTAAACAGCACTGCCTTCCTCAAAGAGCTCAGCAGCCCTCAGAGGGAGAGCTTTTTACATGCTGTCCTTGGTCCTAGATGGGGAGACATGACCTGTGCCTCGGTGCCCCTTGCGGAGTGTTGAAATTGGGGCAGATATCAAATAATCAAGCATGCGGTCAAATATAGATTCACGAATTATGACATAGTCCGTGAGGAGAACTATAGGCAAATGTCAAAGCCCAGCCTTGCCTGGGAGGTTGGGGAAAGCTTCCTTAAAGGAAGCTGAATAGAAATCTGGAAGGTTAAGGGACGTTAACTGTGCCAGGGCACATAGTGGGGAGTTTGGGGGACAAAGAAGCTTCTAGAAGAGAGGAGCCATGTGTACAAAAGTCCTGGGGGTGGGAACAACGTAAGCCCTGAAACGCAGCATTGTTGTGGGGCAAATTCCGTGAGGGTTGCAGGGCCTCACACGCTTGATAAGGAGTCTGGACTTTATTCCAGAAGTAGTGGAGGTCTCTGGCTACAGTTAGGAGCATGGCGACAAAACAGCTGGGATACGTGGAAAGGCCAGGCGGAGACCATTGCGGAAGTTCCAGGGAGGGAAGATGGCGGCTTGGGCTCAAGATGAGCCTCCCCTGGAGTTGTTTTTCTAGTACCTGGTGCAGCTGATCCACTGGGTGGGTCCATGCAATGGCTGCGTTGCCGGTAGGGGGAATTCTCCTTGCCAAAGGAGATGGCGCACGGGCTCAGGCTGAGCTCGGGAAGGCGCCCTCAGGTCAGCCTGACCAGGTGGTTCTGTCCCTCAGAAGCAGCACTGAGACTGCCTTCCACCTCTTCCAAGCGTGGATGGCTGACCCAGCAGCGTGCTTCAATGTCTCAGCCTCCTGGTGCTAACACAGCTCAGCATTGGTATGAGGTGGGGTTGGGGGGTCGATTGCACGGGAGTCACCTGTGTGGGCATAACATCTCAGCTGACTGTGTTCCGACCATAGTCCAGACGTTTCAACCTTTATTGACAACTTAGGAACAAACCAGGAGCTCAGATTTGGGGGCTAAACCCCAACAACCCCCTACATGCTCCGTGGGGCTGGGAAGATGATGAATGCAGACGAAAGTCACGTAACAATTCCGAGATCTACAACGGCTTCTCGTTTATTTGGTTGGGCCGTTGGCTTTTCTTGACGACAGTCACGGAGTACTTGGTATGTGCCAGCCGCCGTGCTAAGAGTTTTCCCTGAGTTGCCATGACGTCTCTTAGCCTCCTCGTGAAAGCTCAGTGTTACCATAGTGCTTTTGATTTAATTTATCTTTTAACAGATCGAGAAACTGAGGCTCAGAGAATAATAACACTTACCTCCTGCCTATCTCACAGGGGTGTCGGGGAGGTGAAGACCACGGTGGTAACAGTGCCTCCAGCTCCTCAAATGAAGCTCGTAGGTCCCGAGGTGGCCTGTGGAGGTGACGGCCCTGAGCGGAGCAGACTGTTTCGATGGTGGCCCCAGTCAAAGGCCACTTTTAGGGCAGTTGCTTGGGGAAGCTCGCTAGAGGAAGACGTTGCTCACGGCTCTGGATCTGAGGAAGGAGGTCAGAGTGGAATTGCAGAAAACAGCCAGAGAGGACCCTGCTTAATACTGCCCTTTACCCCCCAACCCTCTCAGGTTATCTGCGTAGAGACTACCTGACAGGCTCCCGGCTCTCCCACTCTTCTAGGCCCTGTCAGGGAGCCAAAGGGGCATGCCACGGGTGACAATTAGAATAGTTCGCTTTCACAACCTTCCAACGAGTCATCTGGATCCTCGGGATCGCCCATGTCCCAGGTGCAGGTGGAGGTGACCTCTGGTCCGCACAGCTCCGGACCTTTCTCCCGCCCCTGCTCATCTTCCATTCTGGCTTCAGGTCAGTTGTGGAGGCCGAGGCCCTGTCTTCTCACGCCTGACAGCCCGTGTGAGCCAACATTTCAGTACTGATGCCCTTCCATTTCTTTCTTTTTTTATTTTCGTTTTTAATTTTTTTAAACGTGTATTCGTTTCTGAGACAGAGAGAGAGAGAGAGACAGAGCGTGAACGGGGGAGGGGCAGAGAGAGAGGGAGACACAGACTCGGAAGCAGGCTCTAGGCTCCGAGCTGTCAGCACAGAGCCCGACGCGGGGCTCGAACCCACGAACCCCGAGATCACAACCTGAGCCGAAGTTGGACGCTTAACCGACGGAGCCATGGCGCCCTTCAAAGAAGGCGAGAGGGGCCCCTGGTTTGGTCGTAAAAGTCACTCTTTCCGCCTGCCTAATCTCTAACCCAGACTGTTTTGATAAAGTACTTCACGGGGCAGGAAGAAAAGAACAGGAGGAGAGGAGAGAAACCGGAGGAAGGCGAGCCCTCCTCCCTCCCCAGGGGAAAACCTGTGCAAACATCTGGCAGTTTCTGGCTACTCTGCTCAGAGCGTGCTAGGTGTTTATATTCGGCCAGAGCTGGACTCATGACAGATTATTTTGCCGGCAGGGTCTCAACAACATTTTGTAGGTGGTCTCGTAGAGGAAAGCAAATATTTAAGGTTTTTCTCCTTTCCTCCCCTTGATTGTTTACGTGGGGAGAGAGAGGTACCAGTTCCTGATAACAGCGGCAACGGCAGCCAGGCAGTGGTCCCGCACATGGGCACGCAGCCCCCGTGTGCACAGCTCTGACCCGCCGGCCGTGAGCGTGCCGGGCTCACTGCCTCCCGGTCCCAGGCCCCAGGCCGCAGGGAGCACTAACCCAGGACTGTCGAAGTAGATTGCTTCTAGACCCCAGCATTTGGGAGAAGCATCTATAAAGTCACGCACGGCCCAGACGTCTTTATGCGCCCTGCCTAGAGAATCAGGGTTTAACGGATGGCACAGATGTATACCCTTCTGCGTATCTAGGGATGCTTATCTCGTATCTGTATTCTATGCACCTCGAAAAAGAAAAGCCCGCCAAGTAGAGGGTCCACGTTTTAAGTTTATGTATATGGCTGTTGTCATAAAAAGCATCTATGGAACACTTCTGGGGAGTTCAGTTGATCACTATACGAAGTACACGGCCCTCTTCAGGGATCTATGAGCCGGGGGAAAAACAGGGCTATGCGAAAGGGCATTAGGGACTATATGATCTGTAACAACACTTGAGATTTGTAAATGGTTTTGCGAGGTACCGAGTACTCTCGCAACATCCTATCCCACGGCCCCGAATCCTATGAAGGTTAAGGGTCTGGCTCAAGACACTTAAGAGCAGAGGTGTTTCTCAAGAGCAGAGGGGAGCCTCAGTCCCGTTCCTATGTTTTCAGGCACAGGACTGGGCCCCGTGCGGGCGCAGACTGGGGACTCTGGCAGTGGAGGTCGGGCCGTGAGTGATACGAGGGGCTCGTCGTCCTTTTTGTGCCGTGAAAAATGACAAGCGTGGGAGGGAATAGACCGAGGTGAGGGAGCGCTGAGGGGGAGGGGCGGGGGAGGGCTGGGCAGCATGACTGAGGGGCTCGTCTCCAGGCGTTTCTGCAGGGACGGCGACGCCGGACGGTCCCCTGTTGGGGCTGTGCCTGATGGGTGCGGTGGAGGAGGAGAGATGCTGGGGAGGTGGGCGAACAGTGCCAGGGATGACACTAACTATGGTAACCGTGTGCCGGGGGCGCACCCCCAGCCCCGAGGAGACAGACTATCCCCTCCCCTCCCCTGTTCTTCATGAGAGCTTTTATTACCTGAGTTCACCACTGAGGGGACGGAGGGTCGGAGCGGCTGCAACCACGTCTGAGGTCCCACAGTCGGTAGGTCAGAGCCAGACTCCAGCCCTGTGTGCCTCTCTGAAGCCCGAGCTCCTATCCACGGTGAGGCTGCCTGCCACGGTCCAGGCACTTGGGACGTGAAGTCGGGGTGTGGGGGGAGCTCCGAGGTGGGGAATAAGGAAGAGCCCGCAGGTCTCGGAGGTTGAAATTCAGGTATGGCGAGATCCTAACACCGGGAATCGATTTTAAAGCCTGTCAAAGATGACATCAGTGGAGAAGCAAGAAGGAAAAAGCGTCATCTCCACTGGTTTCCTTCAGTGGTCCTTAGGGCGTTCACCTGCGAGAGGGGATAGCGAGCGCTTTATGGTATTATAAAGACGAAATCAAATCATGCGTCTTAAAGTATTCTGTTAACCGCAAACTGGAGGCCAGATGAAAAGTAGTTCTCTTATTTCAACCCTGAGAACTTACCTTCAGTATGAATGTAATTTAAGAATTTTTTTTTTTTTTAATGTTTACCTTTATTTTTGAGACAGAGACCGAGCATGCGCGGGGGAGAGGCGGAGAGAGAGGGAGACACAGAATCCGAAGCGGGCTCCAGGCTCCGAGCTGTCAGCACAGAGCCCGACGCGGGGCTCGAACTCGTCAACTGCGAGATCATGACCCGAGCCGAAGTCGGAAACAGGAAACAGCCGTTTCCTGTGACGTACTTGCTGATCTTGGGCTCTGCTGTCACCGGGGTAGAGCTGGCCCTGGGACTCGATCTCTAAGTGAGACATACCTCACACTTGGGAGAGGGCCGGTTTCAGTCCTCTGGCCGTTTTGTGCAGTTTTTGAAATCAGAGAGGGCCTCAAACCGACGGCTTCCTTTTTATTCTGGGACTGGCCCCCGTGTGAGGCATTCAAGGATACACTGAAGCTTTTCAGGAATAGCCATATTTTGTGCTCTTTATTTTATTAAATTTTTTAATCTTTTATTTTAGAGACAGAGAGTGCGAGCAGGGGAGAGGAACAGAGGGAGAGAGGGAGAGAGAATTTTAAGCAGGTGGAGCCTGACTTTTTAAGGAGGTGGGCGGGACTCCACCCGAAGACCCTGGGATCATGACCTGCGCCGAAATCACGGCGCTCAACCAACTCAGCCACCTAGGTGGCCCTTGTGCTCTTTAAAAAAATGCTTTGGGGGCGCCTGGGTGGCTCAGTCGGTTGAGCGTCTCCCTTCGGCTCAGGTTACGATCTCACGGTTCGTGAGTTCGAGCCTGGCATTGGGCTCTGTGCTGACAGCTCGGAGCCTGGAGCCTGCTTCGGATTCTGTGTCTCCCTCTCTCTCTGCCCCCGCCCCAGCTCACACTCTGTCTCTCTCTCAAAAATAATTAAAGATAAAAAAAAATGTTTTTTAAAGAATGCTTTGTGTGTAGAAAACGACAACCCAAGCTTTGGGGAAGAAATCATCTTTATGAGTATCTATTTCAGGCCCAAGTGGGGTCCTCGGCAGCTTTTCAGAAGATGTGAGGGTGTGCAGGGAGCCCCTAGAAATCTTTCCCACCAGGAAAAGTCTTGGGAAACCAAGCCAGCACCCCTGCAGTCAGTCACCAAAGGCCCATGTGGTGGGGAAGGGGAGCAGGGCATCTGGGTCCTGAAGGAGAAGTTTCCTGAACCTGTCCAGGAACAGGCAGATAAGATGATATTTCTTTCTTTCTTTCTTTCTTTTTTTTAAATAATTTTTTAAAATGTTTATTCTTGAGGGAGAGAGACAGAGTGTGAGTGGGGGAGGGTCAGAGAGAGAGGGAAACACAGAATCCGAAGCGGGCTCCAGGCTCTGGGCTGTCAGCACAGAGCCCGATGTGGGGCTCGAACCCATTAGCCGTGAGATCATGACCTGAGCTGAAGTCGGACGCTTAACCGACAGAGCCACCCAGGCGCCCTGAAGATGGCATTTTTTAAAAAAAAATTTTTTTTTTCAACGTTTATTTATTTTGGGGACAGAGAGAGACAGAGCATGAACGGGGGAGGGGCAAAGAGAGAGGGAGACACAGAATCGGAAACAGGCTCCAGGCTCTGAGCCATCAGCCCAGAGCCTGCCGCGGGGCTCGAACTCACGGACCGCGAGATCGTGACCTGGCTGAAGTCGGACGCTTAACCGACTGCGCCACCCAGGCGCCCCCTGAAGATGGCATTTCTGAAGGTCAGCTTGGAAGTCTGGAGGTGCTTCTGGAATACACAGCTCCAGAAAGCAAGTTCAGGTGACTCGCAGGGCTTGGGCATCGTGCCCCCTGGAAGGCCAGGGTTCGTAGAAAGGAGGGTGCATGAGGTGTAATCCTGTCCTGCTGCTCAGTTGGGCACATCCAGGCCACTCGTGAGCCATCCCGGCCTCTGTCAAAAGAAAGCGGGAGTTCCTCCCCTGTCTCTGCCTCACAAGATTTAGGGCCAACTGAGACACTGGCTAAGAAAGACCTTTACAAGGCAAGTGCCCGTCAGGTGCCAGGCAGGCATAGCATCACTGTTCTGAATTAGGGGACCACTTGCCCAGGGGATCCTGTAGGGTCGGGACCGCCCTAACGTGGGAACGAAGGGCAGCGAAGGGGAGAGTCGCCTGATAGCTCTGGCCTGTCAGAGAAATGCCACTTGCCTTCGTAGCCGACAAGCCCTGCTGGGGGCGGTGAGCTGAGACAGCGCACAGAGAAGAAACTCCTTGAGCCAAGTGTCTTGCGTCCTCTAAGATGGGCTCTTTGGGCAACGTGCTCCCCATCAGGCTTTGTTTTCTCTTGTCTGAAAGTTCAAGCCCCTCTTCCTTTCAAGGTCAGCCACGGTGGTCTCCTGCTGACCCTGTGCTCACTCCAGGAGTTCTTTCAAGGCTGGTTTCGCGACGGCTCACGAAAGCAGTTTTGCTAAACCACACGCCGTAAATCAAGTGCGTTTCTCTGACCGTGCGCATTGGAGTTGACTTTGGCATTTGGCCATGCACTTTCTGGAAGGACACACCGGTTTGTCACCTGCGAGGAGGAGGGGAGTGAGGAGCCAGGGAGGACGAGGGACCATGGATCGGGGTGGGCAGTGTGGGAGGAGGGACACCCACACTCAGGGAGGGGGCTGGATGCGCGGGGGGAGGACAGTCGTCTTCGGATCCCCTCTGCAGAGACGTCAAGTTTATTCCACATGCTGAGATCACTGTCTCGAGGGGTGCTAGACTGCCCAGGGGTCCAGGGGGACAGGAGATGGCAGAGTAAACAAGAGCATAAGTCAACACACCTGCTCACAAGGAAACTCGCCCAGGAAAGCAGAAATGACCTGAACAAAACCGGGAATGCATAAACACGTAAAGTGTTTCCTTTTTCCCAGAGAAGACCCCATACTTGTAAAGGGCTTTGACGTGTTCAACTATATGACTGATTTCATCTCAGCCCTTCGAGGGGCCCCTTCCAGAAGCTTTTACACACCAGAACAGTGAGGCTCGAGTTCACAGCACTGCAAACTGTGGGCGGGGACCAAGGTCTCACCTTGTAAATCCAGACCCTGTGGCAAGTGGGGGCTATGAACGAAGGTTCCGGAATCCAAGCTGCCATGGCTGATATGGACCTCGGGAGCAGTCTTTCCAGAGGTCTTTCCAGGGGCTCTCTGTCTCTCTGGTCGTAAGAATCTGGAGAAGGGGAGTCAGATAACACTGTTCTACAGGGAGCAGCACCCCTCATTCCACCGAATGTTCTGGGCACTCAGTCCCTGACCTCCATTTTCCACACTTACCTGCTGATTTAGGCAGACATGGCCCCAGAAAAGGGCCATTCCAAAACCGTGGGTGAGGTCACTACAGGCAGGCCTGGTCAAGGAGGAGCTGGGTTGGGAGTGAGGAGGGAGGTGGCGGGACCCCTGAATGAGGTTTTCCTCTTCGTGGTGTCCAAGGCCCAGGCCAGGCGGGCTGCCGTGTCTCTCCCTGTCTGGCTCCCGGAAACTTCCCCCGCACCCGTGGCTCCTGGCACAGAGTCTCGAACTTGGGGCGGGCTTTCGTGGCCTCACTTTCCACATGGAACTGAGTTCGCGCTGTCCGTCCTCTTTGCTCAGCCGTGCCCCGTGATGCCAGCCCTAAGGGCCCCAGGGTGGCTCTGGAGAAGCAGTGGGCGGGTGTCTGTCCCGTAAACCGCAGAGGGACACAGGCGTGCCCTCCGTGGCGGCTGGGAGGGGCCGGAGATTGTGCCTGCTTCTGCCTAGCTCACACTCTGCTCACCATGTTGTGTCTTCTTTACAAAGTAGAGCAGTTCAGAGGCCATTAGATTTCTTCAGAAATGAAAAAAAAAGTACAGAAAGAAAGAGTCCATGGCCCCAGGCAGTTCCCTTCAGGGCCCCAGGACTTTCTGAAGCCGGTGGGGAGCAGACAGTACATCCGGGATCCCTCAGAACTCAGGGAGGCCCAGAGAGGCAGAGGAAGAGGGTCATGTGCGGCAGTCAGGACCAGAGGCATAACGGCCTGGAGGTGTGGGCCTGCCCGGGCCTCTCTCTGGTCCCTGGAGTGTCTCCTATACCATGTGGCATGTGGATAAGCACTTTTGAGAAGGGCTATTGGCTGAATTGTGCCCCCCTTCAAATTTGTATGTTTAAGTCCCAACCCTAATACCTCGGAATGTGACTGTATTTGAAGAAAAGGTCTTTAAAGAAGTAACTAAGGTAAAAAAAAAAAAAAAAAAAAAGAGGTCACTGGGGTGGGCCCTAATCCAATATGACTGGTGTTCTTGTAAGAAGAGATTGGGACACAGACACAAAGACCATGTGAGGACACAGGGAGAAGGCGGCCATCTACAAGCCAAGGAGACAGGCCTCAGGAGGAGCGGACCCTTCCAACACCTTGATCGTGGACTTCTGGCATCCAGAACTTGAGAAAATAAATTTCCGGTTTTAAGCCACCCAGTTTGAGGCACTTTGTGATGGCAGTTCAAGCAGACTCATACAGGAGCCTTTCAGCTGGAAAGCACCCGGCCCATCTCCTGCTAAGCTCTGGTGTTTCCGCTGGGGTGGTGACGGTGGCCCTGCATAGACTCCAGGCTGGGCCCTGTGTCTCTCTGACGCTGTGGCATTTTCCATAAAGATGTCGTCCCTCTCTGAACACCACTTGTTTCCAAACCATGTTTTGGGGCTCAGTATAGGTGTTTTTTCAGGGCCCCCAGGAATGCAGAGGGGAGGCCCTGCAGGGCTGAAGGTGGGGAGTGGGGTGGGGACCAAGCAGGCTCTGACCTCTCCCCCACCTCAAGTTATGCTGTTGGAGTGCATTGGTTTTAGATATCGGGTTTCACATAAAATCTTATTGGAAGAAATAAGTGTTTTCCACCCCTGATCAATCTGCAAGACTGACAAAAGAGATCATGTCTTAATATAACAGAATTTTGGCCCCATTAGCGTTCACGGTTAGTGATTTCTGTACGGAGCTGGCTTTAACGTCTTTATAAGTCGTGACAACTTTCATTCATATGACCTTATCCCCACGGCTGCTGTGACTGTCTCAGAAAAAGAATCCCCTTCGCTGGGATAAGAGTGACACGCCCTCGTCGCTCTTCCTTGGAGCCCGGGATGATGCAATGACAGGCCCGACACACGCTTCCCCGCCTCCTCTCCAGCCTCCGGGAACCTGCTGTCCTCCCTTTTCTCCGGCTTCCTTCCCACCTCTTTTCTAGTCTTTATCACTAACTGGGAAAGAAAGCTGTGCTGTCATTAGTCACTTATGGGAGCCAGGCTAGAGGGAAGCTGGCAAGGCTGGACATTTGTCTCCCAAAACTTTTTGGAGCAGATGGCATTCGTAGGCCAACTCTGCCAGATAGGGCTGTGGGGTGGTGAGAGCGAGGACCCAGCCCGCGAGCTGTGTGGGAGCCTCCGCGAAGAGAGGGCGCTCCAGACCACTGCTGCTTAGAGTTGCCCTGAAGGGCTTGCAGAACGGCCAATGCTCTGCCTCCCCACGGTCTCTGACTCAATAGGTCTGCAGTGGGCCCCAGCATCTGCGTTTCTGACAGGGGCCCGGGTGCTGTCGCTGTTCCTGCTGCTGGCTGGGACCTCACTTTAGGGACCGCTGCCTGAGGCCAGGCGGAGGCAGGCAGGCAGTGGGCACAGTGAGGTTCTCTACCAACCTCCTTGGGATCCGAGGTTCCCTGAGCGCTTCTGGTGAGTCTGTTTGTTGGATGCTTAAGCCCTCAAGGTGGATGGGGTGGGGAGTCAGACTTACGTGCCGCCCTGGCCATCCCTTAAGCTTCCCTTCTTAGCCTGGTGCACAGCAACTGCTCCATGGGTATTTAGCAACTGGCCAGCTTGTCTAACACCCCGGAAGGCCTCCAACTCTTTTATTCATTCATTCTTTCATTCATTCATTCATTCATTTGTTTATTTATAATTTTTCTTTATTATGGAAAGAGTGCAAGAGAGTGGGGGAGGGGTAGAGGGAGAGAGAGAGAGAATCCCAAGCAGGCTCCGCGCTCAGCATGGAGCCTGATGTGGGGCTTGATCTCACGGCCATGAGATCACAACCTGAGCCAAAGTCAGGAGGTGGATGCTTACCCGACCAAGCCCCCCAGGGGCCCCAGGGCCTCCAATCCTTCAGCCATAAGGACCCATAAGGACCCACAGTCCTGCTTGGACCTAGCCCTTGGCGGGGGGGGGGGGGGGTGTCCCTATCCTTGCCCATAGAGCCCCACTTTGCCAGAATAGGGTCTTTCACTGGGGTTTTAGAATCCTGGGATAAAACCTTGTGCCCCCTTGCTGAGTTCTGAGCCCGGAGTTCTGAGGACCAGGAGGCAGCAGGACTATCAGCAAGAACGTAAAAATGGCCCCTTCCACGAGAGATCCTTGGTCTCTGGACCAGGTCCTTGGCAAGCCCCCTCCTATTGACGCCCTCCAGATGACCCAGGTACAGAGGGAGGAGCTCTTGGAAGTGCAGCCCTCTGGTCCCAAAGGCCATGTAAGCTAGAAAAGCCCTTTCCCGCAGGAGAGGTACTGCCCCAGGAGGGCCCTCTTGACCTTTCCAACTTAGCATCGCCATCTTCTTCTTCTTCACAGTCATAGTATATCTGTACTTAGCACTCAGCACTTGACGTTTTTGTTTCATGTGTACGCACATATGCGAGTCTGTGAATATGAAATCTGTCTCCCCCACTAGACAGTCAGCTTCACGAGAACCAAGTCTTTGTACGCTGAGCTCATTACTGGTACCCTGTGCCTGGAACCACGTCTGGGCTCCTGAGGCTCCCATAAATTGTTCGGAGGGAATAAATGAATGACAGCCATCCTCACTGACATTTCTTCCTGACTCTTTGTGAGTCACCAACCATCAGGGTTTCTTGAATCGTATACTTTCTTTTAATCTTGTTTTTTTTTTTTTTTTTTCTGCTAAAAAGACAGAAGTTGCTAAAATGTTTGATAAGCAGTTGGGAATCTGCTTCTCTTTTTCTCTGCCAAGCAAACAAATGACAAGACCCTTCCCTGTTTTTGGCTTTGATAGGAGGAAGTGTTGGATTAGCTGTTCTCTCTAAATTTACTTTATAGCTCCAAAATATTAACATATAAATTCTAGATGATTGCAACTTTGACTATCTATGCCCAAAATTTCCTTTGCAAATTCTGATGACTTAATGAGTTTGTGTTAGTTATCACAGGTTTAAGAATGAGAGAAAACTGTGTTATTTATGAGCCTTCAGTTTAGAATCACAGCACAGTGAGGATGTGACTTTCTTAAAACCAATATGCTAGCATGGGCTTCATCTTGAAAGGAAGCCATTGCTAAGCTTCAATTGTGAGGAAAAATGGAAGGAAACAGAAATGGCATTTCTCATGACCTTAGCACTTAGGAAAGACAGGGATTGTGCCTGGGACTGTCCCCTCTTTGGCTTTTCCAGGTTCTCACCACTCACCAAATATTGTAAGTTCTGTCTTCACAAAGCCTCTTGCCTGCCTTGTCTGGTCTCAGTGATAACCATAAAGCTCCCCACCTAAAAGGTTACACAGTTTCCAGCCTCTGTCCCTTTCAATCCATTCTCTGTTCCACTACCTGGTTAAAAGATGCCTTGCCAATGTTGGTAGCCAACTGAAAAGTCTCCATGGCGTGCCATAGTCTCACGGGCTATGGTTCATTCTTTCGTGAGAATTTGCAGCTCAACATGGCGCCATCGTTGTGTCTCACTATTGACATTTCCCTCTACTCCTCACCCAGCCAGTCTTTCACTCTTTATTCCGTAAATCCTCCGTGAACATTCCTGCTCCTCAGTCCTAAGCCACGTCATTTCCGTTGCGATGAAAGCCGTCCTTCATTTATATAACAAATATTGGTCATTACAAAGTGATATATGTAATTAAACACAAATTACTCCATCTTCCTCTAGTGGCCTAAAATATCAGCTCCATAGTTAGAATGCTGCTTCCTGTCTAGTTCTAACTAGCTGAGTGATTTGGGGCAAGTGACTTGAACCTATTTTGCCTCAATCTACCTTTCAGTAAGATGAGATAATAATAAACACTTATCAAACTCTTGTTCAGAATCGGACACCATTCCAAATGCTTTGGGATGTTAACACATTTAATCCTCACAGCCATCAGGTGAGAAAGGTCCTGATGTGATTCCCATTTCATGGGTGAGGACCTTGAAGGTGGGAAGCACCTTGCTGAAGTGTCACATGAGGACACTTGCTGAAGATCGCATGACTGGTAAGGGATGGAGTCAGGCATGTGACTCTGGTGGCCACAGTCCTCATCGCTAAAAGGCGCTGTCTCTGGAGGAAGAGGAAACCCTTACACGGTTGTTGGGGGTCCCAGAGAGCTACTGCATATAAAGACCATAGAACAATGCTCAGCACATGGCTTACCAGTATAGCACATAGCTGCCAGTAACCGTGAGCCATTTTGGTTGGTCTCATGCTCCTCTCAAGGCCTTGTTCCGGTTTGCCTGTTCCCTTGAAGCTGTCCCTTATCCCCAGACATCACATTTTCCAAATGTAGATTTTCTGAACTATTCATTTGCATCTTGGGCTATTTTTTTTGTAATACTTAGTTATGATACTCATGACTTATCTCTCCATCCGGGATTCGAGCTGCAGGTGTTTAAAAATATAGTTGTTAATAGAAAAATTGAGGCATCAGAAGGCCAACAGGATGATTGACATTGATTGAAAGGAGAGCTTGTTACTCACAGTTCCCGAAAGGAGGGGGTGCATCATGGCACAGGAGGGCAGGGAGGGAGAGGGGCATGTGAGAAAGCACCGGGGCTGGTCAGGAGGCAGAGAGAGAGAGAGAGAGAGGGAAAAGTGGGCAAGAGCCTTTGTTGTGACTTCTGCAAGAAGGAACAAGTGGGGCAGGGGTAGCAGGCTGAGGATTCACTAGTTTGAACAATTGCCTAGCAGTTGTCCATAATCGTCTGGTACCTGACCCTGGGTGATTAGGGCAGAGGGAGAGTGGCCTCAAGGGTGGTTGGGTGAGGGCTCTGAATTCGCCACTTTGCATTTGAAAAACTGGCTTGACAGGTGAAATATTTACTATCTCTAGGAAATGACTAATGCTAGGAGGTCAATTCCTCCAGGATCAACAAGGTCCCGGATGTTAAAGCATCGGAAGTACAGAAAATAAGATATGTTACTATGGCAGGTAACTAGGAAACACATGTAATGTTTTGTTTGTTTGTTTGTTTGTTTGTTTGTTTTTATCTCTGATCCTAACTCCGTGTTTCTCAAAATGCAGCCTACGGAACACTTATATCAGACTCACTTGAGAAGCTTGTTAACAGTGCAGGTCCCTGGGTCCGTGCATTACCCATAACACATCAACATCTCTGGAAATGGGGCCTAGTCATTTGTCTGCTTAACAAGTTCTTCGGGAGATTCCCAAATTCTCCGTGGTTTGAGAACTATTGTCCTGTACATCTTGTCTCTGTTAAGGAGGAGAGTGGAATAATGGAAAAAGAGAGCTTCAGTCTGTTATGTCCTGTCAGGTTGGGCCTGTCAGGCCCATTCAGCAATGGGCCGTGTGGCTGTACCTGTGCATCTGTGAAGCATGACCGTGTGCCTAAAACCCATCTACTTACCTCCGGTTTGATCCCAAACTATTGCAGCCAAGTAGTTCTGAGCTCACAAAGGTCGATGAAACATTTTTTAGGAAGTCAGATTGTATTTGAGAGAAATATCAGTTAGAACCTATAGTCCTAAGCACAGGACTCTGGTTACCCACCTGGGCTTTGTCGAGAGGCAGGGACAATGTGAGCAGCCATATGGCCGGGAAATCCTGGTCTGGAGAGCAGCGGGGTCATAGGATGTCAGAAGAGCACTCACAAACATTGTATATGAATCTGTGGCCAAGGTGAGGTTGGGAGACGCGACCAGGGATAACAATTCAGAAAAGATCAAGTCCCAGCGGGACAAGGGCGAGAGGCCAATTTGTGGGGTAGTTTGGACCCCAAATCAGTGGGGCCAATCAGCAGTCCGGATAGGAGCACTGGAGTAAGGAATGGGCACCTGGAATAATTTCCTCGGAAGAGTGCACTCTGTTTGTGTTGGCAGTCTTTATGAAAGTTGAATTGCTTACCTCCAAGGTTCAACCTGGTGTAATCCCCCTAAAGTCTCAGCAGAAACTTCAGTAGGGGGATTTTGTGCTGTGTTTGGGGCACTGTTTCTGGATGCATGGCCTTTTGGCACGACCCTCCTAGAGTTTCTGTGAGCTACCCACGAACATTTGATACATTTGTCCTACAAAGAACCCAGGCTGATACTCATCCAATCAGCTGGCTGCCGAGATTATTGAGTAGATTCCAAGTTATGCACGGTCCACCCATGTGTGTCTTTTGTTGTGACTTTGCACACGGCTCCTATCCCTCTCCATGCCTTGATTTCCCCCCCTTCACTCCCCTGAAGAAGGGCCCTACACTACTTTTGAAGAGTCCTACCCAAGATGTTAGAATGGAAGTTGCTGAGAAAGCTTGATGTTGACTATGTTGAGTAGGGAAGACAACGGGACTTATCACTGGGTCATTGGCAATCTCCCCAGCTCTTCCTAATTGTTTTGAATTCCTGTTCTTTGTGGTGCTGGCCTGGGTGTGTCTAATTTAGGCCACGCTGCTGCCCAGCCCCACGATTCATGTGCAAATGACGGGTTTGGGAAGTTGGAGACATTTGGGTCTGTTAAGAATAAAGTTGGAAGACAATGGGGAAAGAAGCCTTCTGATCACTGCAGCCCCAGGGCAGTCCCGCTGGGGACCCCTCCGCGTCGTGCCAGATGCCCGCGCTTCCCAGTTCTTTGCAGTCTCAACTTCAAATTTTAATATTACAATCAGCAGCTCGGCTTATTTTAAACTTGAGAAGCCTGTGGGGGTTTTTTGGTCCTGTTCAAAGCAAATGAGCATTTTCCTTTTAGTCTTGTTTAGACAGTGGTATAAATGGATCTGTCAGTCGGATGGAACAAAACACACAGCCCCTTTTCCTCTAGATGATGATAAAGATTGTAAGAATGATAATGATGATTGATGGTCACGGAGCCGCCTCATCTTGGCTGCTCCTGCCAAGGGTTGCTGGGGGTTTTGCCGAGGAACATTCCTCCTCCTTAGTGAAGGGAGGAGCTGGGTGCCGCAGGTGGGAGGGAGGCGAGTTTTGAGATCTTCATGCGTTCTCCTTGATCTCTCGGAATGCCACCTAGAAAAAGCTGGAATTGATGATGCTGGCAGAGAAATCTCTACTCCATCCACATTCTTGGGGAAACCATGGTGAATCCTGCCACTTGGCATCAGGGCTGCTGAGGAGGACGATCCAGGGCTGGTGAGACAAAGAACCACCTGGTGATGTGGGCATGATGGCGGTGCCCAGGAGTCCTGAGGTGCACGTCACCCTAAACCACAGCCTGCCTGCCTTGTAAGGTATTTCTTCCCCATCCTGCCCGCTCATGGCACTTGCAACAAAGGAAAACGTGATCTGAAAATACCAGGTGACGATGAGAATGTTAAGTATTTAAAGTGTTTTCTAGAAATGAGGTTCAGTATTTTCTCATCAACAACTGATTCTAAGAGGCACTGGATGACTCAAGTTGTTGGGGGTGGCCAGGCAGAAGGCGAGTCCTCTCTCTCTCTCCAGGGCTCTGTTAGAAAGCATTCCCAGTGCCATGATTTGGACCTTGATGGCTAAGTGGCCTTCTCCCTGAACTTGCCCTGACTGCTGCTTTCTTGAACTTCTCTCCCTCTCCCTGGAGAGCCCTTATGGTCTGTGACCGCTCCCCGGACCCCACTTTGTGCCAACTGCCCTGCCCCACTATTTCACAGGCGTGCTCTCTTTTTCTTTCCAGTTAAATCATAAAGCCACACGGTGTCTGTCTTAGTGTCTGCACATTTGGCCTCCCAGGAAATGCTGCTGTTGCTGGAGACCAGGCTCTGAGGGTCTGGCAGAAGCGCCCTTGGAAACCTCGAGTAAAGTCCAGCAAGTTCGTTTTACGGTGGAAGAAAATTCATTGAAGAAACTCTGAGAGTTCATGGTATGTGATGACGTTGTTGAGCTGCTTCTTAGGGTCGGAACACTTTAATTACTGGATTGTGGGGCTCGGCATCTTTTTCAGGGGTTGGGAGTTGGCCGCGATAAAAGAAAAGGCATATTTTCTAGGACAGGGCATCTCAAACTTTGCTGTGCGTCATTGCTTGGGGGCTTGTCGTATGGGTTGGGTTTTCTTCAGGGGGTTAACTTCAGGACGTGGCTAAGCGCAAGAGTGAACTACACCTGCTAACCACCCCTCAGAATTAGGCAGCGTCCTTGGCCAGACACAGACAGCACGAGGACGAACCAGGCTTCCTACATGGAGGGGGCTGTCCTAGCAAGACTCAGGCCATAGAGCAGCAGAGAAGGCATGTTCCCTGCAGGCGACCTTGACCCACGAGGAGGGATTCTCTTTAGGAGGTCTCTTTGGGAGCTTCTTAAGGCCACAGAAGTCAGGCCACACACTTCATAGGCTATGATCTGGTGGATTGGGGACAGGGGGATAGTTCAGAGGGCATAGTGCAGAGGTGGATAGTTCAGAGGGCAGACACTGCAGTCAGATTTATTGGGTTCAAACGTCAGCTCTACTCATTTCTAGTACCGTACTAGCTAACTCGAGCTGCTATAACCAGGTACCACAGACTGGGCTGCTTAAAAACGGAAATTTATTTCCTCACAGTTCTGGAAAGCAGACGTCAGGGATCAAGGTGTTCATGGGGTTAGTTTCCTGTGAGGCGTCTCGTTGGCTCGTAGATGGCTGTCTTCTCCCTCTGTGTTCACCTGGTCTTCCCTCTGTGTGTGTATGTGTCCTAGTCTCTTCTTAGAAGGACACTAGGGGCGCCTGGGTGGCGCAGTCGGTTGAGCGTCCGACTTCAGCCAGGTCAGCCAGGTCACGATCTCGCGGTCCGTGAGTTCGAGCCCCGCGGCAGGCTCTGGGCTGATGGCTCGGAGCCTGGAGCCTGTTTCCGATCCTGTGTCTCCCTCTCTCTCTGCCCCTCCCCCGTTCATGCTCTGTCTCTCTCTGTCCCAAAATTTAAAAAAAAAAAAAAAAAAAAGAAGGACACCAGTCAGATGGGATTCCAGTGCACCTCAAGGACCTCATCTTACCTTAACTGCCTCTCTAAATCTCCTACCTCCTAACCGTCACATCCTGAGGTACTGGGCTTGGGATAAACATACGAATCTTGAAGGCAGAGGACATAGTTCAGCCCATAACAAGCACCGTCTCTAGGCCTGCGTTCCCCTCTGGAAAATGCAGATCACACAGTGCCTACCTCAAGAGGCTGCCCCACTTCCTAACAGAATATTAGGTGTCTATCATGACACCTGGCCCTGCCCCGGAGTGCCCGTGGGGCTGGTGGCAGAGGCAGTCACCCCCTTTCTCCGAAGCGCTGCCTCGTGAGCAGGATGCTCTGGAGAATTCTCTGAGATTCTTCACATTGAGTGTAGCCACAGCTCTGGGAGGCAGGTCTGTGCGATTATTTCACTATGGATTTGATTGATTGATTGATTGATTGATTGATTTTTGGTGCTAAGGGAAACTCAGAGAGATTGTATTTGCCCTCCTGAGGTTAAGGGTTGTTACTCTAAGGGTCCGCCTTCCTGTTGCCAACGCATCCCTGCAGGACCACTGCCTCAATCTGATCCACAAGGGGGGGGCGGGGGGAATGAACCATTTTCCTGCTGGTGACTGCGACTTCTGGCTCTTTCCTTTTCCCCCCACAAGCCCTTATCTCTAAGCCTGAAGGGATTTGCGAAGTTGAAGGAAAGCAGCGCGCTGTGTTGCAGTTACAAGGGATGGACAACGTGACGGAGAAAAGGGATAATCCCACCTTATCTGTCAGGCACTAAGAGTACAGTTTCAAAAGAGGAGACGCAGAATGTGGGACGCGGGGGCCACTGGGGGTGAGCTCGGAGATGCGGGTCAGGACCCGGTCCTGGACGAATGAGAATATCAGGCTGAGAAGTTTTGATCCCACGGTGGAGGTAGGGACCGCGGATGTACATTCCTCAGTGGGGTCCCCCAAATGGTGCTTCCCTTCTAGGGGCGTTAGCCTGGTAGTGAGCTGTCGGATGACAGCGGCAGGTCAAGATTAAGGATGGGGTCTACCGCGGTATTTTAGGCAAGATGGAGGGAGGCCCTGCACCAGGGACCAACATGATGCAGAAGCATGGTCAGAATAACCTTTTGGAAAAAACAGCTTTTTGTTCTAATAGAGCCTAGCCTATAAACCAGCTGCCTTGCACACTCTTTCTCTCTCGTCCCCTTCTGCTACAGCCTGGAAGGGCATGTGTTGGGGATGGTGGTTCCCCGGGAATGGAGGGAGCCAGATCTTTGAGCAACTGTGTGTGGCAGAGTCCTTCCCCACCTCCAACTATATTAGTTTTGAGATAAGCTGCTGCTTATATAATTTTATATAAGCTTATAGCTGCTGTGTGTGTGCTTTGTAAAGACTACGTTTTTTCGAGTTAAGAAATAAAAATATGATAAAAATAATATATTCCCACCACCCAGATATCACACTTTTAAGAGATTAGGCATATCCTTTTGAGTCTTTTTCTATATATGCATGTGTGTGTGTGTGTGTGTGTGTGTGTGTATAGTTTTTTAACCAAAATAAGATAATACTGTATATACAACAAATATGTATGTATGTATTAGGTAGGTAAAGTTATATGTGTATATACATAATACTTATTATTTTTTTACCAAAATGAGATTTTACTGCATTACTGTCTGTGTATATATGTATACAGATACATGTATATGTATGTATATGTATTCTGAATTACTGTATACATACGTATATATGTATATACGTATGTATATGTATGTATATATATGTATATGTATTCTGAATTTCTGTATACATATGTATATATGTATATACATATGTATATGCACATACGTATATACATATGTACACATATACTGTATATATACATATACATACACATATATGTATATGTATGTATATATATGTACATGTGTACACGTATAATGTATATCTGTATATATACATATACATACGTATACATATATGTATATGTATATGTATGTACATATATACTGTATATATGTATACATATACATATGTATACATGTATGTACATGTATATGTGTATGTATATGTATATATATGTATGTATATATGTATATATGTATATCTGTATATATACATGTATATATATGTGCATATATATATCTTCACTCACATACACACATAACACATGTATATATACATATCTTTAATGAAAATGAGATCAAACTGCACATACTGCATTGTATTTTTTTCAGTCAATGATCTTCACTCCGCCATTTCAATAAACTTTGAACTCCTAGAATAACCAGACCATGTTCAAATTTTGCCAATTAGCCAAAACTTTTCATTTACTGCTACTTTATCTAAACAGTATTAAATCCAGGATGGCCACTTGTTTTTATGTCGCTTAAGACTCCTTTATTCTAGAAAAATCCCTTTTTTTTTTTCCAACGTTTTTATTTATTTTTGGGACAGAGAGAGACAGAGCATGAACGGGGGAGGGGCAGAGAGAGAGGGAGACACAGAATCGGAAACAGGCTCCAGGCTCTGAGCCATCAGCCCAGAGCCTGCCGCGGGGCTCGAACTCACGGACCGCGAGATTGTGACCTGGCTGAAGTCGGACGCTCAACCAACTGTGCCACCCAGGCGCCCCTAGAAAAATCCCTTCTAAAAGTACATGGATTTCTCGAAGGGACCAAGCCAGCTGCCTGCAGGGCATCCTATTTTCTGGCGACTGTCTCCTGTATCTCATGGAGTGTATATCTACACATTATTAGCTAGAATAGGTCATAGCTGGTCAGAAGACCCATAATACCTGTTTGACCCATGACTGGATTAGAGTAATCAAAGTCTGATCTTTCTATGTTACAGGTATATTGTCCCTTCATGACTACATTCCATAATATTCTTGAATGTACAGTTAGTTCTCCATCAACTTATTCGCATCATAGTTTTAACATCAACTGATAAATCTAAAGTTTATGAAATGATTTTTAAATAATTCTGTAATTCATTCTATATTGATTATATTTATTAGTTGGCATTCTTTTTTTTAAAAAGAAGTTTATTTATTTTGAGAAGAAGAAGAGAGAGAGAGAGAGAACACAAGTGGGTGAGGAGCAGAGAGAGGAAGAGAGAGAGAATCCCAAGTAGGCTCTGTGCTGATAGTGCTGACCCTGATGTGGGGTTCGAACTCATGAACTATGAGATCATGACCTGAGCCACCCAGGTGCCCCTTAGGTGGCATTCTCATGTAAAGTATCATTTTATCTCATCCACTAGAACTACTTGAATATTCCAAAATCAATTTCCTTAAAGACAGGAAAATGCTTGTCTCCTTCTCTTTAATTAATGTTTTCAAAGTCAAGCATTATTTTATTTTATTTATTTTTTTATGTCTTTCTATTTTTTTTTACTTTTTAATTTACATCCAAGTTAGTTAGCATATAGTGCAACAATGATTTTAGGAGTAGATTCCTTAATGCCCCTTACCCATTTAGCCCAGCCCCCCTCCCACAACCCCTCCAGTAACCCTCTGTTTGTTCTCCATATTTAAGAGTCTCTTATGTTTTGTCCCCCTCCCTGCTTTTATATTATTTTTGCTTCCCTTTCCTTGTGTTCATCTGTTCTGTGTCTTAGTGTCCTCATATGAGTGAAGTCATATGATATTTGTCTTTCTCTGACTAATTTTACTTAGCATAATACCCTCCAGTTCCATCCACATAGTTGCAAATGCCAAGATTTCATTCTTTTTCACTGCTGAGTAATACTCCATTGTGTGTGTGTGTGTGTGTGTGTGTGTGTGTGTGTGTGTGTATATATACACCACATCTTCTTTATCCATTCATCCATCGATGGACATTTGGGCTCTTTCCCTACTTTGGCTATTGTTGATAGTGCTGCTATAAAAATTGCATGTGTCCCTTCGAAACAGCACACCTGTATCCCGTGGATAAATACTTAGTAGTGCAATTGCTGGGATGTAGGGTAGTTCTATTTTTAGTTTTTTGAGGAAGCTTCATGCTGTTTTCCAGAGTGGCTGCACCAGTTTGCATTCCCATCATTATTTTAATAGCTACCTCAGATGGTGATAAATTAGTTTTCCTTTATGTTTTTTTATAAAAAATTATTGTAAATTAACATTTTAATTGATTCAATATATTTCAATCATCATAATTACTATGATTTTCATGTTTAAATTGTCACGATTTGGCAAATGGTCCCTTTTCAAGTGGTCTCTTACTCCTTTTGCAATGACCCCATTAATATTTGAAAGTTTCCTTACTTTCTAGTGAAACAAGGTGTCCCAGGTTCATCTTGGCCCTGAATCAGATAAAAATCAGCCATTTCTCCAAGGACTTCTGATTCCTTCAGGGGAAATGGTGATAGAGAGCATGTTCTTGGTCTTTTAAAATTACCTTTATTGATGATATAATGTACATACTATAAAGTGCATCCATCCATTTTTAATGAATGTATATGCGTGTATACATCACCAGAATCAGTACATAGAGCATTTCCATCACCCCAAAAGTTTCCTCCTGCCTCTTTGCCGTCAGTCTCCCATCCCTACCCGCAAGCAACCACTGCTCTGTTTCTGTCACTATAGATGAGTTTTGAGTACATTCTAAAATATAATATAACTAGAATCACAGAGCAGCTACTGTTTTTGTGTATAGCTGTCTCTGTCTCAGTAGAATTTTCCCTAGGGGTGGAGATAATTTTTTAAAAACTCAGAAACAAAGACTTACAGAAAAATCGTAAGTATAATCCAAAGAGCCATTTCAGATTGAGCTGCCCACATGACACCCCTCACTCCAAATGCTTTTGTGTGCGGTTCCTATATTACAGTTATCAAAACCAGGATATTAGTATTGTTACATTACTACCATCTAACCTCAGATCCCATTCAAATTCCAGCAATGGCTCGTTGTCAGAAGAATACAAATCAGAATGACATGTTCCGTGTAGTTGGCATATCTTTTCAGCCTCCTTGATTTTGGAAGAGTTTCTGTCTTTGACTATAATATTTTAAGATGACAGGCTATTTCTTTTCTTCAATAACCCTCAGGGTGCATTTGTCTGAATCCACCTTTGGATTCAGATTGCACAGCTCTGGCAAGAATAGCACAGAAGCAATGCTGGGTTCTTCTCGTTGTATCACATCAGGTGGCACAGGATTTCCATTTAATCCGTTACTGATGAATTTCGTGTTGCTTACCCGAAGAACGTGGGCTCTCCTACGTTTTTCCACCGGAAAATCATTTGTCACAGACTGGTAATGAAAACACAACATATCAACATTGGTGGCAAGCAGCTAAAGTTTGTTGGGAAATTTGTAGCTTTAGGTGCTTATATTTGAAAAATAAAAAGGTCTGAATCACTGAGCTCAAGAAGCTGAAAAAAAAAGGGGGGGGGGTTGGAGGTGGTGGAATTACACCCAAAGTAAGTACAAGAAAGTAACAAGTAGTCAACAAAATAGAAAAAAGACAACGAAGATAATGAGTGAAACCAAACTGTTGGTTCTTGAAAATGACTGGTAAATCTGTAGTCGGTTGGATTAAGAAGAAAGACGACGCGTTACCAATAACAAGAGTGAAGGATGGGACTTCACACCTGATGTTATTAAAGACATTAAAAGGATACTACGAGAATAATATAAATAACTTTATGGCAATCAATTCAACCACTTACGTGACAAAAAAACCCAAATTCCTTGAAAGACATTATTGCCAAAACTGTCACAAGAAACAAACCGGAAATTCTTCATACACCTGTGTCTATTAAAGAAATCGAATTGAATTAAAAACCTTGCCCATAAGGAAAACTCCGGACCCAGAAGGCTTCCACATTGAATTTCACTGAACATTTAAGGAAAAAGTAATACCAAGCCTACACAAAATCGTTCTAAAAAACAAAGGAGGAGAGACCATTGCCAGGCTAGCATCACCCAATACCAAAACCTGACGAAGACATTGCGCGAATAAAGCCCCACAAAACCATTTTGCCTCATGAATATCGAGGTAAAAAACCTTACCAACATATTAGCACCGCATTATGTGGAGGACCGTGGAATTACCTCAGTAGACGCAGAAACAGCATGCAAAAAAGACTCAGCCTTTTGGGATTTAGCAGTGTGTACCAAGGCTCTCTACTTTTCTCTGGCTGGGGCTGGAATACGTCCTTGCCCTGCCTGAGTTCAGCTTACCACACCCTTATAGTTCCCTCTGATGTGGTCAGAAGTGAGATTCTTGGCAAGGGGTTTTGAAGGTAGAATCACAGGAACAGTTGAATCAGCGTTCATGAGAACTCAGTTATTGGTGCCTTCAGAGCACAGAAGAAATAAACTATCCCCGAAAAATAAAGGAACGAGGGATGCCTGGGTGGCTCAGTTAAGCGTCCGACTTTGGCTCAGGTCATGATCTCCTGGTTCGTGGGTTCAAGCCCCGCGTCAGGCTCTGTGCTGACAGCTCAGCGCCTGGAGCCTGCTTCGGATTCTGTGTCTCCCTCTCCCTCTGCCTCTCCCTCACTTGCGCTCTGCCTCTCTCAAAAATAAATAAACCTTTTTTAAAAAAAGAGAATAAAGTAAAGAGAGGTACGTTTAAAAGTAGCTTGGACGAGCAGTGCTGGAGAGTGACGGAGGGATGTACAAGAAATGTTCAAATGGTCAGAAATGCAGCCCTCTGACTCGGGAAGGTGTTCAGGACACAGAGCTCCACTTGGGTTGGGCGCACAGCCATGAGATGAGAAGCTGTTGGCGTGCGTGAAATCGCCAAGGGGACAGGAGACAGAGGGCAAAAGGAAAAGAGGGCCAGGGCCAGGATCTCGTGAAGGACTTAGGCTATACTGAGAGGGGGAAGAGCCAGCAAAGACACAGAGGATAGAATTTCATGGGGAAGTGAAGGAGCTTTCAAGGAATGAGCGTTAAATTTGCACCTGGCAACGGAAAGGTCATCTGTGGCTGTGGAAAGCCTTCCCGTAAATGGTGGGGGTATGACCTTGACTGCAATGGGTTAATGAGGAGGGGGCGTTGAGGAAGTGGAGGTGGGGTAAGAGCAGGTGAAAGGAAGAGAGCTCAGGGCAGCTGGAGGGCGGTGAGTAGGTGTCCTTCAGTTAGGGGAGACCTAAGTGAGATTTTAGCAAAGGGAATCATCTTTCCCAAAGTCCTGCTCTAAATCTAACTTGCTGGTGGTGTGGGTGTTTGGATAATAGAAATTCCATTTTCATCTATTCATGTGTGTATCTGTTTACCACCTGTCTTGTTCCAGGGGATCCCAGTTGGCTTGGCTTTCCTTGTGCCTTGGAACCCCTAGGCCCAGCCTCCCGTATGTGCCCATGTTTCATTGTGCCGTAGAGGATGGCACAGGTCTGTGCGTAAATCGCCAGTTTCCAAGGTTGATGTGGGCTATCAGAGCACAGAAGAAAGAGGGATTGTAACAGGAGCACATAGACTCCCTTTTTCCCTCCTTGGGGACCATAATCTTAGCAGACAGCGCAATCTTGTCTGGCTCAGCTGCTCCTACAGATTGCTGGCTGGCCAGATCAACACAAGGTTCTTCCCTTGGGTCTCTAAGGAGCCTCAAACGGACTGGTCAATGCCATGTCCTGGCTCCCGTGATATCCCCCTTCCTGCTGCATTGCCCTGGACCAGGGTCCCTGCAAGGCTGAGAGACCCCTTCCCCCCAAGTATGGCTCACTCCATTTCTGGCTTCAGAGCTTTGTGGCCTCACTGTCCTGTGGGCCCTTATGTCAGATGTGATATCTGGATAGTGTCCATGGGCCAGGCACAGGGCTATCTGAAGACACTGTTACCTCAGCAGACCCCATGTCTCTTGAAAACACGCTACCCGTTAGGGCTTTTTGACCCAGGAGATCCACTCACAAAACCACCTTCCTTCCTGGACCTACCAAGACAGTTTTAGCCCTGCTTTTAAAACACCTTCTCTTAAAAATGCAGGCAGTTGCTGAAAACTCCTTTGTCCCCATCTAGTCAAACTCCCCTCCCTGCCCATTTCCATTGTCAGACGTCTAAGCACAAGTCTTGAGAGGTCAGAGGTCATGTCCAGAATCACACAGATGCACTGTGATGGAGGAAGGCCTGGCTTCTCACTGAATCCAATGGTCTTGTAAAGGATCTGTGTCTTGCTATGAGATGGCAGGGTTTTCTAAGTCACCAAAGTACTATAAATGAACACCCAGTATAACCCAAGCCTATCCTCACAGCCTCAGAGGCGCTTAGGGGAATTCTGTACCTTCGGAGAGATCAAACGGTTGATCGTCAAGTCCAAGGACATCACTGGGCTGGGAACTCTGAGCTTACCCTTGGTGTCACTGGGCTTTTTAATTTGCAGAGACTGTACAAAGGGACCGAGTGTCCGGGGCTGTACCCAAGTGTTGCAAAACAGATACTTTTCTATTTCAGAATTGTTCATGGTCCATGCTTTGTGGATTTCAGGGCTCTTGGTCAGCATCTGCTAATCATTCCTCATTGTCTTTTTGTTAGTGGGTTAGGATTATTGCCCCTTATCTGAGAAATGGAAAAAGCCAACAGCCTGTTCCAAGGGAGTGGAAAATCGGCCCAAGTGGCAAAGGACTCAAGCCTGTTGACTCTGGGCCAGGGACACCCCATGGGCAGTGCTGACTTTTCTCCATCTCGGAGAAGCCTTTCAAGGCCAGCCTCAGAATGTCATTTTAGACCCAAAGCCGTCTGGAATGAGGATAACCCTTTTTAATAGAAGTGAACGTTGGGGCGCCTGGGTGGCTCAGTCGGTTAAGCGTCCGACTTCGGCTCAGGTCATGATCTCGTGGTCCGTGAGTTCGAGCCCCGTGTCGGGCTCTGTGCTGACAGCTCAGAGCCTGGAGCCTGTTTCCGATTCTGTGTCTCCCTACCTCTCTGACCCTCCCCCGTTCATGCTCTGTCTCTCTCTGTCTCAAAAATAAATAAACATTTAAAAAGAAAAAAGTGAATGCCTTCATCTCCCAAGCACTCCCTTCACCCAGCAGGTCTGGCCAGTCACCCTCTCTGCCTGTCCCACCCTGTTGGACACACAAAAATATCGTCCGTTCCCTCTTCTGAACATCCTGAAAATAACAGGACCTATTACAGACCAAATGCTTGAGTCCCCCCCAATTCATATGTTAAAACCCTAATGCCCAACGTGACTGTACTTGGAGATGAGAAGAAGGTGACAAAGGTTAAATGACATCATAAGGATGGGGCCCAGATACGATGGAGCAGGTGTCCAGATAAGAGGAATCGACACCAGAGCTCGCTCTCTCTGCCGCGTGAAGACACAGCAAGAAGGCCGTCGTTTACAAGCCAGGAAGAGAGCTCTCCCCAGGAACCAACCCCAAGCCGATCCTTGATTCAGACTTCCGGCCTCCGGAAGGTGATAAAATAAATTTCTGTTGTCTAAGTCACCCAGTCTGAGGTGTTTGGTTATGGTGGCCCAGGTTGACTAATGCAGCATCGTAAAGCTAAAGGAGACCTCAGAGAGTGTTTGTTTAAAATCCCTATTTTGAAAATGAGGAAATTGAGGCCCCGAGATGTGATTTGGTGGCGGTCGTGTTGCTTTTAAGTGACAGAGCCAAACCCAGAACAGGGTGTCTGATTTATAAGCCAGGTCATTTCTTACTATGCTGTACCACGCACATCTTGTGATTCCAGCTACCTGTACCCCTACCCTTGATAGGCTATGCTACTCCTTTTACTTCAGTGAGCCTCTGTTATCCTCCTGGACACGTCACAGGATAAGAGAAGAATGATCCGAAACATTCGTCAAAAAGTGATTTCGATCCACAGCTTTTTAGGCCTCAAGACCCAAGTGTTTAATGGAGGTAGGCAAGTAAATGTGCCAAGTGGCTGGGTATAAAACAATAGGGAGTGGTGGGGATTGTGGCAAATGAGCAAGCATATAGTCGAGGGCCTTTAAATTCCAATCAAAAAAATTTTCACTGTCCAAAACACATCTGGCCCATGGGCTACGTGTTTGGCCGCCTGTAGGCCAAGCTAGGCCACCAAAGTAAAGAAATTCTGAAATCCCGGTGGCTCAAAGCAGTAAAAGTGTATTTCTTACTCATGTCACATCCTGATGTGGTTGGAGATGGGGAAGGACTCTGTTACACTCAGTTGTTTAAAGATCTGGCTCCTTCCATATTGGGGAACCACCAGCCCAACACATGGCCTTCCAGGTTATAGCAGAAGGAAGAGGGAGAGTGTACAGGAAGCTGATTTATGGGCCGGGCTTAGAGATAGTGTCCCTCATTTCAGCCCTCGTGGCACTGGTGAGAGCCATCCCATGGCTCCCCCTACAAGCAGGCAAGCAGCACACGTAACCTTATGAGCCCAGGGCGAACATGAAGCGGTTTGTGAGCACATGGCACTGTTTCCGTCTTAGTCACTCACAGGTGCTGTGCTCCAACACATGTGAGTCTATCGACTCATTCTGGGAGGCAGGCATGGTGACCTCACCTCGCTGATGACCGACACTGAGGACCAGAGAAGTCAATCCACCTCTCCCCATCACACAGCCACTAAGAGAAGGACAGAACTCCTGCTCTCCAGCCCCTCCCCCCCTGCCACGCTGTAACCCAGTTCCCAGAACGGGCAGAGGAGATTTCTAGCTTGTGGCTGTCCCGCTGAGAAGGGTGCTCATAATGGTGGCAATCCCATTGTTCCAAGGACAGAGCACCCTTTCTGGCCGGAAAGGTCTAAAAGCGATGGCTTCTCCTCTATAAACAGAGGGTGACTAGATGGGGAGGGAGGGGCAAGGAGCCAGGGCTGGGGACTGGAAAGGCTGTGAATGCCATGGGGGGCCATGCGGGGCACCCACCGATGATTGAGAAGAGTTAACTTTAGCGTCTACCAGTGCGGCACCCGGGGTGCTGGGGAGTCTCAGGGGGCAGAGGTCCAGGTTTGCACATCGGGACGCGGGATCCACACCAGGCCAGCTACAAGGGGGCAGAGAGCACGGCCGGCGGAGCTGGGGCTCTGGAATGAGAAGCCCAGTCAAGATGTAAGCGCTGATTTGTAGGATTTGGGAAACAGGGACGCGACTCCAAAAGTATGAAACTGGAGACGGCAAACAGATCGCTAGTTTCGTGTTTTTATTTGTGCGTTTAAAAAAAAATTTTTTTTTCATGTTTTTATTTATTTTTGAGAGAGAGAGAGAGAGAGAGCAAGCAGGGGAGGGGCAGAGAGAGGGGGAGATACAGAATCTGAAGCAGGCTCCAGGCTCTGAGCTGTCAGCACAGAACCTGCCGTGGGGCTTGAACCCATAAACCGTGAGATCATGACCTGAGCTGAAGTCGGACACTTAACTGACTGAGCCACCCAGGCGCCCCTATTTTTGTGTTTGGTTTTATTTGTCTTGACTTCTTTCCGCTAGGAATCTCAAAGACCCACCTCCGGTAAAGTTCTCCTCAGAGGCTGAAAGCCACAGGGGGCTGAGCGCTCTGTGAGCCCGGGACGTCGGCCAGGACAGTGGGCAGCGAGGGGTGTGGGTCGGCCCCGGGGGCAGCTCTGCCCAGGGGACTCTCCCCTCTGCCAAGGAGACGCTCCCTGCCAGCGGCCCCCGCAGAGGTGGGATCCCCCAGAGGGCTCTTCAGACTCTGCCTGTTGAGGGGAACCAAGGCTCATTCGGGTCGTCTCAGCTCAGGGGATGGAAGATGTTACTTTAAGGACACGTGTGACCTCACGGGAATGCCGCCACGACAAACAAGCAGGCCAGTCACAAGCGCTGGTTTGTGGTAACTGGCAGGCCTCATAGGCCGGCCTGGAAGCTTCTTCTGCTCCTGTAGGCCGCGTTCTCTGGGATGCCTCTACCTACCTCCTCCCGCCCATTTTGCGGGGGACGGGGGCACACAGAGGGGACCGTCGCCACCTCGTTCTATAGGATCAGGGGGGACATTCCCTCAGTGAGAAACAGAGGTCGTGGTAGGCTCTGTGCCTGATGGCGATCAACATAAAGGCGAGAATGTCATTTCAGTGACATCTGCAACAATCCTGAAGTGTCTTTGGGGGACAGGGGTGACATACGGTGAAAAAACGTCACTGATCCAGACCCAGGGTTCTTAATCAGAGGGGCATGAGGGTCTGGGACCTTCCTGAAGGCATGGAAGAAATGAGTGTATAGGAATGAGTACGTTTTGTCCCCCCTGGGGAGAATATCCACAGTTTTTTGTTTTTTTGTTTTTTTATTACATCCTCAAAGGGCTCTACGCCTAACCACGGTCAGGGACTCCTACCTCCAGGCACAAGAGCGCTCTCCCCAAGGAGACTGTGAAATCCGTGTTTCACTGATCTTTTTGTTGTTGTTGTTGTTTTCTGATTTGAGAAGCAGTCGATGCTTCTGCGAAGACAGGGAAACAATGCAACAGAGGGCTGGATAGAAAAGCAGAGAACACAATTAATTGCATCTTTACTCGACACCAGATTTTCATCGAGGATACACTGCACGTCCCGGGTGCTGAGGGTACAGCAATGGTGAGGAACACAGACCCCGATGTCTTCCCTCATGGGGACCGCGGTCGGGCGGGCTGGGGGCCTGGGGGGGGGGGCGCGGTCAGACAGAAATGTGCAAGAATGACACGAATGAGTGAACTCGGAGGATATTGGGTGGCGGTGAGTGCTACAGAGAAACATGAAATAAGGGGGCCGCGGGAAGGCCTCACGGCTGAGGCGACGTCTGCAGGGAGCCCGCAGCCGGGAGGGCCGGCTCTCCGGGGAGGGCTGTCCAGTCAGAGGAAGGAGGCCAGGGGCAAGTGCAAAGGCCCTGAGGCAGGAGGCCCCAGGGCGGGGGGAGGGGGCGGTGGACGCACGTGACAGAGCTGACCTGCAACCGGAAAGCAGTGGCTTCCAGATGTTCCGCCGCGGAGCCTGATGCACAACTCCCACGGGCCCACCAACTCGGTCGGTACGTGCCGTCTGTCCCCACGGGGCGGCCCACTCTAGGGTCCCCAGCAGCCTGACCTCCACACGGCCCGGGACGTGGGCAGAGTCAGGGGTGAAGGGAAAAGTGAGGCATGGTTGTGATGGAAGATTTAGAAAATGCACACGAGTGAAAACAACACGGATCTTGGGCGCACAGGCTCACGTTTCTGTTTGGCCACGGGGGCAGGTGGAAGATTCATTATCTGGGGCTGCTAGCAGCGAGCCCTGGGTATGAGCCCATCTTCTCGCTGCTTTCGAAACAGCTGCATTGCATGGCTCTTGGCCTCCTGAGCTATTAAATGCAACCAGACATGTGATTTAAAAGAGGCTCTGCCGTCGTGATTCCGTGGTGTCATCAAAAATGCGCCGGGGTGGCTCCGTGGGTGTGGGAGGCTCATTTGCACGAAGCCCGTGGCCTCTGCGGGCTCTGTCAGCTCGCAGCCCTCCTGGGTCTGCTGGGGGCTCAGGCTGCGTGTGGGGTGGGGATTTGCCTCGGAAAAGCAGCCGGTCTGTTTTTACTTAAGTTACACGAGATCATTATTTAACAGCATGGCCACAGGGGAGAGAGCGTTTTCCTGGTTCCCGACGTGATAAAAGACCCCTTTCTTGAGGAGTAACAAGTTAGAATAAAAGGGCTGCTTGGCTGTCACTGCAAAGTGCAATTCCAGGCAGCACATAACAGAGCTCCCCCACCCCCAAAATAGTTCTAGGTATGTAGAACTAAAAGCGTGCGGAGAGAGAGAACGTTCTGGCAATCTAGAACGAGGCTTGCTTGGACTTCAAAGGTAATTTTGTGTGGCCTGAAATAATAGTTGATTTTTTTCCCCCTTCCTAACACAAATGTGCAATAGCTTTATTTATTTTTTTCAACGTTTATTTATTTTTGGGACAGAGAGAGACAGAGCATGAACGGGGGAGGGGCAGAGAGAGAGGGAGACACAGAATCGGAAACAGGCTCCAGGCTCTGAGCCGTCAGCCCAGAGCCCGACTCGGGGCTCGAACTCACAGACCGTGAGATCGAGACCTGAGCTGAAGTCGGACGCTTAACCGGCTGAGCCACCCAGGCGCCCCTGTGCAATAGCTTTAAAGAGGCCCAAGCATCAAGGCGACTTACACCATTTATTGAAATGTAACGATGGGCTGGTTCAAGTGGATACGAAAACTTTGTGCCTAAGGCAGCCCTCCCCGTACTCTCCCTCCAGAAAAAATCCTTGAAAACTCAAAGCAGTCAGGGTTGAGTGTTACTCCTTGAAGGACACCTGGAAGGCCCAATGCCAAGTGCAGTGGGTTCTTTGGCAAGTTCTAGACTTGGGCTTGGAAAACAGAATCATGGGGCTTTATCCAAAGTGTAGGTCACTAGCTCTTCGTGACTTTGGGCCCAGTCTCCGAGTGGCCACACGGAACAAACAGCAGAAGCCAACCAAAAGGACTCGAGAGATGTTTGCTTAAACATTCTGTGTGTTTTTCCTGACTGTTGGCACTAAGAGTTTACTGGCGGCTGGCAGTTTGTCGCATTTGGAAAGCATCTTCCATTCCACACAGGCCTGTTGTTCAGGTTTTGCTGCCACGGGGCAGCTTGAACCCTCTCGACTTCGTGGCCAGCAGGGTGTAGATGGGGTGTGGGCGGAACCAGATCCACGGGTTGGGTCTGGAGAGCTGTGCACGAGGACGGTTTTGTCGTCCTGGGTCCCTGCCAGTGACCAGAACAGGACATATTATGGCAACTCCATCAGATGTAGACTGTTTCCTGGGTTCGTGTACTCAGACCACACTTGGGACTTATGCTGGGCCCTGTAGTCGACTCCACCTTCCGGAAAAATACGAAAACCCAAATGGCCAAAGCAAATATTTCTATCTGCATCCTGCCTTTCCTTCCCCGTCCTCTCGTCGAGAAAATACCTGGAAGGAGACTGCACTCAACAGTCTGTAAACACCGCTCAGGGTCAGCGTCTCCTGGGCTGGTCCCTTCCTCCCGGCTGAAGCGGGGGGAAACTGGTCCTGGAAATACTCCTGACCTGCTTGGGTCTGCGGCCGAGCTCAGAGTCTGTACCCGAGCCGCCGTCTGCCACGGCCTCGGGACCAGACGCGGGTCTCCTCTGGCCTTTAGAACAGAACGGAGGAGTGTGGCAATGTCGTCTGGCAGGGTTGCAGACTGAACGTTGCAGCCTAAGGCGAGCTCCTCCGCCAGCCCCTCCACACCTGCTCCTTGCCAGCTCCCCCAGCCTGCCCGGAGTCTCTGACCTTGTAGGGTCCTCCCTCTGAGCACATGGCGGGGCCTCTGGCTCAGCCTAACCTGTGCTTTCCGGCTCCACGGACAGAGCCCTCGTGCGCACATACCTGCAGGTGGAAGGCCGGAGGAGCCCTGGCAGAGAAGGGCTCGGGGACACACCCGGCTGAGCGCTCACGTGGGCCGGGGGCCCAGACGGAGCCGTGGCGGAGAGGGGCCGCAGGCAGAGTGGAGTGGGTCGCTTTCAGGAAGCTCTTTGCGTGACTCTGGGAGCACGCCACCCTGCTTCGGGGCTCGGATGAGAAGGCGTGACAGACTCGGGAAAAGCGGCGCTCCGCTTCTGCACGGGACACTGTCCACCGCTGGGGGAGGGACACGGCCGCGGCGTCCCTGCGAGGCCCCCGATGCCTCCGGCAGCTTCTGAGTGGAAGCTCCTACAAGGAGCCAGAGGGAGAGGGAGAGTCCTGGTAGGGAGCGTGAGTGTGATCGTTCGGACTCCCCGGGCAACAGGTGCTGTGATATCTTCGCATCTTGATGTCTGTCTGTCACCGTCGTCGTCATCTCCCTTTGTCAGATCTCTATCGCACCCGTCTAGATCTATCATCCATTAGCTCTCCGTATCTATCGTATCTGTCATCTAGGCTTTGATCCGGGTCAGGCGAGGTCAGCTGCGGGCTTGCTGTCGCACGTGCGGAACGCCCGTGTGCCTTCTCTCGTTGGTACTGACCACGCGGTGACCGGTTGGGGAACACCCGTGCAACACGGCCACTAGGCCTTAGCCCTGACCGACGGAGGAAGCCCGTACCTCACAGGTGACCCTCCACCCAAGGAGGCCGTTAGAAAAGCAACCAAGGGAAGGTCGTCTCTAAAAAAGCACGCATCGCCGCACCCTGGGCGATAATGGCAGCTTTGCTGGCGGCAGCGAAGGGCAGGGCGCCCGCAGCTGGACTTTTCCCAGCCTCTTTTTTTCACATGCCACAGGAGACTCTTTGCTAGAAGAGGCCCTCAGTTGGCACCCCTCCACTGTTTACATTTGGTCATTAATTCCCAATTCCCACGAGTCCACCGGAGAGCTCTGCCGGGGGTGGCCATTCTGCTGTGCTGTTTTGTCTGGATGAAATCCATGGGCTCTTTGCTGATGTATTTTCCCTCAAGGAAAAAAAAGGAAAAGATAGCCATACGCAGGCAAAATATGTACATGGATCGTTGGGGCCGCCGCGAAGCCGGAAAAAGTGAACTAGTTCAGCTAAAACAGGAGCCAACCCAAACACCAGGCCAACACGAGCTTAGGAAATGTTGCTAAAAAGGAAAGATGTAACGCAGAAACAGAGGACTGTGCAGTCTGATGATTCTGATGGTCGTCATGAAGGGGGATCGCCTTCCGTGGAGGTCCTCCTGAGGCTTCCGGTACTGAATCTTGTCCACCCTGTCACTGATGGTGACGATCGGCGCCGTGGGCTAATGACAGCCCATCGCTCCCAATGCTCTCCTGGGAGCTCTCCTTCAGCCCTGCCTTCTCCCGGCCTGACCTCCAGATGACGTGGGGTTCTGCCGAGCAACTTCCCTCCTGGAACACCTGACTTCGGAGCTGAGCTAAGTGAGGCGGGAGGCTGGACACGAGGCCCCTGGTGTGGGGATGTGAGATTACAGTGGTCGAGATCGCGGTTCTACGTTTGGCAGCTGTGGCACAGCTTTTTGATTTCGTGGAGGCGGCTTCCTCGTGACACTTCCGGAGCCTGCAGCTCTGGTCGCGGGTTCCCGGCCCAGGGAGCGGGCCCCCAGGGGCCGCAGCAGCTGCAGCAACTTTGGTGGCCAGTTCTGCAGTCTGGCTTTGGGTGTCGGGCCTAGAAGCTTGGCTCCTGGTCTGTTTCCTCGGCTCTCCCGCTGATCCTGTAAACCGCTAGAAACCCTAAATAGATAGATCCTTCTTTGCTTAAACTGGCAGAAGCCTATCGTCTTCTCTGCGACTCTGCCCTGCTTAATGCAGAGTACAAAACACGGGTGCCATGTTCCCTCCACAATGGATAGGGGGGCAGGGACACATCTTGGGTAAGTTGCTCAATCTGAGCAGAATTTGAAGGATAAAGGAGAGCTTGTCAGCTTTTCAACCTTTCCAGTTTCAAAGAGTCTCTCCAGTCCTAATATTGATCCCCTTTGAGAACCACGGGGAACTCTCCGCCTCTTAAAACCGTGTTGGGAGTATGAGGCTGTGCCGGCGCATCTGCTGGTGACAGCGACATTCTTGGGGAGCAAGAGGGTCTGGACACGCTTGTCACAAATTTAGGTCACTGCAGTGACAAGCCAACTCTTGCCGCTAATAGGTCCTTGATGTTCAGCAGAGACACCCTGAGGATTCTGTCATAGCTCTTTCCTCTGTGTGTGCTTGGGTCGGGTGGATGCTCTCCGTCATCTTGGTCCTCAATCTTCTGGATAACACGTTATCCAGACTGAGGGAAGCAGAATGACGGCCCCTCTACCCCACCGCCTGAGATAGCCACATCCTAATCCCCGGAACTTGTGAATGCATTCTGTTTCGTGGAAGAAACTGCTAATAAACTGACCTTCAGATAAGGGGATTGTCTTGCCCTGTCTGGTTGGACCCAATGTAATCGCAAGGTGAGCGTCCCTGAAGGTGGAGGAGAGTCACAGGGGGCTGTAACTGTGGAAGATGATCAGAGATACAACATTGCTGGCTTTGAAGAAGGCTGAAAGGGGTGGTGGGCAAAGAAGTACAGGGACCTTTAGAATCTGGAAAAAGCAGGGAAATCGATTTTTCCCTAGCGCCTCCAGAACAAACGCGCCCCCGTCATCACCTCGATTTTAGCCCGGTAAGAACTGTGTCAGGCTTCTGGCCATCAGAAACGTAAGGTAGTACATTTATGTTGTTTAAGCCACCAGGTTTGAGGCGAGGTGTTACAGCAAGAGCGAAAAACTAAAATATCGACCTTAAATCACTCGTTCATGTGACTCCGTCAAACCCCAGATGAGTTCATGGCTGAGAAAATGGCCTCGGGTTTGTGGCAGCTGGAGAGGGAGATCTTGCAAACAAATGTTCTGTTTCTGAAAAGACTGGCCCATGGAAAAACCATGCTTCTGTCGACTCAGTTATGAATGCAAGAAACAATGCATAAGTCATACGTAAGAGCAAATTTCTGAACATTTATGATAGACGTTTTACATAATTCTACACAAAGCAGTCTTGTCCAGGATCCTATTTCCACGGGGTCTGTAATAAGATGAGAAGGTAACTGTCCTATGTAGAAAATTGAAGCTTGGGGGGTGCCTGGGTGGCTCAGTTGGTTAAGTGGCCGACTTCGTCTCAGGTCATGATCTCGCGGTTCACGAGTTCGAGCCCCTCGTCGGACTCTGTGCTGATAGCTCGGGGCCTGGAGCCTGCTTCGGATTCTGTGTTTCCCTCTTTCTCTGCCCCTCCCCTGCTCAGGCGCTGTGTCTCTTTCTCTCTCTCTCTCTCTCTCTCTCAAAAATAAATTAAAAAAAACATTTAAAAAATAAAAAAAAATTAAAGCCTGAATCAGTTGTAAGAGGGGAAAATATACACTTGAAGTGCCATTATGTATTGTTTCTATCAGATCTACCAAACACGTTATTAAAATTTGAATGTGCTATTTCAAGCACTGTCCAAGGACTTTGAAAGCCCATTAAAGCCATCGTGCACTCACTGTCGGGGGTGCATTCTGTTGAACATTCCTAGAAGACCGGGACCAGGTGATTCAGCTCTGGAGGGTCTCTTTAGATGCTCTGCACACAGGGCCCGAGCGCAGAAATTTAAGAAATATTTGTTGGCCAATAGCCACTCGGTTCCTGACTGCCACTTGATAAAATGCTCGTCTATGCGTCAACTCTTCAGCACTAAGGAGCTTAGTGAAGCTTCACAAGGTATTCAACTAACAAGTACCTGAGGGGGGCCTGGCGCCTGGAGGAGTCTGAGTGCCTCCTGGCACCCAGATGTGCGCCAACGCGGGCAGACTCACGGGGACCCGGGGAAGGTACTGGCTTGGGTTCGGAGGCATGACTGCTGACGGAGAAAATGAAAAGTGAGCATCGTCTCCTGGGAGTAAGAGGATAAGGCTCAGGCAGTGGCAACAGCAGGGAGCCCAGATGGCTGGGAGCCAAGACAAGAGGAGCAGGAGGGGAGATGGGGAGAGTAAGGAGGGGAGAGTGAGGAGGGGGCGGGAGGGCTGGGTTTCTACCGCACAGCTGGGCACAGCTTCTCCTCATCGAGAACCAGAGCCCTTGAGCCTCAGCCCAGGCCCCGAGGAAGAGCGGAGGAGGTGAGAACGGGGAGGAGGGGGTCATAAGACAAAAGGGTCTCAAAGGCCCACCGACCGGCTGCAGTAGAACAGGAGACACCAGAAATTCACGAGCAGGTCCTCATCTACCATATTTTATTCACTTTAGGATCCATGGGTTTTTGTTTTTTTTTTTTCCTTCCCATTTTAACATCCTGACGTAGGATTGTGTGTTACAGTTGATGGTGTTTAGTCACTACCACTAGGTGTGAACGTGGTTGTTACTCGTGGTGGCACCGACTGGACCACTGCAGGTCTTTAATGTTCCAATCAACAAAAAAGGACAGTCTGAGGAAGGAGGAAATATGAGTCCCAGGCATCGTCTAAAGTCTTTCCATGGAACTGAATTTCAATGGAAAATACCTAACACACTGTTTCTGGTAAGGTCACGAAAGCACCAGAATCACAACTTGCAGAATGGGTCGTAAGGGCTTGGGAGCAGATCCTGTAAATGATCATGGGGCACTTTCTAAGAAATGCTGTATCATAAGCTTGAGAAAAACACAGTCGAAAACTGAGTTAAAATGACCCAGAAGAATCAGACTGGCTGCAGAGAATTCCTAGGAACATTTTTAACCAGCTTAGTTCAACCATGTTTTCCTTTTTATGCTTGCACAAATACAATATTTCAGTATAGGTTTTTTTTTTTAATGTCTAAGCTCTTTCAGCAAATGTAAATTAAAAATTCTGAGAGATGAAAAGAATAGTTTAATTGCAGACATTTGTTTTTATTTCTTAATGTTCATGAAATAATGATGTATCTTATTGTGTGTTAGATTTTATGAAAACCTAACCTAGTCTCTTCAGTTGTGTTAATCTGCTATCAAACCTACCAAAGGGATTTAAATTTTTGGACATCGTTTTGTATTGCTAGAAGTCGCAATATGCTGGGTCAGTTTTTATAGACTCTTGCTGACTGCAGATGTTTGCAAGCCTATTTTATTTCTTTAAACACAGGGAGCATAGTTGTCTGATAATCTCTGCCTGACAATTCCAGTATCTAAATATCGAAGGCCTATTTGTTCTGTTTATGGTTTTGATTGTTTTTCGTTTATGATGTTTTGTTTTGTTTGTATGGTGTTTCGTTTCCTTGTGTGCTTGGTTATTTTTGACTGTGTACTGCTCATTGTCCCTATAAAAGTGTTTATGGACCTATGTCGAGAAAACATTTATCCACGAAAGGATTTGTGGTTGATTCTCCCAGGGAGGCACCCCAGGCACTCCCACTGTGGGACCATATTAAAATAAACTCATGGTATGAGGTTTTCTGTACCGCCCAGGCAACATGAAGCCATCATGCACGTCCTTATAAGAGTCAGCTAGCAACCACCACTTCTTAAGACAGTTATTGTTTTCCTTTTCTTTTTTCCTCTGCTCTGCTTAGCACCGGTCCCACAAAGCTGCCAAAGCTGAAGCCCAGGCATGCCCAGTTTGGTAAAGGACCTAGGGCAGAAGCAGCTTCAACCCTCCTGTTTGTTTCTGAGTTTCCCTTTTGCCGTAGGCTTTGGCCTGGTACTTCCTTACTATTTTGTTAGTTATCGCACGTTGTTAAGGAGATACTTTTATTTTTTTTTATTTTTTTAAATGTTTTTATTTATTTTCGAGACAGAGGGAGACAGAGCATGAGCAGGGGAGGGGCAGGGAGCGAGGGAGACACAGAATCCCAAGCAGGCTCTGGGCTCTGAGCTGTCAGCACAGAGTCCAATGCGGGGCTTGAACTCACGGACCGTGAGATCATGACCCGAGCTGAAGTCGGACGCTTAACTGACTGAGCCACCCAGGCGACCCAAGGAGATGCTTTTAATATTTAATCTAGAATGTCGGTTGTTTTCATGGGGAGAGTTGATTCAAATGACTCAACTGAAATTTCTGTAAGAAGAAATCTCTGTTACTATTATTATTTTTTCAATTTCCTTAGTCTATAGGTACTTTGGCCTTCTACATGTGGGGTGAGAATCAAAATCAGAGAAAAAGAATGAAAGAGTCAGCCCCTTTGGGGCTTAGAGAGTTGATATTACAAAACAGCAGGACTTGAAATGATTCAAATTTCCACCAGTGGTAGAATGAAAAAATAAGAGGTGTGGTCATTCACTGGAATACTATATTATACCCATGAAAATAGACAAACTACTGTTACATGCAAATCATGCAGGAATCTCATAAAAAAGGTGAGTAAAATACACCAAGTATAAGAGAATTCACACCACATGGATCCATTTAAATTTTTTAATGTTTATTTATTTATTGAGAGAGAGAGAGAGAGAGAGAGAGAGAGCATGAGTAGGGGAGGGGCAGAGACAGAGGGAGACACAGAATCCAGAGCAGGCTCCAGGCTCTGAGCTGTCAGCACAGAGCTGGACGTGGGGCTCGACCTCACGAACTACAAGATCATGACCTGAGCCGAAGTCCGACACTCAACCAACGGAGCCACCCAGGCGCCCCAACACGTGGATTCATTTAGATAAAATTTAAAAAGAGGCAAAACGAGTCTGTGATCTTAGGATCATGGTTACCTTGGGTGGTAGGGAGGGAGGAAGTGAGCAGGAAAGGGCCTGGGGGAAGAGTTCTGGGTTCTCTTCCTTGGTTGCATTTCTGTATACTAGTCTGGTTACTTTGGTGTATGAATTTTGTGAATACCTATCAAACTGTGTATTTATGACTTGTGCATGTTATGTATCTTATATTTTAATTAAACATTTCAAAGTTATAAAACATAGTTGAGTGTTGTTGGTTTTTTTCCTATGGAAGACCATATCTGTTTCATTTGGGGGATGGCTGGGTACAGTGCACTTTATTGATGGTACATGACAAAATAGGGCCCTCTAAGCTCCTCCCCTTTTCCAGGGAGTCTTCGACGGGGAAGTGTGTAGAGATCAGGAGATTCTGATTTGAGGGATGAGTTGGGGCAAGGGGCCCCTTTCTTCCTCCTCATATCTGTTCAACTTTTGGATACAGAGAAGTACAAAGTCCTTTTCCAGATGGTTTTTGGGCTCTCTGGGAGTTGACCCTAGGGTGATACAACCCTAACTCTGAAAATCAGCACCAGGGCCTCGTATCACTGGGGCAACTCGGAGCAAGTTCAGAGAGCAGTGCGAGAGAAGAGCCTCACTTTACAAACCCACTCATTATTTCATCTTTCCCAAGTGAATCTGGTCGTGTTTTATTCGTTGAAAATACAGATTTTTATTGTTTGCCTTTCTTCCTCTCTGAAGGTGGTGGTTACAGTGATCCGTCACCAAAATCCAGCCTTCGCCTCCTGGGGTGGCAAGGAGAGGTGGCTTTCTGTGCCTCCCCGCCTGTCCTAGCACTTGACCCCCCCTGCCAGCTGCTCTCCGCACTGGCTCCTTAAGAGCCCCACTGCTGGGAGGCAGCTAACAGGGCCAAGAGGAAAGGAGCTTTTGTTTCCCATTGTTCCAAGGATGGGAGGGTGTCTGGGTAGAAGGGTGGTGTTAAAAGGGAGAAAAGGACATTAAAAATTCACGTGGATGATCCATTGGCTGGCTGCTCAGGACCCAGTTTCTCTCTGCACAGAGTGCTTTGATTTATCCTTCTGTGCACGGATTGAGAGCAGCACGCGTGTGGCCCCTGCCAGGGTGATGCATGCACGTGTGCAAAGGACGAGGCTGAGAGCGGGCACCGGGGCTGACTCCCAACCCGGTTTCCCAGGCCAGGGCAGGAGGACGACCAGAATTGAGGTGATTTTAGGAAAAATGGAGCTAAATTGAAAAATCCAACAACAGAGTCACGGTGGTTTTTCATTTTTGCTGAGCAAATCTCTTTTCAAAAATGTTCTATAAACAGTGAGAGAGATTTGGAAAGGGAAATGGGAGTGTAGAGGGTGTGTTCCGGGGGGGGGGGTTGTGGCGGGGGGAGGTGGTAGGAGATAGAACCACTGACTTGATGGCAAATGTTTTCCCCATGTGTCAGGTGGAAAACAACCTTTCGAAACCTTTGAGAAAAGGTGTCTCAGGCTCCTGGCTTTCCAGCTCGGTCCTGACTCATAGACAGGGCAAGTCCAGCTTTTGAAGGGTATAAAGTTTATAAAAGCTGGACGCCCTCATTGAAAATAAGAATAATACAACACTGCTAGGGCCTCTTTCAGGACGTGGGAAAGGGCTCGAGTAAGTGAGGAACCCTGAAGATTCAGCTCCATTGGCTTTGCGGTCAAGCCTCCGTCCGCAGAACACTTTCTTTATAAAAGCAGAAAATTCTCTGCTGTGTTGTACTGCGAATAATTGTGTATAAAGTAAGCGGGGGATCCTGATGAATTTGAAGACAGGAAGTAACGTGTCATATACAGAATCACTACCGTAAGCACCTGAGACTCAGGTCTCTCTATCTGGCAACTTCTACCCATTGTGCAAACAGGAGAAATATCAAGTAGGAGATACCACGGAGAAAAAGGTCTTAGACGCTCAGCAGCCCAAATGAAAGCTGCAAAATCGAGTTCTTTGATTTTATCCAGAAGCCCTGGGATCAATATTGCTCTATGGAGTATATACTTAGTTTAGAGGCTTATGGGGACCCTGCTTAATCCTCTTTCTACTCACTTGGAATCAACTAGGATGTCTGGTTCCTTATGCCCACAGACGAGCCATGTGGGATTCTGTCCTCTTCCCCATTTCCACACTCAGCTAACTGCCCGATCTTCAAATTCGTCTCCCATCAGCCCCGCCCCTTCTGTCTCAGTCATGCACATCCTTGGCCAGACTTTTCTCACATCTCAATTATTTGAAGACCTTCCAAGAGGGGTGCCTGGGTGGCTCGGTCGGTTAAGCGTCTGGCCCTTGGTTGCAGCTCAGAGCCTGATCTCATGGTTTGTGGGTTCGAGCCCCACATCAGGCTCCATGCTGTCAGCTTGGAATTCTGCCTGTCTCTCTCTCTCTCTCAAAATAAATAAACAAACTTAGAGAAAAAAAAACAAACAAACCAAACTTCCCAATGGGTCTGTAGGTTTTAGTCTTGTATTAAGTGCTATTGGAACAAAAGGAACCAAATTTTCATTTGAAAGGAAATAAAGCCAATGGGAAATATCTGATTTAAAATTGCAAGAGAAGGGGCACCTGAGTGGCTCAGTCAGTTAAGCGTCTGACTCTTGATTTCGGCTCAGGTCATGATCTCACAGTTTGTGGGATTGAGCCCCATGTCGGGCTCTGTGCTGACAGCTTGGAGCCTGCTTGGGATTCTCTCTCCCTCTCTCTCTGTCTCTGCCCTGCTCGCTTTCTCTGTCTCTCTCTTAAAATAAAGAAATAGGGGCCCCTGGGTGGCTCGGTCGGTTAAGTGTCTTGACTACGGCTCAGGTCATGATCTCACGGTTCATGGGTTTGAGCCCTGCATTGGGCTCTGTGCTGACAGTCGGGAGTCTGCTTCAGATTCTCTGTCTCTCTCTGTCTCTCTGCCCCTCCCCTGCGCATACTCTCTCTCTCTCTCTCTCTCAAAAATAAATAAACATTAAAAAAATAAATAAAATTGCAAGAGAAGCAACACAAATGTCTATCAATATATGAATGTGGTATATCCATACAATGGAATACTATTTAGCCTTAAAGGGAAAGAAATTCTGACACAGGCTACCATATGGAAGCACCTGGAGAACATTACGTTAAGCGAAGCAAGCCGATTGCGAAAGAACAGACACTGTGCGATTCGACTCATGCAGGGTACCCGGAGGAGTCCAATTCATAGGGGCTGAAAATAGAATGGCGGTTGCCAGGGTCAGGGAGGAATGGGGAGTTGGAGTCGAATGGGGACAAAGCTTCAGTTTTGCAGGATGGAAGAGTTCCGGAGATAGATGGCACAGCAGTTGCACAACGATGTGAACGCCACTGAACAACTAAGATGCTGAAAGCGGTGAATTTCATGTTACATACATTTTACTGCGATTTCAACACTCACAAGAGAGACTTGTAGCCACAGTTCCTACGGCCTCCTGGCTGGGAGACGTTTTCCAAAAAAAAGAACTCCTCGCGGGCTCAGAACCTCCCAAATAAAACATCCTCGAACGTGCAAAATCTCAGAGACCTGCACTACTGTCTGGTCTGGGGACCTCAAATTGTGGTTGACCTTGTTTCAATTCTGAAAGATCAAAAGACTTTTTGTCTCAGATGATTGGGAAGTCACACGACACTAGAATCTGAGGTAGCCTCAGAGGCACGGGGTCCTGAGTAGGGGGCTCCAGTTCTGCATGAATAATCCAAGTGGGCAGCAGGGGAAGCCTGGTGGCTCCCAGGACCCGGCTGTGGGCCCTGAGATTTGAAAGGCCGGCAGGAGAGTCCTTTCTTTGCCGCTAATGGTGGCAGAGTGATGGTCCCTTCCTTCTCCCCCAACTATAAATCCAGGTCTGGGCTAATTGCACCCTGCCTCTCCAGCTACTTCACGGGGTTTGGAGAGGATTCCTGAGAAATGAGGTGAGAAACCCCGTGAGCCTGTTGGTAGCAGGCGCGATTCAAAAGGAGGTGCCTCTGTGGCACCCACCGACCTGGTCTCTCGTAGTCCCGTCCCACCCCTCTGAATCCGGCCAGCACAAAAGAACCGCAAAGAAGACTGAGCAGAGCGAGATCCAAAAGAGTGAAGATTCAAAACCTGAGTCCTTAAGGAACTGGTTGCTCTCTGCTGAGGCTTCTGGTGGGGGCGGGGACTGGGGGGTTAGGGATGGAACGTCCTGGGGAAGTCTGCTCATAGAGCACCAGCTCTTCGGAATGGATCACCTCCTGGGAAATGGGTCCAGGGTTTTGATGATCCTCAGAGTTAGAATTTCTATCTATTTATTTATTATTAAAATTTTCTTAATGTTTATTTATTTTTGAGAGAGAGAGAGAGAGAGAGAGAGAGAGAGACAGAGACAGTGTGAGTGGCGGAGGGGCAGATAGAGAGGGAGACAAAATGTCTGAGCTGTCAGCACAGAGCCGGATGGGGGGCTCGAACCCACAAACCATGAGATCAGGACCTGAGCTGAGGTCGGACGCTAAACCAACCGAGCCACCCAGGCACACTTAGGATTTCCATTTAAAATGATGTACTCGTGAGAAACCATCGTGGAAACCGTCATGTATATATATTTATGACACATATAACTATGCATATATATTTATATATGTGAAATATGATAAAAATGGCATACATATTTTTATTATAAAAATAAGAATAGCTTTGTAAATAATGTGAAAATGCTTCTTAGTCCAGGTCAAGGTGGGTTTTGGTTTGTTTTGGGTGTTCTTTCCTTTCTTTAAAAAAAGTTTGGGGGCGCCTGGGTGACTCAGTCGGTTAAGCGTCCGACTTCGGCTCGGGTCATGATCTCATGGTTTGTGAGTTCGAGCCCCACGTCAGGCTCTGTGCTGCTAGCCCAGAGCCTGGAGCCTGAAGAAACTTTCGAAGACACAACATACATGGGGTTACGGAGCAGGGATTAAAAGGGGAGCTCCAACCTGGGTCTTTCTTATCTCATTCTGTGTCCTGTTCTACTCACTCTCTACAGTTCAGGGACTGACCAAACAGCTTTTCCATTATTCTGAATCTGTTTTTATTTTCACCCTCACACCCCGCCCCCCCCCATCCCACTTTTGGTCATTTCACCATTGGAGAAAAGTGGGAGGTGAGGGCACACTCTGGTTTGAAAAAAACAATTACGGGATGATCCCCAAATGAGCCTTATATTTTTAAGGTAACATATTACTGTACCCCTACTCATATGTGAAGGCGTCAAAGTAGGCTCACTTAAGTCTCACTTGTCCCTCTAAGACAAAGACAGTTAACATCCGCTGAACACTTATTAGGTGCCAGTTCCAGACACGGACTTAAGTGCTTTATGTATACAGGTATGTAGAGATACTGCAGATTCAGTTCCAGACCACCGCAATAAGGAGAATATCGCAATAAAGTGAGTCTAATGAATTTTTTTGGTTTTTTAGTGCATGTATAAGTTACTTTTACACTATACTGTGGCCTATTAGGTGTGCAAAAGCATTATGTCTGAAAACTAATGCATATAAGTTGGGGCACCTGGCCGGCTCAGTCAGTGGAACGTGCAACTCTTGTGAGTTCGAGCCCCATGCTGGGTGTGGAGACTGCTTAAAAATAAAATCCTTAAAAAATGTTTTTTAAATGTATATACCTTAATTAAAAAAATGCTTTATTGCTAAAAAATGCTACCCGTCATCCGAGCTTTCCGCAAGATCACCCATCACCACACCAAACATAATAAACACTAATGAAAAAGTTTGAAATATTCTGAGCATTGCCAAAACGCGACCCAGAGCCACGCAGTGAGCCAGTGCTGTTGGAAAAATGGCGCCGAGAGACTTGCTCAAGGCAGGGTTGCCACAGGCCTCCGATTTGTAAAAAACACAATGTCTAAAAGAGCGGTAAACTGAGATGTGCCTGTATTAACCTCTTTAACTCTGGTAACCTCCTCCATGACATGGGCATGGTATTGTCCTCACCACACCTACTTTACCCCTGTGGAAACGGAGGCACAGAGGGGTTAAGTCACTCTTTACTACCCCACGTCCCTTCACACACACATAACACTGATGGTTACGGTTTTCTCTGTCTCCGCCCACAGGCGCAATACATGGCAATTGAGGTAAGGTATTCGGTGCGTGGAAGAAAGGCTCTAGGGATGTAGGGTAACCAAGACAGCTCACGCAGCCTAGCGGAAGAGACGGCGGCACATGTACCATAACAGATGGACTGAGAGGGCCTAGGAGCACGGACAAGTCCTTAGGGGGCCCCAGTGACCAGCTGGGGGCTAGGCAGGGAAGGCCGACTCACACAGACGGTAAGTTTTAGCTGGGTATGAAAACGGAATAGGACTTGCAAGGACAGTCAAGAGGGGCCAGGCCGGTCAAGATGTGAAAAAGGGCATGCCTGGCAGAGAACACAGCGTGTGCAAAAGTTTGGAGGTCTGAGAGTAGCATACATTTTCACCCAGGTCCCCTGATATTCCCGTGACAGCGATGGCTGCTTCCACAGTGACTCTGACGAGAAGGAGGAGGAGGATTTGTGGGTTGTTCTTTCTAAATGCAATGTCCCCCAGCCACCCTGGGCCTCCTTTGGATGGGGAAACCACAGGGGGTGGACTGGGGATTATGGATCAAAGGACGACAAGTGAATGATTTGATCTCCAAATGCCTCCCCGGAAAACACACGGTGGTGGAGAGTAGTTCTATGTTGAGCTGAGCATCAAAACTGGGTTATGTTTAGGCGCAGGTGTGGTTACCTGAGACAGCCCAGCTCCCTGCGGGGGACATCTGTGCTAGGCCCCCTTGGGCGCCCTTTCTCTTCACGTTCACCACGTCTGTGCTTCTCTCCATCGGGATGTACTTCCTGCATCTGTGTTTATCCACAGATGTTTCCAATGTTGTCGCTGAAATTCTTACATTCCCATGAACTTGTTTGTCAGAGGAAGCAGTTTAATCATCACACCTAGGGACACCGGGATTAACCGAAGAACAGAATGGGTTGAGGTTTGCTCGCAGCGGGGGATGGCTGATAATGGGAGGACATCCATCAGGGCCCATCTGGCACCCACTGGGAGGGGCTGGGGAGGGTGGGGAGAGATGAAATGATGGCCTGTTTTTCTCTGGAGCGGACAAGGGCCTCTATGATCTTTCCAGCAGCACAGTGGGGAAGGCGATGCCTTCCCTAAGCATTCCCCAGACCACCCCCCCCCCCGATGGGCCTCATTCTGCGGGCACCCACATTCGCTCCCAGCCCCCCGCTAGTGCAGGCCGGATGGCACAGCACTGCTCCTGGGTCCAGCTCAGGCTGCGCTGCTGAATTTTCATTGTCACCTCTGCCAGCCAAGTGAGGCCAACCCGGGCACGGCTCTGCCATTGGATTCTGACATCAGCAGATAAGCCAGGATTTCCACGCGAGCCACGAGGCCAACAAAAGCCCACTTCAGGGTTTTCCTAGCCTTCCCCACCACCGGATGTCTGTGTGCTAGGGAGAGATGAAAGGAAAGGGTAAACGAGAGAAATGCAGATTGTCCCGTGAAAAAGCAGGCGGACTGAGGGCTTTCAGTAAGGTTTTGATCAGCTCGTATTTGATTTCAGAGGCTTCCTCAGAGTACCTGCCTCTCTGTGGCAACCATGCCTTCTGTTTCCTATAGTCTGATGCTTTGACTTCTTGGGGACATGCGAATCCTGGAACCACTGCCCTTGCCTGCGTTAGCCAGTTCCTAGTGAGAGTAAGCAACTCACTTGGGAGCATACCTTTCATGTTCAAACCAGCCAATCCAGAGCCCCTTACCACCCCCCTCACTGGGCTCTTATACTCTTATCGCCTTGTCCTCATCACCGCTGAGCCAGGTACCAGACAGCAAGGGACAGCCCCTAGGGCCCAGAGGCCTGAGATTGCTCCGATTAGCCAGGCTTGAGCCCTGCATGCCCTGCCTCGTTCTTTCCTTCCCACACAGCTGCCGGCAAAGGCTGTTGCCCACATTTTCTCCTTACTCCCTCTGCCTCCTGCCTGCCCCTGGTGCCTCCCCACGGGGACCTCTCTCATGGCATGGCACGCCCCCTCTTCTAGGGAACTGTGACACACTGCCTTTTCAATGACAATCATCTGCTGGTCTGTTGGCCATACCACACCCGAATAATAATAAAGCCTATGCTTAACACACTCTGTCCCGGTATGCTGACCCGGCCAAGGGCACAGGGGACTGAGACCTGGCGCCCCTGCCATGTGGAGGCCACCCTTCTCTGCCCCCTGCTCCCACCCCTGGTCCCTATTCTCTCCCGGCAGCCGTTTGAAAATGAGAGCAAGCAGTTCTTTCCCATCCGCTAAGAAACCCAGATGAAAAGCTGAGAGAAACATAGGCTTTCTCTGCTCCCCTGTTCGGGTCACTTTGTACACCCACCTGGAGGGACCTGACAGGTCAGCCTCGTTTCAGAGCACTTGGATGGAGAAGGTGGGGCACAGACCAAGCTGTATTGCAGGCCCCCCTGGGGAACTTCTGTCTTCTGGTAACCTGGTTAATGCTCAGGTGGACTGCTCCTTCAGCAGGCCCTGAGTGACAATGAAGGATGTGATCGCATTAAAAAAATCCCTACTATGTTTTTGAAAACCTCTCTGTCAATCCCCTATTTTCTCCCATGCCTCTTGAAATCCTTTGGTCAGAGCAGAACCACCCCCTTTGCGTGTGAGATACACACTCTTCTCTCCAACACAAGGAGGCAAGGGAGGCTGGAGGGCATGACTTAATGGGTCAAGGAACAGAATAAGAACACCAATGATGTTGTGGAGGAGTTGGTCGCATTCCCGTGAGGCTGGTGATTGGTCATGAGCCATCTGAGCTGCCACTGGCCTTGAGCTCTCACTTTAGAAAGGAGGCGGAGGGACTCCTATTGCCATGGGATTGTTTGGCCCTGGCAGGTGGATGGTGGTGGGGGGCTTTCCTCAGGGGCCCACTGGGCAGTGAGTGAAATGGAAACTTCTTAATGCTCAGTCTCAGGGAGAGTGAAGGGGTTTTTAGGAGAAGCAGCCCAGGGGCAAATGGGAAGTGTCATTTGCTGTGCCTCTCCGCACTCATTGCCCTGCATCTGTGGCATTTCCCCTCCTCCTATCATCCTCCTTGTGTCCCTTGACCGTCTTTGTCTTTTTCACATTTTACCTTCAGGTGACGATGCTGTTGAACTCTGGAAAGCCAGTTTGAAAAACCATAGCCCTTACCTCAGTCGTAGAGACCGTCCTAATGACAGCCCCATTGCCACTCAGCCCAACACAAGCATTTCTGAGAGCCTGCCATATGCCGCACCTGCGCTCAATGCCAGAAATGTGGGGATGGTCAAGATGCTGCTGTCACTCTACCTCTGCTCGTGTTGGGGCAAAGAAGCTGGTGCCCAGGGAATGATCAGGTCAGCAAGGGTCCTGGAGCCAGGCCATATGTAGAATGAATGGTCAAAGGGAGTGGAGAGTTTTCCTGTGGAGGTGACATGGGGCTATATCTTCAAACATTTGAGGGCCAAGAAGGATAAGAGGGACTTGACTTGCCCTTTGTGACCTCAAAGTTGAAGACTGAGCGAAGAGGGGAGCCTTGGGAGATGCCTTTGGCAAAGAGAAGGGGCTAGGCTTTCCTGGTTAGCATGAATTCCCTGGCCCTAGAGACATCTGGAACAGAATTAGCTCAAACACTGGCTATTCAGACTGTGCTTTATTGAGGAAGAGGTTAAAAATAACTGATCAGTGACAGATATGGGATCTGCTTTATGAATCCAATACTGAAAGGGAACTTAAAAATATATTTCCATATCTTAGAAAAGTAGTGGTGTGTGTGTGTGTGTGTGTGTGTGAGAGAGAGAGAGAGAGAGAGAGAGAGAGAGAGAGAGAGATGGAGATCACAACTTTTTAGGTGGATTCTAAGGATAGACTGAAATAACTATAAACTCATATATTATGGGCTGACTTACAGTGATGGTCTGGGTGAATTTACTCCTTGACACAGTCATAAGAAATGAATCAAGATAATCAAAATTTTAAGTCTTGACCTGTAGTAAACGCTTGAGGAATTGAAATGCATTGGCTTATCCCATCTTACAGTTCAGGAAACTGATAACAAGGCACCTACAGCTTGAAGAGAATGGGCTATCTCCTGGACATGGCTGTTCTGACTTGACTCTGGGCAAACTCATGAACCTGAGATCAAGAGTCACATGCTCTATGATCTTCACAAGCCAGGCGCCCCATTTGAAGACATAGTTCTGATAAATGATGGAGCAGGAAGAGAAAGGGAAGAAGGAGGTATGGCCAGGCAGCACCACAGAGAGACTTTTGCATTAGTCAGGCGTGGGTTTGAATCCTGGCTTTTTGAAATCTGTGTGACTCTGGGTGAGCTATTGAAACTCCTTGTTGTACTTTGTGTGATTGCTAAAATACTTGCTGCCCTTTCTTACAGAGTCATCCCTGGGGAAAGAATATCCTCCTTGTCCTGTTGACATTAGGTTTGTCAGGTGACTGAGTTTGGCCAATGAGGTGGAAGAGGAAGTCACAGGAGTCCCTTATGGACAAAAGCTTGGTCCCTCTCGTCTTTCTTTATCCTCTGCGCTGGGAATGGTGACATCTCAGAGAAGGGCTGCTCTTTAAGCCCGGATTTCAGATGGAATCCACCATAGCCATATGTAACATGAGTGGGCATGTTACAACTACTTGGGTAGTTGTCAGCCACTTGAACTTGGGGGGGGGGGGTGTTTGTTCCTGCAGCATAACAGAACCACAGCTGACTGGTGTGCTCCTGACCTCAGTTCCCTCATCGGCAAAAATGCATGTGAATGAATCCGTTTGGGACGAGACATGGTGGTGGTGATGATGACGATGACGCTGCCAGTCCTCGTGATGAAAGCAAATGCGTAGTAAGCTGGTTTGGTCCTGCTGTGCCTGGTTCTAGGCGCTCTAACTGTAGTAGCTCATTTGTTCCTCATGCACCCAAACAAACACATATTAAGGGGATACTATTGTCCACATTTTGCAGCGGAAGAAACAGGCACAGAGAGACTCACGCATGTGAAGGAGGCTGGATTGTGGCAGGAAATTAATAAGTATTAGCTTTCCTCCCCTTGTTTGGATGGTGACGGTAGCTTTGATGCTTTTCCCCACCTCCCCCCTCATCCCCTACTCCCTGATTTCCTGCTCAAGAGAGTCTATGAGAGGCTTCAGGGTGATCCATGAAATTGCTAAATGATACACTCCCTCTGGAGGTCCATCAACTGTGGGACATGGGCAGATGTCACCTTCTGTGGGTCTTCCCACCCAGCCCCAGGCCTCACTGGACCTTGCCGGCGGCCGTTTGGTATGGCCAGGTGTTACGTCTTCTATCACAGGACTAACTTCTGCATAGCAAGGAGTTACAATCCATGATCTCATGATTGGCTTCAGCCAGCACTGTCCCGCCACCACCTACGTGGCCTGATTGCCCCGGGGTTTGTTTTAGTTGAATGAAATGAACTCACCTTAGTGGGACATTCAAATCATTTGCAGAAGACACGGCTTGGGAATTTTGATTTTGGAAGGTGAGTTGTGGAGTTGTGAGTTGCAGAAACTAAATATGATGATAACAAATCACGTGAGGCCAGTTGGAAGGGGCCTTCCGGGTCCCCTGCTCAAATCTGAGCTGGGATGATCCCCCCCAAATGTGCTCCTCTCGTCTCCAGCATGTTCTAGAAGATGCCACCTCCTTTCACCCATCTGAAACCTGGGACCCCTTCTTGACATCCTTTTCTAGCCCCTCTACATGCAAGCCACCACCACGTGCTAGTCCTATTCATTCCACCTCAGACATTTCGTCCTTCTGTCTCATTGGGTCTAAGCTCTGCTCTCTCCTCACTTCCTGTAATAGCTTCCTGAGGTTTCCTGGCATTCAGACCATCCTCCCGCCAGCGGCAGACGTGATCCAGAAGCCCTATCATAGTCCAGAAGGCTCAGTGTGGCCTAACCTCTGAGCCTCGCTCCAGTCTACCTTGCGCCTTTGTCCCTTTGTCCCTTGAGTGACCACACTCCTACTACCCAGGTTTCTGTCATTCCCTCCAAATGCCAAGGTGTCCTCACCTTGGGGCTTTGCACATCTCTTCCTTTAGCCCTTCCCTATTCTTCCCCCACATGTCAGGTCGAATGTCCCCTCCTCAAAAATGTCTTCCCTAACCCTACCCGCTGTCAAAACCCGGTTCTCCTGTCCAAGCTTTCACTGCACCCTTTGTCAACTTCCTTGAAGACACGAGGCGCATGTCTTTCCTTACTGGATGACCGTGTATATACTGGTGTCCTGACACAGAGGCCGTGGCTCATGGCGTATGACGATTTGCACAGGGAAAGGATGGTTCTCAGGGAGCAGTACGTGTGAGAGAACACTGAGGTGGAAGAATAATCAGGATACCTCACCCTTCAAGTAATGGCTGTGAGCAGGGTCATACAGAGACTACATAGGTGAGTTGTGTGGACGTAATTGCAAGGAGACATAGACCAGTTAGGAGGAACCTGTTGTCGTTTGGGTAAGTGGCAGAGAAGACCTGGGGGGGAGGGGGCATCAGGGGACATGCCAAGAAAAGGCATGTTTCCTATGGGTTGAGTGAAATAGCAGTGAGAGATTCAAGGGGAAATAGCCCCCGGGCACAGGAGGAAGGAGAAGCTGGGCATGGAAAACAGGACAGAACGGAAGCCTAGGATTGAGAGGACTTTTAAAAATCACTCTGAGGTTAAATTTGTTCATGAGCTTAGAAACTTTCTCACTACATCATTTGCAACTTTTTCTTTACTTTGGGCTTTTTTTTTTTAAGTTTATTTATTTATTTTGAGTGAGAGAGAGAGAGAGAGAGCGTGCAAGCAGGGTAGAGGCAGAGAAGAGAAGGAGAGAGAGAGAATCCCAAACAGGCCCGGTGCTGACAGCTCGGAGCCTGGAACCTGCTTCGGATTCTGTGTCTCCCTCTCTCTCTGCTCTTTCCCCCTCACGCTCCGTCTCTGTCTCCGTCTCAAAAATAAACATTAAAAAAAAGAAAAAAGAGACGAAAAATTCACTTTGTAACTCATCAAACGGTGGTACGCCAGTGAAAACGCGTGGCCAGGAGAAAGAACCAGGGTGGGCTCACAGGCCCAGAGAGCAGCTTCCCAAGATCTCAAACAGATCTGCCCTCAGCAGCCCTCCTTCAACTTGGAGATTCTTCTCCCTAGTTTGTGTGTCTCATGAATTCCTCCTTCTCGAAGTCACCCTTCTCTGAGAAATCTTCCCGCCCCCTTTGGGCACACAGGTGTCCCCTCCTCTGTGCTAGGACCCAGCCCAAATGCCTCCAGTGAAGCATCTACCTGACTCCTTTGTAATGTCCCCTTGTCCACAGACATACCTGTGCCTGCGTGTATGGTCTCCATTTATTAGCTTGGTGGTCTCAGTGGGAATTCTTCTGGTTCCCAGCCCCGCATCCACCCGTTCAAGCTGGTCACCGTGCTGGCTGCATTTATTCATTCATTCGACAAATATACAGTGAGCTCCTACTATGTGCCAGGCACTGTTCTAAGGGCTGAGAACATAGCTGTGGACAAAACAGGCAGAGTGCCTGCCTTCATGGGGTTTTACTGGGGAGAGGCAGACACTGAGTATGTCTACAGACATATGATCTATCAGGCCCCGGGTGGGGGAGTAGACAAGGGGCCGTTCTGCCCTCCTCAGAAGTGGGGGTCAAGCAGAAACCTCGCTGCTGGTACCTCCAGGAAGGGATATTTGAGAGAAAGTGGTGGGTTCTTTTTTAATCGGGGGGAAAACTCTCTAAGGTAACACATAACCCAAAACATTGGTCTTTTCCCGCAAAGAGGTAGAAGAACCCTCTAGCGGGTATTGCCAGGCAGCGGATCCTCCTTGACATCAGCTGAAAGGAACAGCTGCTGTATCAGGGGCAGCTAACGAAGACTCTGCCTTCAAGACCGGTAACTGTGATGTCCTTTCTGATGCTGCGTACGATTTGCCTGATGCGTTGGCGTGGGTCAGAGAGGAGAGGGGAAACAGAGAAGGAGCCAAGGACCGGAAGCAAGAAATAAAGAAGACCCGGAAATGCCCAGACAGGGAGATTTCCTTCAGCCCACTTGGCGAAGAGTGGCACCAGTGCCCTTAGGGAGGGATTAAACGTAATGCTTGTGTGTGCTATTCGCATGGATAATTTATACTTACGATAACAGTGCATATTTCGTTTTCTAGCGTGGTTTGGCTGTCCCCCCCCAATAAGCCTCTCGTTTATATTTGATACGGAATCAAATGTAACACATGTATCTAACAAAGGAGTTGGATCTGAGCTGTATCAAGAACGCTTACAATTTCAATTACAAGAAGACAAATGATCCATTATTTATTTATTTGTATATATATATTTTTAACATTTATTTTTGAATAAGTGGGGGAGGAGCAGGGGGGTTGGACACAGAATCTGAAGCAGGCTCCAGGCTCTGAGCTGTCAGCACAGAGCCCGACGTGGGGCTCGACTTCCCGGATCCCGAGATCGTGACCTGAGCCAAAGTTGGATGTCTAACCGACTGAGCCACCCAGGCGACCATGATCCTTTTTTTTTTTTTTTTAAACAGGCAAAGATTTGAACACACTTTACCAAAGAAGACTCACGGGTGGCAAAAGAAGGCAAAGATATTCAACATCAGTAGTCATTTGGAAAATGCAAACTAAAATCACGATGAGAAATCACGACCCATGTATGAGAGAAGCTAACACTTCGAAAACGAATCATACCAAGCGCTGGCAAGGACGCGGGGAAACATGAATTCTTCCACACTGCTGGTAGGAACGGAAAATGGTACCACTACTTTAGAAAATAGCCCGACAGTTTCTTAAAAGTTAACTATACACCCACTATATGATCCGGCCATTTCACTTCTAGGTGTCTGCATACTCAACAGGAACGAAAGCATACGTCCACTCAAAGACTTGAATGTGAATATTCATAGCGGCTTCATTGTACTAGCCCCAAACCGGAAACAACCCAAATGTCCTTCAACAGATGACCGGTTCAACAAATTATGGTATATCAAACGCAATTGAACACTCACAAATCAAAGGAATAAGCTATTGACATATCCAATACGATGGATGGATTTCAAAGTAATTATGCAGAATGGAAGAAGCCAGACCAAAGGAGGGCCGACTACGTTTCCACTTCGGAAAAATGCAAACTAATGTGTAGTGACAAAAACAGATCAATGATTGCCTGGGGAGGGGTGGGAGGGGGGCAGGAAGGAGGGATTACAAAGGGCACGAGGAAACTTGAAAGTCATGGTTATGTTCACTATCTTGATTGCAGTGAGAGTTCCGGAAGTGTACACAAAGGTCAAAATTCATCAAATCGTACGCTTCAAATGCGTGCGGGTTATTTTATACAATCAAAAAGCCATTTTTTAAAAATCATGTGTAAAACGTGGGGGTGGGGTGAGGAATAATAGCACTTGAATGGAAGGAAGCAAGCCATATTTGTCTTTAAAGTTCCAACACCCCAAGGTGTCGGCTGGGCGTCCGACTTTGGCTCAGGTCGTGATCTCACGGTCCACGAGTTCGAGCCCCGCATCAGGCTCTGTGCTGACAGCTCGGAGCCTGGAGCCTGCTTCAGATTCTGTGTCTCCCTCTTTCTCTGCCCCTCCCCCGCTCATGCTCTGTCTTTCTATCGAACAATGAATAAACGTTAAAAAATTTTTTTTAAATAAAAAATAAAGTTCCGACACCCCAGAATGACTGGGCGGCCCTGTTAAGTGGCACCCTGCAGGGTGATGTCTAGGCAGCCCTGTTTCTTCTGGGGATGCCTTCAGGAACTTGAACACTCCCATTAATCGTCCCACATTGGACTTCGGTGCATGGTATAGCTTTGATGTTCCTGGCTGTCCGCGGAGTGAGCAGGGCTGGAGGCTTCGACACCTTGTATTTATGAATGCGTGTTCTACATGTTCACTTCTGTCACTGCGAAGATTTATAGCTGAGATGCAGGTTTAGAAGCAGGGAGAGGTACGAATTCAGGCAACAGTGTTCTGGAATAAGAAGCAATTAGGCATCTAACTCTTGCAGGATGTTTCCATGAACGTCCCATGCACAAGAGTGACATATGGAGAGAACGGATGCCCAGGAGTTTTACACTGAAGCAGATCGCTTCAAAAAAGGCAGTTGATAGGATAGTGCTAGCTGGGGGAAGCGTGAGGGCTGGCTCGGGTCCCCCCGTTTGGCTGGGTTTTTTTTTTGCTGCACAAGAAGTAAATGCCATTACTCTCTCTCTCTCTCTCTCTCTCTCTCTCAATGTGTATTTATTTATTTTGAGAGAGAAGGAGCACAGAAGAGGGGCAGAGAGAGAGAATCCCAAGCAGCTTCTGTGCCGTCAGCATGGAGCCCTCCCTGTGTGGGGCTCTATCCCACCAACCCGTGAGATCACAACCTGAGCCGAAACCAAGACTTGGACGCTCAACCAACCGAGCCACTCAGGTGCCCCGAATACTATCACTCTCTTCAACCTCAGTTCTCCCGTCTGTAAAATGGCCGTGATATCTGCCTGGGTGGCTTAAACAACAGGATTTATTGTCTCACAGCCCTGGAGGCTGGACCTCCAAGAGGAAGGTGTCATCAGGGTTGGTTTCCTTCAAGGGCCTCTCTCCTTGGCTTGCAGATGGCCGTCTTCTCCCTGTGCCCTTACATGGTTGCCCCTCTGTGTGTCTGTGTCCTAATCTCCTCTTCTTATAAGGACACCAGTCATTTTGGATGAGGGCCCACCCCAATGACCTCATGTTAACTTAACTGCTTCTTTAAAGGCCTTGTCTCCAAATATAGTCACATCTGGAGGTACTGGGGGTTTAGGGCTTCGACCTATGAATGTGAGAGGACACAACCGAGACCATAGTGGACAGACAGGCAACAGTGATGAGAATCTAATCACTAGGTCGTTTCAGCCCAACTTCTATTGGAAAATGGATAGTATCAAGCACAGCAGAGCCAGTACAAGGGGCCAAGGGTCACGGGAGTCCACGGAGGAGGCCATCCATCATCAGGTACGTCTCCCTGATTTGCATTTCTCTTTTTCCCCTCTTTTCTGTGGTGAGCCACCAAGTCAATGGTAGAGTGTGGAAGTCTGGGACACCACCCATGAGAACACTTATTAACCAAGTGGACCTCAGTTCCTGGAGACTTGTCTCTTCCTGGCGCCCTCCCCTTCCCCGAAGCGGGCCGCGGCAAGCTGCAGGGGGGTGACGCTGAGACGGATGGGCAGAATGGAAACTCAAGGGCAGGGCTGTGAACACTGTCTTGGGGAAATTTGTGTGATGCAGGCCAGGGGGTGACTTTATTCTTTGGGTTTTAATTATAAGCGGCGATGAGTGATTTAGGAGGGGGTTGCTCCAGGGCGGTCCTTGTTTCAATAAAAGGACGCCTTGGAATATTGTTGCCTGTGTTGTGGCCCTAGTGCAGCATCTCCAGATGAGGTGGGGGTGGAGGAAGGTTGGACCGGGGCCAGGCAAGTGACCCCTCTGGGGCCAATGTTTCTGATCTGATCTCGAGTTTGTAAAGTGACTGCTTGAGGCCCAGCAGGGAGCTGGGTGACAGTTAGGCTTTTCTGGAACCTGCCTTTCGTTCTCGGAGCAGAAGTGCCCCCAGGCAGTGAGATAGCAGAGGCAGCTTCCTCTCCATGCCGTTCACGCGGCGCCAGCAGGGAGCTCATGCCACTGGGGGACAAGACAAAGGACAGCGGACACCTGTGGGTCAGCTCAGACACACCCAGGTGACCTGGCAGGGACACCTGCCTCGCACGGTAACCAAGGCAGGGCCAAGGGCACAGGATACATGGGCCTGCGGGCAGGTGCATCAGTAGCCTGAGTCAGGACAGGCATCAATTTCCTCTGGGCACATCCTTAATCACCGGCGATAACTTCCTGCGTCGCTCATCACAAAGGCCTGTGGCCAGAGTGCCTCAAGTCGGAGGTCTTCGAGATTACAATGGACCCCTGTTGGCTTTCACTTTCAAGTTTTTGCCGGTATATCACACAGTCAGTTGTTGCTTTATTTGTTTCCCCCCCCCCCCCCACTCTTTACGCTAGGGTCCAGCCACAAGGGCCCCTGAAATTTGTGCAGAAGTTTGCATGTGTGTTGAATATGTGGGGAGGCATGTTTCTGGGAAGCCAGTGTGCACTGAGGTACCAATGACTCCCCACCGTGTCCTACACAGAACAGAACCAACACAGGTTGATGGGAGGGGTGGGGAATCATGTTAGTCATCCCAGGAACCAACAGTAGCATCTATTTCTGAAGCTTCATAATTTACACTTATCACCAACTTAGATCAAGGTGTCGGTAGGGTTGGTTTCTTCTGAGGGCCGGGAGGGAGAATTTGTTCCAGGCCCTTCTCGTAGCTCCTCCTAGCCCCAGGCGTTTCTTGGCTTATAGATGGCATTCTTCCTGTTTCTTCATATTGCTTGTTCTTGTATGCATCGGTTTCTGTGCCTGAATTTTCCCTTCTTAGAAGGAAACCAGTCACACCAGAGTAGGGTCCTCCCTACTGGTCTCATCTTAAATCTGTCATCTGTAAAGACCCCATCTCCAAATAAGGTCACAATCTCAGGTACTGAGCATAGAGTTCAACATCTTTTGGGGGGACACAATTCAACCCATAAGAGCCCCTCTCTATATCACTACCATCATCACCGTGCCTATTCATGAGCCAATGATGTTGAATGCTGATGCCTGAGTTGTCTGTCCGGCCCTGTGTAGCCTCTCCTATGCATTCTGAAGGCGTCCCTGCCTGGCCTGTTTGTGTTGATCCAATCACGTGATCTATCACTGGGCACCCCAGACTGACCTGATCTTGAAGACGCACGGGGACATCTGCTAAGGAAGTCAAGGCTCTTCGCAAACTGCTACCAGCCTTTATGAGAAAAATATCTGGCTGTTCCAGAAGGAGACTGGGAATTCATCTCTCCTATCTTGTTCATGTGCTTCTACTAATACTATTCCCTCACTCTTCTGGAACACCCTTCTCTGTTCCTTTTCTGTCTATGCCCCACACCAGCCCAATCTGTCCCAGTACCTCAAAACTCACCTAATCTGCCCCTCTCTGTGGATTCTTTTTGGGTCCACAAACTGGATGTGACTCTGAGTCTTTCACTGGACCTTGGACCTCTTGCCTGGAGTACGCATTTGAACTTTAGCTCATGTCTTTCAGTCCCAGTCCAGCAGAGGATAAGGTTGGTGCCTCTGGGACCTTTCCTCGCCCGCATTGTCTGGTGGGGTCGCTCTGAAGCGGAAGGACCACACATCCTGGTAAGTGGGCCTGACGCTTCACATGGTGGCCTGGACTTGATTCTGCCATCCCGGGGATCTTCCTACAATCAGCCGAGCATCCTGATTCTCTATAGGGAATCACAGACACCTTGAGCAAGAGTTCTTACCTTCCAGCCCACCCCAAGGCAAACCTTCTGGGGGGATGAAAAGCTTCTTTCAACGTAGCTGAGTTGCCTGGTTCGGCCTCAAACCTCCACTGCTCTATGACACTTGTGGCCCGGTCATTTGCATGGTGCATGGTGTTCCGGACTGGTTTCCGCAGCGAATAGGTACGTGCAGCATTAGGGTTACGGGCTCTGTGGACAGCATGTTTATGGGCAGAATCTTCACCATACTTCACTTTTAAGAAAATGGTCTTGTTGAAAGGATGATACAGACATATTCTCCCAGAGTTCCTGGCATTGTCAAGCTTTGTGCCACTGCTTGCTCTGTCCCTTTGCCTAGAGTGTCCCTTCCCCTCCACTTAGCCTGGCAGATTCCTCATCCTTCGAGGACCATCTCATCGTTTCTTCTACAAGCAGACTCTCCTGATTCGCCCTCACCGTCTCCTACAACTCCAGCCAGAGGAATTCTTTCCACCAATGGGCTCCCTCACTGCTTTGTGAGAACCTCTGTTAATACACCTGTGTGGCGAAGCCCCACGGCTTCGCTTTTGTCTCCACCTCTCTGGGCAGGTTCTGGTGCTCAAGGCTGTTCTATTTACTTTAAATAGTCCCAGCTCTCCTTTGTTCGCAAAGTCAAGACAAAGGTATCACGTTTTATTGAAGTACAGGCAGGACTTTGGACCAAATGCAGAGACATCACAGTGACCAGTGCCAGTGAAGGGACAACACTCGTGGCCAGTTGCCCTCGGCATCCAGGTCAGACACGTCACAACCAGGACGCCTGAGAACTCTCTGGAGGCCAGACCTGGAGGGCCCCACAGTTGAAAGATAAGCCTCAGGTCGGACTAACTGGAGAGGACAGGCAGATGGCAAAGTGAAACAAGGGACATGAAATGGCTCTGGAGGTGATTTTCCAGTGCTGGGTCACTTTTTTATTGCTCAAGTGTCATTTCCCTGAAGAACTGGAGGTGACTGTGGCAGTGAAAATTGTCTTTTTTAACACCTGTCTTGGCAAAACAGAATGATGACTACCCAAGAATTCCAGAAAGCTGGGGAGGCCTGTGGCAGACAATCCCTGTCATATAAACTTATCCGGTATCCCCAGTATTTACTGCTACTCCTACTATTGTTATTATTATTATATTATCATCTCCCACTATCAGGCATAGCCCGGAACCTGTGAGCAGGGTGTCAGGCTGGGCTCTCAGCACCCATGAACTCGAAGACAGCCCCTACCTGTAAGGACTTACGGTTTAATGGGGGACATAAGCCCACGTAGGCCTGGAGGAGCTCACCATACGGAGTGGCATGTGATCATGTTCAAGGATACCCACAACACGTGTCCTATGAAGATATGAGAAAATTCACCCTACGGGAACCTCTGGTGACCAGCCCCGGGGTCCCTGCTCTCACCATACCGGTTGGTTCCACTTTTGTCATTTTTATAGACTGGGGCTCTGCGTATTGTTTATTTTAGAGAAAAGGCTCTGCTTTTACAACAAGAACTGAAAAAGCAAACAAACAAAAGCCCTAGAATCCATTGGGCCCAAGCTCTTTATTTCCCAGGTGAAGAAACATAAGTTCCTAGAGGTCTAATGGGCCGTCCTGTATCACATAGCTGCTTATCTAGAAGGTGGCAAACCCAGGCCAGACCTAGGTCTCCTCATAGTTTTTATCTGTTTCTCTACATTTGTGTCATATGTGTCCTTTCCTTTTGGCTGGGGGACTCACGCTGTCTTTTCACCTGTGTTGAACACCTGGGTAGAGAAATGTTCATTCTCCTCTGCACAGCAGGCAGCATGGTCTCTGCCTCGAACTTTCAGGAACCTAATCTTTCGTCATCAAACGAACATCTGCGGCGCACCCAGCCCAGTGCCTCCAGGTAGCAGAAATAGCCGACACATGTAGGAAAGGGCAGGGATGCTATCTGAATCTTCACCGTCTGAATTCAATGTTCTTATTGGATTCCCAAAGCACTGTTTCTATAATTTGTATTCCACTAAGCCCCAAAGCCGGTTAAATACGGTTGGGAAATACTTCTTACCTTGCCCCCCTCTTGGAAGTCCTGCCGTAAAGGATCATGTTGGATGGTTGATCTGGAGATACTCAATACTTCCGCTTGCCCCTGCTCTTATTTTTAGGGAGCCCGCCTTGCCCTCTTGCAAGACAATCCCTCCCACTACCTCTGCGCAGTATGAAGTGGGTCCCGTGGTTGCCTACCCCCTAGCTGATTAGTCCCAGGTACTCAAGCTGAGCCAATCAGTCTCAACCTTCTGCCACTGTGTTTTTTTTTTAAATGTTTATTTACTTTTGAAGGAGAGAGAGACAGAGCATGAGCAAGGGAGGGGCAGAGAGGGAGGGAGACACAGAATCCGAAGCAGGGTCCAGACTCTGAGCTGTCAGCACAGAGCCCGACGCGGGGCTCGAGCCCACGAACCGTGAGATCATGATCTGAGCAGAAGTGGGAGGCCCCACAGTCTGAGCCACCCAGGCGCCCCCTGACACTGTTTTTTGTTTTGTTTTATTTTTTAGATTTAGAAAACCTGACTGACTTAGTTTGGGTTCTGGAGCTATAAAGTAACCGTGCCCTGGGAACTGAAGCTTCCATGTTGAGCAGCCATTTTGGAGCTATTTGCAATAATGAGCAAGAAGAAAGACTTGGCCTCTAGGGAGAAAAAGAGAATGGAGTAAATTTGCAGAGAAAATACAAGGCAAGAAACCACATGAGGATTGTGACATCACAAAATGGTGACGTAGGTAACTTCAAACCGTCAGACCACCACAGAAACATCAAAAAACAAGCAGAAACTGCCAGAACCACCTCTGTCAGGACTCCGGAAAACAGTCAAAAGTCTATGGCAACCGAGTAAGTGCTGAATCAAGAAAAAAGCAACTCCAAGATAGTAGGAAAGATTTATGGCATTTTACTTGCCCTTGTCTGACTTCTCCCTGCCTGGCAGGGGGGTCTTGAAGATGGTGGCCATGTTCCCAGTGTGGGACCCTGGTCCCTGGCTCTGGAAGGAGCTGAGCAGACTATATTTGCAAATTATTGTGGATGTCTGTTCTAACCCGTCTGGGGATACCTGAAGAACAGACACAAGAGAAATAACCTGTTTCACCTCAATCAAACTTTCGCCCAGAGTAGCAGCAGGCATTGCCCGAAAACACTGCAAGATGAACTAACAACCCACAGATGCTTGGGCAAAAGATTACAGTGGAAACATACAATAGACTGCTTGATACATAACCTAGACTGACTCAGACCCGGGAGCGAAACAGCTCCTAGCGTTTCAGGAAATCTCTGAAAATACTAGTTGCATGAAACTAAGGAACAGAGACTCCAGTGGCCACACATGGCAAGGAATATGGAATCAGAGTCTGCAAAACTAGCTGGGGAAAGTTTCTAAACAAATAGACTACTATCGTCTTCAAAATGAAAAACAAACCAACCAACCCAAACCAGAAAACCTTAGGGAACTGAGAGAATCGGATTTCCATATTTACTACTTTATACAATTCAAGTGTCCAGATTTCAGCAAAAAAATCGTAAGGCATTTGAAGAAACAGGAACATATGGCACATGCAAGGGAACAAAATAAATTGACAGGGACCCCGAATAGCCAAAACGATCTTGAAAAAGAACAAAGTCTTATACCACCTGATTTTAAAGCAAATGACAAAGCTATAATAATGAAAACAGGGTGGTACCCACACAAAAACAGACATAGAGACCAATGGAACAGAATAGAAAGCCCAGAAATGAACGCTTGCAGATATGCTCCATTGATTTTTGACAAGTGTGCCAAAACCATTCAATGGAGAGAGGAAATTTTTTCAGCAAATGATACCAGGAAAAATGGGTATTCACATGCAAGAGAATGAATTTGGACACTGACCTCAAACCATTTGCAAAAATTAACTCAAGGGCGCCCAAGTGGCTCAGTCAGTTGAGCATCCAACTTTGGCTCAGGTCACGATCTCATGGCTTCTGAGTCCGAGCCCCGCGTCGGGCTCTGTGCTGATGGCTCAGAATCCGGATCCTGCTTCGGATTCTGTCTCTCTCTCTCTGTCTGCCCCTCTCCCACTTGCGCTCTATCTCTCTCTCTCTCCCAAAAATAAATGAACATTAAAAAATTGAACAAAAAAACCCAAAAATTAACTCAGAATGGTTAATGGATCTAAATGCACATATGAGCTGAAGCCCCAAAACTCTTAAAAGAAAACAGGGAGAGATCTTCATGACTTTGGATTTGGCAATGGATTCTTAGATATGACACCAAAAGCACAAGCAACAAAGGAAAAAAAAAGAGATAAATTGAATTTCATCAAAATTAAAGCTTTTTTTTTTTTTTTGCATCAAAGGACATTATCAAGAAAGTGGAAAAACAACATACAGAAAGGTAAAAATTTTGCAAAACACCTATCTGATAAAGGTTTAATATCCAGAACACCCCACAACTCAACAACAAGAACAAAAACAAACAACGCACGTTAAAAACAAATGCACAAAGGGCTAAATAGCCATTTTTACCAGAGGATAAATATGTATGGTCACTAAGCACAGGAGAAAGTACTCAGAATTACTAGCCATAGCCAATCAGCATGTGAAAAGGTACTCAGCATTTCTAACCATTAGGAAAATGCAAGTCAAAACCACAATGATATGCCGCTTCATACCTACTAGGTTGGCTCTATTGAAAAAAATAAAAAATAAAAAAATAAAAATAAATTAAAAAAAAAAAAGGCAGAAACAGAAAACAGGTGTTAGCCAGGCTGCGGGGCAATTTGAACCCCTGTCCATTACTGGTGTGGATACAAAATGGCACACTCACTGTGGAAAACAGTATGACCGTTCCTCAAAAAGCTGCATGTAGAATTCCACTGCTGGGTATCTACCTCAAAGAATTGAAAACAAGGATTTGGACATACTTGTGCCAGTGGTCGTAGAGTATTCTGCACAGTAGCTGTGGGGTTACTGCATAGCGGTAAAGAGTTGCTGCTCAGGGTAACGAAAAGGTTTGGCGAAAACATGGTGGTAATTGTTGCACCACACAGGGAATGTAACTAACGGCCCTGGACCGTGTGCTTACTAACGTGACAAATAGTGTGCTCTCTCTATATTTTAGCTCAACAAAAAATTCTGAAGAAGCAGTCCCACAGACAGCTAGTATGGTAAATAGCATTAAATTTAAAACACAACGACCACATGGCCTCTGAGAAGGTGAGTTCTCAGTTCTGGAAAACTTTCAGTTCCTCCTTCCGGTCCCTCAGGGGCTTGTCGCTACTTCCGGGGTCTACAAGACACCCCCATTGCTCAACTGATGTTAGTTTGAACTTGAGCTTCCTCCAACAGGTTCCTGTTTTTGTGACCACATGATCCCTGATTTGGAGTGACTTCCATTAATCTGGTGGCCTCTATAAGCATTTGTCCACGGGGTCCCTGACACCTGCTAACACTCACCGGCTCCCCAGAAACATCTGGAAGAGGTACTGCCTGGTTGTGTATAACGTTTCAAGATATAGCTTATCATCACAATGTTGTAGAACAGGGGTGGCTCGGTCAGTTAAGTCTCCGACTTCAGCTCAGGTCATGATCTCGCGTTAGTTCGAGCCCCACGTCCAGCTCTGTGCTGACAGCTCAGAGCCTGGAGCCTGCTTCCGATTCTGTGTCTCCCCCTCTCTCTGCCCCTCCCCTGCTCATGCTCTGTCTCTCCCTGTTTCAAAAATAAATAAAAGCATTAAAAAAAATTAGAAAAAAAAAAAAGAATGTTGTAGAACATAGTATTGACGTCTCACCTGGAAGTTGTTAAAAAGCTTTTTAAAAACTAATTCTGCAAAATAACTATAAATTATACATTATAATTTCTTCTAGAGCCATAAACCACTTAGAGTACTGAATTCTGGGTTTATGTATGTCTACTTTTTTTTTTTTTACCGGCTGTATACTGCATTTTATTTCTAGCTTTCTCAGAAATCACCTTAATTTTAAGCACCCTAAACGGTCCACTCTCAAGCACAACACATGTAGCATTTTTCACAGCATGACACCTCCTTTTTTTTTTTTTTGGTTTATTGTTTAATTTTATTTTTTATTTTTGAAAATTTACAATCAAATTAGTTAGCATATAGTGCAACAATGATTTCAGGAGTGGATTCCTTAGTGCCCCTTACCCATTTAGCCCAACCCCTCTCCCACAACCCCCTCCAGTAACCCTCAGTTTCTTCTCCATATTTATGAGTCTCTTCTGTTTTGTCCCCCTCCCTGTTTTTATATTCTTTTTGCTTCCCTTCCCTTATGTTCATCTGTTTTGTATATTAAAGTCCTCATATGAGGGACGCCTGGGTGGCTCAGTCGGTTAAGCGTCCGACTCCGGCTCAGGTCATGATCTCACAGCTCGTGAGTTCAAGCCCCGCGTCGGGCTCTGTGCTGACAGCTCAGAGCCTGGAGCCTGCTTCACATTCTGTGTCTCCCTCTCTCTCTGCCCCTTCCCTGCTCATGCTGTGTCTCTCTCTGTCTCAAAAAATATAAATAAACATTAAAAAATAAATAAATAAATAAATAAAGTCCTCATATGAGTGAAGTCATATGATTTTTGTCTTTCTCTGACTGACTAATTTCACTTAGCATAATACCCTCCAGTTCCACCCATGTAGTTGCAAATGGCAAGATTTCACTCTTTTTGATTGCCAAGTAATACTCCATTGTATGTATATACCACATCTTCTTTATCCATTCATCCATCGATGGACATTTGGGCTCTTTCCATTCTTTGGCTATTGTTGAGAGTGCTGCTATAAACATTGGGGTGCATGTGCCCCTTTGAAACAGCACCCCTGTATCCCCTGAATAAATACCTAGTAGTGCAATTGCTAGGGTGTAGGATAGTTCTATTTTTAGTTTTTTGAGGAACCTCCATACTGTTTTCCAGAGTGGCTGCACCAGCTTGCATTCCCAAGCATGACACTTTCTTTAATTTAATTTTATTAATTAATTAATTAATTTTTAAAAATTTCCTTGTTTGACATATGCTGCCCACCCCAAGCCAGAGTGTAAGCCTCAGGAGGCCAGGAGCCCTGTGATCTCATTCACCCTGATATTATTCCCAGCTCTTGGGCACCAGGCCCTCAATAAATATCTGTTGAATGAGTGAATGACACCTCCCTGATCTGTCCCTCCTATCAGCTTTCCCAAGGTCTAGCAACCTACAAGTCCTCTAAGGTAGTTTCCAAACCACAGACGTGGCTCTATTTCTTGGCTCTGTCACAGACCTGGCTGCGGGATAGTTTTATGGCCACACTTTTTCTCTCTTTCTTTGAACCGCTTGGCCCTGCGCTTTGGGGGCCATCTCTCACATTTAGCCCATTCGGCGAACAGCTCCTTTTGTTGTCCCTCAGAAAAACATGCTCTGCTCGGGGATGGCAACCAAACCTTTGCCTGCTAGGCCTTCAGAACTTTTTGTGCCCGTGGGGATGAGGAGGGAGCCATGGCGACCTGCTCCATTTGGTGTCACACGTTGCACTCGGAAGGTCATCTGGCATGGTGCAGAGATGCAGGGGTGGGCGAGGGAAGGAGCGCAACAAGCTGGCGTGCCTTTGTTGCCTCCACTGAACAGTATGTGGGGTCTTGGCGAAGGGAGGCGCTCAGTAAGACACCATCTGCTAGGAAAACTATGGATGCCTGATGTTATAGGTTCTACTCTCAGCGGCACCATCGCTAGGTGTGCTAACTTAGAAAAGTCGCCCATGGCCCAGCATGCTCATCTGTACACAGTGGAGGGCCAGGGATACTGTGGTACACACTCACCCGACACCTTCTCTGCACCAGGCCCTTCCTCTGCACTGGGTTCATTTGCTCTCATTTGGTCCTCCCAGTAACGGTGACACAGCTGGTGCTCTCAGGAGTGAGGAGGGCTCCAACAGAGCACGTGACCCCAGAGGGGAGGGCCCATTTTGGCTTTTGAGGCAGAGAAGACTTATCTGCAGCCTGGCCTTTCTCTGTGTGGTTTGTATTGCAGTTCAATGTCAAAGGCTGAGGCCAAAGCCCAGGACATGCCAGTCGCCCTGGCCTCAAAACCACAAATGACTGGACACAGCTGGCAGAAGAAGCCACATTCCAGGCATTTTGTACCTCATCAAATAAACCCAAAGATCCTGGCCTTCACTTTGTGTCTAAACTGCAGGATCCCTTCCTTTCTGTCCAAACAAACTGGGAGGGAATTCCAGACGGATTACAAAGAATTATGCATGGTGTGTGATCCCTATCCCTCCTGCCCTCGTTGTCCGGACAGCAGGTCTAGCTGGAAAGCTAGTCTGTCTGTGTGTCCATTTCCTTCTTTCTTTGCTTATGTTGGATTATAGTATTGCAAAAAGGATGATGATAATAATAATAGTGTTATAGGGTGCCTGGGTGGCTCAGTCGGTTCAGCATCCAACTTCGGCTCAGGTCACGATTTCACGGCTCGTGAGTTCGAGCCCCGTGTCAGGCTCTGTGCTGACAGCTCAGAGCCTGGAGCCTGCTTCGGATGCTGTGTCTCCCTCTCTCTCTGCTCCCTACCCCCACCACCATTTGTGCTCTGTCTCTTTCTCTCCTTCTCAAAAATAAGTAAAAATATTGACAAAACTAAAAAAGATAAAATAGTGTTATTTTCTGCTGTGTATCAGACATTGCTTGCTGGGGCATTTTAAGTTCTTTATGGCACATACACAGGTAGCTCGTGTCACCCTCATTTATGGTAAGGGAGAATTAGACATTCCAGAAGGCTAAGTTGCACGCTGGCAGGGTCCCGTTAGCTTGCTTCGTTTCATGGCTCATAGCTGAAACCTCCCTGAACTCCCGCTCCACAGCTGCAGAACCTGCACCCATTCTAGCCCCCCAACCCCCAGGCTCTGAGAACAGAAAGTGGAGGTCTGAGTTCTCACCTTTCTTCTGGCTGCAGAGAGGTGTGAGGTTGGGGAACAGCCCCAAGTAGAACCATAGAGACCTGTTCTAAGTGTAGGAGCTGGGCAGCAAAAAGAACAGCTTCCTCTGAACTGAACAGAACAGGGCAAAAACAAGTAGTCTGGAAACCAGTCTTTCATCTCCCCGCTGCCCTAAAAAGTGGGGTCAGCGCCAGATTCACACTATAAACAAGTGTTCGCGGACAGGTTATTACTGGCCTCCATGGTCTTTGTTGGAAGACATAGGCTCTGGTAAGTCTGTGACTCGGTTGTTTCCTACCCAACGTTCAGCACACGGAGCCTGTGTTGGACTAAATGTAAAATGTTAGGAGTCAAGGAAGAAACTTTGGAGGAGGGATTGGCCACCCAGATGGACTGATGCCATTTGATCCTTCCCACTGGAAGTGGGGGCCATGAGGTCACAGAGCCAAGCCACCTCCCTCAACCTTCAGGGGACTCAGAAAGCTGAGAAGGACAGTAATGCATCGAGACTCACATTTCTATGCACATGAGCTGAGCTAAGCTCCACCTCCTTGAGCTAAGCTCCACCTCCTTGCAAGCATCACAGTTTAGAAAAAAAATTTTTTTTCCAAAAGATTTGCTATGTGGGGTTTATTCCTACACAGACAGAAAGTCATGAAAACAATTCAATTAACTCATAATTAGCTTCTATATTCTTTACAGTTCTCGAAATGCTGTGTGTACCTTCACTTTCTTGAGCGTCACAGCATCACTGGGAGTTAGGTAATCCTGTTTTTGTTACTGAGGATGCACAGGCAGTAAACATTACAGCTGGACCTCACACTTGGATGTGCTGATCTATAGCCCCTGGTTTGCCCCTCATCTCACACCAAAAGCCATGATATGAACAAAAAAAAAAAAAAAAGAAAGAAAAGAAAAAGAAAAAGAAAGAAACACTCTAAGAGCCCGCACCCTCTACCTGATTGAGTCAGCAGTAAGCCATCAGCAGATCTTGCTGTCTGTGGAGGTACAACCTGTTCTACCTGTTTGTTGATGAAAATCATAGTGAGAAGGGTGGTGTCATGGGGGGTTCTAGCAGGTTGAGATGAGACTGGCTATCCGTGGGCAGTTTTCTGCGTGGGAACAGGGTCCTTTCTGACCGTGGGACAATAAACCACACTATACCACAGGAAGTGGTACCCAGCACGGCCAACTACTTTGGAGCAGTGGGGTGGCAACTCTGAAGTCTGTAGGGCCACGTGGCAGGCTGGAAACTCAGGCAGGAGTCGATTTTGCAGTCTTGAGGAAGAATTTCTTCTTCCCTAGGAAACCTCAGTTTTCACTCTTAAGGCCTTCAAATGATTAGATGAGTCCCACCCACCTGATTGTGGTTGATCTTAAAGTCAACTGAATGTAGACATTCACCACATCCAAAAAACGTGTTCACAGAAATGCCTAGATTAGTGTTTAGTTAAATAACCGGATACTGTAGCCTGGTCGAGCTGACACATGGACCCAATTAACACAACCCTTGAATGCACCTGTGGCTTCCTAAGATGCTGTGGTACCCCGTGTGGGGGTTCTCCTCCAAAGTCAAGTCTCCAAAACCAAACAGCTGGGCCAATTTTTGTTAGTGTCTGTGTCCCAGCTCTCCTTCTGTGACGTGTGCAACTATGGATTCTTGTTACACGGATGGTTGTAGGATAGAAGAAAAGGAAGGTGAGTGGCTCTGACATTTGAGGGTGTGCCACTCACCAATGCTTCACCAAGACAGCTGGCTACCATGGTGAAAGGATCACACCCAACTCCCCCCTACAGTGCCAGGTGAAACAGCCACAGTTCTGCCACAGGGAGATTGCAGTGTCCGAAGCCTGTGGACAACATGATGCACAACTCAGGGCTTTCAGCAGAATTCTTTGTGGGCTCTTGTCTCCAGGGGTGGAAGGAATGATCCTGACTCCATTGGTTTAGTTCGTTGATTGTGTTAGGATGATGATGATAATGGATTCCTTCCCTAATTTGGTTGGGTAATGCTCACACCTGTCTGGGCAATGCTCACATGTGTCTGGGAGATACACATGTCTGGGTGATATTCTGCTGTGTGCTGATCCCTTACCTACCCCCGTAGGGATGCGTGCATAGAAATGGTGTAGAGAAACACCAATAATATGAGAAAGCCTAGTTAGAATTAATGACTTAAGATTCTTGGGTATTAATTATTGAGCACTTTGTGTTTGGTGCTAAGTGTTCCTCATGCGTTATTCCATTCAGTTCTTCCAGGAACCCTTGTGAGGTAAGAACGGTCATTACTCTTCTTCTGCAAGTGGAAAATGAGGCTTGGTGATGGTAGGTCATTCGCTTGGCAGCGTCTGGGCCAGAGTGCTAGCTAGTCCGGGGCAGACAGGCTCCAGAGTCTCATGCAGGGAGCTGTCTTCTTTTATTGAAGGACAGGTTTTCACCTAGGAAATCCCATTTTCTTACTGTTAGTGGTCAGGGAATCGGATTGGTCTCTGTGGATGGAGCAGAGACGTCAAGTGTGTAACCAGCCCTGGGAACACTCAGTGCTCATCTGTGGCTCTGGTTGAGACCGCCTTCTTTCCTCCTTCCTTCTTCAGTCCCTCCTCTGTGCACAAAGCACTTTCCTCTACCTGAAGGCGCTGGTGAGATGTTGAAATGTGGCCCATGCTCATAAGACCTAAAGAAATTCCAGATGGAAGGGTCAAGGTTAACATAGGAGACGGTCTCATCAAGGTCGTTGTGACAAAGAAGCTCAGGGAATAAAAAATGCTGGGTGGAACACCACCCATCAGGTTAGAAAAATAAGGTGCTGGGGGAAAGGGGAGGGTACCCTGAAGCTTTGTGTACATGGCAGAAGAGAAGTCAGAGGTTTGGAAAATCAATGAGACCCCGTGACATCTGGCTAGACAATTGGGAAAGAATCCTAAGGGAATATTCCAGGTCAGTGGCAGATAGAGTTCAACACACAAGCAGGGTTTGGGAAGCATGATTAGAGCCTCTTCAGTCTGGAATGATTTTCTTAAAAAGCAATTGCTTATGTTGGTTGATTTGAAGTCCTGGGCTCATTGACGCTGGTCCTTTTCCTAAGTACATACATGGTGGCTTTCATGGGGATTTTAGGGCAGAAGCCCTTCTCCTACTTTAGTAATTCATATTTTGGAATGTGGTAAAAATTCATCATTTGAAAATTTCAGGCTGTGACCCAAATCAGCAGTGTCTTCCCAGAGTGCAGGCCAAGTTGAATTGACACAAGGCGTCCATGACTTCTCAGCTGTGGTTCTCCAAGCTCGACCTGGTACTTGGTGAGAAAGACACCAGGGCACTGGGGAGGCAGAGCATGTGCCTCTCATTTCACAAGGCCCAGTGATTGCTCCCGAGAGGGACCTTGTTGCCATTTCCCTCAGGATGGCTCATCACTTTTAATGCTAGATTAATAAATAATGATGAGGGGTACTTAACATGCTAATGGGTCATTAATTATTGCTGAAAGTCTGAGGGATTCTGGGGGAAACAAACAGCAAAGCACACAGATATGGAGTGAATGTCTTCAAAATTGCCACAATCACCATGAAGTAGATAATGACGGGATGCTTGAAATTACTCTTGCCTATTGAATTTATTAGGCTCGTGTCCTGCCTTTGGTGCCTTTTGTGTGACTTTGAAGGATCATGAGAGTTGAGGCAGGGACAACTGAGTCATGTATTTGGAGAAAAACCTCATTGTCTTGTATTGTCTGCTTTTGTCCCTGCAGGGAGGTCAATCTCCATGTAAGAGAGATTTGAAGTGTTTCTGTGAAGAGTCATTTCCTCAGGGAACCCACCAAAGTCTCCCAGAGAATGTTTTAATCTTGCTCTTGGATTTTGATTTTTTTAAGTGTAACTGCTAAGGAAAGTCAAATGAAATGATTAACAGTCACCACTGTATGTTAGCAAGTGTTCTGTTTTCCCTTCCTCTAGACTGTTCAGACTGCACACCCTACCCACCCTTTGGAGTTAGGTCACGTGATTTGTTTTGGCCAATACATGGTGTGACACATGTCACTTCTAGACTGAGGCTTTATTGATAGGGTGAGATTTGCTGTAGACTCCTCCTGGTTTGGCAATCATGGAAGTTTGTTTATGTTGAGACAGAGCCTCCATCGTCTTTAGTCCCTGGTCTGTGACAATGACTAGAGCCCCTATCCTAGCCCATGTTATAGCAAGAGTGAGAAAATTTTAAGAGTGTTGAGCTACTCAGATTTGAGGGCGATTTGTTTCAACAGCCCATCTTGACTGAAACAACTTCAGAAACAGTGGCTCTCGGTAGGTCTGAGGCATGGGGCCTACCCCAATCCTGGCTAATAGTGGGATGGTGGTTTTAAAATATGTCCCCAAATTCCTTTGTACTCATCCTTTAAAAGGTAGAGCAAAATTTTCCTCCTCTGAGTATGTCCTGGATTTAGTGACTTTCTTCTAACTATGGAGAACAAGGCTAATGCCATAGCGTAAGGTCCCTGAGGCATCGGGCTTCCTCTTTGTTCTCTCTCCAAGTTCACTTGCTCTGGGGAAAGCCACTGACATATCATGAAGACATTCAGGCAACCCATGGAGAACTCATGCGGTGAGGAACTGAGGCCTCCTTCCAGCATCCACGTGAGTGTGCCATCTTGGAAATGGCTCCTCCATTGGAAGAGGTCCAAACTTGAGATGATGCAGCCCTCCCAACATCTTGGCTGCAACCTGACGAGAGAGCATGAGCTAAGCCATTCCCAAATTCTTGACCCAAAGAAGCCGTGAGATAATAAATGTTTGTTATGTAAGCTGCTAAGTATTGGGGTAATTTATCATGAAGCAATAGATAACTAACAAAGTGGGAAAAGGAATAGACCCCCAAATTTAGAAATTAAAAAATTTACTTCTAGTGGTGGTGAAGTAACTACATATGAACTACATGTTAAGTAACTACATATTATCTTGCTTATCAAGGTCTTTAGACCTCTTTCTCCCAGAATCTCCAATGCCTCCCAAAGCTAGACCAAATAAACATGAAATATAAATTTAAAAAGCAATGAACTTGATATGTGATCACAGCTTTAAGACAAATCCCTTAATATCCCAGATAAACACTAGGGTTTATGCCAATCTAAGATTCCATGCTTCTGAGATTCTCTCACATTTTATTTTATTTTATTATTTTTTTCCCTTTCACATTTTAGAGTTTCTTTTCGTGTAGGTAACACTACCAATAGCTGTTGCTTACTGAGCCATCTACGATGGGCCAGAGGGTAGTGACTGCTTCATGTGCATTATCTTGTTGATAACAGAATAAAGGAAGACATGATTATCCTCATTTTACGAATGAGAAATCAAAATGCCAGAAGTTTAAGCCACCTGGTTAGGTCACAGAGCTCGGATGTGGTAAGGACAGGGCCTGAACCTACTCTCTAGGCCATCAAATCTGCCCTCGTCAGTGCTAACATTCTGCCCTGTAAATAGTTTCTTTTCCCCACCCTGTCTCATAGCTCAGCCTCTCTCTGCTGTGAAAGTGGCAGGAGCATTTCAAGAAGCAAGCACTTCTCTGTCAGGACCGTTAGGAGGAAAGGCCACTTGATCCTCTCAGCCTAAGGCAGGACCACTCTTGGGTGATGCCCCCAGCAGTCTCGGGATCTCTGGGAACTTCCTTCCCCCTTCTAGAAACAAGAGATCTGCTCATGTGCTCTGCAGGTGACCTTTATCTGCTTCACCCCAAATGCATTTGCCAAGGTGTCTGAGAAAATGCCAGTGAGGTCTGGAGTTCTGTTTCTTTAGCCCCATGTCTTGACAGCCTGCCCTTGGGTAGGCTTCCCCAGTGGCCTATAGTGCAAAAATGGGTGCATGTCACCAAGGCATAGGGGAGGACTCATTAGGTCCCACTGGGCAGTGGGAAGTGAAAAATCACTCCATTCTGGACTTGAGGGAAGTTCTGAAAGTGGCTTTCTTGTAAACAATAAGACCCAACAGGGAATGACTTTCTGGCCCATTATCCATGACTTCAGTTGATGTTCTAAGACATGAGGCCAAAGTCCCTAGCAGCACAATAATCCCCAAGGAATGCACTGCCCAGAATGCCTTATTGCACTTAAAAAAGGGAATTTGTAACCAAGACTGGGAGAAGGACCAACGCCAGAGCCTGTGCTGGGAAGAGCGAGTGTTATTGCGAATCATCATCAATAATGAAAGCTCTATACCGCTGTGCTTACTGGAAGTTATCTAGTGATACCACTGGCAGTCAACAAGAAAGGTCCAGCCCCGCCGCCCTGCTCCCTCCCACGGAAGAGAAGGGTACAATTCATTGACTCTAATAAGACGCCCTTTGCTTCTTTCTCCCTTCTTCCACAGAGACTTGCTTCTCTGCCTTTGAGCTAGAATCTGCTTCATTCTGTCTACAGAAAAAAGTCTCTGGTGGATGCTGGCTCTTTGAATCCCTGTGCTGCTTAAACTCAAGAAACACAAAGGACAGAACTCCCTCCCCAAATTTGATGGTTTAGTATATGTGAATTGGCTTCTGTTTTTCTTCTTAGAGTTTTAGTTTTAGTATTCACTCATTTCAACCTGGTCTTACCAGGGATCACTAAAGGTATAGGGATGGGGAGGAGGGGCCACGAGACAGGAAAGAGATTCGGAAGAAGGTGGGTTAGGGAACAGGTTCCTACAGTGAAGTTTGTGAAGATAGGAAATAGAGCACAGTAGGGTCTGCCTGACAGGAGGGAGTAGGCTTGGCCAGGCTTTGGGGTAAAGAGATCACAGGGAGCCCTCAAGCTGGACAGCCCTCCACCCCTGTGTGCTGGGAGGGACCCTGAGAAGTAACCTTACCTCCATTTAGCAGATTGGGTAACAGTCAGGTCAAGCTCATTAGACCCTGGCACTGTGGGGGTCCGAATGAGTCAGGAGTTAACAACTTAGCCCAAAATCAGAGTACAGCACTTGGGATAGGGGACACACACAGTTAAAAACAATATAAAAACAGGGAGGGGGACAAGCCATAAGAGACCGTTAAATATAGAAAAAAAAAAAAACAACAGCGTTGCTGGAGGAATTGTGGGTGGGGGATGGGCTAAACGGGCAAGGGGCATTGAGGAGAACACTTGTTGAGATGAACACTGGGTATTGTATGTAGGGGATGAATCACAGGATTCTATTCCTGAAATCGTTATTGCACTATATGCTAACTAACTTGGATATAAATTAAAAAAAAAAAAATCCTTCCATTGCTGAATTACACAAACTTGTCCCTGAAAAGTTAATAGTTTTCTTCAGCGTGAGTATTCAAACTTCAGAACTTTGTGACCAATCAGGATAGAAATGGAATCCAATGCATTTCTGTCGTGCATTGAGTTCAACAGAGAAAAGCTTTTGACACATGGAGAGAAATCAAATTCGTCCCAGTTGAGACCCATAAAGACAATGTCTGAAGGTGTTTCCTCTGGTGATTCACCTAAGTCATGAACTACTTGAGCAGACACAGCTGGGAGAGAAATTAAGTATCAGAAGGGAATTTTCCCTAAATGTTTTATTTATGAATTTATTTACTCAAGTTCAACTACTTCCTGTTACAAAACTGGATTAAATGCCGACTTCATAATTAAGGAAGAAAGAAAGAAAGATGAAAGAAAGAAAGAAAGAAAGAAAGAAAGAAAGAAAGATGGAGAGAGGCAGAGAGGGAGGGAGAGAGGAAGGAAGGAATCTACTAACATGCAGTTATCTGGAACAAGAAAAAAAATTAATACATAGACATGTTGAAATTTTAAAAAAGGAAATTAAAAAAATTAAAAATAAGGTGATGGGTATTGAGGAGGGCACCTTTTGGGATGAGCACTGGGTGTTGTATGGAAACCAATTTGACAATAAACTTCATATATTGAAAAAAAAATTAAAAATAAATTAAAAAAAGGAAGAGACTGAAATTTTTTAGTAAGTAAACATGGTAAACGGAACAAAGATAAATGGAAATTATTATAAAGTATTTCTTATAACAATTTAAAGTGTATTAAACATTATTGGTAGCCTCTATTTCCTGTGATGTGTGTGTGTGTGTGTGTGTGTGTGTTAATTTCAGTGAATGTTAAAAAAGAAAACACATTCACTTTCTGCCTCAGGTCCAAAGCCCTCTGTCGTCAGCAGCTCAAGTGGGGCAGGTTAGGAGAACAGTGAGTTGAAAAAGGCCTGGTCCCCGTCCTCACAGAGCCCACAGGCCAGTGAGGCAAGAGTGGGGCCAGATGTGGTCTGAGGACTGAGTTATATTCAAATTATTTGGGGACCCAGAGACCTTTCTCTTAAGTTGCTTCTGTGTTTCCATGGAACTTTCCCTCGATTTTCCACCCATCAGTTGTGTGAGGTGCTGTCTTCTTGAGGACTTTCAGGATGCCTTGTCACCCCTCACTGGTGCAAACTGACCTTGGCTCCCCAATAGCAGAACTGAGCAGGCCAGATACCTCGGTGCGTATGGATGATGTGAAGGGTTTGGGTGATATTCTGTGAAAGAAGAGGGCTTGCCATGTCACTCGGAAAATATGGGGCTCTCATCAAAAGATTTCAGCAGATATCTGAGTCCTTTCACTAGAGGGGATGCCCTTGAACTTTATGGGATGCCTCTATCCTTCCACTAGGGGCCCCATGTGGCTGGTCTAGTAAGGCCTGGGCCTGGCCGGGGTGGGGATCAGAGATATGGAGAGGGAGCCCTAAGTCATGGCTAGACGGGCCTCACCACAAGAAGATGCCAGGCTCAGCAATAAATTTAGTGTTTGTGGAGCATGGGTAATTCATCTGGAACTTTCACATGTGGTTTTATCACTTTTAATCCTGTTAGGAGGCCAAATTAGGCTGACGGAGTTAGGGTAGGACAGAGTCAAACGCCAACCTATGCTCCTGACCTGGGGGTCCATGTTCTTTCAGGGACCTGAGGATTTTTCAAGCCCCTGGGAGTTCAGAGGCATATTCTCAGGGAGTCTGTTTTAAAAATGTACCCAGGATTTGTTTTCCTCGGGTATGGTAAGACATGAGATACAGAAATGACTCTTGAAAGAAGCTTTTATGGTCACAGTAAACTGGGAGGCACGCCACGCAGGGCCACATGGAGAAGCATAGGGGTTGGTCAGGAGGCCGAGGCAAAGGAGGAAATGGAGGCAAGAGCCTTTACTGTGATTTCCATGGGAAGAGACAGAGGAGACAGGGTTACCAGGCTCCGAATTGCCCACTTGAATAACTTTCAGTGAGCTCTGGGGCACAGGGGCTGTCCCGAGCTATCTGGTTCCTGGTCCTGGGTGTTCAGGGAAGGGGGATAGTGGCCCAGAGTATGCAAGTCTCATAGAGGAGGTGATTGGCATGTGGGCTCCAGACTGGCTGGTTTGCATTGGAAAAACTCAGTCCCTGGTGATTTGTTGACTACAATCTCTAGGAATTGGCTAAACCTGGGAAGGGCATTCCCTCCAGGGTCAGCAGGACCCCAGATGTCAGAGCATCAGAACACTGGAAATAAGAAACTGTAGTTAATACGGGGTCTGATTGTTCTCAGCAAAAGTATTTAAGCTATACTTTAATTTCAAAGATAAACTTTATATAAACATAAATACATGTGTGTGTGTATTTTTCTTTTTCTGGATCACCAGGGTGACGTTCTTGGAAGTGAAAATTGCCACAGAAACTGTATTTCTTTTTTTTTTTAAGTTTTTTTTTAATGTTTATTTATTTTTGAGAGACAGAGCATGAGCAGGGGAGGGGAAGAGAGAGAGGGAGACACAGAATCCGAAGCAGGCTCCCAGGCTCTGAGCTGTCAGCACAGAGCCCAACGCAGGGCTCGAACCCACAAACCATGAGATCATGACCTGAGTCGAAGTCGGATGCCCAACCACCTCAGCCACCCAGGTGCCCCTCTTTTTTTTTTTTTTAAATGTTTTTTAAATTTGGTTTTGAAAGAGACAGAGTGTGTGTGTATGTGTGTCTGTGCATGCAAGCAGGGGAGGGGCAGAGAGAGAGGGAGACAGTGGACCCGAAGGCTGCTCCACACCGGCAGCAAGGAGCCGATGCGGGTCTCGAACTCATGAACTGCAAGATTATGACCTGAGCTTAAATTGGGCGCTTAACCGACTGAGCCACCCGGGTGCCCCGTAGAAACTGTATTTCTAATCCTTAGCCCCACTGGGGAGACTTACTGATCACCAGTTCATAACAAAATGACAGAAGCAGATGTAAGAAGGCCAGCTGAAGGCCAAGTGACATCCCCACGTGCTCTGCAGGTGGAAAGTGGGCAGTCATTCGGGCCGAGAGACGGGTGGGAGAACTAAGGGTAGGGCAGGGTGGGCACACCGAATCGAAAAGAGCCTGCAAAGCTGGGACCACATTCACTCGGCGAAGGTCTATGTAGCATCTTCAAAACAACATCTGACATATTAGCATTCTTGGCTCTGGTTTTATAGATACTTTTAGTTTTTTAGCTTTTAAAATGTTCATATATTTGCTAGGCTTTATAGTCGTATAAGATCTGTATATAGAACACAAACCTAGATTTATACGTGTACTTTTAAGATAAAATACGCACACATAAAGACAAAACAAATCAACGCCAGGGAACTGTCAGCATTTTTTTTCACGATAATAACAACAACAAAAAAAGAAATCGGCGTGTTCCTCATTTCTGCAGTAAACTGATTACAACGCCTCCTTTAGGCCAGTATAATTCTCCCCTGGGGTTTTTTTGGCTTGGTGGGAACACAATCCCCAGTCACGTGGAACAGCCCGTATTGACGATGTGCACAGACACACATTTGACTTTCTCCTGTGTGTGGCACGTGTGAGTCCTGCGGTGGCTGCAGGGGGCAAGTCCATGGGACACACAGTCCATGGGACAAGGATTATTGTGGTAAAATATACACTGACCATTTTCACCAGGCTTGAGTTTACACGAATACATTAACATCGTGGTGTGAAAATCACCATTACCTATACCCAAAACCTTCCCACATCTCTAACAAAAAGTCCGTACCCATAGGGCACCTTGTCGGTTAAGCAACCGACCCTTGATTTCGGCTTGGGTCATGATCTCAGTCGAGAGACTCACGATCTCACAGTATGGAGCCCACTTGGGATTCTCTCCCTCCCTGCTTACTCTCTCTCTCCAAATAAGTAAATAAACTTAAAAAAAAAAAAAAGTCCGTACCCAATACACTCGCCCCTCTCCTCCCCCCAGCTTCTGGTTACCCCCATTCTTCCTGTGTCTACACATTTGCCTATTACAGGGACCTCATATACATGGAAACACACGATATTTGTCTGTCTGTGTCTGGTTTATTTCACTCTGCATAAGGTCCACAAGGTTCATCCACGTTGTAGCATGTGTCAGAATTTTCTTCCTTTTTAAGGCTGAATAATATTCCGTTGTTCACTTCTCATGATTCTGGTCACCAAATCTTTGGAGGTTCCCCCGCCCCAAACCAAGCAGTTCTCTGCACCCCCAGCTGGGTGTCCTACGGTTTAACTCAATTCTGACACTACATGGAGACGGAGTCAGATCCCACGGGTTAAGGGCTCAGTCCCACAAGACCGCCCCTCGCTTCAGATGTCGGTTGCAAGTTCTGAGTCCCCAGGGCCCCCACAGCTTCTTTCTTACTTGGCTACAATCTGAAGGTTTCTGCGACCCCCTCCTCAGGTTTGATTAATTTGCTAGAGTGGCTCGCAGAACTCAGGGAAACGCTTGCTTACGTTTACCCATTAATTAAAGGATATGACGAAGGAGACGCATGAATGGCCAGAAGGAGAGATATACAGGGTGAGGTCCGGGAGGCCCCCAAGAAGGTTCTACCCTGTGGAGTTGGGGTGTGTCACCCTCCCAGGGTGGATGAGTTCACCAGCCTGGAAGCTCCTCAAAGCCTCTACTGCTTAGGACATTATGGAGGCTTCCTCACGTAGGCATGACCAATCATTAATTCCATTTCCAGCCCCTCTCCCCTCGCTGGGCGATGGGGGATAGAGTTGAAAATTTTCAAGCTTCCAATCATGGTCTTTCCGGTGACCAGCCCCCACCCAAGAGCCCAGCCACAGTGGCCTCATTAGAACAAAAGAGGCTTCGAATGCTCTTATCACTTAGGGAATTACACGGGTTTTAGGAGCTCTAGGCTAGAAACTGGGGGGCAGAGGCCAATATATACATTTTCTATTATCTCACAATACTACATTTTGTGTATCCATTCCTCTGTCAGTGAACAGATGTTTCCTCCTTTTGGCCATTTGAATAATGCTGCTGTGAACTTGGGGGTGCAAGTATATCTGGGTCCCTGATTGCTATGTTTTTTGCATGTACACGTAGGAGTGGAATTTCTGGGTCTGTGGTAATTCGATGCTTAACCTTTTGAGAAACTACCAAACCTTTTTCCATGACACTGTCACCATTTTCTATCCCCACCAGCGATAGACAAGGTTCCAATTGCTCTCCCTCTTTACCAACACTTGTTATTTTCCTTTTGCTTTTGGTTTTTTTTTTTTCCTGCTTTGTTTTTTAAATTATAGCCATCCTAACGGCTGTTGGCTGTTCCGTGGTATCTCACTGTGGTTTGGTCTTGCTTTAAGGACTTTTTTTCTGTCCTCCCTCCGTGACTTGTCCTCCTGAAAGGAAAATAAAAATGCCCATCTGCCGAAGATTGAGCTGTGGAATTTCTGCGAGAGACTGAGAGCAAGGCTCTCCAAGCAAAGATCTGTTTGAAAACTTCACCCACCCTGCGTTCCTTTAGTGCGAACCACTTTCAAAATATTCTAGCACATATTTTGCAAACTGTTTTCATCATTTGGGACTCTGCTATCTCACCTAAAAGGAATGTGGGTTGATTCCGTTCAGAGGTTTCAAATGTGATAGGAGGAAGGCATGAACTGAACTCTGAGAGACGAAGAAATCTGCCCAAGGGGCCCTCGGAAAGATCTTCAAGCTTGCGATTGTGGGGGGGGGGGGTTCCTTCAGAGTCGACCATGGAGTGCTTAAAACAAAAGAAGAAAGATGACTGCGACCCCCCAAGGAGTGCCTCCCTGAAGTGTTTGCTCAACCCTTCTGGGATGGAGGGGCTGGAGAGAAGTACAGGACGGGTTCCCTAGCTCGGAGTGGCCAAGTGCCCCCTTCTCTGGTTATGTCATGTACCAAGGGACAGCCGTGAAGGCTGCATCCTGTTATCTGTAAACTTGGCTGTTGTGTGAGACTTATCATCATTCCCGGGAAGGGGGCACCTGGGGAGAGCCTCCAGCTCCATAGCCCGAGGCAGTTGGAGAGACAGAAAATGCCCGGAGGAGGGGAGGGGGAAAGAGCCAGGCCTGGGTCTGTGCGGGGACCTGGAGGGTCACCGAACCTCCAGTTTACTCCACATTGAAATGGTAAGGACAGTGCTCTGCTCACGTGCTCTGTAAGCAGTAAATAAGACATTTCTGCAGAGATGTCATTGGCGATGGGGCTGAGCTGAGTGAGGGGAGGAAGGGGCATCACACTTTGACATTTAATTGTATTTCCAAATGAGATCATCCACGAAATCACAGTGCTTCGTGTGTGTGTGTGTGTGTGTGTGTGTGTGTGTGTAGGGGGGAGGGGGTGACATGAGGGATGGGTGTTAAAAGTATGAATTTGTTAAACGTGAACATTAAAATACACCACTGATTTTATTTGGATATAGACATGCCACGCAAATGTACCCTAAAGGTTCTCCTCTTCCTTTTTTTAAAAAATAAACTTTCATTGACGTATGACAGGCACACCGAAAAATGCACAAACCGTAAGTGTACAGCCCATGTTTATGCATTGAACACACCCACGTCATTGCACCCGGATGAAGGCAGAAACATGCCAGAGCCTTCCTTGTGCCCCTGCCCCGGTCAGGACCAGTTCTTGCCGAAAGTAACTGCTCTCCTCACTTCTAACATCTTGGGTTGCTTTTGCATGTTTTTAACCTTTATGCAAATGAATCATTTCACTCAACGTTATGTATATATGATTCATTCATGTCATTGCACACAGCATATTTTCATTGCTGCATATGACTCCATTGCACGAATACACCGCAATTTATTTGATCTATGGAGGGACATCTGCATTGTTTCTGGGTTTAACTATTGTAAACAATGCTGATAGAAACATTTCTCACTTGTGCATTTCAGGGAGGAGGCAGATATATGCAGGAGTAGAATTGCAAGGTCATAGGGTGAACGTGTGTCCGGTTTCTGAGAAACAGTTACCCAGGATGGGTGAACCAGATGTGACTCCTGCCAGCAGTATGCGAGCGTTCCCGCTGCTTCACATCATCACCAATTTGGGATATTGTCAGTCTTTAAAAAAAAATTTTTTTTTAACATTTATTCATTTTTGAAAGGCAGAGAGAGACAGAGCACGGATGGGGGAGGGGCAGAGAGAGAGGGAGACACAGAAGCAAGCTCCGGGCTCTGAGCCATCAGTACAGAGCCCGACGCAGGGCTCAAACTCACGGACCACGAGACCATGACCTGAGCTGCAGTCGGACGCTTAACTGACTGAGCCACCCAGGTGCCCCTACCTTTTCATATCCTGGTAGGTATTTTGTTTGTGAAGTGCTTATTCATATTTTGGCCAGTTTTGCTGAGGGGTTGTCTGTCCGTTTCACATTGATGTGTAGGAGTACTTTACATATCCTTGATATGAGCTTTTTTATTATGTGCTGCAGATACCTTCTTTTTATTCTTTTCTGGTGTGTTGTTTGCGAACGGAAGTCACAAATGTTAATATAGTCCAATATGTAAATCCTTTCTATTATGGTCAGTGTTTTTGTGTTCTTCTCTTCCTCAAAGCCATGGAGGCATTCTCCCATGTCCTATTCTATGAGCTCTGTTATATACCTTGTATCTTTTGATCTGTAGTCCACTGATACTGCTTTCTATGTGAGATAGAGATCAAGATTATTACTTTGGGGATATTCAGATGGATATCCAATTGACCCAGCATCACTTATTTCTTTAAAAATTCTCTTCCCATTGCTTCATGTGCCACTTTTATCGCTAGTCACATGTCTGTATAATATGGGTCTATTTCTAGACTCTCTGATCTGTTCCACTCGCCGATCTGCATATTCCTGTCGCAGCTCTGCACGGTCTTATTGTCACATTATGGTAAGTCTTAATATCTAGTTGTGTTTGTTCTCCAACTTTCTTCTTTTTTAATTTTGTCTTAGCAATTCTTAGCCCTTGACATTTCAACGTAAGTGAGAGAATCAGCTTGTGACTTTCTACAACAAATGCTTCCAGCACGTGTTAAAATTTCATTGCATTTGTATAGACCACTTTGGGGTTCTGTTTGTTTGTTTTTTAATGTTTATTTATTTTTGAGAGAGAGAGTGAGACCTACAGGAGTGGGAGAGGGGCGGAGAGAGAGGGAGACACGGAATCTGAAGCAGGCTCCGACTCTGAGCTATCAGCACAGAGCCCAATTCAGGGCTTGAACCCCCGGACCAGGAGATCATGACCGGAGCCAAAGTCAGGCGCTCAACAGACTGAGCCACCCAGGCGCCCCTGTATAGACCACTTTGGAAAGAATCACCAACTCCAAGTATTTAGCCTTTCAACCCATGAATGTGGTATACTGTTTCATTTGTTTAATTTTCTAGTTTCTCTCAGGAATGTTTTACAGTTTTCTGTGTAGGAGGTTCATGCGTCTTTTGTTAAATTTATTCCTAGCTATTTGATCTAAATAAAAAATTTCTGACTTCATTTAATAATTGATGATATTATGAAGAAATAGAATTGACTTTTGTGTATTAGCCTTGTATCTAGAAACCTTGGTAAATTTATTGATTAATTCTAATAGTTTATGTATAGATCTTTTTGGATTTTCTACATATAATATCACGTCATTTGGGAATATGACAGTTTTATTTCTTCCATTCCAACTTTTATACATTTATTTGTGTTCTTTATATTCTTTATCTCACTGGCTGAAATCTCCAGTATTATGTTTAACAGAAATTCAGGTGGTGAGCAGATTTGTCTGATGCTTGACCTCAGAGAATAAAACTTAATTTTTATATAATTTTTGCTCTATTTTTAATCAGATAAAGAAATTTTCATTCTACTGTTAAGTTAAGAGCTTAAAATGGGGCGTTAAAATGGGGCGCCTGGGTGGCTCAGTCGGTTGAGCGTCCAACTTCGGCTCAGGTCATGATCTCAAGGTCCGTGGGTTCGAGCCCTGCGTTGGGCTCTGTGCTGATAGCTAAGAGCCTGGAGCCTGTTTCAGATTCTATGGCACCTCCTCTCTCTGCCCGCCCTCCCCCCCCCCCCCACCGTGCTCATGCTCTGTTTCTGTCTCTCAATAATGAATAACGTCAAAAAAAATTATGAATAAGCATTGAATTTTGTAAAGTGGTTTTTCTTGTTCTGTGGAGATGATTATATGACTTTTCTTCATTAGCTAAATGTGTTAAATCAGTTAATGTGATAAATTACCTTAATTGATTTTTAAATGTGTTAAATTAGTTACTGTGATAAATTAGCTTAGTTGATTTTTAAACATCACACTAACCTTGAAACTTGATCTTGACGGATTATCTTTTATATATATTGCTGGGTTCAGTTTGCTAAAATTTTTGCGTTGGGTTTTTGAATCGTTGTTCGTGAGAGAGAATGGTGTGTAATTTTTCCTTCTTGTAGTAAAAACAAGGAGGATCGTGCTGACTGAATCGGGTCATCGATTGTGAGGGTCACCAACTCCCAGTTCAGTCTTCACTCCCTCACTGCCACCTTGGGACCCCACTTCAGCTGGGAATGTTTGTCAGGCACCTTCCTCCTTGGCTTGTTCTGTGTCCGTTTCTGTCCCCCTGTCTCATGAGAGTGCCCAGAGTTCTGCCGAGCTTCTTCAGCTCGGAGCCTATGTTTTGTTCTGGAATTGTCTGTCGCCTTGCAGGGAACGTGAGCCTAAGTGCTGGACTCACCTCGCTCAGGCCTTGCCCATTCTCACTGCCTCGGTCCTGGTCCTCTGCCTGCAAACATGTTTTGTTTTTGTCTTTTTCTGTTTTGTCCAGCTCTTCTAATTTTTCTCAATGGAAAAATTAGCGCAAACAATGGTCAGTCATTGCTCTCATTTCCTTTTACTTCCAGACCCCCTCTGCCTCTAGACTTCTGCCCCTCCCATTAAGACTGGTAATGTCTGCCTGCTCCTAGGCTATGTCCCAGACCTGTCCTCTACGCCACTGATGGACTACGCTGTGTAAAGCATGGCTGCGCACAGGTCACCCTCCTACTTAAAAGCCTGCCTTGATTTCCAGAAACCTGCAGGACAAAGCCTTCTTGCCAAGCCCCCACCTCAAGGACTTCAAACAGATGGTTCCCCTTCACTGCAGTGTGCCACTCACCCCCTCCCTTGCCACATGTCCCCTAAGCCACCCTCCATTCCAGCTCACGCATTTACTCACCATTCTTGGAGTACATTAGATGGGTTTCTGTCTCTGAGCCTTTCCCCTCTGCTCTCCTGCCTAGAACACTCTTCCTCCTGCTTACGGTTGCCCAGTTTCTGCCTTTCCTTTACATCTGATTGAAGTCCCCTTGCCTATGAAGTTGTCCTGTCTTCCATACCCTGTGATACTCTACCTCTTAAGGGTGTCCAGAATGCTTTCTTGCCTTTCAGGTGGCAAAACAGCAACCCTGTGTCATTCATTAACTTATCTGTGTGTTATCCCCAGTGAGCTGGCTGATCCCAGCCCTTCAACCCTTTCGTAGACCTGACAGCTGGCACAGACAGATGCTCAGCGGATATAGAGGCTTTGGATGACGATGCCCATGGTTCCCATTGGAGTTGCTCATCAAACGTGTCTGGCTCTCGGCTGGCCAAGTGCTGGGGGGTGCACTCCCATCCTTTCCCAAACACAGTGGGGCCATGTTACTGGATTTGGCCTACGACATGTGGGTAGGAAACATATGTATCTCTTCCAGGGAGAGAAAGCCAGTGCACAGACTGCCTCCTGTCTTGGCAAAACAGAAGCCCTGCCCACCCACCCACTTTGGTGGCTGAAAATGAGTGAAAGATAGACTTTTCTTCTCATAAGCCACTGAGAGCTTGATCTTGTCTGTCACCACGGATGGCCTCACCTCTCCTGACTGGTGTAATGGTGCCAGGATGGTGATGGTGAGGTTGCCGCTACGGATGATGAGAGAGATGATGAAGAAAAGTAAATGAAGATAGGGATCTCACTTTCTATCACGTCACTCAAGCATCCCTTTTTCAGTCGGCCAGAAGAAAAGACCTTGCCCCTGAAGTGTCATAAAAACCTGCCTACATAAAGATGACAACAACGCTTAAGGCAGTCTTCAAAGTTGTTCAAGTAGTGTTCCCCTGTCTCCATGAGACAGGAATGATGAAAGCTACCTTGAACACTTGTTCATGTTCTGGCACCTTCCTCATCGTCTTCACCTTCCTAACAACTTGGCAAGATGGACCCCATTCGTCCCTTTTCAGTTCACAGACTGAAGTTTCGAGAGGCAAAGTGATTTTCACGGAGCCACACGGCAGGCAGTCTCTGGCGAGGCTGGGTCCCTGATGGTGATCCGTCACCTCGGAAGCCACATTCCTTCTTCGTCAGTGTGCTGCCCTCCCCATTCTGATAGTTCCAATTTCAGTACGTGAAGGAGGAATAAAAGTACTAACAGAGTGCATCCCTCTATTCTAAGTATCTTCTATAAAATGATAAGCAGACGAGCACATAAAAAATAAACTATCAAAGCCAGTAACATTCGCTGCTTATGATTGTGTCCATGTATTCATTTCATCCTGTTTCCATCTGTTTTTTTCTCTGCTACCTCTTAGCGGACACGTAGCGGGAGGCATTAAAGTTTCGAGAAAACTTTACGGGAGGAATTTGAAAATAGAGAATGTTCTCTCTGTTAATCGAATTTTAGTTTAATTGGGGGAAAAAAAATCCCTCTATTATTTCATTCTAGCTAGCTCAGGGAACCCTAGGTTGGGGCCAGCGCTATGGGAGTGCCATTTAAGAAGTACTAGGTGGTGCCTTTGCTATTCTGCCCCGCGGTTGACCTTGCTCCCTCCCCTCCAGCTCCAAGAGAAGACAATTCTGTCCGTGGGTGGGAGTCGGCCCTTGGCTTCCTGGAGAATGTCCACATGGATGGGCAGCTTGAACTGAGCCTTTTTTGTGATGTTAAACCCTGGGGATCTACTGGGTTGGGGCCATTACCTCATTTCGCAAATACCGTAAGGGTCAGAGAATCTCTGAGCTTCTTACCCAAGGGGAGAGCTGATATCCTGGTCTCTTTACTGCCTTGCCCTTCGCTCTTCAAATAATATTATTTTCTTTGTCTATCCATTTTGCCACACTCCACGGCAGTATTCATACCAGTTTTCATAGACATCAAGCTTTGAATTCGGATCGGCATCCGCATTCCGGCCTCGCCTCTTACTAGCTCTGTCCCTGGGCAACTTAAAGGGCCTTGTCAAGCCCCAATCATCTGGTTTTTTTCGTTTTGTCTTGTTTTAATAATCTGTTGGTTTAAATGGGGGATCATAATGCATAGGGTTACTTTAAATATTGAATGAAATAATACTAGGTACCTAATAAATATTCAGTGACTGTTAACTGCTATTTTAATGCTGTAAACTCTTTCAGAAACTGGGGAGTGACAAGTTTAAAGGGCTCGCTCTACTCTAATTGTGCATGTAACAAGGTTGATTTCAAATCTTCTTCACCCATTCATTCAATAAAGGCACAGCGAGCACCCACCCTATGCCACCGTGTGGCCCACGTACCTACACGGCTATACTGACGAGCCATTGGGATTCATCTGTGTGCCACAGACCCAACACTGGGGGAGGTGAGAACAGCAGGGACATATTGGCTTCAAATGCGGGCTGGTTTCTGGCTACCACGTCAAGGGCAACAATGGAACGTGTTACTAAATTCCATCGGTGGAATAGGACAGAAGAAGGTTAAATCCAGGGTGTAAGTCCTTCAAAAGCGAAACCTGGTGCTACCTCATTGAAGTCTTCGAGGGTCTTGCTAATATCCTTGCTTCAGTATTTATCTTGAATAACTTAATAAGTACTGGTATTGAAATATCCTCAGTGATATTTTAAAGATAGTAGAGAAAACATGAAGGGAAGATTTACTCAGTAGGTGTAATGGTTCTCCACCTTCTTGACCTGTGAGGTGTGTGTGTGCTTGACCTGTGGCGTGTGGGCTCAATGACGCATGACCTGAGTCCTCACTACCTGTGACACATGTGCTTGGCTTCCCTGGGACTCTCCCCTACCCCATTAGAAACTCCTCTACTTCATTCCCCTGCATTCCTTCCTACCTAGATGGCTCATTTCAATCCCAGATTTCCACTAAATGTCCCAGGGCAAGGGATGCCTTGGTGGCCCAGTCCGTTAAGTGTCTGACTTCAGCTCAGGTCATGGTCTCATGGTTCGTGGGTTCGAGCCCCGCATCGGGCTCTGTGCTGATGGCTCAGAGCCTGGAGCCTGCTTCGGATTCTGTGTCTCCCTCTGTCTCTGCCCCTCCCCGACTTGTGCTCTGTCTCCTTCTGTCTCAAAAATAAATAAACATTAGATAGATAGATAGATAAATAAATAAATAAATAAATAAATAAAGTAAAATGAAATAAATGTCCCAGGCCATGACCTTGAGTCTTTGGCCTTCCTATTCCTAGACACAGCCCTCCGGGGCATTTAGTCTATGTCCAGACTACTCTTTATTGAACTGAATTTACTCATTCAGAAGCACTTGTTAACTTTTTTAGAGATAAAACCCAAAGAAGAAACTAGGTGGAGCCAATATCAAGCCCTAGTTCTCAATAATACCCCTGGGCCCCTGGACCCTTTATCTTCTTCCCTCCCCTCACCGCCCCGGTGCAGATCTCACTCCCTGCTGGGGTGGACCTGGGAGCTGTGTGCCCACCGCCACGAGGATCCAAAATGAAGCCCACGCTCACCACCCCTCTTCCCTGGCGCATTTTCATCAGGTGTTGGCAAATATTAATAAGGTAACATGAGGTCCTCAAGTGACTTCTGCCCCCGGCTTTGTCTGAGGGCTGTTTCCCCCTTCGTTTTCTCTACGCCGGTCCCGCTCAACTTGGCTCCAAACCCATTATTCCCTGAGCTAAGGCAGCCTCCGTGCCCAACGATGACCTCCTTGTCTTTCTTGCATCTTTGTTCTGAGTTCTATCTCATTGCTCAGAGTGCCTGGGGTTGTGGGCAGGGTGGGGCCTGGGAGGTGCGAATTTGGTGTGGGTGCCTGACCAGCACTGGGGGCCGTCTGCTCGGCCTGAAGGAGCCCCAGGTGGGAAGAGAGATCTCTGGAGAAAACCACCCACAGCCACCTCGTGTTGGCCTCCCCAGAGAGAGGAGAGACACGGGGTCAGGTAGACATCAGAACAAAGCCTATCACAGTGGTTCTCCATCACCTTTGGAAGAGGGGGTCAGTATACCTGGCACGGGACTACCTGACCCTGAAATTGTCACGGAGACCACTCCAGCCTGCTTTCTCCAGAGGGGCTTCTGGCTTGCGTCCTACTTAGTAAGTCATTTTATTTCAATCTCCTGTGGATTTAATACTGGGGACAAGTCCAGGGAACCTCATGCCCGGGGCAGCAAGAGAATGGAGGAAGGGGCAGGCCATTCAAAGAGCATGGGGCTGAGGGGTGGTCAGGTCTGAGAGAGAGAGAGAGAGAGAGAGAGCAAGCGAGCAGCTCACCTCGGAAAAGCATTCACTTTGGGGTCAGCTTGTTCTATCCACTCCTCTGTGACTTTGGGCAAGACAGTTCACCTCTCAGAGCCTCAGTGTCCTCATCTGTACAATGGGAATGCCCCACGCTTTGTTGTTAGAATTAAACGGGATAATGTAAACCCCTCCGGGAATGCGAGCCTTCTTCTCTGGGAAAGAAGGACACCATATATATCCCAATGGCCCTGGCCAACTCTCACTCAACAGAGAGAATCTCAAAGAAGGAAAGAGAAGGTAGGGAAGGGACCCAGTGGAGGATGAAAGGTCCATGAGGAGACAGTTTGGAAAACACAAAAGTTGAAGTGCAGGAGTCTTCTACTTGAGGAAGGATGCCTGGACACTTTGCACTGGCCCAGCGGTTAGTTCTTTGGGTTTCCTGTCTTCCCTCTGGCTGGGTATCTGCTTCCTTTCCCCTCCTTGAAGCTTCCAGTGAAGTCTTAGAGGCACAGAAGCTCCAACGAGGGGCTGAGTCGTTACAATCCGAGCCTCTCCTTTCCTGAGAGCCCCAGGATCACCAGTCCTTCTAGAACACAACTCAACTTCTACAGCAGCCATGACTTGTCCAGCTTCTCAGGTCACGTCCTTGCTCTGCCCTGAGTTTCCTGTGCTTACTTCCTTACCGATGTCCTACTGCAGCCCTATCCCAGGGACCAGAAGCGGTGACCTTGTTGGGTTTGGGGCTGCCCACTCTCAATGGTCTGCACACGGTTACCCCCTTAGGGGGAAGTTTGCGCTGTGGGTCCTGGTGGGGGGCACCTGCTCTCCCTGCCTCCCACCTGGCCTCCCGCCTTTCCCTTCTCTTCTGCCAACCCTTTCCTCTCCTTGGTCTGCTTCACACACGGCACCCCCAAAGGCAATTTTCGTGTCTGCCAAATTCCCATACAATCTGCACTGTTCACAGTCTAATTCTGCTTCGGGGCTTCGTTACTTGCCTGTCGGCCACGGAAGGAAAGAGAGAGCAATGGATTCCCATTCTGGTTTTGTGTGGGGCATTCAGTGATTGCTTTCATAAGTGAACTAATAAATATTTACCTCATGAGATTCAATAAAGAATTAGATCATTCATCGTTCTTTCATCCATTCCCAAGAGCCCCCTCTGTCGTGGGTCTTCCTCTGCGTCCTGTGGCGGAGACTTGCCCGGGACAGTGTAGGAAGTCTGTGTGCCAGTTGCCCTGTGGAAGACGCGTGCGGCATCTAAAATGCGGAGTGTGTGGGTCGGTTGGATGTTGGTTAAACACCCGGCTTCAGCTTAGGGCATGCTCTCGCAGTTCATGAGTTCGAGCCCCGTGTGGGGCTCCGTACCGACACCCAGAGCCTGGAGGCTGCTTCCGATTCTGTGTCTCCCTCTCTCTCTCTCTCTCTGCCCTTCTCCTGCTCCCACTCCATCTTTCTCTTTCTCAAAATTAATAAACATTAAAAAGAAACTTAAAAAAAAAGACTTTTAAAATGTGGAGTTTGGAGGTGAGTGGGTAGCCCTAAATAATAGCAGCCTTGGAAGTGTCACTTTGGGAAGTGTATTTCAGTTGCCCAGGCTGAAATGACATGCTTTTTTCTTTTTTTTTAATGTTTATTTTGAGAGAGAGAGAGAGAGAGAGCACCCCTGCGAGTAGGGGTGGGGGCAGAGAGAGGGAGAGACTCCTAAGCAGGCTCCCGCTCCACACCGGCAGTGCAGGGCCTCCAGGAGAGAGATCCCTACTTCAGTGCTCCCTCCGGGCAGGTGCACGCTCCAGGAGCGCGATCCCTGGTTCTGTGCTCCCTCCGGGCAGGTGCCCGCTCCAGGTGGCTCGAACACGTGCCTCCTGGGTCAGGTATTCCTTCACTCTGAATCTAAGCGCCACTAGAAAACCCACCCACAAGCTCGCAGTGGAAAGCTGGCTCTTCATTTCCGTCATTTTCCGAAAGGCTGCAGCAGATTTTGTGCAGAAAAATTATGCGCCTTTTCCTCCCCGGGGCGGCTCAGTTGGTTACGCGCAGACTTCGGCTCAGGTCACGATCTCACGGTTCGTGGGTTCGAGCCCCAGGTCGGACTCTGCGCTGACCGCTCGGAGCCTGGAGCCTGCTTCGGGTTCTGTGTCTCCCTCTCTCTGCCTGCCCCTCCGCCTCTCGCACGCGGTCTCTTTCTGCCTCTCAAAAATAAATAAACATTAATAAATAAATAAATAAATAAATAAATAAAATAATGCCCCTTTTCTATTAAACCCCATTCTCTTTAAGGGTGGGATGGCAGGATCTGCTCCTCACCATGTGAGCTAACGCCACAGCGATTTTCAAGATGTAGGCTTGACTACTGTCACCTCAATTTCTGGTCTGTGGGGCTGCACCCCGGCGGAAGGGGGTCCGGGCAGGTGAACAAGGAGAGGGCGGTGGGGAAGGAGAATTCTCACACGCCCCCCTCCTGGGGCGCTTGGCCTGCTTCCTCATTTGCATCCGCTCTCTTCTTAGCCCTCCTATAAGCAAGCTTCTAGGAAAAGGTTGGGAAACAGTCATTCTCGGTTATGAAAGATAAGACTTTGTGTGCAACTCCCCAAAGGTTTTTTAAAAGGGTCAAGGCCTCCATTTAAAAGAAAGTTCCTCTGATTGTGGAGTTTCAGGCTTTGGAACATAATGAGAGTATATGAGTGTGTGTGTGGTATTTCCATGTGGTGTGCGTGTGTGTGTGTGTGTGTGTGGTGTGGGATGTGACTCTATGGTGTTTGTGTGTGTGTGTGTCTATGGTGGGTGTGTGTCAGTGGGACAGGGTGGGGGTAGGAGATGGAAGTAAGAAAGAAGAAGGAAACTTTCTTCAAAGTTTCTGGAAACTAAAATGCGCTCATTCATTAAACATTTATTTGTGCTTACGTGCCAAGCGTTGTGTAAGCACTGGGGATTTGGAAATGAAGGCCAGAATCCCTAGACTCATTTTGCTCCCAAATTAATTAGACCACTGTAACTTCTTGGAACAATTTATGTTTTTCATTTGTTTGTTTTTAATTTATGTCTTCTTTTTTTTTTTTAATTTTTTTTTCAACGTTTTTTATTTATTTTTGGGACAGAGAGAGACAGAGCACGAACGGGGGAGGGGCAGAGAGAGAGGGAGACACAGAATCGGAAACAGGCTCCAGGCTCCGAGCCATCAGCCCAGAGCCCGACGCGGGGCTCGAACTCACGGACAGCGAGATCATGACCTGAGCTGAAGTCGGACGCTTAACCGACTGCGCCACCCAGGCGCCCCTTAATTTATGTCTTAATTGCTTTCCTTTACGAGACATATTTATTCTGATTTTCTGGAATCGACGGACCATTCACATGTTCTGCTTCCTAAAGATACGTTAGAAGGCCGTTCGTTCAATTGACGATCACTTATTATACGCCATCTGAATGCCCGACGTGCACTAGACCTGCGCACACCGAATATGAGAAGCATAGTAGACATCATACGGGAAACCTCATCTATACCTTCTGGAAAATCAGAAGTATCTTAGTAGTCCCAAGGATAGCCCATTGACCAGCCCTGCCCTTTGTTTCCTGCGACCAGTGTGTGTTCCCAAAGCGTTCTTTCCCTTCTTGCTAAATAGCTGTCAAGCCAGGGTACCCTCCACCCCTTCCCTCAGTGAGGGAAGCTCTCCCAGAGACCCTGGGGACCACTGGCCCAGCCAGAGGCCAGTTTCTTCCAGGCCGCGGTCACTTTGCTCTGTGCGGGTTTGCTGATACAGCACATCGGGAGTGAGTCTGGCTCGGGGCCTAATCTCAGGTCAAATGTTTGGCACTGGTTCAATACCCAAAGGCTCTCGGCGTGAAAATCATGTGATAAATGGGACCAATCAAAGTGGGAGCGTTTTCTCCGGAGGGAAGCTTGGGGAGACTTTCAGGAAGGGGCCGGACCAGTGCCATTCAACACGCCATCGGAGTTTCCACCCAGAGAAGCTGAGACTTCGCCGACTGCCTGACATCTTTCACTTTGAGCTGGATAACTGTAGTGTCTTTCCAAAGTCACTGCCTCGAAACACCAGCTTGTCAGACTCTGGACTATCTCCCAGCAAAGCACTGGCCTTCACAGAGCCCCGAAAGAGCAGGTAGCTGGCAAAGGAAGGACAGTGAGGCTCAGGCCTGTCTGCCTGTGGTCGCATCGGACGATTTCCCTTATCGGTGCAAGTGGGGAGCAGGGGGGTGCTAGTTCCCAGCTTAGGTACCGGCGCCGATAGGCCCCCACAGCACTGCAGGGGGCGGGGGGTGGAGGCAGGCTTGGGCTTCAGCAAATGCCATCATCCCTCACAAATGTGATGGCAGTGTGTGAATGCAAGTCACAGGAGGAGGCCCTGTCCTGCAGCTTTGCCTAGCTATCGATTTAACTCTTTGTTGGCAGACGAATTCATGTATTAACTCAACAAGCGTTTGCGGGGGTCACTCTGCAGGCACCGAGGGAAACAAAAATGGGTAAGAAAATGCCAGGCCTCTAGCTCAGGGCTTTGAAACAGTTTTGAAATCATAATCCACAGTAAAATGTAAAAAAAAAAAAAAAAAAGGTATTTTACATTGTGATCCAGTGTATGTGCACACACACACACACACACACACACACAGAAGAAATAGAAGTTCTACAAAACGAACTGATCCGTACTATGTGGGATACCTCCTGATATGTTCTACTCTTTTATTTTAATACCCAGCTCACTACATGGATTTCATGGTTGGCTAAGAGGCCAGGAGGAGAAGTTTGAAGAATGCCACAGCCCACGGTTCAATTGCTGAGAGCCGAGTGAACAACCAGTCGCAATTCCAAATTCTACAGCAGAGGTGTCTGAGCTGGGCGCTGGGGCAGGGCTCAGAGGAGGGAGACAGGCTAACCCGGGGCCTCTGAGGAGACACGCAGCCAGGGAGGGGGAGTGGAGTCCAGAAAGCAACTTTGAGACGCCATATGAGGAGCGTGTTTGTGTGCCGAGGAGAAGACGTGGCAAAAAGGTCCCTGTGTGTCTTTACTACTGAATTTCTGGAATGCCCAGTGATCTTCTGGTCCTAGAGCTTCAGCATTTGGTCTCCTGTGGGACGTTTGTTGTTTGGGCTGCATTTAGACGGAGTTAGCTGTTCTCACAAGTATCGTTATACATATGATCGTATTCTGCATATCGAGCTGTACTGCATAGACGGTTCACGTTGTACGTCGCGGTGGGTCCTGTGTGGAATATTCTGTGCTGGGTGATGAGCACACGGAGGGACGATACTTTACCTGCTCAAACGCAATAACACGACGTCACGTCACGTCACGTCATCCCATGGTGACCGTGGGAAAATGGAGCAGAGTCTAGACAGGGTGCCGTGGACACCGTAGAGCTGTGGTGACGCGCCTCCACGATCAGGCGTGTTTGTCGAGCCTGCTCTCCTCCTCGGGTCTCATATCTTGCCGTGGATGGCTTCTCCTCCCGCCCCACCCCACCCCAGGCCATCTCTCCCTCCACTGCGCCCATCCACCCTCCCCACCCGCCGTTGACAACACTCCGTATCTCCATGCCACCCTCTGCCACTGCTCATACGACATATTCCTAAATTAAAAAAAAAAATGTTAAGACCTATAGCATCAACGGGACCGTGAGCTGCTTTCGGGCCAAGCAGCGACTTTTACGTCTCTCTTGATTCAGACACGTGCCCCCCAGCACAAGATGGCTCCTCGCACGTTCTTCTCTTAATCTGTAACTCAGAGCAATCACCGCGCGCCAGGCCCAGTGGTGTTTTGTGGCGGTAGGTAGAAGGCGAAGCAAAACAACCACCACAAAAGCAAACACGCCTATTCCAGACAAGAAAAAAATACCCAGGGCACAGCAAAAGATTAACATCACCTGTAAGGTGCTGCCTGAAACGGCCTGGAGCTGGAACTGGGTCAGGTGCGACTGGCCTGACAGGGGGGATCCCGGTGAATCCACCCAGAGACACATCTGCTCTCCTCGGGGCAACTCCTGACACGGGCCACACTTGGTCACTTCCCTTCCAACCTCCCGACGCTATCTGTTTCATTCCCAAACATGCCAGCTCTTCTCTCCCTTACTCACTTAGTTAATTAAAAAAGAAATAATGAGCTCTTCTGCGACAGATACCGAAGGGGAAGCTACAGAAGTGTGTGTGTGTGTGTGTGAGACTCTGGCTTTTCAAAGTAAATTGGGAAGAAAGAGCGCTACGATTCGGAGCGATAGCTGCCAGTGAGACCTGCCACAAAATCTTAAAACAGCCCCGCAGGGGAGACGTCGTGATCCCTAAGCGACAGGCGAGGATGCGCCAGCTCAGGGAAGCGACCCTCACAGGCGGCTGGACGTCCACACCTGGAGGGTCGTGCCTTACTTACGAAGCAGCGGGGATAGAGCTGCCGGGGCAGACACGGAGCCAGCAGGTGGAAGCAACAAGCAGCTGTCCCCGAACACTCGGCCTGGGGACAGGGGAGCCCAGCCTCTGCTCTATCCCACTAGCCTCCAGGATCTAGAAGCATCAAGAATGGGCAGGAAGTCTGAGGGCCGTGGGGACTCAGGGCAAAGTGGCTGGGAAGCCTCCACAGGTCAGGGGCGGACCAGGCTCCCCCAGAGGGGTGGGGACAGTCTCCTCCTGCTTCACTGAGAGAGGGGGGTAGGACTGAGTGATTGGAGAGGAGGAGGAGGAAATGTGGCTGCCTCGGACCCTGCCCGGGAATGAGGGAGCCTTCTGTGCGTGAGACTGGAAAAGCACAGAAGGTGGGGGCTTGGCTTCTACTGTGTCCCCTCCTGGGGACTCAGAGCTCAAGCTAGAGTGCACGAGCTCTGGTATCTCCCCGGGCCTGCACCCGGTGTCGGGAGCCCTCCAAGAGTTTGGAATCCAGACAAGCATGTGACTAGCCAGGGTCCAGAGTCCCCACTGTCAAAAGGGACTGTGGGTGATGGAGCTGAGGAGAGAGGTTACCAAGGACCCGCCTTGAGGTCAGTTTACAGCCGGACATGGGTGTCACTGCCCAGGACAGACAGCACAGGGATGTGTGGTGACACCGAGAGGAGGATCTGGGGAACCATCGGCAGGTGAGGCTGTGCTGCTAAGGCGCGGTCTGTGGATCACCTGCTTCAGACTCCCGGCCCCCACCTCAGCCTCTGACTTGGAACAGGACTCTGCATTTCACTTATTTACTTATTTTTAAGGTTTTGCTTATTGATTTTGAGAGAGAGAGCAAGCACGAGCAGGGGAGGGGCAGAGAGAGGAGAGAGCGAGAGTCCCAAGCAGGCTCTGCGCACGGGGTTCGAACCCACGAACCACGAGATCGTGACCTGAGCTCAAGTCAGATGCTTCACTGACTGGGCCACCCAGGTGCCCCAGGAATCTGCATTTTAACTGGCTTCCCAGAAGCTCTCGTAGTCAGCCTGGAGATCAGATAGGAGGAGTGGAGAGAGGAGGAAGAGGAGGAGGAGGAGGAGGAGGAAAAGAAGGAGGAGGAGGAACTCAGGAAGGCATGAAGGAGACAGAGAAAACGTTGATCTGTCACCAGTGTTTCTCACCCAAGCCCCCCAGTTGCACCTCCGGGTGTGGGAAGCCCCGTCTCACTGTCCCCACCTGCTCCTGTAACGCCTGGAGTATGGTGGGTGGAGAACCCCTGAATCCTGCCTGGCAGACAGTCAAACTGTCCCCCATCTGCTCCGTGGCCAAGCTGTGCCCTGTGCCAACCACGTTGAATCTATGCCCAGCGTTGGCAGCTCCCTGGGAATCTGACTTCTGGAGGAAACGTTAAACAGTGGCCTGCCTGCCCTGGGGGTGGAGGGCTCTTGAGGGACCAAGCTTATGGCCCTTTCCAGAAATTTAATGAGCACGATATTACAATTAGTCAAGGTCCGCATGTCCCCTGACCAGCCCCGTCGCCTGCAGTCCTTTAATTAAGCTGTAGCGATGCTCCCCCCAGAGCGACCAGCACATGAGTTCATTCGCCCCGAGCCATGAACCCAAGAGGGCGTTCGTTCTCTGGGAAGTGGCCTTCATGGGAATCGATCCTCCTTGGTTGCCATCAAGCTTGTGCGGGGATTCTCAGCTCCCCCGGAGTCGGAGGATGGCCAGCCTTGAATCGAATGGCCGTTTTGTAGAGCAGAGAGAGGAAAGACGGCAAAGGAAGAGAAGTTCACACGCACCCTAACCGGTTCTTCCTCTCTTGAAACACCGCTGGGCCCTCAGAGCCATTCTCACCCCCTACTGACACATACCAATGCATATACACTCACACGTGAGCTCTCTGTCTCCCACCACACACCCACACCCAGCTTCTGGAAGCCGGTGCAGTAGACATTCCCTTCTCATAGTGGATGAATCATGGGACCTGTTGCCGCACCGACAGTCTCCCTCGCTGAGGTCTGCTAGCCCAGATTCGTGATCCTTCGGTCCGGCCGAGAGCTATGTTCGGCTGCCATTTGCTTTTATGTTCCTTCGGAAGAGAGCGTTAAAAAGCTCGTTCATGGTCTACGCGAGACTGGGGCAGATTCAACTTATTAGACCAGGCTCGCCTGTTCCAGGCCAGTGGGGTTTGCTACGGATTACGAGGGAACCGACGCGTTTCAAGCCATGCTCCCCGTGTCTGCTTCGAAATGTTCTACAGACGCGAACCCGGTGACTGTCATTTGAACGGATGACCAACACAGGCTTGAGCTGCGCGGGTCCACTTATGCGTAGATCTTTTTTTTTTTTTTTCCACTAACTACAGTACAAAACTGTAAATGTATTTTCTCTTCCCTATGATTTTCTTCACAGCATTTTTTTCCTCTAGCTTACTTTATCGTAAGAATACGATATATAATACGCCTAGCACACATTTGTGTCAGCCGATTATTTATGTTACGTTATTGGTGATAACACATTGGCAATAACATATAAATGATCGGTTATTTGTGCTATCGGTAATGCTTCTGGTCAACAGTAGGCTGTTGGCAGTTAAGTCTTCGAGGAGGCAAGAGTTACACGCGGATTTTCCACTGTGCTGAGGGTCGGCGTGCCTTATCCCTGTATTGTCCAAAGGTCAGTTGAAGGGATATCATATGAACTAACTTAAAGGCCAAAAATGTGCGAGGCGCTGTAGTGACATAAAGATCAGTGTGACCAACAGCAGGGAGACGGACAGACGCCATATGGAGGCAGAGGCCCCTGATGTAGCTGTAGGTGACTGCCCGGCATTGTGGAGGGAGCCCCAGGAAGCACAGGGGGCAGAGAACTTCCTTTTTTTTTTTTCTGGGTTCCATCCACATTTTATTTATTTATTTTTTATTTTTTATTTTTAAAAAATGTATATCCAAATTAGTTAGCATATAGTGCAACAATGATTTCAGGAGTAGATTCCTTAGTGCCCCTTACCCATTTAGCCCATCCCCCCTCCCACAACCCCTCCAGTATCCCTTAGTTTGTTCTCCATATTTATGAGTCTCTTCTGTTGTGTCCCCCTCCCTGTTTATGATTTTTGTTTGTATATTTGTATATTATTTTTGTTTCCCTTCCCTTATGTTCATCTGTTGTGTCTCTTAAAGTCCTCATATGAGTGAAGTCATATGATTTTTGTCTCTCTCTGACTGACGAATTTCACTCAGCCACGTAGTTGCAAATGGCAAGATTTCATTCTTTTTTTTTTTTTTTAACATTTATTTCTTTTTGAGACAGAGACAGACAGAGCATGAACGGGGGAGGGTCAGAGAGAGAGGGAGACACAGAATCTGAAACAGGCTCCAGGCTCTGAGCAGTCAGCACAGAGTCCGACGCGGGGCTCGAACTCACGGACCGTGAGATCGTGACCTGAGCTGAAGTCGGACGCTTAACCGACTGAACCACCCAGGCGCCCCAAGATTTCATTCTTTTTGATTGCCGAGTCCTACTCCATTGTATACATGTACCACATCTTCTTTATCCATTCATCCGCCGATGGACATTTGGGCTCTTTCCATACTCTGGTTACTGTTGATAGTGCTGCTATACACATGGGGGTGCATGTGTCCCTTCGAAACAGCACCCCTGTATCCCTTGGATAAATGCCTAGTAGTGCAATTGCTGGGTCGTAGGGTAGTTCTATTTTTAGTTTTTTTGAGGAACCTCCATACTGTTTTCCAGAGTGGCTGCACCAGCTTGCATTCCCAGGGGGCAGAGAACTTTCTCTCCGGGGCGGGAGTCAGCAAACTCTTCCCGGACAGGGGCAGATAATAAAATATTTTAGGCTGTGGGGCCACGCGGTCTTTGTCTCCACGTGAGAATGTCGTAGCATGATGGAGCCCATAGGATGAGTGTGGCTGTGTGCCAGTAAAACTTTATTCATAAAAATGTGTACTTGGTTCCATCTATTCTCAGGAAATTTTAAAGGTAAATTGTTATTACTAGCCTTCTCGTTTTTCTTCCGATGGCATTAATCTATGGCAATATTTTTCCATACTTTTGTTGTTAGTCACAATTGTTTTTCTTTTTTAGAACATTATGAAAGAAATACGTGATCAGTATAAAGTGATTAGAGAATAGAAGTAAGCAAAGAAAAAAAGGTGATATTACTGGGCTGCTCTTCACCTTGTCTCTTCCTTCGCTTTACTCACAAACGTCCCTCACCTTCCCAACGCCACCCACAAGGAGGGTCGTCCAGCTGGCAGAAAGGGAGGGAGAGGGCGGTGACTTCCGCTGAGGCCATGAGCATGAGCTACTGATCCAAAAGCACGGACTGAGCCTCACCCATGGGCTCCCAGGTCTCTGCTGACATCCACTGTCACCTGCCTCCAGCAGGAGGGACATTCATGCCTCAGCCTGCCCCGGTGACCTTGGGATTCTTGTGGGGTGAGTTGTTCTTCTCCAAATGGTGGGAACTCCTTTTTTTGTTTGTTTGTTTTTGTTTAGTTATCTTTTATTTACTTACGGCTTTCATGCCATTTACTTTCATTGGTTTTTACTATTTTTTTTTTTTCATGGTGAGAATTCCTACTGAGGCAAGGTGACGTCTGAAAGCGGAACCCGGTGGTCAACGTCGAGTCACCCGACCTCACTGAGTCGACAAATATTTGTTGGGCATCTAGCGTGTGCCGCTGCAGTCAACGAGAAAGTCCGGGGAGCTTTCGTTCTTGTAGGGGAGGTTAACGTAAACGCTAATAAATACCATAAAAATGATCATTTACCTTTTGGGTAGTAACGGCGGCAAATAATAAACTGGGAAGCATTTGGCAGAAGGGTGGGTGTGGAGGGGACAGTCCTCCCTTGGGTGGTCAGGGAAACCATCTCTGGGGTGGTGATAAGGACAGCTGATCCTAGGGACATTGGAGCAGAGAGTTCCAGGGAGAACGAAGGACAAATGCAAAAGCCCCGTGGAGGGGCCGGGAGTGTGGGCTCAGAAAGACACAGGAAGAAGCCCTTCGGGCTGGAACAAACAGACTCTGATCAAGAATGATAACAAAGGGAGTCAAGGAGGGAGGCAGGGCATTCAGACTGCCGTAAGGCCTTGGGAATTTACTCAGGAGCACTGGGAAGCCAGCGCAGGATTTCAGGCAGAAAAGTTATATAATCCGACTTACATTTTTGACACCCGGCGCCTGCTGTGTTTGGAGAACAGGCTGTAAGGGAAGAGAGGGGAAACAAGGCGGGGCCGCTGCAGGGGGCAGGTGCTGAGAGCCAAGGGTCGTGGGTTCTGCTGCCGCCGGAGAAGGGGAGCAGTGGGACCCGCTGACCTGTGGCCGGTCGGAGCAGTGTGAGAGAAGGTGTCCCTCAGAAATGTCCTCTCAGGGGCTCCTGGGTGGCTCAGTCGGTTAAGCGTCAGACTCTTGATTTCGGTGCAGGTCATGATCTCACGGTTTGTGAGTTCGAGCCCCGTGTCCAGCTGGGCACCGTCTGTGAGGAGCCTGAATAAATAAAAATAAAATTAAAAAAAAAAAATGCCCTCTCAGCTGAGAGAGAAAGCCGAGAGAGAGAGAGAGAGCTTGGGACAGCTGGGGCAGAAAGCACGCACAGCTTCTGGACAGGATAAGATAGAGACTCTTTGAGCGTCCTAGGTGTTGACTAAGGTGCTTCGGGTGAGTCAGGAACTCTGGCAAGAGGACATTTGAACTGGTCTTGACTGGACACCCTCCGGGTGCCGGTCCCAGGCCTGCGGTGATTGCCTCTGATGACCTGTGCCCTCCCTCCCTTCCTTCCTCCTAGGTGCAGCCTGGCCCCGGCCACCTGCTGGCCCTAGACCCTCAGGCCAAGGGAATCGAGAAGGGGGAGAGGTAGGGGGCTCTCCCCCCCCCCCCCCCGGGCTCTCGGGTTCCTACACGGCCCTCACGGGCCCAGCGTCTTTTTGGAAAGAAGCCACAGGCACGCTTGGGGGAACAGATGTGAGCAGTGACACCGCAGCCCGACTCCCCCGCGCTTGCAAAACAAGCAAAGCTTCGACAGCTCTCTGTCTTCTGTGTGCGAGTGTGTGTTTTTAATCAACTTGCCGCGGTTGCAAGAGCATCCGCTTAGGCTTGGAAAATGTGGAATGGCCTCTGCAGGAACGGTCCTCCGCAGCTCTGACCCGAGACCGCTCATGGGACATCCTCAGAGGGGGGATCTGGAGCCCACCGCTTGGGGGGAAGAGCTGGGCTGGGGGCGGGGGCTAGCGCTGGGAGGGGGCTAGCTGGTGTCCTGTGCCCAGTGCACCCGCCCTGACGTCCCAGGCTTCCCGTGCACAACAGAGGTCCCGGTAGTGGTAAAACGCAGGGGGCCTGGGTGACCGGGTGCCCCGCACACAGAACACTGGCAGGGGAGGTGGGCCAGGGGCTTCCTGTATCTCAGCCTGCAGATGAGGAGGAAGTTGGAGCTTGGCCCTGCCTGTCCAACAGCTCCTTCCTTCCAGGCAGGCTTGCCCTTTCTCCTCATTTGGCTCCGACTCTGGGTTTATGGGGCCACATGGCAGGAAGTTCACAATTGCTGCGCTGACGGAAACCAGAAAAGAGGCTGTTTTTTCCAGAGGCGTGGCCTGAACAAGCCTGACAAGAGGTAGGGGGAGGGGGCCCTTTAGGGGACCGTGGCCATGCGGACACTGGGACTCCCTGCTCCGTGAAGATATATACATATATATACCATAAATTCAAAGAACTCCAGAGCTGGAGAGAATTATAAAAATCATGTTCGGTCTCTTCACTTTACTATGAAGAAGACCCAGGAAACTAAGGCAACTTCCCCAGAATAGTGACAAAGGCAGCACTAGAACCAATTTCCTGATTCCTCCGTCCCGGGATGAGGGCACAGAGCCCTCTGTCCCCTTCTGGAAAGACTCCCAAGCCTCCTGGGCAGGACTTCCCAGACCTCCTCGGGCCACGGCACCCAGGATAAAGAATACGTTTGCACAGCCCCCTGTGATAAAAGGATAAGGCTGCTCCCGGGAGCAGGGAACCTGCTTGGGGACTCCTGTCACCTCTGTCAGGCGTCAGCATTCCCACCAGGGATTTCTGTACATGTGTGCATGCGTATGTGCATGTGTGCGTGCACGTGTGTGCATGTCTAAGTGTGTGTGTGATTACAGACAGTCTATGTGGTTTTGCAGCTCTTCTGCCTTAGTCTGAGTGGTTTCTAGGAATCCATTATTTTTTTTTTTAACGTTTTTATTTTTGAGAGACAGAGACAGAGCGTGAGCAAGGGAGGGGCAGAGAGAGAGGGAGACACAGAATCCGAAGCAGGCTCCAGGCTCTGAGCTGTCAGCACAGAGCCTGACGCGGGGCTCGAACCCACGAGACGTGAGATCATGACCTGAGCCGAAGCCGGATGCTTAACCAACTGAGCCACCCAGGCGCCCCTCTAGGAATCCATTATTGACTGAGGGGCTCTGAAAAGGACAAAAGTCATTTGCCCCACCACAAAACTCTTTACACTTTCTTATTATAGGAGATCAGTGCACATGACTTTTCTGAGGTGGAAGGAAAGAAAACTATAAACAGTTTAAATAATTTTCTTAGGTCATTCAGGATGTTTGTGATGAGCCGGACCCGTCTCCCCAAACCCCCATAAAAAAAAAAAAAAAAGGTAGCCAGCACTATTAGATCTCAGACAATGTATTAGGTAAATAGAAATTAAGCCCCAAAGTATCCCATTGTATTTTATAGGTACCTTGACCACTCTCATCAGACACCCAACTGCTGTCGTATTAGTTCTGAAAAGCAGTCCCATATACTAGACCTGAAATTCACCTTTAAGGGTGGTGTAGTGTATTGGGAGAAGCACTAACCAAGGGTATTGAACAGATTTTTAAAAAGCAGTTATATGGGAAAGTATGTTTAGGAAATCCTGAGTAAGGAAAAGTAAGCAAGATTTTTATAGCAGGACTTCTCTCAGAACCTTGAAAATGCTAGCATGCATTGGGAGCCCCCAAGGATGAGATAGAGCAAAAAAAAAAAAAAATTTTTTTCTGAATTTGTTTGATCGTAGAATATTTTTCACCAGCAACCTAGTTGGTCAGGTGTTTTGCCAAAATACCTTTATGGAGAGAAAAGTGTGTTAATATGACTTTCCAGTGCAACAAAATACTGATGCTCCTGTTTAATAATGGAAGAGGGGCAGGATTTACAAAATGGCATAGTTAGGACCTCTGTGAATCTGTTCCCCCATAAAAACAAAGACACTGGGGAAATGGTCAAAATAATCTTTTTCAGAACTCTAGAAATTAACCAAAGACTCGCAACCATCAGAGGAGCATCTGTTCAAGAAAAACTGCTAAGCCTCAGTCAAAGCAACAGGGTTGTGGCATTTGAATACGCATCCCCTTCTATTCAGTTCCATGTCAGCCTTGATAACCAGCAGCCTGGCAAAATCCAAGTATCTGTGAAAACCATGAACCTTGCAGCCACAAGGGGAAACAGACTGGATCTGAGACTCCTCAACATGGCCCATCCTCTGAGCATTGTCATTATTTACTTGTCTCACAGACTCTTAGCCAAAACCCATTCATGGGGCATTGTTGATGTTTGGTCTGAGAGCTCACTCTGCAGGAAAATCTCTGCCCCAGGGGATTTGTCAAAAACTATCAGCAGCAATTGTTAAACACTGCAGCTGCCTGACAGCAATTAGAACAAGTGTCTGAGCAAAATGTAAAAGGAATATCTGCGGGCTGAAATGCTTACAGCAGTCATCAGCTGACCAGAAAACTAACTGAGCAAAACTTCAATGGTTGCACAATATAGGAAAAATGGACTTATAAAATTAGTTCAACTTTATAGTGATAGAACAAACTAACTGAACAAACTAACTGAAACTAACCAGCAACTAAAACAAACAAACAAAACAAAACAAAACCCAACAAATCCTGGGAAACGTGGGTCTTATTTTGAAAGTTGCCACATTCTATTATCAAAACGTTCAGGTTTCAACAGAAAATGTATGTTACAGGAAAACAAGCACATTTATGGCCCCTATATGGAAAAACAAGCTCTGAGCAAGCTCAGATGTTGGACTTACTAGACAAAGATTTTAATTCACCTATTATAAATATGTTAAAAGAACTAAAGAAAGTGATGTCTAAAGAATTAAAGAAACTGTAACAATGAGGTCTTACCAAATGAAGAATCTCAATAAAGGTATTAAACTTACTAAAAAGAATAGAAATTCTGGAGTTTAAAAGTACAATAGCTGCAATGAAAAATTCACTACAATTTGAAATTTGAACTATCAGAAGGAAGAAGTAATGACCTTGAAAATAAATCAATTGAGATTATCCAGTTTGAGGAACAGAAAGAGAAAAGAATGCAAAAAAAGGAATAGAACCTTAGAGGCCTGTGGGACCTTATCAATCATACTGACATACACAGAGCAGGAGTCGCAGGAGAAGAGAAAGAGAAAAAGGCAGAAAGAACATTTGAAGAAATAATGTCAAGAACTATCCAAATTTGATTGCAAACATTAATCTCCGTATCCAAGAAGCTCAATGATGTCCAAGTATGATAAGCACCTAGATTCACACCTAGACACATCAGAGTTAAATTGTTGAAAGCCAACAAAAAAGAGAATCTTGAAGGCCGTAAGAGAAAATAAGCTATCACGTACAAGGAACCTCAATACGTTCAACAGCTGATTTCCCATCAGAAACCATGGAGGCCACTGGACAACATATTGAAAGCGTTGAAAGACAGTCAGCCAAGAATTCTATATTCAGTAAAGCTGTCGTTCAAAAATAAAAGAAGAATAAAAAGATTCCCAGGTAAACAAAAACTAAGAGAATTCATCACTCACAGAACTGCCCCACAAGAAATACTAAAAGGGGCCCTGCTCACTGAAATAAAAAGACCCTAGGCTCAAATCCATATGAAGAAATAAAAAGCACTGGTAAAGGTAACCTTATAGATACTTGTAGAAGACAGCATAAATGCATCTTATACTTCTTTTCTTCTCCTATCTGATTTAAAAGGCAACTGCCTAGAGCAATAATTATAAAGCTGTGTTGATTGATTTATAATATACAAAGATAAAATTCCTATGACAATAACAGGCAATAAGGGAGTGAGGAGGGCTGGAGCTTACATACTAATGAAATTAAGTTAGTGTCAATCCAAATTAGATTGTATTAAATTAAGTTAACAATTGTAATCCCCAGAACCACCGCTAAGAAAATAACTACAAATCATATAGTATAAGAATATAAAAGGGAATTAAAACGATACCTGGAAAATATATATTTAACAGAAAAGAAATTAGTGATGAAAGAATAGAGAAGCAAAGACATAAAGCACAGAAAACAAATCTCAAATGGCAGATGTATATCCTGCCTAATCAGCGATTATAATAACTATAAATGGAATAAAAAATTTTAACCAAAGTCTGACTGACAGAATAGATACCAAAGAACAATCTATGTGCTCTTTATAAGAAACACACTTTATATTTAAAAGATATAAATAACAGACAAAATATATTATATTATATTATATTATATTATATTATATTATATACTAATATCAGACAAAATAGATGACTTAAAGTTAAAGATTACTACTAGAGAAAAAAATACCTTATAATGATAAAAAGCCCACTTACCAGAAAGATACGATGATTACATACATATGTATGCAGCTAACAACAGAACCCCAAAATTTATGAAGCAAAAACTGACAGTATTGAAGGGAAACACAGATAATTCAAAAATGATTGGAGATTTTAATACTCCACTTTCAGTGATGAATAGGATAACTAGGCAGGAGATTAACAAGAAAATAGAATACTAGAATAGTATAAACTAACTAGACCTCGTAGACAACTATAGAAAATTCTACCTAACAGTAGCAAAATACAAATTATTCTTAATTACATGTGGAACACTCTCCAGAATATGCAATATGCTAGGCCATAAAACAAGCCTAAATAAATTTAAAAGGACCGAAGTTTTACAAAGTATTGTCTCCAACCACAAATAGAAATAAAGTAAAAATCAATAACAGAACATCTGAGAAATCCACAAATATATGCATAAACAACACATTCTTAAATAACCAATGGATCAAAGTAGAAATCACAAGAGAACTTAGAAAATATTTTGAGATTAATGAAACGGAAACGAAAACATATCAACACTTATAAGATAGAGCAAAGCAGTACTGACAGTGAAATTTATAGCTGTAAACACCTATAGCAAAAAAGAATCAATTCAATTTCAAATCACTAACAAACTTCTGACTCAAGAAACTAGCAAAAGAAGACCAAACTCAACCCAAAGAGAGCAGAGGGAAATAGTAAAAGCTATAGTGAAAATAAATAAAATAGACAATAGAAGAAAACCAAAGAGAATATCAACAAACCAACAGTTTGAAAGGAACAGCAAAGTTGTCAAACCTTTACAAGAGAAAAAGCAAAAAGATGTAAACCACTAAAATCAAGAATGAAAGAGGGGTATAACTATTGACCTTATATAAATAAGAAGGAGTATGGTACAATCTGGATGCCAATATATTAGACAACCTAGATGAAACAGATTCCTGAAAAAAACTTACTCAAAATGAAATAGCAAATATAAATAGGTCTATGAAACAAGCAAAAATATTTGAATAATAATTTTTAAGCTCCCCACAAAAAAAAGCTCATACCCAACTCCAGCAAACATTTGAAGAATTAATACTAATCCTTCACAAGCCTCTAAAAGAAATAGAAGAGAAGAATACATCCCAACTTGTTCTATGAGGCCAACATTACCTGGATAGCGCAACCAGACAAAGAAATCACAAGAAAAGAAAAATACCTGGCTTATATCGCTCATGAATATAGACACAAAAGTCATTAGTAAAACACTAGTAAGCTAAATCCAACATATCCACCATGACCAAGTGGGGCTTATTTCAGGAAGGCAAAATTGGTGTAATATTGTAATACCTGAAAATCAATTAATGTAATACACCATATTACTAAAATAAACAACAAAGACTTTGACCTATGATTATCTTGATGTAGAAAAGAATTTGATAAGATCCAACATCTTTTCATGATAATAACACTCCACAAATTAAAAATTAGAAAGGAACTTCTTCAATACATTAAAAGGGCATCTATTCAAAGCCCACAGCTAGTAGCATATTTAATAATGAAAGACTGAAGGTTTTCCCCCCTAACATCATGAGCAAGACATGCGCACTCCTGTACTTCTATCCAACAATGTGTTTGAGGGTCTAGCCAAGGCAATAAGGCAAGAAAAAGAAACAAAAGGTTGGATGAGAAGTCATTGTCTTTATTTGCAGGTTGCATAATCTTATAAATATAAAAAATCCTAAAGAATGCACCAAAAAACTATTAGAGCTAATAAAATATTAAGCTAATTATCAGCAACATTGCAGGAAAAAAATCTATATGCAGATATCGATTATATTTCTAGATACTGGCAATAAACCAAAAAATGAGAATTAATTCTAAAAATGAAAAATTAAATTAAATTTACAATAGTATCAAAAAATAAAATTCTTAGGAATATATTTAACCAAAAAACCCAAGATGCATACACTGAAAACTATAAAACATTGAGACAAATTAAATACCTAAATAAACAGAAAGACTCCCTAAAGTCTTGGGTAAGAAGACTTACTATTGTTTTTCTCTTAAATATTTTTTATTGTTTAATTTTGAGAGGTGGGGGAGGGGCAGTGAGAGAGGGAGACACAGAATCTGAAGCAGGATCCAGGCTCCGAACTGTCAGCACAGAACCCGACATGGGGCTCAGACTCATGAGCCTCAAGATCGTGACCTGAACCAAAGTCAGATGCTTGACTGGCTAAGCCACCCAGGTGCCCCTAAGACTTACTATTGCTAAGGTGGCAATCCTCCCCAAACTGGCCTATAGATTCAATCTAATCCTTACCAAAATCTCAAGCAGCTCTTTTGCAGAAATTGATAAGCTGATTCTAAAGTTCATATGGAAATGCTAGGTACCCCAAATAGCCAAAACAGTCTTTAAGGAGAACAAAGTTGGAGGTCTCCCACTTTCTAATTTCAAAACTTACTATAAAGCTGTCATAATCAAGACAGCATGGTACTGGGATAAGGAAACGAGATCAGTGAACTAGAACTGAGTGTCCAGAAATAAACCATTATATTTAGAGTTAATCGAATTTTCACAAGGTTGCCAAGATAATTTAATGAAAGAAACAACAGACTCTTCAACCAACATTACTAGACAGCTGGGTATCTACAAGTAAAAAATATAAAGTTGGACCCTTTACCACACACCATACCCCAAAATTAACTCAAAATGGTCATGGACATAAATGTAAGGGCTAAAATCATAAACCCTCAGAAGAAGACATATGTGGGGTGCCTGGGTGGCTCAGTTGGTTAAGCGTCTGACTTGGGCTCAGGTCATGATCTCATGGTCCGTGAGTTCAAGCCCCGCATTGGGATCTGTGCTGACAGCTCGGAGCCTGGAGCCTGTTTCAGATTCTGTGTCTCCCTCTCTCTCTGACCCTTGCCCGTTCATGCTGTCTCTCTCTCTCTCAAAAATAAATAAACATTAAAAAAAAAAAAAGAAGAAGACATATGGGTGAATCTTCATGACCTAGGGTTAGGCAGTGGTTTGTTAGATATAACCAAAAGCACAAGAAACAAAAGAAAAATTAGATAAATTGGACCTCATCAAAATTAAGATTTGTGTGTGTGTGTGTTGATACTATCAAGAAAGGGGACAGTAAGCCACAGAATGGGGGAAAATATTAGCAAACTGTATGTCTGATAAGGGAATTGTATCCAGAATATATAAAGAACTTACACAACTTCAATAATAATAAGACAAGTAGCCCAATTAAAAATGGGCGAAAGAATTTGAATAGGTATTTCTCCAAAGATGATATACAAATGGCCAATAAGCACATGAAAAGATGTTCTATATTATTAGTCATCAAGGAAATGCAAATCAAAATCCCAGTAAGATCGCACTTCCCAACCTCTAGGGTGGCCACAGTAAAAGTCCAGACAATTACAAGTACGGACAAGGATATGGAGCAACTAGAAACCTCACACAGTGCTCATGGGAATCAGTGCTGAGTAGAATCTACCTTCTACTCCCAGGTATATGTCCAAGAGAAATGAAAACGTCCGTCGATACAAAATGTGGACCCGACTATTCACAGCAGTATTATTCATAGTAGCCAAAATGCAAACAACTCAAATATCCAGCAACCGATAGACAGATAAACAAAACGTGGTATATCCGTACAGTGGACTATTGGTCTTGAATAAAAAGGAATGAAGAAATGAAAAGTCCGGTACAGGCGAATCTAGAGAAACAGAAGTAAATCCCTGGTTTACCTAGGGTTGGGATTGGGGTTGGGGAGAGGGCGTGACTAATAATGGCTACGGTGTTTCTTTTGGGGGTGATGGAAACGTTCTAGAATTAGATTGTGCTGACAGTTGCACAACTTTTGTGAATGAACCAACAGTCCAATGAGTTGGACATTTTAAATGGGTATATTGCACGGTACGTGTATTATGTACCAATAAAGCTTTTTTTAAAAGAAAGTATTTGGAAGAGGTCAAACCAACCCATATTTTTCTTCTGTCATGCACAGACGCTTTGTATCCTACTGTGAGAGAAGAAAACCTCTTCCCTCGTTTCCCCACACATGCTGAAATCATCCTGTACTTATTACCAGAGAATTGATTAGACGATGGTCCTGGAGCCCAACGGGAGACTCAGCAGACAAAAATCACCCTTTTTCCCTGGTGGTACTTACACTGGGACTTTACTTTTTTCTCCTCTAGCAAGCCAGAGCTCTTTTCTCTTTTTATCTCAAGCACATAATAACTCTATTAATTCACACTAAGGACGTCCAAGTGTAAGTCCCGCTGGGCTTGCTTTAACGAAAAGAGTGGATTCATTTGTAATTAGCCGCGTTCGCCTGAAATAAATATTTTTCTTGTGGCCTCTAAAACCTGACTGAAATAAACCTTCCGGGAAAATGTCTCTCTCTTAATACCCCCCTAAGTAGGCGATCTGAATTGTAATCGTTTATTTATGCTTCATAAATGTTCACATGCACACCTTATTCCATATTAATTTATACTTACTGTCGGGGTTCAAATCCCCCCCCTCCTCGCACACACATATCAATAATAATTGTTACAGAGCTCCAGCCAATGGTCTGTAACAGCGGCATTCAATTGATTATAATGCAGCGAAATTCTGTGTGCCAAATCATTCGATATAAGAAGGTATCTTTGTTTGGGGAGCCTGGGTGGCTCAGTCCGTTAAGCGTCTGACTTCAGCTCAGGTCACGATCTCACGGTCTGTGAGTTCGAGCCCTGCGCCGGGCTCTGTGCTGACAGCTCAGAGCCTGGAGCCTGCTTCGGATTCTGCGTCTCCCTCTCTCTCTGCCCCTCCCCCGCTCACGCTCTGTCTCTCTTTCTCTCAAAAATAAATAAACATTAAAAAAAAATTTTTTTAAAAGAAGGCATCTTTGTTTTCCACAGCTATTGACTATAAAGAAAAAAATCCAAAACATTGGCATGAATCTTATTTCACAATCTTATTAATCCTTTATATGTGATATTTTACTGCTTGGGGCACAAAAAGAGACTGTGTGGTTTTAATACAGAGCTGTGCAAATTTTGATGTTATTCCTTGAAAGGCAGGGGGTCTGTGGTCCCCTCTTTGAAAGTGGATGGGCTTGTGATGCTTTGCCTAATGGTGTGGAAGTGACTCTGTGGGTCTTCTGAGGCCAGATCCTAAAAAGTCAGGTGGCTTCTACCTTGTTCTCTTAGAGCTCTGAGCCCCACACAAGAAGCGTGACTTCCTTGAGGCTGCCATGCTGTGAAGGCCCCAAGCCTCGTGAAGAGACCACACGGAAACGCGCCAAAAAGGAAGCCTCGCTCAGCTCAGCCTCTGAGTGTCATCCCAGCCCAAGCACCAGCCCTGTGGGCCGTCAGACGATTCCAGCCCTTGGCCATTGGAGTGCTCTCAGCTGAGGCCCAGACAAGACGGATTGGCTCTGGCCTGTCCAGATTCCCGTACGACAGCACGCACGAGGGTAATAAAAATGGTTATCGAATTAGGCCACTAAGTTGTGGGGCATTTTGCTATGCAGCAGTGAATTGCTCAGGGCACCGTGGACGGAGCTCCAGTTGAATGTTCCGCAGATGAGGCCACCGATAGAACGAATGGGCTGGTGACTCTCCTTGACGACCCCGAAGGCCCACTTAAAGAAGCTACCTTTGTTAACGGAATCCAGGTCCGTGTGCCACAAGGAAAGAATCTGGGTTCTTCCCAAAGTTTTTTAGAATTGGATGTGACTTTTAACTTGTCGAGCGTTCCTAAATTATTTGTGGGCGCCTGTCCAATTTTTCCAACTACATTGCAAGTGCCTGAAAGCTGAGGGATGTCTTCTGTTTCCTTTGTTCTCTAATCTTCTACAGCAACTAAAACAAGGCATCCCAGGGGGCCTTGCTGAGTGTCACCTGACTGACCTGGCTCCTTCCGGAGTAAATGGCCTTAAGATGTGGGAAGGTTGCTTTTCACGTTGGGCTTCTATGCCCACTGCTGGGTTTTTTTGTCTGTTTGTTTTTCATCTTCCCAGTTTCATATAAACAAAAAAGAATGTTTCCTCAAAGAACCTTGTTTTTTATAAGAACAGAGATTTTCAAGAGAAGGCCGTGAATAAATGCGAACCTTTTGCCGATATAGGAAAAGGGGAATGGGAAAAGTACAGGCTTGGCAGTCGGGAGACCCGAGTTGAATCAGGTTTCTTGCACTTAACCGCTTCTGCAATCTCATCAAGTAGCGACGTCTTGGAGGCTTGTTTCCTTGTCTAAACAATTCAGACAGGGGCGCCTGGGTGGCTCAGTGGGTGAAGCGTCTGACTCTTGGTTTCAGCTCAGGTCATGACCTCACCGTTCCTGAGTTCGAGCCCCAAGTGGGGCAGCGCGGAGCCTGCTTGGGATCGTGTCTCTCCCTCTGTCTGCCCCGCCCCTGCTTGTGTTCTCTCTCTCTCTCAATAAATAAATAAACTTAAAAAAATTCAGATGATAATTCATCTTGGAGTGGTTCTAGAGTTCAAAGAAAGTGATATAGGTAAAAAGGCTTTTCAAATTGAAATCGCTATGCAAATAAAAGTAAAGCATTATTATTATCTTGTGTATACATTTGCATAAATTACATCTTCTCTGGGCCTCCGTGAAATGGGGATAATAATAGTTATTACCTCCTGCCAGGATTACGCAATACCCTCCTAACTGGTCTTCCTATTTCTATTTTTGCACTCTTAAAAGACATTCTTCACACAGCAGCTGGGCAATCTTTTTAATATGCAAATTAGGCCATGTGCCTCTCCCGTTTAAAATCCTCCAATGGCTTCATATTGCTCTGAAAATAAAATCCAGGGGCGTCTGGGTGGCTCAGTCGGTTGAGCGCCGACTTCGGCTCAGGTCACGATCTCCAGGTTCGTGGGTTCGAACCCCGCATCGGGCTCTGTGCTGACAGCCCGGAGCCTGGAGCCCGCTTCGGATTCTGGGTCTCCCTCTCTCTCTGCCCCTCCCCCACTCACGTTCTGTCTCTCAAAAATAAATAAACATTAAAATACGATTCCGTATCACCGTATCGGAGTCTACAAGGCCCTGCACTATCTGCCCCTTGCCTACAGCTCTGACCTTGGCTCATCTCCCTCCACTACAAACTCCCTGTGTTCTAGCCACACGGCCTTCTCTAGGTCACACGGCCTTCTCTAGGTTCTTCTAAGCTCTCCACAATCCCAGGACATTTGCACTCACATGGCTTATGGTTCCGGTCTCCGTTTGCGTGCCAGCCCCTGGCCGAGGTCTTCTCTGACCACTCTTCCTGAAGTGGTCCTCAACTCCTTATTCACATCACCCAATTCTAATGTATGGGCAGTGCTAATTATTTTCTGAAGTGATATTGTTTCGGGTTAACTTATGCGTTCTCGGTCTCCCGTCACTAAAACGCAAGTGGCCGGAGAGCGGGGGCCTTGAATGCCCAGCATCGCACCTGACTCGCGCTTGGCCTCAATCAATAGCTGTTGAGGAACGGGTGAGTAAATGAGAATTTCCGAGCCCCCTCCACCCGCCCCCGCCATGGCCTAGAAAGTTCACATCTGCTTATTGTTCTGTGGAGAAAACCCCGCGGGAGAAGGGAGTGTGGCGATGATTGCCTGAGATAGCGTTATCTGAACCAGATGTGAGAGCTTCCGGCCTAAACGCCACCCCCACGCTCTGTGGCAGGACCGCTCTCGTTGGCCGGGAGCACCCTTATCAGTGATCACGGCATCTAGCCGTTTTTCAGCAACGCCGGAGCCTTCTCGGGGCTTCGGTCGCGATGGCCAATTTGCCACCGGCTTGTGAGTGGAACATGTGGCTGACTTAATGTTCTGGCTTCTGCCCGAGGCCAGAACTTCTTGCCCTTCTTCTAGCGCAGCGTACCCCCCAGAGTAATCTCTCCCGTGGATTTTTCCACGACATCCTTACAGTGGGGACAGGGCCTTGCTCCTCAGGACTTTGCTCGCCAAGGAGAAAACGGGTCAGAGAGGGAAGCGAATGTGCGTGGAGGGAGCGGGAGACTTTAATGCTCACACCCACCTGTAACTTCGGATACTCGTCAGCCTACACAGCTCAGCTGCTGTAACAAAGGTGTCCAAAACCACATGGCCCGGAGCAGGGGTAATGCTACTTATCCGGAGGCCTGGTTCCCTTGTACAAAACCCTCGAGTATTGTCCTCAATCTCATGAAGCAGGTGGGGGAGGTGAAGGGCTAGCGTGTCCCTTTAAGGACATAACTCAGAAATTGCTCTCCATTGGGGCACCTGGGTGGCTCAGTCGGTTAAGCTTCCGATTTTAGCTCATGATCTCAGGGTCCGTGAGTTCGAGCCCCGAGTCAGGCTCTGTGCTGACAGCTCAGAGCCTGGAGCCTGCTTCGGATTCTGTGTCTCCCTCTCTTGCTCTCTCTGCCCCTCCCCTGCTTGCGCTCTGTCTCTCTCTGTCTCAAAAATAAATAAACGTTAAAAAAAAAAACCTTTTTTTAAAAAAGAAATGGCTCTATATCCTCTCTGTTCTCATCCCTTTCGTGCAAACGTTATCAAAGGGCCATACGTCATTGCAAGGAAGGTAGAGAAATGCCATCTCTAGACCGAGGGCTCTGAGCCCTGACAATGCCCAGGGGACTCCGTCATCAAGAGAAGGGCATGACCGTCGAAGGTCGATTACAGTCCTTACCGCACTCTCAGACGGTAGCTGACCAGCCTTACAATGCCGAACTTCGAAGTCCCTGGGGCTGTTTTCAAACATATAGAGGAGACTTTCATGAGTCAAGAAAGCAAAGAAAAAGATAGGAGCGGCTTTTAGAAAACTAGAGACAGTCAAGGTTTTTCGATGAAACTTCTCAAGACCGCACAATACTTTTAAATATATATATATTTTCCTACCATGACAATTTAATTTCTCACTGCAATCCAGTCCACGCACAGGACCACAACCTTTGAAAAGGTTATCCTTTTTGGATTGAATTCTTACATTTTGGATTTTAGTCCCGAGGCATTTCTTTCTTTCTTTCTTTCTTTCTTTTTTTTTTTTTTTTTTTTTTTTTTTTTTTTTTTTTTTTTTTTTGTTAAGATAGAAAGTTTGAACAAGCGCCATTTGGCAGTTTCTAAAGCAGAGAAATAAAAATCTCTCTTACGTAACCATATTTTGGGATTTCTCCGGTTAACTCAAGAGCCGCCGCGTTGTTATGAATGTTTGTGAGGCACAGGGATGGGCGTGAGAGCGTGCGGCTCATGTTATGCAAACCCTCCCTACTAAGAATTTCTGAACAAAAGCCCCATCATTCTAAGAAACAACCGGGCATCATTTCAAACAGGAGGTCTCGCTGTTTCATTTAGCAGATGGGAGGGTGACACGAAATGCCGGGAGCGTGCATCTGCATATGCCGTGCCGTGTGCCATGCCCCGTGTAAACCGCAGTCTGCTCACACTTGGGGTGCTTTGCCCTCCCCTTTTTGGGGCCTCGGTTTCTGACTCTGTGCAATAAGGTTAGTAGCAACCAGTCCGGATCGCATAAACAGCTGCTGCTTGCATGACCTGGCAGAGCTCATTTTTCACCTTCGTAGTAGTGAGGGGAGGTCAGGCTGCATCAGAGGATGCCGGACTGTACCTTGGGGGTCCCCAGAGTTCCGTGGAGGTCCCCCAGTTCCGTCTGGTTAGCTGCGGGTCTGGGCCGGGGTGGGGGGGAGGGAGGATGGGGGCTCGAGCTTCACCTGAAACGGTTTGGCTTGTTGTCTCCTTAAGATCGTTTCCAATTCTTGGGGCGCCTGGGTGGTGCAGTCGGTTAGCGTCCGACTTCAGCCAGGTCACGATCTCGCGGTCCGTGAGTTCGAGCCCCGCGTCGGGCTCTGGGCTGATGGCTCAGAGCCTGGAGCCTGCTTCCGATTCTGTGGCTCCCTCTCTCTCTGCCCCTCCCCCGTTCATGCTCTGTCTCTCTCTGTCCCCCCAAAAAATAAATAAAAGGTTGAAAAAAAGATCGTTTTCCAATTCTGAAATTACGAGAGTCAGAAGGGTCAGGGAGGTGAGCCCGGCAAAGGTGATGTCTGCCGACAGCTGTGAAGTTCTCCAGGTGAGCAGGGAAAGTAACAGGCTGGGGACACAGGGTGTGGGTGACGTGTGGATGGGAAGGTGGTGCCCTGCAAGGAGCTGGGGGAGAGCAAATCATGCGAGGCGGCCCTCCGGGCTCGTTTGAAAAGACACAGGCCTGGCATTAGAAGAACCTAGCCGGTCTTCCATGTGCCACGTGATCCCCAGTGAGCAGCTCGCTCCCTGAGTCTGGATTTCTCCCTCTGTGAGAACTGAAGTCTGGAGGCAGGGCTACTAGACGAGTCTGTCATACCCTATGCAGAGTTCTGAAATCCCTGAAACCAAGCCTTTCCCCATTTAGCACAAACTCATTTGGTGGTGAAATCTGACCTGAGCAAACTTGAGGTTTTATATATGTGTATATATATATATATATGTACTTATATATATATGTACATATACATATATACTTTATATATATATAAGTATATATATACATATACTTATATATATACTTATATATATATAAGTATATATATATAAGTATAAGTATATATATAAGTATATAAGTATATATATATAAGTATATAAGTATATATATACGTATATATACTTATACGTATATATCTATAAGTATATCGTATAAGTATATACTTATATACGTATATATATGTATATATGTATACATATACGTATATATATATATACATACATATATATGTATTTACGTATATATACGTACGTGTATATATATATATATTCTTTCTTTACTCCTCTTAATGCAAATACGTATCTCTATTGAGGTATCCAGCTGCTTACATACGCTCTTCTGTTTCATTTCAGAAATGTTTGATGATGGGAGCTATCGCGGCCCTCTGGGTGTGTTAGATAGTATGTGGTATATACATCCATATTCTTTTTAAAGCCTGAGGAATTCTGAAGTCCAAATGCATCTGTCCCCAGTAGTTAGGAAAAGGGACTATGTGCCTGGGACACTTCCCGATCTTCCCTTTACGATCACGTGGGCCCCCAGCCAGAGTGCATTTTGTGACCTGTCACCCTTTGCTGGCACAAAGGGCGGCCCTCCCCAAGCCTGCCGTGGTCGCTGTACCACGGCAAGTACCACAGACTGCACGGTTTAAACCACAGAAATTTCTGGAAGCGCAAGTCTGAGATCAAGGAACCAGGGCTGGTTTCTCCTGAGGCCTGTCCTCGCCGTGTGGATGGCCGCCTTCTCCCTGTATCCTCGCATGGTCTTCCTCCTGTGGGTCTTTGTCCGATTTGTCTCTTTTTATACGGACCAAGTCAGATCAGAGCCCACCTTCATGATCTCGTTTAACCTTGGTCACCGTTTTAAAGGCCCCCAGCTTCAAGGGCACCCGGGTGGTTCAGTCCGTTAAGCGTCTGACTCCTGGTTCGAGCTCAGGTCATGGTCTCACTGTTAGTGGGTATGAGCCCCACATCAGGCTCTCTGCTGACGGTGTGGAACCTGCTTGGGATTCTCTCCCTCCCTCTCTCTCTCCTCTCTGCCCCTCCCCTGCTCATGCTTTTTCTCAAAAATAAACAAATAAACTTAAAACAAATGTATTAAAGGCCCTCGCTTCAAATATTGTCACGTTCTGAGGTCCTGGGGTGAGGACTTCGACGTAGGAATTTGGGACGCGGGGGACACGACTCGGCCCGTCACCGTCACCATTTAGGCCATCTCAGGAGCCAGTGCGCTCCTGGCCTGTGTCTGAATCTGTGACTTTCCCCATTTCACGCGTGAAAACACACCCGAATCCGAGACTGAATTATAAACAGAGACGGGGATGCCCGCGTGGCCTGTCCCCCCTTCTCCTCACCCTACTTGTGCGATTGACCTGCTGGCGAGCTTCTGGACGTTTGCAGTGTCTCATCAGAAGAACTGGCCCCCGGTGAGAGAAGTTCTAGTAAATAATTAGAAGCACATCTGTTGACTCTGTGAAACTGTAGCCTGGGCCCCCTGCCAGGCCAGCGTGAAACTGGAGGCCAATAATCAGACACCCACATGGCGTTTCCCTTTGTCCATCCTGCCTCGGGTCAGGGGAGGGAGAGGGGAGAGGAGGGGAGCTCCGTCCCTGTTGCCCCGGCAGCCTGTTGGAGGCCGCTTACCCTGTCCTGCACCTTCAATGAACGCACAGCTGGGAAGGGGCTGACCACATGGAAGGTGGTGTCGCTCCCCGGACAGACCATCCGTCTCCATTTATTGTCTCATGTTTTCTGACGGGGCCACAGGGGGGGAGGGGAGGGCTCACCAGCAGGGACCGGCCTCCAAGGGTTTCTGTAATAAACAAGGCAAGAAGTGGAGGCTGTCCATCAACAACTATCTATTGACCTCCTGTGGCCACAGGGCCCTGGGCCGTACTCTGGAGGAGATACTCTGCTGCACTCACTGTTCATCATGACGAACACCGAGATGGGGGAGGCCCTCGAGAAGTCCTTCCCTCACCTCCATCCAGGACGGGCGACGAGGCAAAACCACATCAGATGGTGGCTCCTTTCTGGGGCCTTCCGGGGGCTTCAGCTGTGCTGGGGCAGAAACCATGACTGATGAGTCACTTTAACACGTGTCTGGGGGCCTGGCACGGACCCTGCTTTGCCACAGCTATGCAAGAAATGAGCCAGCGCTTGTCAGCTGGCAGACGCCCCCTCTGCCTCGAAACCAGCCTTCGAGTCAGCAGATATTTCAAATGCTATACCCTCTCTTGGGGGCATGGGGCTTGTTAACAGCATCAAAACGCCCTGCTGGGGGAGGGGGGTCACGGCCAGAGCTCTTCGCGGGATCTCGGGCATGAGCACGAGGTATACTTTTCCCCCCGTCAGGGTTTTGCAGGCCCCGAGACGCTATCACAGGCACTTAGATTGTTTTTCTTCCTAAGGTGTGGACTTCAGCGGTGCGTTAGGGGAAGAAAGGATCTCTCAGCCCTGAGATAATTGCATACCGCCAGCTGCTTTCGGGGTGGCCGAGAGAGATAAGGAAGGCCTGGGGGAGAACAAGTCGCCTTCCCTTCACCTCGGCCACCCACCGCCCGGAATCGCGCCTTCTGCTTCCCCGAGCGATGCACTTTCCAGACAAAGGAAGGTGCTCTGTGAACGGGCAGCTGGATACTCTTGGGCTGCTCTGTGTCCTCACCCAGCCACCCTGGGAAAGTGAGCAGCTGTGGGGTTGTTGAAGACAAGCTCGGGAGGAAAGACGAGCAACTTCTGCCTTCCGAGAGTTTGGAAAACTCGTGGCAGGTTTCAAGCTCTCGTCCCAAGGATCCAGCAGGAGACAGGGGAGCTTAGCAGCCCTGAAGCAGCGCCACCCTGCCTTGTTGGGGCCCCTCTGGTTTCCTTAGTGCTGGGGGTACAGTCTCCAGGCTCCAGCTCCTGGGCAGCACGGCCACTGTCCTTCAGGTTGCCTTGTTGACTGGGATACCTCCTGTCTTCTCTTTGTCTGCGGGGACTTCCTTGTCCTGGGGAATAAGCACCACTGTCAGCTTCCCTGGGAGGACACCGGCTCTTCCCCCGGGGTTTCCAGGGAGCGGGAGTCAACCGTATAGACGGGAGGCATGCGTGGCAGGATAGGAGGGAGGCTTGTGGCTGGGACCCAGACCCCACACCAGACAACTGGGCTTAAAGGGGAACTCCACAGTGTCCCAGCAGCGGCCCCACCCTGTATTGTCCCAGTGTCCCTTGGGACATAGACCACCTCCGCAGTCCCTCAACCGTTACACAAAGCGGCCACTCGGGGATGCCTCTCGGGACTCATTTTCCTACCCAGGTCCCTACCATCCTGCCCGCCTTGCTTTATAATTCAAAGTCCAGCAGTAAACCCTAAACCAGGAAGTGCACATTCCATCCAACGGTTCTCACTCCAGCGAGCGCTGACTAGTCTCCCGAGCTTTGGCCAAGCCCCAGATCTCACCTGCAGAAGTTCGAGCAGCTCGTCCTAATTCAACGGAGATCATAGAGGCAAAACTACTTCTTGACTATAAAAATCCCTGGTCAAGTGTAACGTCAGAAGACCAACGTTAGCTCTCACAGCGGTCTCCCTAGCCTAACTCAGAAGCTGGGGAAAGCGTGAAAAGTCAAATGAGTTGTAAATCTCCCAAGAGGCATAATTCAGGTAAGAAACAAAGGGCAGACAAATTTCCCTGTCCTCAGGAACTTAAAATCTCAATAAGGACATTAGACACAAACAGAGGAAAGATTTCCAGGAATGCCTGCGAAGCGTGGGTGGAGACAACAGGCTACGACATACCCAGAGGAAAAGAGGACATTTAGAACCCAAGTGGTCAGCCGCGCTACCTGACGGAGGTTGGTGTTTGAAAGAGACCTTGAAGAATGAGACACCAGTGCCCAGAAGTCCCTACTTCTTTTAAGTCTTAACTCTTAAGGTTCCAACACGTTTCCCACTTTTTTGCGGGGATGGATTCCATTTCTTAGGCCAAAGCCCAAAGTATAAAACCACAAATTGATGTTTTATGGGCATACACTTAAGCTACTTCAAATTTATTAATTCCAGGGGCGCCTGGGTGGCTCAGTCGGTTAAGCGTCCGACTTCGGCTCAGGTCATGATCTCGCGGTTCGTGAGTTCAAGCCCCGCGTCGGGCTCTGTGCTGACAGCTCAGAGCCTGGAGCCTGTTTCAGATTCTGTGTCTCCCTCTCTCTCTCTCTCTGACCCTCCCCCATACATACTCTGTCTCTCTCTGTCTCAAAAATAAATAAACGTTAAAAAAATTTTTTTTTAATTTATTCATTCCAGATTCAATCGGCAAGTATTGTTAGGATCATTTTATTTAACAAACAGTTCAGAAATACTAAAAAAAAAAAAAAAAAGTCCAGAAATGCTAATAACAGCCCCACCAACTGATATATTACTATATATTGTTTTTAGTTTCAGAATATTGAGAAAGTTTTAAAGTTTGTTTGTTTTTGACAGAGAGAGAGAGAGAGAGAGAGAGAGAGAGAGAGCGCAAGTGGGGGAGGGGCAGAGAAAGAGGGAGACACAGAATCCAAAGCAGCCTCCAGGCTCTGAGCTGTCAGCACTGAGCCCGACGCGGGGCTCGAACTTGCGAACCGTGAGATCATGACCTGGGCCGAAGTCAGATACCCAACCAAGTGAGCCACCCAGGCGCCCCTCATTTTTAAATAATTTATTTTGCAGCTTCAGAGTGTTCTTTCATCAAATTCATGGAGATTGGAGGTTGGTAGAATTTTTGTAAAATTCTGAACAGTAAATAATTTGGGATTTCTGGGCCGTACGACCTCCGTTACGACCACTTTGCTCTGCTTTGTATCTCAAAAGCAGCTATAGGCCACGTGTAAATATATAAGCCTATGTTCCTATGAAACTTTATTTATCGACTTGGAAATTTTCATTTCACATAATTTTCACGTCACAAGATAGTATTCTTCTTTTGATTTTTTTTTCCAGTCATTTAGAAAAGGAAAACCCTCTTAGCTGATGAGCCATACAAAATGGGTGATTTGGCCTGCTGTCTGCTAACCTCTGATGTAGATATTCAAGAGAATAATAGAACATTTTTGTTCCCGAGTTGAATCGCCAACCAAAAAAAAGGTCTAGCTGATTGTTTCAAATCATTCACTAGTAAATATGCAATTTGAAGAAATCAAAGAATATTTTTCCATGTCTTACAAAAGTATTTTTCTAACGATTCTTGAAACGTGTTGAATAGTAAACAGCGTCCTTTAAAAAAAAAGTCTTTGATACCCCAATACCCATCTCTGGAAAATAGTTAAGCAACGTTTTTTATTTTTTTTAATTTTTTTTTAACGTTTATTTATTTTTGAGACAGAGAGAGACAGAGCATGAATGGGGGAGGGGCAGAGAGAGACGGAGACACAGAATCTGAAACAGGCTCCAGGCTCTGAACGGTCAGCCCAGAGCCCGACGCGGGGCTCGAACTCACGGACCACGAGATCGTGACCTGAGTTGACGTCGGACGCTTAACTGACTGAGCCACCCAGGCGCCCCTAAGCAACGTTTTAAGAGTCAAATTTATTTAATTTTGCAGATTGAGTTCAGACTTTTCTTTGTTTCCTCATTGCCAACAATTTTCTGCAGTTGGAATCATCTTAATGTTGTAACCCTCATGGCCTGAACTGAATTTGTTCCATTTCTTAAACATATCAGCAAAACATGGAAACTAGAGCAACCACGTTATATTTGGCAGTGTTTAGCTGCATAGACTTTCTACATCAGTAAAAACAACACAGTTTATGTATATACGTATACACACACATATACACATAAAATATATATGTGATTTTGTGTCTCATTTAAATATTCAGTATTATATCCTCTCTAGAGATAGACTTCAAACTTCATTAAGAAAAGTCAAGTTTATGGGGCGCCTGGGTGGCTCGGTCGGTTAAGCGTCTGACTTCGGTTCAGGTCATGATCTCACGGTCCGTGGGTTCGAGCCCCGCGTCGGGCTCTGTGCTGACAGCTCAGAGCCTGGAGACTGTTTCGGATTCTGTGTCTCCCTCTCTCTCTGCTCCTCCCCTGTTCATGCTCTGTCTCTCTCTGTCTCAAAAAAATAAATAAATGTTAAAAAAAAAAATTAAAAAAAAAAAACAAAAATTTTGGAGTGCCTGGGTGGCTTACTCAGTTAAGTATCTGACTCTTGATTTCAGCTCAGGTTATGATCTCACGGAGCCTGTTTGGGATTCTGTGTCTCTGCCCCTCCCCTACTCGCTCGTGCACACGCGCGTATGCTGTCTCAAAATAAATAAGTAAACTTAAAAAAGAAAAAGGCAAGTTCTTATATACCATTACAAGTAACTGTTAGTAAAACTGACAACTTCTACATCATCATTCAATACCAGTTTGAAAGATCCCAGCAGAGTGTTTATCCACGCAACTTACTTATGTCTGCAACACATTTCACCAAATCAGAGGTGCGTGAAATGTAAGCTAATGCCATTGTCTTAAGCGCCACCAAGAAAGGAAAAACACTGCCACACAAAGACACAATGCTTTCTTATCTCTTGTAATTTAACTTTATAATTGTTAGCATTCTTTGTAACTTATTCATATTTTCATTTTTTTGAGAGAGAGCAAGTGAGCGAGGGGCAGAGAGAGAGAGAGAGAAAAGCGGGGCTTGTGGGTTGTTTTTTTTTTTTTTTTTTACCTGAATTGGGGCTCTAAGTTCACCCGAAGTGAGGCTCACACTCACGGAACTGTGAGCCGAAGTCAGATGCTTAGTGACTGAGTCACCCAGGTGCCCGCTTATTCATATGTTTAAAAAACACATAGCACTCTTTCAGAAAACAAAAAGTATAAATGGAACAAAATTGGTTATGATGACTGAGCCACCCAGGCGCCCACTTATTCATACATTTAAAAAACACATAACATTCTTTCAGAAAACAAAAAATATAAGTGGAACAAAATTGGTTACGATGTGTATGAAGATTCACAAAGTTAGACCCCTCATTGTGTTTCTTGCAGAACATTTTCGGAGCTGCCTGGCTATGGACGACTCAGCTCCGAGAAAGGATGCTCCTCTCCTGTCCTCGAGACTTGGCAACACTGAGGTTTGTTGTGTAAGGGTGAGCAATGACAACTACCACCGGGCAGCAACCTGGTCCATGGGGATGGTAAAGTGCAAGCCCGCTTCGCAGGTCTTAAAATGCGGAGAGGACACACAACCCGAGCCAGTAAAATACAAGATGGCCATTTGGCTCCTCCTGGCCTGCCACACTGTGGTCACAGATGTCGCTGCATGTTTTCTAATTTACCTCATGGTGTATTAAAAACCTACCTGAACAAGGGGTGCCTGGGTGACTCAGTCGGTTGGGCCCCCGACTTCAGTTCAGGTTTACGGGTTTACGGGTTCGAGCCCCTTGTCGGGCTCTGTGCTGACAGCTGGGAGCCTGAAGCCTGCTTCGGATTCTGTGTCTCCCTCTCTCTCTGCCCCTCCCCCCTCACGCTCTGTCTTCCTCTCCTTCAAAAATAAGTAATAAAACATCAAAAAAAAAAAAAATTAAAAACCTACCTGAACGGAATGGTTTCTTTGTGGCAGTTGTAAATGTGAGGTTTTACCTAAGACAACCCTTGCTCACCTGTGTCAACATAGTTTGCAAATATAAGTAAAATGAAGAAACCAGAATGTGGGCACTCTTACCCACCTGACTGCACAATGCCCCTGACCTCACACTTTGTCCCCAGCCATCGAGTCAGGGCAAAGCTTCCTGGATCTGTCTCTGGGCTCTGTTACCAGATGGTGGCACAAATCCCGTTTCCCAAAGCCTGTTCGTTTTACATGCTTTATGTCAAGTGTCCCCATATGAGGAATGGTTTCCTCGCCTATTTTATCACTTCAGTTTCTTACATGGAATAGAGGTAACTTCTTCTGCACGTCCCTACGTGTGAATTTTATCTTCTCATTTCATTTGTTTTTATATTTTTGTAACATTCAACTTGCACTGAAATAAGATGAAAACCATAGTTTCACGTTTATTCTTCTCTATTTTCAGAAGATCTTAATTTGGCAGGAACAGCGTGAGCATACTAAGGGCATGAGAACATCTTGTCGCAACAAGCGATGAACCTTGACAGCGGCTCCTTAGGACATCACCTTCTGAAACCGACTTCACCCTTCACCCTTCCTGACCTCCAGGGTTGCCAGTGTGGGTGGCACTGGGTGAGACACTGATTGGGAGATTGCCATGATGCCATTTTACCGCAGGCGTAGCCGATCCCTTTGCCCATACCATGAAGTTCTTTTCTTAAGTTTTCATTTTTAACAAGGAGTCAAGTTCTGGTTTTTCCACTTGGCCTAAGGGGGGGAAAGAAGCATTTATAGATGAAAAGGTAACACAAAACACATGCAAAACTCACAATAACCACAAAAACCACAGCCGTGCCTTAACAGGACCATGTGCCTAGCAGACACATACTACAATGACAATAGCTGACAGTAATCACAGTCATTGCTTCCTGGGCCTTACTACGGGCCAACGCTGCTCAAAGTCTTTGCACGAACCGGCCCAGCTAGCCTTCACAACTACGCTCCCTGGTGTCCATTTCACAGGCGAAGAAACCGAGGCAAGAAAGGTGAAGCGAGGTTGCAGAGAAAGGGGATAAAAGCACTGGGACCCACCCAATGACCTGGGCTTGGAGTCCAGGACTCTTGCTGTCACTGCCACCTTTGTCCAGTGCTACAGGCACCTTGAGTAGTTGCCCCAGACAGAGCCTTCCTCACCGTAGGCTCCTGTGGAGTGAGCCCAAGTAAGCATGCAGAGGAGAGAGCTTAACTGAGAAGCTGGCACAGAACTAATCTACTAAGTGTGTGTACGTTTTGTATATAGCCGGCCTGGGTGCGTGCTCCTTTTCATAATTAAAATACATATTAAATATATATATATATGTATATGTGTGTGTATATGTGTGCGTGTATACCTGTGTGTGCATTTTTTTTTAAGTTTATTTCTTTTGAGAGAGAACAGGGGGAGGAAGAGAGAATCCCAAGCAGGCTCCACACCGGTGACTGGTGACTCGGGGCTCGATCTCACAAACCATCATGATTATGACCTGAGCCAAAATCAAGAGTGGGACGAGGGGCGCCTGGGTGGCTCAGTCGGTTGAGCGCCTGACTTCAGCTCAGGTCATGATCTCACGGTTGGTGGGATGGAGCCCCGCATCGGGCTCTGCCCTGACAGCTCGGAGCCTGGAGCCTGCTTCAGAGTCTGTGTCTCCCTCTCTTTCTGCCCCTCCCCTGCTTGCACTCTGTCTCTTTCTCTTAAAAATAAATAAACATTAAAAAAAAAAAAAAAGAAATGCAAATCCCATGCTGGCAGGACCTCTGAAACCCTGCAGGGGCTGAGGTCACTCCCCCAGGAGCCCGGGATCCAGATGTGGGGAACAAAGTGGGCTGCCTGGAGGCCCCCTTTCCCTGGGCATCTCCGCACATCACTTCCTGGTGAGCTTCTCAACCCCAGGCCCCAGCTCCTGAAAGGCTCTGCCCACCGTGTTTTGTACTTCCCTCCCGACCATGGTCCTCAACGTGTCCCGTGTTTATTTACTCATCCACTGTGCTCTCCTCCGTGACAGGCCCCTGTGAGCCCATGTCCGGCCTGACAGCAGGGACCCATTACATACAAGCTTAGTGAATAAACCAATAAACGCGAACACAGCTGTCCCATCTTGGGGGCGTTCCTTTAGGTTCTGACAGGGGTCTCTGATTTCCCTTGACTTGCTCCTAAACCTTTGAGAATAGCTCGGCCAAGCTTGTTTTCTCCCCTCATGGTAAGAGGCTCTCGCTGAGGAGCCCCTGCTGGAGGTTCCCAGAGGACATGGTGATGTGGCCCGGTGAGGTCCCTCCTGTTTGACTGAAGACCTAATTCCACCGGGCTCAGCACCAGACAGGTGTGTGAACCGGTACTCAAGAGAGCAAGACACCCAGACCCAACCAACAAAGGGCAGGGCCTCAGCAGGGCAGTGATAAGGCCAGTGAAGTGCCTAGAAAAGATAAGAAGAAAGCTTGTCACTTAAGGGACAAATAGTATCATGGTAGTGAACACATTCATGCCAAGAAGACAGAAGTTACAAAGAGCAGGGTTATGAAAGTGAATGTGGCCAAATGATTCTCAAGGCACGGGGAGAGTAGAAATAGGGTGACCGGGGGGGGGGTCACCTGAGTACAGTGGAGGCCAGGCTAGGAGTGGTCTGTTCTAGATTGTTGAGACTCTAATACCTTAACATTTGAAAAGCACAAAGTATTTCCATGTTGCCTTATTTAATCCTGGCAATGACCTTGTGGGGAGCATCACTGCCCCCATTTTACAGATACTAAGGTCTAGAGAAGCTAAGCTCAAATTCACATGAATCTGAATGGAAGATAAATATTTTAACTCCAGGACCACTAGAGAAACATTCCTTCTCCTTTTGGTCTCAAATGACATTTTATAGCCCATCCCTTTCTCCTGTGAAGAGGGAATTCACTTTTGGACTTGGGTTGGGCACAGTCTTGATTCAACACAGTGACAAACTGTGACTCGGGAATCGGAGACTCTCTCAAATCAGAGACTGAAGAGTTGGCTCTGGCTATCGGACAGCTGGGGATGCCAGCCAGGTCCCCATTCAGCCTGAGACGATACTTATGGGAAGTGCAGTCTGCTGAAAGGTTACATGCCCCCCAGGGACCACGGCAAGCAAAAGGTAGGTGTGAGCTGGGACAGAGTGTTTGCACCCCTCACAGTCTCCTCAGCCTTCTCCATCTGTCTGTGCTTGTCTCCCCCCACCCCCACCTTGGGGAGCACTGGCCCCGACAGCACTCATCCCTGATGGACAGTCAGAGGTCATGGCTCACCACCACATGAACTCTGCCTCTTTGGGGGGTGCCCCTGGTCAAGAGAGGTGGTGTGTATCAAGACCGTTTAAGTTTGGAAGTAAGGAGCCCTGGGCTGTGAATTCGCAGCCTCCACATGTGTGTACTTGGAAGGCATCTGACCCCCAAGATGTCGATCTGTGCCTGGACAAAGTTAGTGGAGTCTGGAGGACCTGCCCCCATCATTCCCTCCGGTCCAGGAGAGCCTCAACATTCGCACAAGGAGGAGCTTACAAAGAATGAGGCCATGTTTAAGGAGCCAGTTCAGGTGGGGGCTGATGGCGGCCATCTTTTGCTTCCAGGCCGGAAGACCCTTAAGATGGCATACGAGGCGGAAGGAAGAAATGATGCCAGTTCTACAGAGGCATTCAGAAGGGGGTCTTTTCCCGCAGCCTCTGAAGAGACAGGTGCAAAGACCCCAGGAGTTGGGACGACATCGGAACTGTTGGGAGCGGTCATGCTGCTTGACACTTGACACTTCTGCTGCTCTTGGGCTCGGCAAGCACTGCAAGACTTCTCTATGGGATCCCAGGCAAGTGAACGCCTTTCAGCTGAAAAATGGGGCAGGAGAATTGGGCTCAACTTCCTTCTTGCCTCATGACCTTTGCCGTGTCATTGTATGGCTTTCTATTTATAAAAAGGTAATTCACGGCATCTTCTCGCTGTCTCCCGTGACTTCACTGGAGGCGAAGGCCTCCCCTCCTCCCCAAGTCACCCCCTCCCTCACAGAGCAGAGACCTCAGGGTGGGCAGAGGTTTCAGCAGACCCTTGCAGGATTTGGGCAAGGGGGTGGGAACCCACACCACTAGCTGGGAAGATTGGGGGTGTTGCACCACGGATCTCTAGTCATCCATTTAAACATGTTTGAGGCTCCTTTCGAACAACCAATTTGCTGTCTCTACTCCTCACTGCCTATACCTTCCAAAACTTACCTTCCCCAATTTTAATCTTATGTGAAAAACATACCATTTTAAGACTTTTAGAATCGTCCTCCTTTAATTTAACAAGAGGAATATCTTTCTAGCTATCCATAAATGCACTTTCAGCAATTAATATATTTATATGAATTGTTTGCAAATATTACTCAACATTCAGTCCTTAGAAATCCCTACATACCTGGTTTTTTTTTCTTTCTTTCTTTTTTTTTTTTTTTGGTTTCCTACCCACTTTCCTTTTGTTTTCAAACAGAGTTGAAAGTTTCAAGGACTTTTCCACTCTAACTCCTAAATCCCTTTTCCTGCTTATCTTAAGTAGGATTTAGATAATGTGTGGCTAACTAGACCCAAATACTTAGAAAAGAAAGGGGGAGGGGAGAGGAGGGAGAAAGGAGCAGGGAAGGTAAGGAACAAATCTACTGGATGTGAAAAACACCAATGCCCATCGTAAGAAAGTGAAGACACACATGCGCCCACTGAGCTCTCTTCCAAGGGTGGAAGGTGACGTGTGTTCTGCGTGTCTCTGAAAGATTCGACCAAGTCAGTGTCTCTCACAGGAATCTGAAGAGGGAGATCTCAGCCCCGGCATTTTACAGGACCCCTCTTTCGGTGTGCTGTTAGATTTTGTATTTGGGATTTTTCTTGTTTCTTGAGATAGGCCTGGATTGCAATGTATTTTCCTCTCAGGACTGCCTTCGCTGCGTCCCAAAGCGTTTGGATTGTTGTATTTTCATTTTAGTTTGTTTCCATATATTTTTTAATTTCTTCTCTAATTGCCTGGTTGACCCACTCATTCGTTAGTAGGGTGTTCTTTAACTTCCATGCTTTCGGAGGTTTTCCAGACTTTTTCCTGTGGTTGATTTCAAGCTTCATAGCATTGTGGTCTGAAAGTATGCATGGTATAATTTCAATTCTTGTAAACTTATGAAGGGCTGTTTTGTGACCCAGTATATGATCTATCTTGGAGAATGTTCCATGTGCATTCGAGAAGAAAGTATATTCTGTTGCTTTGGGATGCAGAGTTCTAAATATATGTGTCAAGTCCATCTGATCCAATGTCTCATTCAGGGCCCTTGTTTCTTTATTGACCGTGTGTCTAGATGATCTATCCATTTCTGTAAGTGGGGTGTTAAAGTCCCCTGCGATTACCACATTCTTATCAATAAGGTTGCTTATGTTTATGAGTAATTGTTTTATATATTTGGGGGCTCCGGTATTCGGTGCATAGACATTTATAATTGTTAGCTCTTCCTGATGGATAGACCCTGTAACTCTTATATAATGTCCTTCTTCATCTCTTGTTACAGCCTTTAATTTAGTCTAGTTTGTCTGATATAAGTATGGCTACTCCAGCTTTCTTTTGGCTTCCAGGAGCATGATAAATAGTTCTCCATCCCCTCACTCTCAATCTGAAGGTGTCCTCAGGTCTAAAATGTACAGGACCCCTCTTTGAAGCAGGTTGGCTGCTGTCGTTAATCTCCACACACGTTGCCGAGAATACATAGTTTTCAGAAATAATTAAATTTTTGACGTCATGGTGAGTGAGTGATCGGGACTTCACCAGCTAACACTTTTTTTTTTCCATATAAACACTTAATAAAACCATAAGAAACAAACCGTTCTCTCCAGGAGTTGTCACGCTTCCTCCCAGCTAGCCCCATCATGCCACCTTTCTATATGCGGGGCTCCAGGCAGGGTCTGTGGGAGCTTACCCAGGATGAGAAGGATCCGAGTAAGCAGTAGTACCCAAGGGTCTGCTTGACTCATTGAGTGGGGATGGGTAGGACTTTGTCCAAGTCTTCCCCAGGTTCTGGGGCGAGCTCAAAGGTCCCCTCGTCCCAAGAGTCTCCCTTCCCTTGTTGTCCACATTAGAATTCATTGCTTCCTCGGAGTGATTGCCATAGACCTATTTGTAATCTTTTTATTACACCATCCTCTTTTGTTTTTAATATTTATTTATTTTTGAGACACAGAGAGAGACATGGCATGAGTGGGGGAGGGGCAGAGCGAGAGGGAGACACAGAATCCGAGGCAGCTCCAGGCTCTGAGCTGTCAGCACAGAGCCCGACGCGGGGCTCGAACTCACCTGAGCCGAAGTGGGATGCTCAGCCGACTGAGTCAGCCAGGCGCCCCCTCTTCTTCCTCTTTCCGACTGCTTAGGATTGTGTACAGAGCAGACACCTAATACATGTTTGCTGTATTGCAAGGTCTATTTCTAACTTCTTCAATATCATAGGAATCTGAACTTGGCATTAGACGTGGGCAATTCTTACTAGCTACAGGGGTGGCCCTCCCACCAACCTGTTCGTAGCCTGTGACCTTCCTGCAGCACCGCTGGCACCCGGGGCCCTGTGCTTAGAAGGGCCCCACTCTTGGTTTGATGTTCTGCTATCACCACTTGAAACCCTTAATATTTCATGAACAAGAGACCCACAGCTTCATTTTGCATTTCTGTCTACAAACTATGTAGCCCGTCCTGATGTCTCCATTTATAAGTGGAAGGGTGTGCCGACTTCCCTAATTGTACTAATGGCAGGAAAGGACACATTTCGGCATAGGAGACATTTTAAAAAGATGTGGCCGGGGCGCCTGGGTGGCTCAGTCGGTTAAGCGGCCGGCTTCGGCTCAGGTCATGATCTCGCGGTCCGTGAGTTCGAGCCCCGCGTCAGGCTCTGTGCTGACCGTTCAGAGCCTGAAGCCTGTTTCGGATTCTGTGTCTCCCTCTCTCTCTGACCCTCCCCCATTCATGCTCTGTCTCTCTCTGTCTCAAAAATAAATAAACGTTAAAAAAAAAAAAAAGATGTGGCCATGTTAAAAAGATCATTTTGTACTCCTAAGGAAGTGATTCCAAAGAGAGGTCCTTAGGAAGCTGGTCATAATAGATCAAAAAGAAGGGTTGGCAGGGCACCTGGGTGGCTCAGTTGAATGTCTGACTCTTGATTTGGGTTCAGGTTATGATCTCACGGTTCGTGAATTTGAGCCCCACATCCAGCTCTGTGCTGACTGCCGAGAGCCAGCTTGGGATTCTCTCTCTCCCTCTCTCTGCTCCTCCCCAGCTTGTGATCATGAGCGCAGTTTCTCTCTCTCTCTCTCTCCCAAAATAAATAAAACATTAATAAAAAGGAGGGTTGGCAATAACAAGAAGATAGAACGCTCATAGAGCGTGGTGGTGTTATGTTGAATATTTTATTTTTCCTGCTTGCACTCCTATGATACACTGCCTATAAACAATGCTATTTTTATTTGCATAACTTTGCAGTTTACAAAGGTTGTTTACTTTCATGGTTTTGCTGCATCCTTACACCTTTGCGAAGCATGCACTTCTATGATTTCCACTTAACAGATGATAAAAGCAGAGTTAAGGAACCAGTGGCCTCAGGGGCACCTGGGTGGCTCAGTAGGTTAAGCATCTGACTTCAAGTTAGGTCATGATCTTCTGGTTTGTGGGTTCAAGCTCCACATCGGGCTCTATGCTGACAGCTCAGCGCCTGGAACCTGCTTTAGATTCTGTGTCTCCCTCTCTCTCTCTCTCTCTGCCCCTCCCCCACTTGCATTGTATCTCTCTCTCTCTCTCCCTCCCTCAAAAATAAACATTTAAAAAAACAGAAAAGAAACCAGTGGCCTCAGGGAAAAACGTCTTGATATAACCAAGAGAACCTACCCACTTTGGGTTCTGAATTTGGGACTCTTCCCCCTTTCACAGTATTCACCAACGTACAGTTTGCCAAGGATCAGAGACATCAATCCGAGTCTTGTACGAGTTACATTTCAAACTGTTTAAATAAACATCAATAAGATCTGACTATTGTTAACTCGCGAGCAAAAGCGCAAACTCACTTGAGGGGAACAAGCCGTGAGTCCCACCTACAGTCGGTCCTGTTTTGTGGAGGGAAAAGGAAAAAAGGGCTCAAAGTTGCCCTGAGTTAGGTGCCTTGTTCAGTAAGCCTAGATAACCCGGAGAGGAAACAAAGCTCTGAAACCACTCTCAAATGAGCTCTGGCTGTTTCACTCGTGTGATCGCCCCACATACGTAAGCTGGCCACCTTATTTACGTGATAACCCACCAAACAAATAAAAGAGAGCTGTCCAGCGTGCTTGGTCAGAGCAAAGGGAAAGTGCGAGGTGCCTCGTTCCCACTAGCGAGGTCTGAACTTTCCCACATCCAACGCGGCCCCGCTCCGTAGAAGGAAGACTGAAGCGCATTCATCGAACTGACCCAGTTCGAGGGGCCAGTTCAGGCAGAGTGTAAGAGAATACCGTGTCAGGGACCGAACACCCCGTTTCTGTCTGCACGAAGGCCAAGCCCGGACGTTGTCCGCAGTGGCCACAGATACCTGTGAGAATCGTGTGGGCATCTAAGGACAAGACCGGGATCTTGGCAGTCGGAGGTGTGAGGTGCTGGTCTGAGCTGCTGATTAAGACAAAAGCCTAAGCATTGATACGGCAGGGTTCTCTTTGCGTTTATTTTATTGAACAAACACATGGCGCTTTCTACAGCCCCCACACCGTGCCCGTAGGGGCTTCCTGGGAGGCAGCCCCCTAGGCCCCACTGCGAAGAGTGCCATGACTCTGCCTTCGTGCCAGTTCTCCCTCTGAAGAGGCACGCTGAGAAACCAGCCAGGCTCGTTGGGTCTTTCCTCACAGGTACGCAGGACAATTCTCTTTGCTTTTGCCTGACTCTGGCTTTACACGTAAGGTGTAAGTTTTGAGGGGCGCCCGGGGAAGCTCCCTCAGCGAGGCGTCCGACTTCGGCTCAGGTCGTGATCTCATGGCTCGTGAGTTCGATCCCCGCCGTAGGGTTCTGGGCCGGCGGCTCAGAGCCTGGAGCCCGTTTTGGATTCTGCGTCTCCTTTGCTCTCTCTGCCCCTCCCCCACTCACGCTCTGTCTCTCTGTCTCTCTCTCTGTCTGTCAAAAAATAAATAAATAAATAAACCTTAAAAAAAATTAAAGAGACAGAGATAAGAAGTAAAAGGGGCCCAGTGGTCACTCTACAAAAAAAGATGAGCTATCCGAAGTTCCGGAATTATCCATCCCTATGCATGGTTTTTATACCGTAAATGTACACTTCATACGTATACACTCATCGATACTATTGTTTGCATGGCTTTAAACTTTAAATAAACAATATCATATTTCATTTATCATTTTATAACTTGATTGTCTATGCAAAATCGTGTTTTGCAATTTATCCCTGTTGATGCAATTGAGTTCATTTTAATGCCACAATATAATTTCATATAATTTAATGCCACAATAATAGTTTCTAGTATCCACATAGAAAAGAAGAAGCGAGTAATAATAAGTTTAATGACATTTTATGTAACCCAGTATAGCCAAAATATTATTTCCACCTTTAAGCAATATACAATTGTTAATGAGCTAGTTTGCATTCTTCTTCCGCTCGGAGTCTTTGGAGCTCAGGGTGTGTGTCCTCCGTATAGCACATTTCAGTGCAGGCTGGCCCTAGCTCAAATGCTCAAAAGCCTCAGGGTCTCATGGCTCTGCATGGGACCGCACAGCTGTGAACTATTCTATTGCCTAAACCCGCCAGAATTTGTATCAAAGGGAAACGTTGACGGGCTAGAGTTAAAGAGGTTGTTTATTTTTACTGCAGGACTTGTCAGAGCTCTTAATGGCATAAAGTGCATTATGAATCTCCAGGACAGTGGGGAGATGCACACAGAATTCAACAAATTTATTCGGTCACGGAACACTTCTTCATGGAGCGCTTTGCAAGACGGGGGTTCCGCAAACTATACTTCTGGAGTGGAAGGAGCCTGAGTTTTAACATTACATCCAGCTAAGCCAGAGCCTGCTCTCACACTTACTAAACACTTGGACATTCAGGGCCTTCCTTTCCACGTCACTAAGTGGATACCACAATGCTGCCTGTTTGGGATCTTATTTTAAAAAGAATGTGTTTCAAGCATCCAGTACATAGCAGGTGCTTAACAAATGTTAGGGTCCTCTGGCTCTTCTCTTTTCCTTGCCCCCTCTCTCCTAATTCAAGAAAACTATCCCTTAATTGGGAAAGACGTGATTGGCCAATTCACATAAAATTAGCAATTACCAAATGAATCGATAGGAAATTGTATGCCAAATCAGTGAGTTGTAAACAAACAAACAAACAAAAATACGTCTATACCCGAAAGATGAGGCCATAGTTGAAACCCCCTCTCCTCGGGGTTGGTGTCTTCAAGTACCATCTTGAAGACCATCAAGTAGACCCCCTCAGTGTCTACACCACAGTGCCCAACTGCCTTTTGCAGCAACTCCTAAAGGCTGTAGTTGTCTGTTGCCTTTGTGTTTACTTGTGTGTTGTCCTTCTCGGCCCTGGACACATCCTCTACAGGGGCAGGGCCAGGTCTGGTGTTGGCCACCCCATACCCAGTGATCAAGACAGTGCCCCGTGCATAGCAGGTGCTCAGCAAGTATTTGCTGAATGAAAATGATTGAACGAACCTTGTGTACACAAATGGATAAGAATTGGAAGAAAGTGAGACGAAACAAAAATAGTTGGATGAGTGCCTTGCTGTGAAAAAAAAATGTCATGTTATGCCATATAGTTGCATAAAAGATGAAAATTGTTCTTTGAGTCATGTACCTCTGAGACGGACCACAAATTCAGTGCTCTTAGTCATTAATAACTTGGCGGAAATTACTCAGCAAGAGTTTTCCAGTGGCACAGCTGGTGGAGAGCCAGCTCCAGTCGGTGGCAGAGGGGAGGCTGTGGGGTGTTGATGGAGGGAAGGGGGAGAGGGTGGCCCGTTTCAAGGGAGAGCTTGGCTCCCTTGGGCTCTGCTTTGCACCTAGCTTGCCTGGCCCCGGGGGATCTGCCTCCAGCTCGAATTGACTAGTTAGCTACACTGAGCTGTGCTTCGGGCTCTGACACAATGTGCCCATAGCCAAGGCCACCCACCGTGACCTTGTGGGGATAGTGCTGTCACCCGTCAATGGACATTGGACCACATCTCTGGGATGCAGGATATGCCACTTAACCCAAATCCCCAGAGAAGGCTCTTGGTGGGGCTTCAATTCCCAACTGACTCCGAGGGCTCCTGTCCCCAGTGGTAAGCTTCCTTCTTCTGAAAGGTTGGTTGTATTAGTGCGACTTTCTTTTGAGGGCCTAAAAGTGGGTTCACGTCTAGATCTTGCTAGAGCCCATTAGCTTTCTGATAAAGTGGTAGCAGGAGCTCAGACAGGGGCCTCTGGCTCCCACCGGGGGGACCAGTGTGAGTAAAGCCGCAGAAGAGAGAAAATCTCTAACCTATACGTGATCACTAGAAAGAGGCTCAAGGTGGGTCCCAGCCTCCTTAATGGCAGAAGAGCCAACATCCTGTCCCTGCAGGTGGATGGAGATGGAGAGACAACTTTTCTCTGTGAAGATCGTTCTCTGTGATTGAACGCAACTTTTATTTATCACCTTCAAAAACCTTTATTGCTGTGGTCAACACGGATACTGCAGGCCAGGGAGCAATGGCCCTTTCAGTTCATTGGTTTCTCTCAACTGGCTTTCTTTGAAAGAAATTTGCAATACACTGAGGGCTTTCCAAGAACTTTTACCTGCGTTTCCTCATCAAACTTGACATCCACCCTCCCAAGTGGGTGTTACCGGCTTTCTTTATAACATTGATGGGGATGAAGGGCTTGATTACAGAAGAGACTTTTCCGTTGTTTGTTAAGAAAGTACCGAGGGAAATAAGAACCGTTTTCAAGCAAGAGGAAAATCTGAAGTTCCAGGAATTTTATCCAGTGGCTGGCGATTGGTGACGGGAGGAATGGGGGGGGGGGGGGCGCTTATCCTTCTTCTGCTTCTGGAGCCCACCTTCTCTCCCCAACACCTCACTGCCTCCCACATCCTTGCCTAGAAACAGCAATCACCTCGATGATCACAGCCACACAGGGGAGGTGCTGGGAAAAGTAGAAATACAGAGTCTTCTAAACGTCTTTTAAGTAAAACTTCTCTAATAATGATAGTAGCCACTACTCGATGCGCTTAATTTTCAGACACCTAGAAATAAAACTTGGCCAGAGGTATCACTTCCCCCATTTCACAGATGAAGCAAATAAATGATTTGCCCAAGGGTTCAAGTCAATAAGAAGCAAAAGCTGGGATGCAAATCTAGGCCTTCAGTGCCCGACGCCAGCCCCTTGAGTCCTGGGACACTCTAGTCGTTGGCTCTCGTCTGGAGCTGTCACTAGCCTACCTGGAGGAACTGGTGAGAAGGGGTCCTCTCCCAGCACCACCACTGGCGAGGTGGGGATCTTACCCACTCCTGCCCAGAGGGCTGGGAAGTCTAAGGGCCAGAGAGGTCGTTCCAGGGGTAAGGGCCAGAGGCAGCAAGAAAAGGACACGCAGGGCCTGCCTAGACACTTCTCACCCAGCACGCGGACTCTCCCAGGACTGACGCCCTGGCTAAGGTGCACTCCCACCCCCCTACCTCCCCGCCACCTTCCCGCTCCCCCCTGCTCTTCCCCCCACCTTTGCCCTTGGCAGTCTGGTGCTCTTAGCTCCTGCCATCGTTTTCAGTTTTCCTGGCGATCTGGTTTGTCCGGTGGCGGCAGCGCTTCGCTGAGACCCTGAGGCGATCCCAGACCTTGAGTCTGTTTCATGAAGAACTGGCCTCGCCAGCCCAGCCAGCCGGGCAGGAAGGTGGGCAGCGCTGCACTGCGCCCTGAATCCTGTATCAGCTTACAGGTTGTCGGGAGCAGTTGCAGAGCCAAGGACCCGAGTCCAGGCTTGTTCAGAGTCGGCTTCCCACTCATGATCCATGATCCCTCTCTTGCATTGTCACCCCTTTTTTATCCTTGTAATTTCTGCACCAGCCTCTAATTATCTTCGCCTCAATGCTTTTGGAAGAGGTGTCGCGAACATCGTCATCCCCTAAGTTCTGAAACTACGTGAATTTCTCAATTTGTGAAAATGCCTCTCGTAGACTGCCCCGGTGCTGGCAGTTCCTTTCCATTGCTTTCTTTTTTTACCTTCAAAATGTCCTTTCCCCTCTGATCGGTCTCCAGTGAGCCCCAGCCACTTTAGTCTGGCTGTCCCACCCGGTAAGGCTCACGGAGGGTCAAGAACGCCGGAGCAAGCTCGGCTTTTGCAGGGCTGGATCCAGAGCGAACGTTTTCCACCCTCTTCTCAGGCCACCTATCAGGAATGGAGGGCTGAGAGTGTGCCCTTGTTTCTTTTCTTTTTTTAACTTGTTATTATACAAGCATATATAAAATGTTATTTTATTTTATTTTATTTTATTTTATTTCATTTTATTTTATTTTATTTATTTGTTTTAACCATATATAAAATTTTAATGGTCAATAACCCAATCTATCCATTACCGGGCATCAACAATTATCAACATGTTTCCATCTATGCACTCGGCCACTGCTGCCTACACTCATATCATTTGGAAGCAAATACCAGAGAGTATAACATTGGATGTGTACTTCAATCATTATAGTTGGCCTTTGAACAACATGGGGGTGAGGGGTGCTAACCTCCCCCACAGTTGAAAATCCACACGTAACTTTTGGTTTTGCTTTGTTTTTATCATTTAAATCTTTTTTTTTTTTTTAAGTTTATTTATTCGGAGAAAGAGAGAGGGCAGGCGGGACAGTGCAAGTGGAGGAGGGGCAGAGAGAGAGAGGGAGAGAGAGAATCCCAAGCAGGCTCCATGCCGTCAGCTCGGAGCCAGACACACGGCTCAAACTGACGAACCGCAAGATCACGACCTGAGCCAAAATCAACCAACTGAACCACCCAGACACCCCTACATATAACTTCTGACTCATAAAAACTTGACCACTAACAGCCTACTGTTGACCAGAAGCCTTACTGATATCACATTGTTAACACATATTTTGTATGTTATGTGTATTCTATACTGTATTCTTACAATAAAGGAAGCTAGAGAAAAGAAAATATTAGTAAGAAAATTGTAAGGAAGAGAAAATACATTTACATACTGGATTTACTGAAAAAAACAAAACAAAACAAAAAAAACCTCTGCGTGTAAGTGAACCAATGCAGTTGAAACCCATGTTGTTCAAGGTCAACTGTATATCTATCTAAAAGATAAAGACTGTTTTGAAAAGTACACGATCATAGTAACATGACCATTACATCTTTGAAAAATTAAAGTGAATCCTTAATTTCATCATACATCCAGCCAGTGTTTACATTGGCCTATCGTTTCTTTTACTTCATTTACTTGACTTAGGATTCAAAAAAAAAAAAAAAAAGATCCATACGCTGAGATTGGTTGATATGTATCTGAAGTCTTTCTTTTTTTTTTTAAATTTTTTAATGTTTATTTATTTATTTTGAGACAGGGAGAGACAGAGCGTGAGCAGGGGAGGGGCAGAGAGAGAGGGAGACACAGAATCTGAAACGGGCTCCAGGCTCTGAGCTGTCAACACAGGGCCCGACTCGGGGCTCGAACTCACGGACCGCGAGATCATGACCTGGGCCAAAGTCGGATGCTTAACCGGCTGAGCAACCCAGGTGCCCCTACCTTCAATTTTTAAAAGGTGAAGCCCCAGGGAAAAGGAGGACGATAGAAGGGGTATTAAAAGATCTAAATTCGGTCCATTTCTGATGCTGATTACCGTGACAATCACCATATCACCATATCGGAGTTACCGTGAAGTCAATCACATAACGTACTTTAGCTTAAGGTACAAGATGGTTTTAGGACAGAAAAGCACTGTCCGTCCAGGCAACAGGAGGCCGGCTTCATCCATACAGTGACTTTGCTACAAAGCTAGCAATATGCCAGCCGAGATGCAAAGAACATAATGATTGGATTTATTTGAGGCCCATTCTACATGGGAATGTGACATTCACAGATACTCCAACAGGAATTGTCACCACCAACTGCTGGGGCAGGAGGTCCGTTCTTCTAGAAAAACAACACTGTGGACCACCTACCAGGGATTCGGGAGGGGGTTATTTCTAAAAGCGTTGGAGTCGCCTAGATACGCTAAGTGGTAAATGTAATTACCACCAGGGGAATTGTCAAGTCACTTCAAAAGACTAATTTTGTTCATTCAAAATCCTGCTTGAGTGGGGAAAAGTTGGGTCCTGGGAGAGAAGCCAGATGTCAAGGACAGGCCTCCAGGTCAGTGGAGGAATATTTTTGGAGTCCACTGCCTCTCCGGGGCTCTGGAACAAAACCTGCATTGTAGCTGCTGCCTGGGACCCCACTCCGGGAGGAGGAGGGGCTCCTGGGCTGGCTGATGATCCGATGATCGCTGGGAGAAGGCGGGAGGGGCCAGGGGGAGGCTTGGATAGCCTGGAACCAGGACTTGATCCATTCGTCCCAATGGAATCTTCCCTCCTGATAGGATTTCCCCAAGGAGAACAAAAGGAAGATTGAGAGCATCTTTGCCAAAGCATCCAGCGAAAGGAAAGCTGGAGCAAAGTTAATCATTATTTTCTTCCTGGCTCTCCAAGCTGGGGAAAACCGGCGATGAGAACAGGAACACTTGCCATCGCCTGCTCGGTCTACCCAGAGATAGGAGCCCTTTCCTTGCAGACAAACAACACAGAGACTCTGTCCAGCTGTGCCGAAGTGCCTGGATACAGCCAGAGACCACGGCGTGCTCTTCTCCACAGACCCAGAGAGGCACCTAATCTTCCCCTGACTCACCGACGTCCTCAAGCCCCAGCAACACCCCTACAAAGCCCCTCTTTGGGGGAAGGAAATGCCGGGGTGAGAGAATCCGCTGCAAATACAGTGGGTTAGTCCAGGGAGAGGCCAGGAGTGCCCTGGAGAGGGACACATCACCCTGCTCTTGAGAAGAAGGCCACACTGTGTTGCACTTCCATATTACTGAGGCAGGATTTCTAGGCGGCTGGTCTGTTCCACCGACAGGAAATTATCCACGAGCTACGACTTTTGGTTTGGAATCTGCTACTTCCAACCGATCAGAAGTTGGTCCATTCCCTGACCCTCCGGAAGCCTCGGTTTCCTCGTGTGTGAGGTGGGGAGAATCACAGGGTGGTGGTGGGCACGGGAGCCGAGAGAAGGGTCTTCTGCCGCCTTTGGCAAGATCGCAGGCCATCCTAAGTCCGTGTCTCAGCGGTCTGGTCCGCTCCCTAGAACATTCCGGTGAACACAGCTTTCTAGCAGCGACAGCCTCAGAAAGAGACGGCCAGGGCCAGGCACCGGCCTTCAGCAGGGAGGGCAGCTGACAATGTTGGAGCGCTACGAGGGCCACAGGTACAGATGCACGGCCAGCCGGGGCCACGCGGGCTCTGATATCGTGGGAGGCTGATACGGCATCCAGGCAGCCTGGTCCTCCAGGAAGACAACAGAGGATTCCTGGTATCTCTTTCTCAAAAGGGCAGAGTGTGCACGCTGGGCCTGCGGCTTCCCTCACATCCTGGTGACGCCGGGGCCAGTCCTGGGACCAGGAGCCACCGTCAGTGTCTATATGTACGTAAGAAATGCAGGGCTGGGCCAAGAGAAACACCACAGGGCCGGGAGGCATGCCTCTCAGGCTCACTTCCTGCTGGGATACATGAAGGCACATTCGAGAAGAGAAGAAAACCCAAGACTGAGTAACCATGGCTGAAGGGAAGCAAGTAAAAACGAGCTAAGGTGCCATGGCTGACTGCTCACGGCTTCTCTCTCATCCCTGCTTTTGATGGCTTGTCCCCCGGGACTTTGGTGGAAGAAATGGTGTCGGGCTTTTTTCTGTGAATAATTGCCTGCCACCGCGAGCAACGATAGGCACATAACTCCTCACGCATTGGGCTGTTTCTTTGTTGTTTTCTGAAACCAAAGCCGCCCAGAGAATCTTCGGGATGTCTCATCCCCACCCCCCACCCCCACCCCCATCTGAAAATAATGGCGTTTTCCCCAAGAAAGATGCTCTTTAAAATTTCCCCTTTGATGGGAACAGGTTAGCCCCAAATAACTGACCCTTCACCTGGGCCAGCCTTGGAGGAAGAGGTTGCAGCCATTCGAAATGGCAATTAACTCGTTAGCCTGTTAGACGCTTGTTTATTTGTACAGAAATAGCCCGACCTGTACAATCTCAACACCAGCTCTAGGAAACTGGCGGGCCTGCTTTTATTTTTAAACTTCAAAGTTTGTCTTGGAGATAAAGTCCTGTTTCCCCCCGACTTTCCCAGGGTTCTGCACGGGTGTGAAGGAATCACGGAAGTCGTGGACAATTACTTGCAACCTTCGAGGCACTGGAGCGCCTGATGGCCTTGTCTTTGTTCTTCTTGAGACAAGCTGCTTCCTTCCACAGGGCGACATTTCAACTAGGATTTATTTCACCCTTCTGTTTGTTTGTTCATTTTTTTGCAAAGGTATCCCACTTTGTGATCTAGTTGAGTTCAATAATATAATATTTATATTATACTATTTATATTATATTGACTACTAGGCTCTTGGACGAATGTGACATACAAAAGAGGAATACGACAGGTCCTTTAGAAAGCGAAATGGAAAGGTCATCTGCAAAGCTTGTTTGGGGCTGAAGGAAAGCTGCCCACTGTGTGTTTATGGTAGCCTGGTCTGAAATTTTTCCAGAACCATCTGTCCATTGCCATCCTCCACCTCCTCCCCCCCCCCCCCCGAGTCCCTCACTCATTCAGGCTGGGGAGCCAAGTGCCCACTGGGGTCCAGCCACTGTGCTCAGACTTGGGGGAGACCCTCCCGGCATGCATCTCCACCCACCTCCCTCCCCGCCACAGTCTTTTCTTTTTGTTTCCTTTTTTTTTTTTTTTAACATTTATCTATTATTTAAAAAAAAAAATTTTTTTTTCAACGTTTATTTATTTTTGGGACAGAGAGAGACAGAGCATGAACGGGGGAGGGGCAGAGAGAGAGGGAGACACAGAATTGGAAACAGGCTCCAGGCTCTGAGCCATCAGCCCAGAGCCCGACGCGGGGCTCGAACTCCTGGACCGCGAGATCGTGACCTGGCTGAAGTCGGACGCTCAACCGACTGCACCACCCAGGCGCCCCAACATTTATCTATTATTAAGAGACAGAGAGACAGAGCATGAGCAGGGGAGGGGCAGAGAGAAGAGGAAGACACAGAATCCGAAGCAGGCTCCAGGCTCTGAGAAGCGAGCACAGAGCCCGACGCGGGGCTTGAACTCACAAACTGCGAGATCGTGACCTGAGTCGAAGTCGGACACTCAACCGACTGAGCCACCCAGGCGCCTCCCCCACCCCCACTGTCTTTTCTGTCACAGCCCGCAATTCCCTTTCCAAGTCCTCCGGCCTGCTCCCCTCCCCTCCCCCCAGATCCTGTCCTGGCCCTCTTGCAGAGAGCTCTGTTTGCCTGATGGATACTCCACTCCCTGTAAGTTATTATGTTTCTGGATCCAAACACACGGGGGACTCTACTTCTAGGAGCATGTGCTACATCCGAATGGCTTTCAAACTTTCATGCTGGTGACCTACAACTTGGTGCACGCGCGCACACACACACACACACACACACCTGAGTCAAAAATCTCGCAAAGCAACACTTCCTGTTGCGACATACCGTGCCTTCTGTTATTTTCCTATTCTATTCTCTCCACCCTACCCCACCCCCACATTTACAACATACTGGTTGAAATCCACTAAAGTGGTTTCCCAATCCCCTAATGGTTTATGGTCAGCGGTTTGGAAAACACTGGCTGAAATCCGAATGAAAGGGCATCGAGGGTGTCCCGCAACTCAGTGTTCCCACGGACACTTCTTCTCCTGCCCTTTGCCCCACATCCCACCTGCCACTTGTGATGAAATAACAGTTTAACATCTCTAAATGCCCCTTTCACTCAAGGACTAACTCAATTAGGACTGAGCTAGTGGGAGCCTGAAGCCGATTAAGGGAAAACAAAGGAAGCTTTGGGGTTTACCTTCAGCTTTTATGTTTCCAGGAGTTTTTCTCTCTTCCCAAGCTTAGTCCTAGGCATCAAAGGGAAGGAGGGAGAGGGGAGGGAGGAGGGGAGGTAGGGAAGGGGGAGGGAGACAGGGAGGGAAGTGGGGGGAGAGGGAGGGAGAGAGTGAAGGAGGGAAAGGGAAGGGAGGGGTGGAGGGAGGAAGGAAGGGGGGAAGTAAGGAGGGAGGGAGGAGGACCCCACCACGCACATGCCCCTTCACCTGCTGAGGGCAACCAGTGCCAGGACTGGTCGCCCACACCTCGCCCGGTCCATCTGTCCAAGGCGAGCCACAGCTCTCCAGGGGGAGCTGTGCAACTTTGTTCCCTCCCCACTCCCTCCCGTGTCTCTTCTTCCCCTCTCACAATTCTCTATCAGACTGTCTATCCAGTCAGCAAATGACCGTGGGATTTCTGCTATGTGCTGTCTCTCCCAACAGAGGAGACGACCCAGAAGAAGACAGACAGGTCCCTGAAATCTTGGAGCTCTCTGGGCCTGCCGGTCACCGCATGGGAACGATGAGGGTGTTCAGTGGAGGAGAAACGAGGGCGCGGTGCTCTCGGGGCTTATGGTCAGAGCTGATCCCCCACTTGGTCCACGAGCTTCTGTGACATGTCCACAAATGTTGCGGGGTGCCTTGGATGTCCCCCGTCATGCCATTTCTAGGGCACGGCCCAACATAGGAAGATGTTGGTGGCATGGATGCTGCTCTCCAAGCCCCTAACCACAGGGCGGGGCAGCTCCCTGCTCTGACAGTCAGAGCTCGTCACCTCCCTTCCCATCCTCCCCCCGCAGCTCAGCCAAGGCATCCGTGGGGCCAAAAGAGCTGAGTGGCCCTTCCGCTCCCCCGCCTTGCCTGACACAGACACGCACAGCATGCTTGGTGGACATTTGCCGAATCCACTGAAATGGTCCATTTAGGCCTCTCTACAAATCTGGTCCCTCCTAGACCAGGGCCATCCGACAGAGTGTCAATGTGGGCCACACATGCCACGTCACATTTTCTGGTAGCCACACCAAAGCAAAAAGGAGCAGGTGAAATTAGTTTTAGTACGACTGTATGTTTCATTTGACTCCATATACCACAAACATTAGCATCTCAACATACGATTATTAAACTTATCAATAAGATACGCGTAAGGGGTGCCTGGGTGACCTAGACCTATTTCGGCCTAGGTCATGATCTCGCAGTTCGTGAGCTCGAGCCCCGCCTCGGGCTCTGGTGCTGATAGTTTGGAGCCTGGAGCCTGCTTCGGATCCGTGTCTCCCATTCTCTCTCTCTCTCTCTGCCCCTCCCCTGCTCACACTGTTCCTCTCTCTCTCAAAAACCAAACGTGAAAACGATTTTTAGTAAGATATGTGTGAATTATTATATAAAGCTGTTAGTTAGAGTTTATGTTCTTTTTGTTTGCTTTTGGTACTGGATCTTTGAAATCCAATATGTGTTTTACGTCGCTGCCCATGTCAATTTGGAATGGCCACATCTAAAGTGCTCCATAGCCACATGTGGCTTGTGGCTGCTGTCCTGAGCAGCAGCTCTAGACTCCCCGGCCCCCAGACCTCGGGGTGTCTAGGGCAGAGGTCGGACGCGGTTCAGAAGGAAGGCAGTGAGTAGAGCCGTGGTATCATAGGCTACAAAGCAAGCTGCTTCCAGAAACTTTACCACCGCAGCCCCGCGACGACCCCCGCCCCCCCTTCCCTACAATCCTCCTCATTTGCCTTCCCCACCCAGCTCCGTCTCTTGGGTGGGGACAATGGCAGCGGAAGAAATAAAAGGACTTGATGTGTGAGCAGCTGTCACAGACCATCTGGCTGCCCCTGGTGAGGAGCCTCAGCTGACCCGACACCCGGCCTAACCCCGTTACCTGGAGAGAGCCAGTCTAGAAGCACTCCCCAGCAACACGCACATCTCTGCTGGCTGCATTTGGCTCAAGGGGCGACAGCTGAGTTCGATGACCGTGTCCGTGGTGTGGCTTCTGAAGACTCGTAGCCTCCAATCAATTTAGGTCGCCTTTTCTGGGATGGTGGGGACACACCCAGACTGGCAATTCGACGTGAGCTCCTCTTATGAGAAATAATCAACCAGATGGCCCTTTGCGACAAGTCGACGTGCCCTTTGTATAGTCAGCGCTGTTCAGCCTACTTGGTTTTGAGCCGGATCCCGGCGCTGTTCTCCCCGACAAGAATCCATTTCCCAACTGTAAGTACATCAGCCTTTCCATAAGGGACAACTTGGAGCAGAGCACAATGCCAGCTTGCCATATGCTAGACTGCTAGCACCTCGGTTCCAGAACGTTGCAGCTGGGATGGTCTTAGTTCTCCCCTAGGCCTGGGGATTTGAATGTTCCCTTGTAAGTACAACACTTTCTTTCGGATGAAAGCTTATGGGGGCCCTTGTTGAAGATAGATTCTTCTGCAGGAGCCAGCAGATGGGCACAGAGCCTCCCCCCTTCCTCCCCCCCCCCCCCCCGCCATTCCTCGAGGATCTCTGTGTGACCAGAGCTGGCTAGAAAACCGATGATTCTAGGCAAGCCACTCATCGTACACATCAGATAAGCAAGGCCCAGGGGCGCCTGTGTGGCTCCGTCAGTTGAGCGTCCGACATCAGCTCGGGTCCCGATCTTGTGGTTCATGAGTTCGAGCCCCACCTCGGGCTCACTGCTGTCAGCGCAGAGCCTGTCTCAGATCCTCTGCGCCCCTCTCTCTGCCCCTCCTCCGCTTGCGCTCTCTCAAAAAAGAAATAAAACATTTCAAAAAATTAAAAAAAAAAAAAAAAAAAGATAAGCAAGGCCCAGAGCAGTTGTGGGAGCCACGGGCGCACCATGCTGTGACAGATCAGAACCCGCCCTAAATTCCAAGACCTCTATTTTAGTGCTAGTGCTCTGTGCTTCCAGAAGGTTCTGTGGAAGATCTTTCTCAACAGACAAGTGAGCTCTTTCTTAGAAATAAATTATGGAGACGATGGTTAGGATTTATAGTATCGAGAGCTGTATGGGAGGCTTTGTGCAGTGGATTTCACGTACATTTTCTTGGCTCCTCACGACAACTTAAGTATTTGATTATTGTCTTCATTTTACAGAAGAGGGGACTGAGGTTTGGCTATGCCACCCACGCAAGGCCATGAAGCCCGCTGGCAATAATGGTTGGGTTTGAACTTGGCCTGTTCCAAATCCAAGCCTTAACAGCTCAGATACTGCCTCCCACACATCCCAGGGCTCTGGGCATGGGTCAGGTGAGTGGAACACATAGCATATTTCCTCACAGAAAAGGCATCATCAGTGGTAGGTTCCACGCCAGCCCACAAATTCAAAATCAAAATGGTTCTACTGCCTTAGTCCAAACATGGTCATCCCCACCGGCCCTCGGGACCTGGGAACTGCTGGGACCTGAGCCCTATGTCCCCAGAAGCACGGGCACCGTGTGCTGCCAGCTGCCTTGAGCCCCTTGCCCCTCTGAGGCCCTGAGTCTGTGGAGCCTGGCCCTTGGAGAAGATTGGCTAGAAAAGAAACTGGACCTCAGCCACTGTGAGGTTGGAGGAAGCTTTGATGCAAATAGGAAAGGGGAAGCCCCATGAGGGTTCTGGGGGTAACTTAGAAAGAGAACAGGAAGATTCTAGATAGCGGTGCGGATGTCAGTAAAGACTCGGCCTGGGGTAGGAAGGCCAAATCCAGCAGACAAGAGTGGAGACAGCTCTCATGGGTCAGGTCCATGGGTCAGGGTGGCCTTTCTGTGTCTGACTGTATTTGGAGGACTGTACGTGACAGGTGAGGAATGGGCCGTTCAGCTGGTCCACGGGCAAAAGCCTGGAGTCAGACCCTGGAGGCAGGCATGACATCTGCTCAGAGAGACCCTCAGGGATGTGCCCACTCCCCAGTCTGCCTCGTGACCTGCTCAGAATGTCTCTGACCAGCTGCCACCACTGTCCTAGTTCACCAAGAGCAATGGCCAACGTCAAAGACCACAGAGGTGCCAAGACGTCTGACAGGGGATCTGCAAGGAGTCACTGAGGTCCTGAGGAAGGTGCCGGAGCTCCCCAGGAGGCTGGCCTTGCCTTTAACAAGAGCTCGGGACTGGACTGTCGCTGTCACTCTAATCAGGAGACCCACCCTGAGAGCCTGTTGGACCAGGCGGCCGAAGCCCAGACAAACACTGCATGAGCTCACTGGTCTGCGATTGTAGCTTGGATGTGCTATCTGACATGTGGACTTTGGACGGAGGTTTTAACCAGAAAAAAATACGCATGAAATCTCAAAACAAAAGAAAATGTTAACTTGAAACATTCCACTTTATCTTACAGCTGTTCGGATCCAAACACCACTTAATGGCAAAGCCAAATTCTGTAATGGGCCCTCTGGGAAAGAAGTAGAATGAGGGGATTTCCAGAAATAGATAAGGAGGTTAGAGTCCGCAGGACATGAAAATTTTAAAAAGAAGGTGAAAGACCAGCCCCAGAGTTTGGTGGGAACTTTGACACAGGGCGTCAGAGCACACAGCCCACCTTCCCTTCCACTGCCTCAGTTTTCCAGGACAAGGTCCGGGGCTCGTTTTGCGGGTGGATGTATATGCTCACCTGCAGATCTGTGGATGCTTTACAGCACGAGGGAGACAAGATCTCCACGCGGGAGCTGCGTGGATGCTCTTCCACGGACGTGGGTGGAATTAAAGCTGTGGACAGAGATGTGCCTGCTTAGGCGAGACTGTAGGGACCTGAGGGGGTCTAAAATGGAGACTTCATGTTAACCTTTAAAAGTTGGATAGAGAAGGATGACCCAGCAAGCAAAACCGAGGAAGCCTATGGCGTCTGACCCATTAACTACCGTATTCCCCAGAACCAAACCCCGTGCGTTGTACAGTGAGTAATCAATAAGTAAGTATTTATTAAATTAATCAATATGTTACCTTAGCTCTCTTTTCCTAGGGAGGGAAACCAGGCTTGCGTTGATCAGCCATTGCTGTAATGGTGCTGTGTAACAAATGACCCCAAAGCTCAGTGACTCTCCAGCTTCATACCCAGTTCCAGTCTGTTTCGCGTGTCCCATTTTGAGGCTGAGGCCGGGGGACAGTGGCTTCCTTAGGCATATGCCCTCACGGCAAGCAGTTTCAGAGCCATTGCCCACAACACACCCACCCCAATTCTCTCAGCAAGTCACGGCCACGTCTGAAATCCAGAGGCAAGTAGTAATGAGAAAGGGCATAAGCGTTAAGTTTTAGAGACCGAGGGATCTGGGTTCTGGGTTCAAATCCCAGTGGTGCCACTAGTAAATACATGAACTCAGCCAAATTAACCTATCCAAGCCTTGCTCTCCTCACCTTTAAAATGGGTAAAATAATAGGTACTTTCAGGAGCTTTGGAGAAGAAACATTATACGCACAAAGCACCCAACACATTACCTGGCACATAGCGGGTACCCAATGGTCAGTCGCTACTGGGGTCTGTGACCTCATCTCCTAACCTTAGTACGGAATATTAAAAGCTCAGCCGTGTTGATCAGAGCTACATGCTCACATCTCAGGCACAGCTGTGCCTCTATCCCCCAGCAGCCCCGTGGTAAAGCCCACTCTAACAGCAGCCTCTGGGATGTGCCCAGGGATGGGGGAAAAGGCAGGGAAGATAATCCACAAGTCTAAGGCAGATTGAAGCTAGTATCTGTTTCTAGTTTCCAACCCAGCCCCTGATCAAACGCCTCCCAGGTTTACTGGAGCCGCTGCTTAGTTTTCATCCAGATCAGGCCCACACTTTTGCCTAGAGACATCCGTACAAGAAATCCTCCTGCTTCCTAGGCCCGGGCTTGAATTCTGCCTGTGTCTTGAGTAAAAGACCAAAATGTTAATGAGGTATAGTATTCTGCAGGCAGATAGCTTTTCCAAATGATACTTTTCCCAGATCGCCTCTGAACTAGACCTTGGCCTGAAATGTAATATCCAGAGCTTTTTTTTTTTTTTTTTTTTTTTATAGCTTGTGAGGCTTTTTTTTCCATGAATGCTCATGTAAAGATGAAGAATTCATACGATCCAATGAAACGTCTGGCACCGGTCCCAGGTTTATTCACTGAAGGCGATACTCTTTTGTTCTCGTCCACCATTTGGTAAATTACCAGCAACGCCATCAGAAAAATTGATGAGTAGAGCTGGTATCGTCACCCTGATCACATTGACCATTTAGTACGCTTGTCTTTATAGCTCTTAAGAAATGTATTTCCGTAACTCAGCATTCTTTCTCAAATCTTCAGCAACAGATTGCATTCGACATTAATGCATTCACTCCACAGTATTTATTGAGCACCTATACGTGTCCCGTGCTAGGGGCTGGGAATGTATAGTAAATAAATACGCAGCCACTGCCTTTGGGGAAAAAAATTAGATGAAGGAACACAAACCCAAAGAGTATAAAATTTGGCTAAAACCACACCGCACATTTGAGCCGAGATGGGGAGTCGTATATCCTAACAGGACCAGCTACGTCATTTGCAAACGTAGTAAATGACATTAGGAGGCCCCTGTCCAAAAATTGTTAAGAATCTCAAGACACCGACAGCAGAGAACTAAGCCAAATGCGGCATCCTTCTGTCTCCCGCCCATGCAACTGGCCCTCTTCTCTGGGTCATAGTTTTTAAATCAGTTTCTACTAATTCCATAATTAAATGAGTACGAAAGAAAGAGGGAGTGCTGTCGAATATAGATGGAACCACCCATGAGGCCAACGATAAAAAACAAAACAAGCAGGAAATTCACATACGGTATTTCTGTTTCCTGGCCTGTTGTCAAAGTGAAGTGTTTAGTTAGAGTCTTGCCTTGATAAGTTCCTAGCAGAACACCACAGTTTGAATTTCTGAGTGCTTTCATCCCACACAAAGGAGTTAGAATTTTCCAACACGCTTATCTGTGCACAGACTCTGAGGAAAAAGATCTTACGTACAAGGCCAAGCCGGCCACTGTACTGTGTGCGTTGGAATACAGAGCAAGCTACGTCTGTGGCGTTTCCGGTTTCTCTCTTTTCAAAGGGAAACATCGGCTGCCAAAGGGAGGTCAGAACAACCATACCCTTCAGTAGGGTAGACCAGTTGTCCCAGGAGATTTCCTTCCCTTCTTCTGACCCCCTGTGGGGCCGGGTCCCCCAAGGTGCAGAAGTCCTGCCAGAACCCCCGGGGCCAGGCTTCAGCATCAGCTGGGGACATGGGATCTGGCGGCACTGGGAGCCGTTCCCCACTGGGCCCAGATGTCCTCTTAATGGTTTACACACCCTCTCTGTATCTGTTTCTAGTTTTCAGGCCACAGAGCCAAGTGTGACATCAAACATCCCTCGAACTCGTCGTCTTGCAGAGGTTGGGGGAAAAGGAGTCAGCTATGAAGAGCGGTCTTCTCTTGCCCCTTCTTCTGTCTCATGTTCTCGTCGCAATTCTTCAGTCTAAAATTCATGTTCAGGGGCGCCTGTGTGGCTCTGTTGGTTAAGCGTCCGACTTCGGCTCAGGTCATGATCTCACGGTTCGTGGGTTCGAGCCCCGCGTCAGGCTCTGTGCTGATGGCTCGGAGCCTGGAGCCTGCTTCCGACTCTGTGTCTCCCTCTCTCTCCACCCCTCTCCCGCTCGCACCGTCTGTCTGTCTCTCTCTGTCTCTCAAAAATAAACATTTAAAAAAATTCTTTTAAATAAAAAAAATAAAAAAAATAAAATAAAATAAAATAAAATAAAATTCATTTTCAAACGCCCCCAAGTCATTTCTCAGCAGCAGACTAGGCACTGAAGAGAGGGATGATGGGAAGGGGGGGCCCACCTGCCTGGCTTCCCCTCCACGCCTCCATTGCCACATTCTCAGAATTCTGTGCCCAAGTGTTAAAGAGGAGGGCCCTGAACACCATCCTGGGCCACAGCAAGAGTTTAAGTAGCTTGGACTCAGGTAGCACTGGGACAAACAGGAATCCCCCAAGCTCTGTTCTTCCTCCAGCTTTGCTATTAATTGGCTGTCCAATCCCAAGCAGAGAGTTAACTCCAGAGCCAACAAAGGGATGGGTGGGTATGGGATGGCCTGCTCCACAGGGGGTTGTAAAGGGTTTCAGAAGGAATTCATCGAATTTGAAGCTCCTTGGAAGGAATAACGAGGCCAGGTCCCTAAATGTATTACAGTAGGAGGTAAAGGGGGTGGCTCCTTTGAAGGGAAGAGAGGTAGACCCTTCTGTGCCACTTTAGGGAAAGAAAAAGAATCAGTCTCCCTCTGCCTTCTCTGTAGCACGTGCACACACACACACACACACACACACACAGGTAAAACAAAATAAAATAAAATTAATAGTAATAACAATAAAATAGAAATTTCCATCACATTGATAAGTTAGCTGTAGAGGATTTAAAATGGCTTTGGGTAAAGTTTCCCAGGAAAAGGAGAAGCAAACTTCACCATAGTTTGTTCATTGTTGTTTTCTAGAAGCACTCCGGGCCCCTTTACAGCCACCCTCCTTACGCATCTCAATGAAGGCCTCAGCATGAAGTCTGGTCAGGCACTCAATCCGGAGGACAAGGCCCCTGCAGAAAGCCTCAGGATGCATGGCAACCTGCCCAAGGGCTCATGTGTTTATTCTCTGCATCCCATGGTAAGTTGAAGAGGTTTCAACTGAAATAAAGACAGTAAAATGTTAACACATCATGAAGGATTTTGTTAATATGATACAATTCATGTTAAAGTTTAAGGAGCCCCAGATAGCCAAACAATCTAGAAAAAGAACAAATGTGGAGCTCTCCTACTTCCTGATTGCAAAATTTACTGCAAAGCTCTAACCAGTACAAGACAGTATGGCACTAACCTAGGGACAGACATATAGGTCAATGGAGTAGAACAGAGAGCCCAGAAATAAGCCCTTGTCTATAGGGTCAGTGGATTCTCAGCAAAGTTTCCAAGGTCATTCAAATAATTCTAACTTGGTCAAAGACCTAAACGTGAACACAAAACTATAAAACACTTTCTAAAAAATTGTTCAAGTTTGGGGCGCCCTTCAGCTCACAGTCACAGCTCACAGTCTGTGAGTTCGAGCCCTGCATCAGGCTCTGTGCTGACAGCTCGGAGCCTGGAGCCTGCTTCAGATTCTGTCTCCCTCTCTCTCTCTCTGCCCCTCCCCCACTCATGCACGCGCATGCGTGTGTGCGCTCTCTCTCTCTCTCAGGAATAAATAAACATTAAAATTAAAATTTTTTTTTCAAGTTTATTTTCAGAGAGAGCCAGAGAGAGAGAGAGAGAGAGAGAGAGAGAGAGAGAGCGCAAGGAAGAGGCAGAGAGAGAGGGAGAGGGAGAGAGAATCCCAAAATCCCAAGCAGGCTCCTCGCCACCAGCACAGAGCCCGACATGAGGTTCCATCTCACAAACTGATAATGACCTGAACCAAAATCAAGAGTCAGACACTTAACTGGCTGAGCCACCCAGGCACCCCTAACACTATAACACTCTTAGAAGGGAACATAGAAGGCAATCTTCATGACATTGGTTTTGGCAATGATTTCTTAGAAATGACATAAAAAGCAGAAGCTTCAAAAGAAAAAATATAAAAATAAGACTTCCTCAAAACTTTTGCATCAAAGGACACTATCACGAGAGGGAAACAAAAGCCCAAAGGATGGGAGAAAACGTTTGGAAATCCTGTATCTGATAAGGGATTACTATCCAGAATATATAAAGAAGTCTTGGGATCAACAACAAACAACCCAATCTAAAAATGGGTGAAGGACTTGAACAAACATTTCTCCAGTAAGCCTGTGAAAAGATACACAACATCACTAGCCATTAGGAAAGTGCAAATCAAACCACAATGAAATACCCGCTCACGTTTGTTAGGATGGCCATTATGTAAAAAAAAAAGAAGGGAAGGGAGGGGAGGGGAGGGAAGGGAAGGGAAGGGAAGAGAAAGGAAGAAAGAAAAATAACAAGTGATACATGATGCCTGTTGATGAGCATGTGGAGAAAACGGGACCCTCTTGCATTGCTTATGGGAATGTAAAATGGTGCAGCCCCTGTGGAAACCAGTTGGGCAGTTCCTGGAAGAGGTGAACATAAACCTTCCATGTGATCCAGCACTTCGACTCCTAAAATTCAAAAGAATCGAAAGCAGGGGCTCAAACAGCTATTTGTCAATCCATGTTCACAGCAATGTAATTCACGGTAGCCCAAAGGTGGAAATGACCCAATTGCCCATCGAGCAATGGAATGGATGAACAAAATGTGATATACATACTGGGTGGGGCATTAGTCAGCTTTAAGAAAAAAGGAGACCCTGGCACGTGCCTCAACACGGAAGAACCTTGAAGACATTACGCCGAGCGAAGTAAGCCGGCCACAAAAGGACAAATACCGCAATAATTACACCCGCACGAGGTACCCCGAATAGTCAATTCCATAGAAACGGAAGGCAGAACGGAGCTTACCCGAGTCTGGGTGGGGAGAGAATGGAAAGTTCTTGTCTGATGTGTGCACCCTACTCTTATCTCACCAGATCATGAACATTTTAAGTTAATTCTACCTAAGAGTAGAATTCCATCGCTACTGCTGACAGGGCTGGACAGCCCAGCACGGGCCTACCGGGTGCCGATGTCACATGCTCCCTTTGTGCGTGTGTCACAGGGGGGCCTCCCGAGCCCATCCAGCCCCTCACGGAGGGCAGGCCAGGGGGTTCCAGGCCAAGGTTGCACACAAGGTCCAGATGCCGGCCTCTGCACCCCGGTCGCTGGCTGCCATTTCTGCCTGGGGTCTGGCTGGCTCCGGGCTGGACTGTCAGAAAGAAGGGGTTCTCGGGGGCCCCAAACTCTCTTGTCCCTCCTCCTCCTTTTTTTCTCCTCTTCTTCTTTCTCTTGGTGCTCCTCTTCCTCTCCCTGGTCCTCCTCGCTCCCCCCCACAAAGCCCAGGGGTAGCTGTCCAGGGTGAGGGACCCCACTCTCCCTCTCCATTTTTACCAGCCATGTTTTTTAATGTTTATTTATTTTTGAGACAGAGAGAGACACAGCATGAGCAGGGAAGGGGCAGAGAGAGAGGGAGACACAGAATGTGAAGCAGGCTCCAGGCTCTGAGCTGTCAGCACAGAGCCCGACGCGGGGCTCGAACTCACGAACTGTGAGATCGTGACCTGAGCTGAAGTCGGACGCCCAACCGACTGAGCCACCCAGACGCCCCAGCCATGTTTTGTTTATACCCACGGATCCTCTCCCTTTCTGAGGCCTCGGTGTTCGGAAAGAGGAATCAGAAGGCTTTAAGCCCTCATCTTCTTCCTCCCCTGCGGTGCCGCACTGAGGGCACAGGGCTCGCAGCCCGGTCGTTCCTGGAGTGGGGGTGGGGGGTGGGGGGTGGGGGGTGGGGAGGAACCTTCGCGCAAGTCGGGATCTGAAAATGTCACCCGTGCGCCACAGCCGCCTCGCACCGGGGGTAAACTGACACCTGGCGAGGATGAACGATGCGCCCAGGCCCATCAGCCGGTCGGGGTCACCGTGCAAGGCTGTCCATCTGTCGGTGCCAAGGCTGGGTGCCTTCCACCGCAGCCACCGGCCTGGGGCCGAGGACGGTCTGCCTGGGACCCATCCTGGTCCTTGCCCCCATGCTTCAAGCCTGGGAACGCACAGCACTCCCTCCCCTGCCTTTCCAGCCCCGCGGGCTGCTGTCCTGCAGCTGTGTGGGGTGGGTCTGCCCGGCCCTGCTAATTGGACACAGCTGTCCCACCAGCATCCCTGGACTTGGCCGCGAGGCTGTTCCAGCAACACATGTGGTTTCCCGCTGAACTTAGAGTGAAAGTCTCTCCAGCTGGGGGGCCGGATCAGCAGGTGGCACAGTGGGGCGGGTTCCTGCCCCCCCCAACCGGGGGGGCAGAGGTTCCGGTTTGCTGCTTCTCATGGAGACCAAAGCCGCCAGAGATGGTCCCGGCAGAGCACGCACCCTCCCGCCGTTTCGTCTTGCCTCTGCAGAGACCGAGGCCACCCGAAAAACAAGCAGAAACAGAACCAAGCCTTCCCCCCATCATCCAAGTACAACGTGTTCCCCGTTGACCTTTGGGAAAGATGGGTACGTAGAAAGAAGCGGAAAAGATCGCCCGGCCCTGCCGGGCGGCCCTCTGGAAGCATCTGTGTGTGCTCCCTGCTGACTTCTGCACATGTTTTCTGCTCCCTCCCACCGCCTGCTCGGGCCAGGCCCAGGCTTTCTTTGAGATACAGTAAGGCCAACAGATCAGGAAATGACCGCCAGGGAGAGGAGAGTTTGGGGCTCACGGGACAGGTTTTGGGAGAAAGGGGCACATGGCGTCATGGGCGGCGGGGCACGCAGGGAGGCACCAGGGTGGGTCAGGAGGGAGACGGAACCAGAGGACACGTGGGCAAGAGCCTTTCCTGTGGTTTCTGCAGAAACAGGGCACACAGGCTGAGGGCTGGCTAGCTCGAAGGCTTTCAGGGTCCTACGGCATGTCCCCTGTTGGACAGAACGTCCCTTGTTGTCCGGTACCTGGCCCTGGGCAGGGAGGGCAGGTGGATAGTGGTCCAGAGCGAGGGAGGGATCTAGGGGGGTGGGTCTGGGGTGAGCTCTGCATTGGTCGCTCTGCATTTGAAGAGCAGGAGCTCTGGGTCAGGTGTTGACCATCTTTGGGAATCGGTGAGCCCTGAGAGGCGTAGTCTTTCCGGGGTCCCCAAGGGCCCCAGATGTCAAAGCATCAGAAAACAAAAAATAACAGCCACAGTTATTTCAGGACAGAAGCCACCTAGATGGGGGACAGTACTCCCCAGGACAGTGCTGGTCCCATTAGGCGCCCTGCCCCTTCTTCCCGGAGCTCTCTGCGGGAGAGGGCAAAGTAGGGGGGCCCACCTGCTCCCTTCTCGTCTGCGCTCGGAGGGAAACGCACTTGGCCCATCCCACCCACCACCCCACGGAGCTCCGAGTGCAAAGCTCTCTCCTGGGTGTTCCCAGCTGGCACTCTCAGGACACAGAAGGAAATCCACGAGGACAGGGCCAAAGCAAAGGTCCACACCCCTTCCTCCAGGCCCTTGTCACTGGCCATGCACGGCTCTCTTCCTTCGGGCCGACTGCCCTCCCAGGATGCTTTTCAGTGCTCAGTCCGCCCACAAGGTCACCAGACTCGCAGAGACAAATGCGATCCCAACCCTGGACACCCCATACCTCCCCCCCGCCCCCCCCACACACCCAGGACCGTTGTGGCCACAGAGTTCACGTCTTAAACATTTCCTATGTTATTAAGAACTCTTCGCAAAACCATTTACCTATTTGCATAATTGTCCACCTTTGATCATGTCCTCATTTCCTGCAAGGCTCCCCCACCCCTCACCAGACCTGGGAGGGAAAAGAGGCTTCTGTCAAGGGCTCCTAATGCTCGCTCGCTCCTTCCTGACGCTACGCATGCTCACACACAGTGACAACGGAAGAAATTAATGAGGAGGCACCTTGTAACCACGCCAGCCTGATCGTGCGAGCCTCTCGCCCTTTCCAAGGCTGGCTCTCAGCCAAGACTGCGTCCTGTTGCTCAGCGGAATGGGCAAGGGCACAAAGCTATCCTTTGTGTCTTGTTTTCTTCTGTGGAAATGAAGCCGAGTTCTCTGAACCAGCCTCCCAGTATGCCAGGGCTGGTATTATTACTCCCAGAACGCCAGGGATCTCGTTACTTTTGTGTCCTGCCAGGTGCCCCGCTCAGGGCCAGGCATGCGCCTCGCTGCATCTCCTTGGGAGAAGACTGCATTTTACAGGGACGTAAACTCAAATATCAAGAATAAAATCTGCTTAGTGAGAGCCAAGCAGAAAAGCCCGGATCCACACGCTCATTGCCCTGGGCTCACGCAAGAAGGGCGAGCGTTTAAGGTCTCCGACCTACCTGAAACAGAATCCAGACAGAGCCCCTGGGGTTAATTTGAACGTGGGGATCTCAACTTGGTAGAGAAGGGTGGAAGATGTTAAGTTCCACGAGTAGTTAAATAAACAAGCTTTGGCTTACCGAATCCTGCCAAGTAATTCCTACTGCGCATCGAATTCATCTTACGGGCAGTGAATGAGGAAAGGGGACTGAAGGAAGAGGAAGAGAGATTCAGGGAGAGGAAGCATCAGACGGGACAGAAAGAGAAATGCAGAGCAGAGAGAGCTGGTGAGAGGCGAGCAGAGGCAACCTTGAGGAGGAAGCCAGGAGGCGGAGGCCCGGAGAAAGAGGCCAGTGATCCCGACTTCTGTTCTCTCTATCATTGAGAAAGCCGAAGTCTGCCAAAGTGACTCAAAACGGGTAGGCTCAGCTGACCCCAGAGAGGAAGGCATCGTCAGGGCAGGTGGTGACAGAGCAAACCAGAGGTCAGCTCTGAGGTGCAGGCCAGGTCGGAGTTGTCAGCCCTACAGGGTGTCAGAAACACCTTGGGCCTCCTGAAAACTGAGATGCCAGGGGCTCCCTGGCTCAACCACACGTATGCTGCCTTCATATTATTAGTAATTCCATATCCAAGGGCTTGGGATTAAACCTGATTGGGTCCCTTCGCATATCACCCCTACTCCTGATCCGGGCCCCACATCCCCTACATATTCTGTATCTCCCACCTCCAGGGCCCTCCCCGCCTACTGAAGAAGGCATACCTGAATAAATCATTGTTAACACCCAGCAAAGGGCGTAACTATCACATATGGGGCATTTGAGGTGTCAAAAAGTCTACCAGAGACCTTGGGTTGAGGCCCTAAAAATCCCTACGCAGCTATAAACGGGGAAGCAGGCTAGTACCTGGGGTTTGATTTGCCCTCTACGGCTTTCCGAGCATGCTTCCCTGGTCACCCCATGATCCAATGCGTCACAGCGGAAAAGGCAGGTGCGAGTCAGAGATCTGGGTTTGATGCCTGACCCTGCCCTTTATGAGCTCCGTGGACTTGGACAGTTCATTCAACTGTCCCAGCTTCTGTGTTGAGTTTTAAAATGGCACCAAAGCACTGCCTAAGTCAAGTAGTATGACAGGGATAAAGGGCTTTAAGCTATAATTCTCTGTAAATGTACTAGAAATCTCAGTTGAGAGGGCACCTCTCCCGAAGGATGGTCAGGATAGATACGATTATTTCAGCTGACTGGTCAGCGGTGATCCTTGAGGTCAGTCATGTTGGAAGGGCAGTTACCAGGCTGACCAATGACACGAAGAGCTGGGAAGCAGAGAAGGGAACCATGGCCCAGCCACGAGGCTTTGGGCATGGGGCCGTGGAGAAGAAACACAGGGACCCCTGGGGATTCTGCCGGGATCCTGAGGAAGAAAGAGTGAGACAGCATCAAGGTCACGGGTAGCAGGAGGACTTCCTCCAAATGCTGATGGCTTTCTGCGGGACACCCAACTCCACGAGGGCCAGGCTAGACCACGCAGCCCATCGCATTTATCACGTCACCTTTCGTCACTAGCGAGGCATGTGGCACATGGTCGTTTCTTCGAGTGATTCAATGAATCAGTCAATGAATCCACAGAAGAAGGTCGTGCCAGGATACCTTTTCTTTCCTCTTCCCTTTCCAAATTACACAAAACCTGGAAGTAAATTTGACGTGGACCCACACGTAGAAGAGACGGTGTTTTCAGTATTTTAAGTGTGCTAAATAAAGAGGCTTAGAAAAAGGAAAACAGAGAGAAAGGGATTTTTAAAGACTGTGTGTGTACGTGTGTGCGTGTATGTGTGAGAGATGGACAGACAGACAAGCCACCTGGCAGGCTGACAGAAACACCCTAAGTGTTTCTAAGGGTCCTGGCTCCATAAGGGGCAGGGAATTTAAAATCTGGGAGTTGGCCTTTTTCTGCCTCTCCTCTGGCATCCCTTCGTGATTTTCTAGAGAGATCGGCTTAGCGAGCACCGGCTGGCCGCAAAGTGCCATGCGAGACGAGCCTGTGGGAAGCCGTGATGGATGGAGTCCACACTTCATCTGTCACCGGGAAATTGATTTCAGCAAGGCCACTGCTGTTTGAGACCTGGCTATGGCCTGTGGGTCTTGAGTTTCTTCTTCCAGCCCTAAAGCGGATGTACTCAAAGGGTGAGACAGAAGCCTGGGAGCCCCCCGAGGGCTTGCAAAGCCGAGGACCAACGACCCAGCGGGTACGGTCTTAAGTGGGAATTGGGCAAATGTCCGTGAGAAGACTTGCGAGCATCCAAGAACCGGAGGGACACCACCACCCCACACCCAGCCACACTCTTTCCTTGGCTCACAAGCCCTCTTCGTGAAAAGAACGTCGAAAGTGAGGCTGGGTTGGGGGAGGTGGTGCTCTTTGGGGTGTGCAGACTTGCTTTTGACATCATTTTGCAACATTGGAGGCATGCCACGGGCCTGACCATCCAGATCTTGTGACCTCGCCCTTAGGCCATCCAGCCTTTGCTCCGTAACAAAGCCACTGGGTGCTCACAGCGTTCTCACCTGGTGCTGGGGCCCCACCTAATCTCGCTGCCCTTCAGATGGGGTGGAGGGGAGGGGAAAGGCCACCACAGTCCTCTAATCTGTGTCATAGTAGGAGACTGTCTTGTCCCTGCTGCACCCAGTTTGTGGCCTCACTGTCTGCCTTATCTTCTAAGTCTTCCTTGGAAGAACACGATCTTCAGCATGTCTCTGCTTTCTCCGAGCTGAACCCTACTGTGACCATGTTCTTCAAGGCAGAAAGACCCAGAGCGATGGTCTGACAACACTGAGCCTGTTGTCATGGGAGCCTGGAGGGGGTGGCCCTGCGTTCTGACTCACTTTCATAAACACACATACGAGACACACGTGCACAGAGCGGGCATGCCTTACCTACCTCTTCTTTTGTTTACCTTTTTATTTTATTTTATTTTTCTTTTAATGTTTTTTTTAATGTTTATTTGTTTTTGAGACAGAGAGAGACAGAGCATGAACGGGGGAGGGGCAGAGAGAGAAGGAGACACAGAATCTGAAGCAGGCTCCAGGCTCTGAGCCATCAGCACAGAGCCTGATGCGGGGCTCGAACCCACAAGCTGTGAGATCATGACCTGAGCCAACTGGGCCACCCAGGCGCCCCCCCTTTTTTAAAAAAAATTCTTAATGTTTATTTAATTTTGAGAGAGACAGACAGACAGAGTGTGAGCAGAGGAGGGGCAGAGAGAAAAGGAGACACAGAATCTGAAGCAGAGTCCAGGCTCTGAGCTGTCAGCACAGAGCCCGACGCAGGGCTGTGAGATCATGACCTGAGCCAAAGTCGGCCGCTTGACCGACTGAGCCACCCAGGCGCCCCCTTGCCTACCTCCTTAATGCCACAGAAAGACTCGAGAATTTCTTACATAGATAAGTATAGTTTTGATCACAACCCTTTCCAATCAACAGCTGCAGTACCAAATGGGAGTCTGGTGGCGCTTGTGGTCAGAACTCCGAAAGACGGATTTGGTGGAGATGCTGGCCCAAGGCTTCTGGAAAGGACTTATATTAGACTTCCTGTGCTTTCCCAATGCTTCTGTTTGGAGATTTCTTCCTCGGCCAAACAGTCCTCAGCCACAGGTCGGCTCTGCCTTAACCGAGTCTGCTCTGGCTGGTGGGATCCAAGGACACCCACCTCTTCCAAATCCCCTATCCGGGCAGAGATTCTCTCCTGTGGGTCACCGGCCTCGTCCTCGCAACCGTCCTGAAGGCCGGTAGTGCATGGCCTCCGTCACTTGCCGGAGGTAACGAAGTGACCCTAACACTTTTCATCTCTTAAGAGTTTGATGATTTATGGGGCGCCTGGGTGGCGCAGTCGGTTAAGCGTCCGACTTCAGCCAGGTCACGATCTCGCGGTCCGGGAGTTCGAGCCCCGCGTCGGGCTCTGGGCTGATGGCTCAGAGCCTGGAGCCTGTTTCCGATTCTGTGTCTTCCTCTCTCTCTGCCCCTCCCCCGTTCATGCTCTGTCTCTCTCTGTCCCAAAAATAAATAAAAAACGTTGAAAAAAAAATTTAAAGAGTTTGATGATTTACATTAAAAGATTTTTTTTTTTTTTTTGACATAGGCATCAGGAGCAAAACCTCAGAATGTTTTGGATTTTTGGAAACATATGGTTTCGTGTTGTTTGTTTTTAGTTGTGTGTGGGTGATGGGGGTGGGCGTGCTTAGGACTCCTGGCATGCTGCTCTTAAGAGTCCAAGCGTCACGGTAAGACGCCCCCAGCTCTCCCTGCACCAGGTCTGCTCCCACGCTCTGCCCACGATGCCTTTTCAGTCCATGCATAAGGAAAGGGCCCCCCCCCCAGAGGTTTAGGAACCGACTCTCAGACCCCACAACAGGTGAGCGGCAGAGCCAGGCTTCAGGCCGTGGCAGGCAAGCAGGAGAGGCCAGATGCCCTGACCTCCCTTTCTGAGAGTGTGCCTTGGGCACCGTCCCTGTGCGTCCTCCTGTGAGGCATGCACAGTTGCACCTGAGTGCACGGGACCCTGCACTGGCTTCCCCACCGCGCCCCAGCAGGACAGTGGCAAGATTTACGCCACGGCCCAGTACACCACCCTACCAGGACGTGCCGCACCCCCTCGGCCAGCCTGGGCCCCGTAAGAGACCACCTTCAGTTCTCTGAGGTTCCAATTCCCCGGTTACGAAACAGGGATATCGTACCGATCCCGCCTACTGTCAGAACTTCGATTAGGCTTTAATGAAAGGGAGGAGAAAACACTGGCGAACTCGCTCGGGTCTGGAATGTTCCACCAGGTCCTTATTAAGGTGGTCCGGTCAGCCCATTTTGGAGCTCTAGGGGGCGGGAGATCCCAGAGCAGCAGGCCGGGAAGTGTGGCCCACTCTCCTCCACCCCCTGGATTAACAGATCCAAAGAGCTCTCACCACGTGAAAGCTCACCTCTAGGGAGGCAGTGACTTCCAGGCAGTGAATGGGTTTTCCCGCGTGCACAGGCCGAGGCCTCAGTCCTGGGGGCCTGCACGGGGCCTCGAACGGCATGGCCTCTACACGTGGCATTTTCCCTGGGAGCGGCCTCACCCTTTTATAAATAATGCCATCTTCTGTGGGTCCTGTGGCCTGAAAGATTGTGAGTAGGAGCTCTGGGCAGAGGCTGGACTGCAACACAGAGCAGAAGCCAGAACCCCGGGGCTGGCATTCTGCAGAGTCAAATCCTGGGCCGAGAGGCGAGCGTCTAGACCATCGCGGCACAAACTGGTAGTTTAGGGAAACTGTCTGGTCCTCTCCCCACCGCGTCCTCATTATCTCAGCCACCCAGACGTCCCCAGATACAGATAGTATCTGAAATGTGCACAGGATGTATTCTCAAGTCTATGTAAACGTTGTTAGCGACATTGCTGTGTCATTGTTAGGGGTGGGCACGCTTTTCCTGCCATAAGTATTTTTAGGCTGATGTATACAGGTCACAGTCTCTGTCACAACTACTCAAATCTGCCCCTGTCGCCCCAAAGCAGCTATAAACAATAGGTAAATGGATGGGCATGGGGCCGTGTTCCAATAAATCTTTATTTACAAAGGCACGTGGTGGGCCAGATTTGGCCCAGTGTCAGGTTTGTTGCCTTGATGCTCTAGAATATAGCATCTGAGTAAAAGCAGGGTGGTTGCTCGACGGACACAGGTGTAGGACAATTCTAGTACCTTCCCCCCTTCCCCACCCCTCCCCCCCACCCCACCCGCCCCGCCCAAATTCCTGTCTCCAAGTCTCTTTTATGCAAAATTCCTGGGGCTACCCATAGTGCTGCGAAACTTTTTCCTGATACGAGTCAAGGCCTCTGTACACGATACTAATTCAGCAAACCCACCTGCCCGTGGGGCAGAAGGAGCCAGAAGTCTAAATGAGTCCTAAAGATCGTCAACAAAGCAGAGAGGAGCTCAGCACTCTTTGCTGTTCAGATAGGAAATGATTTTTCTGGGCTTTCTCCAAAGAACCACGCTGATAATAAACAGATTGATGCCAATTAAAACAAGAAGAGGACACTGTTACCAGGGAGAGAGCCGATGGCAGGCATGTCCCGACTGGAAAACGCTTTGCTGCTTTCTTCTTCCTTCCAGGCAGTGAGGAGAGAGGCGGGAAGTGAGGCCACCAGGACTGAGCAGACAGGCCAGGGACTCAGGAGTGGCAGGGAAAGAGGGCTGGTCCCCTCACGTGCCAGGAAGGGCTGCCTCCAGGACAGGACGCCAGATTCAAAACACAATCGGAGGGATTTAGTTGAAAGCTGCTGGGTTTCTGGAAAAGGTCTGTACAATCTCGCTTCCTTGAGATTTCTAAGAAAAGAGGAAGTTTTTTTACTGCTTAGAAGAGGTGGAGACAAGATTTCCTAAGGACAGAGAAGACAAGACTTCTTACAGTTTCTCCCAGTACCGCGGTGACCATCATCACGGTGTGGATAAAGGTTATTTTTCTTTAAAAAATTTTTTTTAATGTTTATTTTATTTTTGAGACAGAGAGAGACAGAACATGAGCGGGGGAGGGGCAGAGGGAGAGGGAGACGGAGAATCCGAAGCAGGCTCCAGGTTCCGAGCTGTCAGCACAGAGCCCGATGTGGGGCTCGAACCCACAAACAGTGAGATCGTGACCTGAGCTGAAGTCGGACCCTCAACTGACTGAGCCACCCAGGCGCCCCAAGGTTATTTTTCTAATTTATTAAGAGTTTCCTAAGTAGTGCCAGGCACTGTGCTAAATGCGTAATCTCCACTTTACAGAGAAGGAAGCAAAGGTTTGGGATATCTTGTCAAAATCTCACAGTGAGAGAGAGGGAGAGAGATTATCTTAAGGAATTGGCTAACATGGTTGTGGAGACTTGGTAAAGTCCAAACTCTGCAGGGCAGGCCGGTAGCTAGAGACCCAGGAAAGAGTTGCAGTTCGAGTCCAAAGGCCATGCGGGCAGAATCCCCTCTTTTTAGGGGGAGGTCAGTTTTTGTTCTCTTAAGGCCTTCAGCTGATTGGATCAGGCCCACCTACACTATGGAGCGGCATCTGCTTTCCTCAAAGTCTACCGATTTAAATACCAATCTCATCTGAAAAATGCCTTCGCGGAAACATCCGGGGTAGGGTTTGACCCACTACCCGAGTACAGGGCCCAGCCAAGTTGGCACATAAAATCACAGATCCCATCACAGCATGTACAGCCCCTGAGAGCTTGTTAGAAATCCCACATTAGGCTCCATCAGACCCACTGAGTCAGAATCTGCACGGCGAGTTTGAGAAGCATCGAGGAAGACCACTACCCTAAGACTTCCTACTCGCTCCCCTTTAACACCTACAACAGTTCACTTACTGACTTCTCCTCACTACCTCTCCCAGTGCCCTGCCTGCGCCACAGGGTGGGAGAGTACAATCTGGATGTCCCAGGGAGGGCCGAGCCGGAATTCCTGTCCCCTGCTGTAGATCTCACTGCTCCCCTCCTCCCAAGCCCCCTGAGCTCCTCCAGGCCCGACGCCCTGGGATCCTGGAACAGGGCCCCTCTCCTGGTCCACAGGTGCTCAGACACCTACCCCCTCCCCTCCTCCCCCATTGGGACAGACGTCACTGTGAGATGGGAAGACCCCTGGGCTGGACTCTGTTTCTGAGACTTCCAACCCCCTGTGTGACTCCAGCTCCGTTGGAGTCTTTTGGATTCTTTTTGGTAATGAACTATGCATTAAGAGAAAACTGGAGTCTCTGAGACTAAAGGGGAGGGGAGGGGCAACCTTGGCTGAGCCCTCCAGCACTCCCCCTTCCCCCCCCCCCCCCCCCCCCCCCGTCACACCTGCAGGCAGCTCCGGAACGCAAGGCGGTAGATAGCACCCTGGGACCCTGCCAGGACCGAGGAGCCTGAGGTCTCTTTCGGCCCCTCTGTTCTGCTACCGAGTCTGAGGCCCTCGCCCGGCCCAGGCAGCATGCCGGGTCGGGGAGCGCGCACTTGACAAGCGAGCAGTGGGAACTCCTACCCCCGGTTCCCCAAACTCAAGTATAGTCTCATTCTGATGTGTCGGTGTTAGGACTTCGGCACAGGAACCGGGGAGGGGGGTGGGGGGCACATGTCACAACAGCCCCCTCCGGCACCGGCAGAGGAGTGAAGGGGACAGAGTGCTTCAGGGTTCAGGGCTCACCTCCAGCCCGCTCCCTCAGGCACTCCTTTGTTACCTTCCACCCCCCCCCCCCCGGAGGTTCCCCATCGCCTGTGCCCATCTGAGGAGGGGCGCAGGGAGAAGGCCTGAGCCTGACCTGCAGGGAGGGGGTGGACAATGACAGGTGGGCGGGGGACGGGGCTCTGTGGCCTCTGAAGACTCAGGCTGCTTGAGCAGGGCCACCCCTGCAGGTGCCCGGCAGGGCCAAAGCTGCTGATCCTCGAAGCTCAGGCGGGTGGTCGGCAGCCGGGAGGAGTGCCCACAGCTCTACTAGGCCATCTGGAATAGAAGCCAAGATAGCAGGCCAGTCCCCCGAATCGGGATGTGTGGGGACAAGGGGCTAATGCAGACTCAGTAGCTGAAGGACACGAGCACCGGGAGCAGCGCAGGAGCCCAGGACTCGATGTTCTGGGCTCGTTGTCCGCCTCATCCCAGGAGGACTGCTGTGGCGAAGACTGCCGGCTATCTCCCGGTACCCATTCTCGTATTCTTTCCGTCGCGGGGTTTGAGCAGGGCACAGGGCTGCCCAGCTACAGACTAGATTTCCTGGTCTCCCTAGAGTCTGCCTGTGGCAGTGTCGCCTAAGCCCCGGTCACTGGGTTGTGAGCAGGAGTGCTGAGTGCAACTTCCCGGTGACATGGCTTCAAAGAGAAGCTGGTGGCCTTCCTGCCCTGCCCCCCGCCCAACCCCTCTTCTCACAGGCTACGATGCAGATGTGACCCTGTGGCCAGATGTGACCACAGCCAGAGGACAGCAGAGCAGCAAGAGAAGGAATCTGGGTCTAGGTCCGGCCTCAGCAAGCGAGCCTGCTTCCCCGGACGCTCCCACCTCTGGACTGCTACGTGAGAGAGAAACCGAAGTCCATTCTGTCTTGCCTCTTGGGTCCAGCTAATTCCGAGGACAGGAAAGAAGGATGGGCTTAAGACTGTTTCCACACTTCCTTCCTGCCTGACTAGCTGGGACAGGAGCTGGAGATTCAGGAGGGGAAGGCAGGGGAGGGAGAGAGAGGAAGGGAGGACCGTCCCGCTCGTCAGCACCCCACAGCTGCTCTAAGATGCCCACGAGCCCTCGGGGAGCCCCCTGGCTTCATTCCTCCTGGAGGCCTCTGTCCCCATGGGCCTGTCCTATTCCTTGTCCCCCTCCCCTCTCCCACTGACACTTTCCGGACCCCAGACTCCCAAAGGCTTCAAGGTGTCCAACATCTGGTTCGATAAACTGATCTGTGCCGATGACACAGGGTCCAGGGAAAGAAGGTCCTTTCTATTTCAAGTTTGCCAATAATTATCCACAAGGCACTGATGTTGAATGTTGTCTATTGTTTCTGTGTATGTTAAGAAAATGATTTATTTTTCTACTTCCATCTATTAATAAAATAAATAATATAAATTCATTTTTATGAATTTATGAATAGTATAAATTCATTTTTATGACTATCAAAGTTACTTTCTTTTCCTTGGTCTCAAGGTATTTAAGAAAAATGGAGGGGAGTAGGGGGATGGGGAAGGCCCAAGGCCAAAGCTCAGATCTTCAACCCTGGGCAGTGGAGTTTCTACGCTCTGACAGCACGAAAGGCCAAGAGGAATGCTGTAGGCATATTAAGAATGAATTTTTATACAGTTGGGACTAGTTAACAATTTTCCAAGATAGATCACCTGGATCTAAGAGGTAGTTTCCTCAAGGGCAAGCAAAATCCTATCTGATAAGATTCTGTGCTGTTCCCTTTGTGTGAGAATTTGTTGTTTACCACGGGGGCTTTTGTGAACAGGAAACACATCGTTCACTGGGGTGAGACACAGGGGACTGTTCAGTTTACAAAAATAAAAAAAAGAAGCCAAGGTCTTAGCTGATTTTTTTCTGGACAAGAGGGCACAACAAAATGCCCAGAGACCTGTGTCTCCAGAATACGAACAAGTCAGGAGACAATGCTTCTGGGCAAGGGCGGTCCGTAAATGTGTGCCTGTCTCTTTCTGAGGATCTCTGCTCTTTTAATCGGAGGACTCCACGAAGCCTTGAAATAGAGGTCAGGGTCATCTGTTGGTATGTTTAAGTCAAGGGAGGGCATGGGAGGGCGTCCAGAGAATGTGGTGTGGCCCAGCTGAAAGACACTCGTCCCCGTGTCATCCCTCTTCCTGGCCGGAAGAGCCCGGGAGGGAGGAAGAGGAGGCTGGCTGGCCTTCACCCCCTCCCTGATGCCAATGCCTGGCCAGGTGGAGCCAGGAAGGGCAGGAGGCAGCAGAGCCGGGCCTCAGGGGCCCACATGAGCCCACGGGGGTGGGGAACAGCCAGGCGCAGTGAAAGCAGAAATAAGGCCGCCGTGGAGGCCGCGGCACGTCTGAAAACAGCTTTGGATGGACCGTGGGGAGAGGCGATACACAGAACATTCTGGGGTTCGGCTCTGCCTTTTTTGCTGCCACCCAAGCTACGCAGCATATGGAAGAGATTTTATTTCTTCTCAAATGTTGATGCTAATTTTGAAATCTTTCTATTCTAACAAGACATCAAACTATATAATGGGAGAACACACAGATTGCTACCCTTGTGACAGCTCTCCAAAGAAACGCCCACATGCTCTGTGTTATGTTGTTCCAGACCCTGTGTGGAATGGGATTACAGAGATGCTCGGCTCGGCCCGCACCCTCGGCGCTGACAGTGAGGGAGGCTGCCCCACCTTGACCCTCCCCCGGCCCGACTTGTTCCCAAATGTTTTGTGTGGTGAAATGTCATTCTGCGGGGTTGGGGGCTGGGGGGGAGCGGGGAAAAACACCCACCAGCAGTGCCTTCTGAGAAGCAGGACCCTAATAAGGCTGTTCCTTGGCTGGCTCTCCAGAGAAATGCCCGTAAGAGTGCTGAGCCGCGGAACAGCAGTGCGAGAAGTGTTTAGCAAATGAGTCTTTAGAAAGAGTCAACACGAATTGAACTAGTATCTATACGAAGCATGTCAAAAGTCTAGCAGTTGAGGAGAGGCTCCGGCCTCCCGATCTCCCTCCTTCTCGGCTCCCTTCTCTCTTCCTTCCTCCTCCTAAGCATTATCTTAGGGGTCCTGAACTGCCAAGTTCAGCAGACACGGCTTCCAAATGTTCACCCACAAAAATGAGGTTTGTCCTTCAGGTCCAAGGTAGCTGTCTCACGGATCATAAAAAGGTCCCCCTGGCCGTTGCGCTCACCCGCGGCCCCGGCCAGCCTGCACTTGCCGTGTGCCACGGGTGGCCCTGAATGTTCTGGCCCACGGCGTGACCACAGAGCAGACAGCACTTTTCCCTGTGGCCAGGCCTCCAGCCCCGCACTTCCCTTTCCAGTCAAACGTTCCCGCTGGGGCGTCCCCCACACGCCTGGTGCTCTGTGCCCAACTTGGGTAACTTCCTGTTGAGTTATTGGACAGGAGCGGCTTGATAGCAGCGGGCATCCTCAAGAGAGGCATCCCGGAGGCGCCTGGGTTGGCATCCGACTCTTGATCTCAGCTCGGGTCTTGATCTCAGGGTCTGGGGTTCAAGCCCCGCGCCGGGCTCCACATTGGGCGCGGAGCCTCCTTAAAAAAAGAAAAAAAGAGATAATCATCCTGGAAAAGCAGTTTTTGAAAGGATGGGAAACTCGCACGTCTGGACTCCAGAGGCTGAGCTAGGCGACCACTCTCCAGCCCCTGCCTCTTGGAGACACAGACTTACCCTGGGACGGACGCAAGCAGAGGAGACACCCTTACCCGGCTTCAGGCAGACGAAGCTTCTCTTGGTCTTGAGGGCGGGAGGTGGTTTCATATTTTCCTCGCCCGTATTTTGTGCAGGCAGAAACTCACATCTTTCCAGCTTCTGCTGATTGTCTAAGTAAGAATAATAATGATTATTAGAACTAAGGTTTGCTGATCCCTTACCACGTGCCTTGCCCTGTCCTGAGCGTTTTACGTGCCTTACCTGATGAAATACTCATCGCCAATGCGATGACGTGCTTACGAATGTCCCCATCATATACAGGAGGAACTGAAGAACTTAAATAGAAGAAACTTCAAGAACTTGAATAAGACTGGGAAGGCCATAGGAAGTATTCCGAAGCCAAAGTCCTAGATCATTATCCTGAACTCTACATTGACAGCCACCCTCTAATGGAGAACCTATCAGTCTCCTGAGTTTCTGGGACTCCTGACCTCAAGGACATGTTCTTGGGTTTCCCTGGTGATGTGTTCGGCCACAAGGTGGGCCCTGGATGAAGAGTGTTCCGGAAGCTCTTCCCTAAACCAGAGAGACTGTTGTTTTTGTCTTCAGCCTCCTGCAGCTTGTCTGCTTTCTTGCCCGGGTCTCCATCCTTGGCCATTTCTGCCACCTGGGCGCCCACCCAGTCGGTCCTGTAAATCTCTCTTCTGCACACCCCCGACCCAACCCTCTTCCTCGTCGCTCTTGACTCCAAGGCTTTGCATGGGGTTTCTCTAGGTCCTACCCCAGTCTCAGCCTCAGAACAGTGGCCCCCCCTCTGGTCTCATGTCTGCTCTGAGCCCAGCCTGGCCTTTGATGAACCGGGTTTGATGAAGCCTGACAGTCACTGGATTGTGGGAAGTGCTTTCTAATTTAGAGCACGTTCATATCCAGGATCATTGTCCTTTCCTCCTCCCAACGGTCCTTTACGATTCTCCTTTATGGCGAAGACACAAAAGCTCAGAGAAACTGAGTACCTTGCACCGGTCTTGTAGCTCCCGGATGTCAGAGTTTGTCCTTGAGGCCAGGTCCTCTGGTTCAGTTGGGTTGTCCCCTTTGCCTAAACACTGGCCTCTTCGCTAGGAGTCAGGGTGAGGACAGGTGTTAAGAACCCACCGAGGCAGATTCAGAGAGATGCACCCTCAGCAATGACACTGCCATATGCTCTGGGGTCCAAGAGATCAGACAGAGAAGCTCCTCACAGAGGTAAGTTGTAAGCCAAGTGCTTAGCACAACGGGGGACAAGGTGCATCAGAAAGAGGGGCGGGGGGAGCATGCATGCTGAAGGGGGGAGATGGGCAGGGAGGAGAGCCAGCCTCCAGGAAGCAGAAAGCACAGTAACCTGGCTGAAGGGGGCAATTCCATGGGGTAGGGAGGAGTGAAGGGAGCACACGGCCCCCAAAGATCTGGAGATCAGGGAGGCCACCATGGAGGCAGGGGAAGGCTTTTGAGGAAGGAGACGGAGGAATGAGAATGTGTCAGAGGAACATTATGTGGCCGGTTGTATAAATAAACGCTGCAGAGGAGAAAAGCCTGGGGAAGGGAGAGCAGCCAGGAGGGAATTCATTCCAATAATTCAGCCTCCGCCTACGCCAAAGCCTTGGCCAGGTAGGTAAACACTCGCAAATCTTCTCTGTAGTTTGCCAACCCAAAGGGCAGGGCCCTAGGGGCGGGAGAAGCCAAAACCTCTTGCATTGCCCCCCAGGCCAGTGTACTTAGCCCACTCCAGCTGCCGGGGTGGGGGTGGGGGTGGCTATTGCCTGCGGAGGGAACCTCAAGCTGCCGAGCTCTGTCTGCCTCTGCCAGCTGTTGCCAGGCGCTGGGAGGTTTTGCTCCTCTGAGGCTGACCCACAGACCAGTGACGTCAGGGTGTGTGGGGAACAGTTTTCTTTTTTTAATTTTTATTACTTTCTTATATTAAGTATAATTTATTGCCAACTTGGTTTCTACAACACCCAGGGCTCATCCCCACAGGTGCCCTCCTCAATGGCCGTCACCCACTTTCCCCTCTCCCCCACCCCCCATCAACCCTCAGTTTGTTCTCAGTATTTAAGAGTCTCTTATGGTTTGCCTCCTTCCCTCTCTGTAACTTTATTTTTTCCCCTTCCCCTCCCCCTGGTCTTCTGTTGAGTTTCTCAGGATCCACATTTTTCATCATTTCTCATTGCCAAGTAGTATTCCATTGTATATAGAAACCTCATTATCTTTGTCCATTCGTCCGTTGATGGGCATTTAGGCTCTTTCCATCATTTGGCTATTGTTGAAAACGCTGCTATAAACATCGGGGTACGAGTCCCCTGTGCATCAGCACTCCTGTATCCCTTGGGTAAATTTCTAGCAGTGCTGTTGCTGGGTCATAGGGTACATGTGGATTCCCAGGCCCAGCTCCAGCACTGCTGAATCAGAATCCCTTCGGGTGGGTAAGTGAATGAGCTGTTTTGTTTATAGACTCCATTTTTCTAGAGCTGTTTGAGGTTCACAGCAAAACTGAGTGGAAAGTCAGAGCTCCCATTTGACCTCTTTCCCCCCTACATGCCCAGCCTCCCCTCCTCCATCAACATCCCCACCAACAGGGCTCAGTTGTTAGAGTTGCCAGCTTTTGAATCTCACCATTCTCATAGGTATGTGTAATCTGAACTTTTTTTTTTAAGTTTATTTATTTTGAGAGAGAAAGAGAGCAAGCATGAGTGGGGGAGGGGCAGAGAGCGAGGGCGAGAGAGAATCCCAAGCAGACCCTGCACTGTTGATGCGGGGCTCAAACTCACAGACCAGGAGATCATGACCTGAGCTGAAATCAAGAGTCAGACGCTTAACTGACTTAGCCACCCAGGAGCCCCTAGATAATCTGAACTTTTAACAAGCTCCCCCAGGTATGTCTCATGCTTTCTAAGACTGACAGTGACTCTCCAGAGGTATGTCCACTGCCTGAGAAGTTGGGGGTGGCCATATTGCAGAAGGAGATAGAACTTCAGAAAAGCACCCCCAGGATCTCTGGGATGTCAGCTGAGGCCCCAAGTACCCAGAAAGAACTGACGGGTCTGCACTCAGCGTTCCTGCACAGGATTAACAACCACTGAGTAATGCATCAGCCTGGGAGTTTTAGAAGCTCCTAGAACCTACCAGAAGTTTTGTGAAGAATCCTCAGGTAATGGTGCGGTTTTGCTGTTTTTGATTGGCTTTGTTTTTGAAGGGGCCAGATTCAAGCCTCCAGATGTGTATTCCAAGTGCTCCAATCCCCCAGTAGGCTGATTTTGGCTTGAGTCCCTGTTAGTCACTGCTGGTACACAGAGAAGCGATCATCCATGGCAGTAGCATCCTCGAGCGCCCTGAGCTTGGCGGGACCAGGATCCCTGGACCACCCCCAGGGCTCAATGACGCACAAGGCTCATGTCAACAGTCTCCAGCACTGATGAAGCATCAGCCCTTGAGTTAACCCAGGGACGCCTGGTGGTCAGGCTACCCCCTGGGACACACCCCTCAGGGCCTCCTGCTTATCATCACAGGCTTTCCTGCCACCAGGATTTGTTTTATGAACCTTGCTGAGCGTGCTGAGCGCCCAGCTTCCTCAGCGAGGACAGAGGAAGTTGAAGCAACTTCAAGTCAGCAGCCCCAGGATGTCTCGATGTTCACATCAACTGCTATCCATGACAAGGGCCCTTTGTTGGGTGGATTTAGGAAACTGGGCATCTAGGGCAAGGTGGCTTCATTTCAAAATGAATCCCTGCAGCCCCAGCCTGCATCCGCTTTCTGCTGGGGACGTAGATCACCCCTGGGTACTCTGGAGATGTACAATGTCAAACCAATCGCTCTCCTTTGGGTTCAACTTTCTTATTCTTGGGGACTCAGCACACCTCTATGGATTTGTAGGGTCACCTTTGCCACAAATCATCGCTCATCAGATCTAATCCAAGACAAAGCCTTAATGGGGAACGAGGTTTGAAGGAGAGCAACTAAACTACCCCTGCAGCACGGGGAAGAAGAAGCTTTTTCAAAGAATAGACTGCAAAATAGCATCGATAAGACTCATAGACCATCCCCAGATGTGAGCAGCAGAGTTGGAGGCTGGGCTTTGCCGAGGGTAGGGCATGCTTTGGTGAATTCATTACCTTGAATTCATCCTTCTGCCTTCTGCAAAGAATAATTGGGGCAGCCAAAATCTAACCAGGAGGTGTATACTCCTCTATAAAATGTGAGAGAACCTCTTAGGATCATGGCCATGGGGCTGTTGCTTTCATGACTTAGGTCAGCTGGATGCGAAAAGAGCAGGGCCTTTGTAACGCAATCATGAGGTAACTTCAAGGTTTGTCTTGCCCTCTCCTGCAAACCCACCAATGGGGCTGGCTCTTCCAGGGCCTGGGCAAAGAGGAAAGGCCATAGCTCATGTCTTCACCCGTGAACAAGGAGTTTGCTGATAATCTGAGTTCCATGACTGACCGTAGTTCAGTTATTAACACATCCTTTGTGAATCTCATTCAAAGTGAAAACTCAGGCCTGTTGTAGGCAGGAAGCCTGCAGAGAGAGCAAGGGCATGGTTTACTAGTCAGCTTGGGTGGCCATAACAAAGAACCATAGACTGAGTGGCTTAAATAATGGAAATCTATTGTTTCATGGTTCTGGAAGCTGGAAGTCCACAATCAAGGTGCTGGCAGGGTTGGTTCTTTCTGAGGCCTCTCTCCTTGGCTTGTGGTCAGCTGCTGTCCCTGGTCTTCCCTTAATCTAATGCCTTTTTATCAGCATACCAGGTTGGATTAGAGCCCACCCTAATGGACCCATTTTAACTCCATTGCCTCTTTAAAGACCCTATCCACATCGATCTATGTGTCTACTTTTATGCCAGTACAATACTGTTTTGATGACTACAGCTTTGTGACCGTGATGCCTCCAGCTTTGTTTCTCCTTTTCAAGATTGCTTTGGCTATTCGGGGCCTTTTGTGGTTCCATACAAATTTCAGGATTGTTTGTTCTAGCTCCGTAAAAAAATGCTGGTGGTATGTTGACAGGGGTTTCATTAAATGTTGCAGATTGCTTTGGGTAGTATAGACATTTTAGCAATGTTTGTTTTTCCAATCCATGAGCATGGGATGTCTTTCCATTTCTTTACGTTGCCTTCAATTTCTTTCATCAGTGTTTTATAGTTTTCAGAGTACAGATCTTTTACCTCCTTGGTTATGTTTATTCCCAGATATTTTATTGTTTTTGGTGCAATTATAAACGGGATTGTTTTCTTAATTTCTCTTTCTGCGGCTTCATTATTAGTGATAGGAATGCAACAGATTTCTGTATGTTGATTTTGTATCCTGTGACTTTCATGAACTCATTAATCAGCTCTAGTAGTTTTTTTGGTGGAGATGTTAGAGTTTTCTACATACAGTACCAGGTCATCTGCAAATAGTGAAAGTTTTACTTCTTCCTTACCAATTTAGATGCCTTTTATTTCTTTTCATCTGACATCAGCCATAGCAATATTTTTCTAGATATGTCTCCTGAGGCAAGGGAAATAAACGCAAAACTAAACTATTGGGACTACATCAAAATAAAAAGTTTCTGCATAGCAAAGAAAACAATCAACAAAACTAAAAGGCAACCCATGGAAAGGGAAGAGATATTTGCAAATGACATACCCAATAAAGCATTAGTATCAAAAATATATAAAGAACGGATACAACTCAACATCCAAAAAACAGAATGCAATTCAAAATGGGCAGAAGACATGAACAGACATTTCTCCAAAGAAGACATACAGATGGTCAACAGACACATGATAATGTGCTCGACATCACTCATCGTGAGGGAAAGGCAAATCAAAACTTATAGAAGTGAGATATAACCTCACACCTGTCAGAATGGCTAAAATCAAAAATACAAGAACAGCGAGTATTGGCAAGGAATGCAAACCGGTGCGGCTGCTGTAAACAACAGCATGGAGGTTCCTCAAAAAGTTAGAACTTCCTTATGATCCAGTAGTTGCACTACTGAGTATATGCCCCCCAAAAACAGAATCACTAATTCAAAAACGATACATGCACCCTTGTGTTTATCGCAGTATAATTTACAATAGCCAAATTATGGAAGCAGCCCAAGTGTCCACTGATAGACAAATGGATAAAGAAGATGTGTATACACAAAGGAGTATTATTCCGCCACAGAAAAAGAATGAAATCTTGCTACTTGCAACAATAAGGATGGAGAAAAATAAGTTAGAGAAAGACAAATACCGTATGATTTCACTCATAGGTGGAATTTAAGAAACAAAACAAATGAGCAAAAGGGAAAAAAAGAGAGAGATCACCAAGAAACAGACTCTTAGATATAGAGAACAAATTGATGGTCACCAGAGGGGAGGTGGTGAAGTAGGTGAGGGGATAAGAGGGCCCTTATCATGATGAGCACAGCAATGTATAGAATTGTTGAATCACTATATTGTACACCTGAAACTAATAGAACACTGTATGGTCAGTGTTCTGGAATTAAATTTAAAAATTTAAGTAAGGGGCGCCTGGGTGGCTCAGTCGGTTAGGCGTCCGACTTCAGCTCAGGTCATGATCTCACAGTTCATGAGTTTGAGCCCCGCATCGGGCTCTGTGCTGACAGCTCAGAGCCTGGAGCCTGCTTCGGATTCTGTGTCTCCTTCTCTCTCTGCCCCTTCCCTACTCACACTCTGTCTCTTTCTCTCTCTCTTGAAAATAAATAAACATTAAAAAAAATTTTTTTTAATTTAATTAAAAAAAAAAAAAAAGCTTTAAAAAAGATCCTATCTCCAAATACAGCCATCTTCTGAGGTGCTGGGGTTAGGACCTCAGCATATGGGTTCTGGGAGTGGGGGAGCTGCAACGTGACCAACAACACCTGCCAGGCCTTCTCTCTTCTCTCCAGTGTTCCTACCCCCTGACCTCTCCCTAGTTTTGACCTCTCCAGAGCTGAAGCTGGGGATAGAGGAGAGACAGAGCCTTAGCAGGGGGAGAAGGATTCTGTCTGTCTGGATGTGGAGCCCTGTGGCCACAACAGATATAAAAACCAGGCTTTCTCTTGGGAATGTCTTTTTGGGTCCTCTGGGGACCCAGTCCTGAGATGTCTGAGGACCTCTCACCTCCACTTCTCTGGACGAGGGTGGTACACTGCCCAGTTGGCCACGACAACTCCCTTCCAGGCCCTGGTTTTTGGAGGTTCATCTTCACAGACAGAGGCATTTTATTCTGGGGTATCAAGGGCAAAGAAGCCCAGGGCCTGGTCTCTCAGGTGAGAGACCCCTTCCGTTGCACCCCTTGTCAGGACTAGCAACTTCCCACCTGCAGTCCTGGTCTCACCTTCTCCAGCCAGTTCGGCTAAGTGTCCCCCCTACATTCTCAGGCCGTTGTCAGACCTGGATCCCCTGGCCTGTGCCCAAACGTATCTACTCAAAGCCCCTCTCCCTAAACTGGGGGTGAGGGGGCACCCCCCCTACTCCTTCCCCACAGGAGGGGAAGGACTCACTGTATGCCCACAACGTAAGTTCTGTCTTTTGGTCCCCTCACCTCTCTCCAACCTCTTTTATAGGTAGCAAGACGCCATGTGCAGAGGCCTCCTTTGAAAGCCCTGCTGGGTGGGCTGGCTCCCATCTTTGGAATGTGAGCGTCCTGGCCACAGGAGAAACTGAGGCAGAGTCCAGTCTTAACGCTGCTCTGCAAAGTATAACACTAACTGGGGTGGCAGTTGGGTGGTTATGGAAAAGAAAGTAAGACGAACATCCACCATCAGCTAAAAGTAGAATGAGCAGCTGGCAGGCCAGAGGCAGGGCTCTACATCCAAGCAAACCAACCCCTGGGGGCTTAGGGCTTCGTAGTCTAAATAACTTGCTTCCAGTAGGCAGTTAAACTGAGTTGTGCTTTTCTATGACATGTGCTCACCCTATTCAAAGACAGATCGATAAGACAGCAAAACATAATCATACCATGAATATAAAAATATTTTTAAAAATATAACAATTTAGGTACAGTTCAAAGAAACACAGACAGGTCTGAAGGCAGGAGAGGAGGGAGGCATAGGAAGACGGTGGCATCCCGGCCCCCGGGTCGGTGGGAGCTGGGTGCCCCTGTGCCCTGGTAAGGGTTCCACAGTCAGGAGTTGAGGATTTAGCCTAGGGGGTCAATGGTTGGATATTTATATCACCGACCTCAAAGGGCCATGCATCTTTTTTGACCTTGCCTTCAAAATACCAAATCTAAGTCTCACAAAGCCGTGACGTTAAACGCTACTCAGTTTATGTAAACATTCCTGATGTTTGGAGCTAACGATCCCTTGTAGGCTTGTTTGTTCTATTATAGGGGACACATCTGTATACCTTTTCTAGTGCCAGAAAAAAATATCTTAGACTCTTTTCCCTGCACCACGGCTCAGAGTTTCTGGTTTCTTTTTTCTTTCCCTCTGAGGACAGAGGTACCACGGAACAGAAGTTCCGGGGAGCACATGCGCACATCGCTCACACCTGGGTGCCTGCCCCCGGACTTTCTCTTGGCCATCTTCTCTTTTCCCTTGACTCTGCGCCCTGTCCACCTCAAAGCTGCCTCTATGTGTAACGCACCGTGAGTTGTGTGCTTTTTCCTTTGGGGGGCTGAATTTGAATAAATTCAAGTTACTATGTCCTTAGTTGATGGCACAGTACGGCAGGCCGGCTGATACATGCAGACATCCATTTCTTCTGTGGGTCCCTTTATCTCTGCTCCTGGCCCCACCCTCCCATAACACCATCTCATATAATTACTGCATCCTCCCAGCCCTCCTCCCACACTTGATTTGTGTGTGTGTGTGTGTGTGTGTGTGTGTGTGACATCCATAAAAGGTATAGTATTGTTTTATATAATATTTGATTTACATAACTCATGTACTGTATGCTTCATTCTCAAACTTCCTTCATTCAGCATCATGGTTTGGAGTCCAATCCATGTTGACAAGTGGAAATCTAATTCATTCCTTTTATCACCCCCAAGACAAGTTAGACGTGAGACGTCCTTGGACCACACTCTGGGGGAGCTGGTGTGCAGGGACCACAACATTTTGGTAGAGCCAATGAGAGAGAGGGAGGCACTCCAGGCACAGAATGACAAAAACAAGTGATCGGCTGGGGGGGGGGGGTCATAGCAGGGTACAGAGAAGAAGAAATGAGCTCAGATTGTAGCACGAGAGACCAAGATTACCTATAAGAAAAAACTTCTTGGCATCAGGGTTTGTGACATTCTAGACTGTTGCTGAAAGCAGCTATGGAATTTTGTCTGAATGCATTTAAACAAAGAGCAATCTTTCCGGAAAGTAGGAGACTAATTAGATGACTTTCAAGTTTCTCTACATCCCATGATTTTCTGACTAATTTTCTTTTTTCTTTCTTTCTTTCTTTCTTTCTTTCTTTCTTTCTTTCTTTCTTTCTTTCTTTCTTCTTTCTCATTTTCCATCGCAGACAGTGAGAGAAAAAATTCAATGGGTCCAGTGTGAAGGGACAAATTCTGTGAGTGAAATAGTAGGAGAAATAGAAAGCACCTAGGTCTCCTTTGGCTGTCTGGCAGATGCCAGTGGGTGGGTTTCCACAGTCTCAGGGTACTCACCACCCCATGTGTTTTGACAGTTTCTCTCTGTGTCATCTCTATGACACTGTCTGTGTTTCAGAACCTGCCACAGAGCATGTCCTCAATGCATGTGCACTGAATAAACCTTGGATGGACTCTGTCTCCCATCCCATTTTTAGAGCCTAGACGTATTATCAGCCAGTATTTTTTTTTTTTTTTTGCCCTTTGGTTATTCATTTACCTATTCATTCCTTCAACAAGGATTGACTGGGTCTGCCCAAGCTAGGAGCTGTGATAAGCCCAGTGGATAGGACAGGTGCCTGCTCTTAGATGATTTATATATTATAAAGAAGACAGGCAATTACATATACAAGTAAAATGTGGTCAGATGAGTAAAGTGACAGAGGAAATACACTGGCGTGCAGGGCACTAATCTGATGGAGGGGGTCAGGGAAAACATCTCAGCAAGGGTGACATCCAAGCTGAAATAAGGAATAATGATGAGTAGGTCAAACAAAAGGGGACTGAAGAGAAAGTATCCAGGCAGAGGGAACAACAAACGTGGAGGCTTGACAAGAGCTGGGGGAAGGATCTAAATGAAGGTGGGAATTACTCCCAGCTCTTAGTGGCCATGGTGGCGAGTAACGTAAGAAGAGACCAGGCCTGTCAGAAGCCTTGTCAAGCACTGGAGTTTATGAGGCCGACGAGAAGCTATTGCAAAGGTTTCAGCAGGAAAGTGACATCCTGATCAGATACGTGTTCTTACTGTAGCAGGGAGAAGGATTGGAGAATGGCAAAAGCAGGAGACGATCAGGGAGCTGATCCAACAACCTGTTAAATCTGCGAATGTTTATGAAGGGTCTCGTATATGCCAGGCTCTGTAGAGATACTGGAAATAAAATGGGGAGCAGAAAGCAAGTCTTGCTTTCGTGGAGCTTAAGGTCAAAAAGAGGGAATCAGGAAACCATCCCAAAAGAATAGGGCTCTTTGCAAACAAGCAACAAGGGAAACTGTCCTCCAAATGACAAGTAAGGGTGGTCTGTACTGAGGAAGTCACAGAAGGGGAAAGAGGAGTGGTGAGTCTACAGCATACGTGGATGTGGAAGGGGGAAGAAGAGTGAAGAAAGAGACACCTAGCTTATGCACCTGGGGACAGAGGTGCCATTCTCAGTCAGAGGGGACCGCAGATCACAGGAGGAAGAGCCAGCTTCGGTGCTGGACACATTGGTGTAAGCCCCTGTGGACATCCAAAAGGAGCTGTCCCATTGGCAGGTAGATATGGTTCCACAGTGCAGGTGTTGTGGGCTCGCAGGCGGTCTTTATTTGAGTTCATTATGAGATCCTTAAAGGGGCGTTAAGCCCAAGGATATAAGGTTTTAGCAGCAAAAGTGGACCATTACGACCCAGTGTATTGGCTGAACAGTTGACTTGTTTTCATTCGAGTGTGGCAGAGACTGGTCAATGCTATTCCCTCTTAGTACTGCACAGTGAGGTAGGAGGTGGGGTTTCAAGATCGATGGGAAGCAATGTCAGCTCGTCTCTAAAAAAATTCCACATTGGTACCCATGACTGGTGGAGCTTGTATTTGTTCTTCTAGTATCCTCCACAATACCCAGAAACATGAAACCACTTCATCGCTACAGAAACAGACAATTTGGGGGGCGCCTGGGTGGCTCAGTCGGTTGAGTGTCCGACTTCAGCTCGGGTCATGATCTCACAGTTTGTGGGCTTGAACCCCGCGTCAGGCTCTGTGCTGACAGCTCAGAGCCTGGAGCCTGCTTTAGATTCTGTGTCTCCCTCTCTCTCTCTCTCACTGCCCCTCCCCTGCTCATGCTCTGTCACTCAAAAATGAATAAACATTAAAAAAAATTTTTTTAAAAAGAAAAAAGAAACAGACAATTTGGAATAGAGTAATACAGGAAAATCTCACTCACCTGGACCCCAGGCTAGGCTCCCCAAGGAGCTTGGAATTTGCATTTGAATTGTCTATGAAAGAAAAGTTTTGCTAAAGACGTAGTAGGTCAAATTATACCACAAGGCTAAGGTTTACCTGATTAAAAGATTCGAGATTCTCTCTCTGCCCATCCATCATTCATGTGCACATGCACGTGCTCTCAATAAACTTAAAACTTTTTATGGGTTCTTCAGCTTCCTTCTCTGCATAGTTTATGGTTTTGTGGTCCAGTGGTTTGCCATTGAAAGGTTCTTCTCTGATCAGGCAGAGTGTAGATAGAGAAATACCTTTAGGAACAGCCCATATTGTCAAAATGAGTTACTGACTCCTTGGCCAATCAACATGCCCATTCCTCAGGCCCTCCCTGTGTGCCATTTCACCATCCTATCTGCCTCACCATTCTGATTTAGTCATCTGTTCAATGTGCTTGACTTCAAGCCACCTGCTTTCCTTACTATTTTTTAAATTAACACACTTTAATGTTTAGGGTAGGTTAAGTTCACAGAAAAATTCATCAGACAACAGAGTTCCCATATACTTCCTCAGCCTTGCCCCCTCCCTGACAAGTTTCCTTTATTGTTAATGTGGTGCATTTGTGTGATGCATTTGTTATAATTGATGAACCAACATTGATACATTTTTAACAATCACTCTGCGTTTCGCATTCTCTGGGTTTCGTGGCGTCTGTACCACCTCCTAGGAGTGTCACAATGGAATTGTAAGACATCTAGTTGGTGTCCAGAGATTGGAATTGGTTAGTGTGGGAAAACCCCCATACTTTGGGGTCAGAAGCGTTGTGAGTAGAGGGAAAAAAAGAGTATAATGACATGTATCCACCATTATAGTATCATACAAAGTTCTTTGCTGCCCTAAAGACCCTCTGTGCTCCACCAATCCATCCCTCTCCACTCCACCAGCCCCTGGCGACTATTGACCTTCTTACTGTCTCCATAGTTTTGCCTTTTCCAGAATGCGATATAGCTGGAATCATACAATATGAGTAAAGCCTTTTCAGGTTGGCTTCTTTCACTTAGTAAGATGAATTTCAGTTTCCTCCATGTCTTTTCATGGTTGATAAGCTCACTGATACCCCATTTCTTTTCAGGACCGAATAATATTCCCTTGTCTGTGTGCCAAAGTTTATTTCTCCATTCATCTACCAAAAGACATCTTGGTTGCTTCCCAATTTTGGCAATTATGAATAAAAGTGCTCTATATATCTGTGTGCAGGCTTTTGTGTGGGCCTAAGTCTTCAGCTCCTTTGGGTAGATACCAAGGAGGAGGACTGCTTGGATCATATAGTAAAAGTATGTGCAGTTTTGTGAGAAACTACCAAAGTGTCTTCTGAAATGGCTGTATCATTTTCCATTCCTACCAGCAATGAATAAGAGTTCCTGTTCTCCACATCCTTGTTACCATTAGATGTTGTTGTTTTGGATTTTGGCCACTCTGATGGATGTGTGGTGGTATCTCATCATTGTTTTAATTTTCTTTTCCCCGATGACATATGATGGGTTGCATCTTTTCATATGCTGGTTTCCATCTGTATATCTTTAGTGAGATGTCTGTTCAGGTATTTTGTCCATGTTTAAATCAGGTTGTCTGTTTACTTATGTTGACTTTTAGGAGTTCTTTGGGTTTTTTTTTTTTTTTTTGCATATTTTGAATGCCAGATCTTTATCAGATGTGTGTTTTGCAAAGATTTTTTTTCCCCCAGTCTGTGGCTCAGCTTTTCATTCTCTTCATCATAGTGTTTCTTACAGAGAAGAAGTTTTTAATTTTAACAAACTTCAGCTACCAATTTTTTCTCGTGGGTTGTACTTTTGGTTTTAAATTTAAAAAGTCATCACCAAATCCAAAGTCTTCTAGATTTTCTCCTATGTTATCTTCTAGGAGTTTTATTGCATTTTACATCTAGATTTATAATCCAGTTTGAGTTTCTTTTTGTGAAAGATGTAAGATCTGTATTTAGATTCATATTCTTGCATTTGGATGCCCAATTGTTCTAGCACTATTATGTGAAGGACTAGTATCCTTTCTCCACTCAATTGCCTTTGATCTTTTGCCAAAGATGGATTGACTACATTTGTGTGGATCTATTTCTGGGCTCTCTTTTCTGTTCCATTGATCTATTTGTCTGTTCCTTCACCAATATCACACTGTCTTGATTATTATAGTTTATAGTAAGGCTTGAAGCTGGGTAGTGTCAGTCCTCTGACTTTGTTCTTCTCCTTCAATACTACGTTAGCTCTTCTGGATTTTTTTACCTTTCCACACAAACTTTAGAGTCAGTTTTTCTACATCCACAAAGTAACTTGCTGAAATTTTGAGTGACTGCATTGACTATATAGACAAAATGGAGAAGAACTAACATCTTGAGAACACTGACTCTCTCTTTTTTGTGTCCTTTCTAAAATGCACGCGTTGAAGCCCTAACCCCCAGTATCTTAGAATGTAACTATATTTAAGGATGGGGCATTTTAAAGAGGTAATTAAGTTAAAATGCACCTTGATCCAATCTGACTGGTAACCTTACAAGAAGAGGTTAGGACACAGGGACAGAGATACCACAGATGTGCACACAGAGGAAAGGCCACGTGAAGATGTAGAGAGAATGCAGACATCTGGAGAGGGGCCTCAGGAGAAACCAAACTTGCCAACACCTTGATCTTGGACTTTCAGCCCCCAAAACTGTGAGAAAATACATTTCTATAGTTTAAGCCACCCATTCCGTGGTATTGTGTTATAGCAGCCTGAACAAACTTAGATTACACTAATATTGGTTTTCAGTGTTGAACTAACCTTGCATACCTGGAATCAATCCCATTTTGTCAGGGTGTGTAATTCTATTTATTCATTGTTAGATACAATTTGCTAGTAATTTGTTGAGGATTTTTGCATCTGTGTTCATAAGAGATGCTGATCTGTAGTTTTCCTTTCTTGTAATGTTTTTCTCTGGTTTTGGTATTAGGTAATGTTGACCTCATAAAATAAGTTAAGAAGTATTCCTATTGCTTCTATTTTCTGGAAGAGATTATAAAGAACTGGTATCGTTTCTTCCTGTAATAGTTGGTAAAATTCATCAGTGAACCCAACTGGACTGGTGCTTTCTATTTTTGAAGGTTATTAATTATTAGTTCAATTTCTTTAATAAATATGGGTCTGTTCAGGATATATATTTTTCCTTCTGTGAGTTTTGTATGCATTTCAGTAAGTTGCAACTTTCAAGGAATGAATCCATTTAATCTAGGTTATCAAATTTGTGGGCATAGACTTGTTCACAGAATTCCCTTGTGATCCTTTTAATGCCCATAGGATCAGTAGCGTTGACCCCGCTTTCATTTCTGAGATTAGCGATTTGTGTCTTCGCCCTTTTTTTTCTTCGTTAACCTGGCTAGATGTTTATCAATTATATTGATCTTCTCAGAGAACCAGCTTTTGTTTCATTGCTTTTCTCTATTAATTCCCTGGTTTAAATTTCATTGATTTTTGCTCTAATTTGTATTATTTCTTTTCTTCTGCTTACCTGGGGTTTGCTCTTCTTTTTCTAGTTTCCCAGGGTGGAAGCTTGGAAAATTGATTTGGGTCTTTTTTTCTTTTCTAATGCATGCACTCAATGCTATAGATTTCCCTGTAAGCACTGCTTTCACTGCATTCCACAAACTTTGTGGGTTATATTTTCTTTTTCATTTAGTTTAAGGTACAAAATTTCTCCTGAGACTCTTTTTGTGACTCCTGTGTTATTTGGAAGCCTGTTGCTTAATCTCCAAGTCTTTGGGGATTTTCCCGTGATCTTTCTGTCAGGATTTTCTAGTTTAATTCTATTAATATCTGAAAGCAAATCTCATATGATTTCTAAATTTCTTAAGGTATACTTTATGACCCAAAATGTGGTCTATCTTGGTGAATGTCCTGTGTGAGCTTGCAAAGAATGTGTATTCTGCTGTTTTTGGCTCAAGTAGTCTGTAAATGACAATTACATACAGTTGTTGGTGGTTAATGGTGTTGTTTAGTTCGACTATATCCAACTGATGGTCTGCCTGTTGTATCTGTCCATTTCTGATAGAGGGGTGTTGAAGTTTCCAACTTTAATACTGCATTTATCTATTTCTCCTTGCATTTCTATCAATTTTTTAAGTTTATTGATTTATGTTGAGAGAGAGAGAGAGCGCGCGCGCACAGGGGAGTAACAGGGAGAGAATTCCAAGCAGGCTCCATAGTCAGTGTGGAGCCCAATTACAGGGCTTGAACTCACGAACTATGAGATCATGACCTTAGCTGAAATCAAGAGTTGGAGGCTTAACCGGCTGAGATTAACAGGCACCCCATTTCTATCCATTTTTGTCTTGTATTTTGATGCTCTGTTCTTAGGTGCATACACATTAAGGATTGGTATGTTTTCTTGGAGAATTAACCCCTTTTTCATGATCTACACTTCTCTTTATCTCTGATAACTTTCCGTGCTGTGAATTTTGCTTTGTTTGAAATTAACATAGCTCTTTCAGCTCTCATTTGATTAGTGTTAGTATGGTAAATCTTTCTGCACCCATTTACTTTTAATCTGTGCCTTTTATTTAAAGTGGGTTTCTTATAAACAACACACGGTTGGGTCTTTGGTTTTTTCAACCTACTCTGATTGCCTGTCTTTTAATTGGCACATTTAGACAATTGACATTTAAAGTGATTATTGATAGAGTCAGATTAATGTCTGCCATATCTGTTACATTTTCTAGCTATTGCTTTTGCTTTTCGTTTGATTGTTTTTGTCTTATATTCTTTTTTTTTCCACCTCTGGCTATGAGAATTTTATATGATACCATTTTCTCTTCTCTCTTAGCATATCAATTGTGACGGTTGATTTTATGTGTCAACTTGGTTGGGTCTTGGGGAGCTCAGATATTTTCTTAAAGAATATTCTGAGTCTGTCTGTGAGAGTGTTTCTGGATGAAATTAACAGTTAAATCAGTGGGTTGAGTAAAGCAGATTGTCCTCCACAACGTGGGCAGGCTTCATCCAATCTGGCCTGAATAGAACAAAAGGCCAAACCAGAGAGAATCCTCTCTGTTGGACTGATGATGTTGACCTGGGACATTGGTCTTCTCCTGCCTTTGGAGGAGACCTGGAATGAAACTTACACCATTGGCTCTCCTGGGTCTCTAGATTGCAGACCTTGGGACTTCTCAGGTGTTGCATGAGCCAATTTCTTACACACACACACACACACACACACACACACACACACACACCCTATCACCCTATTTCTTGGAGAATCCTGATTAACACAGCAATTATAACCTATAAAACTTTTTTAGTGGTTGCCCTAGAGTTTGCAGTATACATTTATAACTAATCCACTTCCAATAACACTATGCTGTTTTGTGAGTATTACAAGTACCTTATAACAGAGTATTCCAAGTTTCTCTCTCCTGTTTCTTATAACACTGATGTCATTGACCTCAGTTATCTGTAAACTATAATCACTGAGGGCATTGTCATTGTTTTGGGCAAACTGTTTCTGTTAAATCAAGTAAGAATAAGAAAATAAAATGTTTTATTTATACTTTCTTTCATGCTCTTCTTTTCTTTATGTAGATCCAGGTTTCTGGCTTACATCATTTTCCTTCTCTCTAAAGGACTTTTAATACTTCTTGCAAGGCAGATCTAATGGTGACAAATTCCCTTAATTTTTGCTTGTTTGAGAAACTCTTTATTTCTCCTTCACTATTAAAGGATTTCACTGGATACAAAACTCTAGGTTGGTGGTTTTTCTCTTTCAACACTAAATAATTTATTCCACTCTTTCCTTATTGCCCAGTTTTTGAAGAGAAGCCCTATGTGATTCTTATTCTTGTTCTTCTATAGGTAAGGTGTTTTCTTTTCCGGCCACTTTCAAGATTGTCTCCCGTCTTTGATATTCTGCAGTTTGAATATGATATGCATAGGTATAGATTTTTCAGTATTTAGCATTCCTAGTGTTCTCTGAGCCTCCTGGGTCTATGGTTTGGTGTCTGTCATTAATTTTGGAAAATTCTCAGTCATTCTTACTTCTAATATTTCTTCTGTTCTTTATCTCTTTTTTCTCCTCTGCTATTCCCAATACATGCCAGTCTTCTGATGAGCCCCTCAAAGGCATTCCTCATTCATTTCTGTTAGAGTGGTTTTAGAATTTATTTTTATTATTCTTAGCATTTCCATCTCTCTGCTTACATAACCTATCTGTTCTTGCCTGTTGTCTACTTTTTCTATTAGAGGCCTTAGCATATTAACCACAGTTGCTTTAAACTTCTGGTCTGGTAATTCCAACATCGCTGCCATATCTGATTGTGGTTCTAATGCTTGCTCTGTCTTTTCAAACTGTGCTTTCAGTCTTTCAGTAAGGCTTCTAAGTTTTTGGTGAAAAACAAACCCGATGTACTAAGTAAAAGGAACCCGATGTACTACACCTTTAGTGTGAGGTTTTATGTTTGCGTGGCTAGGAGTGAGGCTGTGTTTACTGTTTATTATCACTTAGGTGTCATAGGCTAAAATTGCCTCTGGTGTCTTTGCTTTTGCTTCCACTGTATGTTTATGCTTGAGTTTCCCTGAAGTCTTCTCAAATAAGATCTGTCACGTGCCAGTCCTACAGCTGTTTTCCCCTGATATTATACAGGAGCACTACTGATGTGGGGGTGTGGTATAGGGAGGGAGAGGTCTATAGTTTTATGATGAGGTCTCAGTCTTTTAATGAGCCTGAGCCATGGACCGTGATCTTTACAAGTGCTTCTCAGTACCCCCCAGCACATACCTGCATGGAATAAGGCGGCCAGAGGGAGCTGGAGTTGGGTGTTTTCTTTCCTCCAAATTGGTTAGGTTCTGATGAAACCCCAGTAGGCTAGCTGTTTCTCTTGAAGGCAAGCCCTGTTAAGAAGAACAGAATGCTCTGGCACGTTTCGGAACAGTTCCTTCTCCCCTCCCCCTTCCAGCAGTCTGAAGGTATTTTTCTCCAATCTTCATTGTGAGAACCTGATAGGGCTCATGGAAGTAAAACTCAAAATATAATGGGGGGGGGGGGCTTCCAAACCTTGAGTCCCCTCAGGAGTTTTTAGCTTTCAGACTTGGCCAAGTCTCAGACTGGAGCTTCTAGCGACCCGTCCATTAAAGTTTGGCTTTTCCTACACCAGTACTGGTTCCCACCAAGATTTCTGTTCCTAAGCTACTTCTCCAGTAAGTCATGATCCTCTCTGCCAATAAGCTGTGATTCTCTCTGCCTGCTCATCTCTCCAACTTGGGAGGCAGCCGATTGCCCTGTGATGTCAGTACTGTCATGGATCTAGGAAGAGTGGCCGATTTTCATGAGCACAGGAGTGACGACATCCCAACATACTGGATCAGCGTCTTTTCTTACCATTTTATCACCTAAATCCTGTCCTCAGGCAGAGCCTTTTTTCAGGGGGTAGTTCCAATATTGGAGCCTACCTGGCGCTTTTTTCTGCAACCCCAAATAGATGAACTGCTTTTACATTTATAGTGTGGATTTGCGCCTTGGGTACCATCCTCTTCCTGCTCTCTACCCTCAAGGGCTTGACTAGGCCATGGGGTTGCCAAAGCAAGCCCACTTCCCCTCGTTTTGTATGCCCTTGAAAACTAAGTAACTTGCATTTTTGATCCCTTGCAACTCAGTCATCACTAATTCAGACTGGCCCATCTCATTCTTAGTCTGAATTTGAGAAATGTCACTCGCCTCCCATTTCTAGCGTGCCTTTACTCAGGGAGCTCCAGGAACAAAGTGAAGGCAGTGTGGCCCACATATCTAAGTATAGGGAAGTTCTTGCCATGTTTGAGACCCATTATTCAAACCAGGGATTTATTTCTTCTTTAGTTTATCTCTTTAAGATAGGCATAAATTTTGCTAACTGGTTTTATCCCCAGTTTGCCCCAAACTACTGTAATAGGTTATTATCGTTGAGTTGACACCATGGGGGTAAGAGGCAAAAGCGTGTTCCGGGGAGTAACTTACTGCTACTTCTTGAGTTTTAACATTGTAATAATCACCTGTTCTAACTGCTCAGGGGAGTGGAAAAATACGAAACAGGTTAGTAAACTACATACGTCAATTTGTACTGGGTCGGCAGGAAAATGCAAATTAACATCATGAGGCACTAGCTTACATCATCAGCGACAGAGGGTGTAGGTGCCTGCGGGGAAGAGAAGCAGTAGTGTTAGTTCATACAATGCCTTTGGATGACACTTGGGGGGAGTATCTATTAATATGGGACAGGAGTACAAGCACAACCCCAGGGCCAGCGATTCTGCTTGTTACACATGAGCATGGAGACTTAGAACATCACAACACTGTGTGTGACACGTTGAATGATGGGTGAATAACTTGTGGAGAACATCCACAGTGGCAGTAGGTGAGCTAGAACCCCTTGTACTGACATGGATAAATCTCAAAGACAAAGAAAGTTCGAAAAGCAAGGCGTATGCACCACATACAAAAATTGATTCAAAATTAATTAAGGACCTAAACATAAGACCTGAAACTATAAAACTCCTAGAAGAAAACAGGGAGGAAGGTTTCATGACGTTGGATTCAATAAAGATTTCTTGGAAACGACACCAAAAACACGGGCAACAAAGGCAAAAATAGGCAAACGGAACCACATCGAGCTTAAAATTTTCTGTGAACAACAACAAAATCAACAGAGTGAGAACGCAATCCTATAGAGAAAAGATGTGCAAACCATTTATCTGGTAAAGAGTTAATATCCAGAATGTAAAAAGAACTCCTATAACTCAATAACAACAACAACAACAAAAGCAAATAACCCAATGAAAAAATGGGCAAACAATTTGAAGAGACAGTTCTGCAAAGGTACACAGATGTCCAACAAGCACACGAAAAGATGCTCAGCATCCCTAATCATCAGGGAAATGCAAACCACAACCCCAATGAGATATCACCTCACACCCATTAGTGTGGTCACTGCCAAAAACAGAGAAAATAATAACTGTTAGCTAGGAAGAGGAGAAACTGGAACCTTTATGCACTGTTGGCGGTAACGTAAAATGGTGCAGCCACTAAGGGAAATAGCGTGGTGCTTTCTCAAGAACTTAAAAAAAAGATAGAATGATCGTATGACCCAACAATCTGACTTCTGGGTGTATTTCCAAAGGAACACACAAAAAAATTCAACCGAGACCTCAGAAAGATATTTGCATACCTGTGTTCATGGCAGCATCGTTCATAATAGTCAGCAACTTAAAGGCCCATGAATGGATTAGTGGGCAAGCAAAGTGCAGCATATATATGCTATGAAATATTATTCAGCCATAAAAGGAAAAAATTTCACATATGCTACAACATGGATGAACCTTGAGGGCGTTATGCAAGTGAAATAAGGCGGTCACAAAAAGACAAATACTCTATGACTCCACTTCTATAACGTTTCTAACGTAGTTCAATTTGTAGAAAGCAGAATGGTAACTGCCAGGGACGGGGAAAGGGGAAGGTGGGGAGTGTGGGCGGGTGTAGATTCATCACACAGGATGGGTTCATGTGACGAATACTACAGCCTACATCGGAAATTGTTGGGAGGGTGAATTTTCATGTGTTTTTTTTTTTTCTTTTTGCTACAATTTTTCTAAACAAGCAAGTGGCAGAATCGTATGTAGAGTAGAAAATCATTTAAAGGAAGTTTAAAAACAAAAGAAAATCACATCCAGTTGTGTGTGTGTGTGTGTGTGTGTGTGTGTGTGTATCATGAAACTATTAAAGCAAGCATGGGAGGGGCTCCTGGGTGGCGCAGTCGGTTGGGCGTCCCACTTCAGCCAGGTCACGATCTCGCGGTCCGTGAGTTGGAGCCCCGCGTCGGGCTCTGGGCTGATAGCTCGGAGCCTGGAGCCTGGAGCCTGTTTCCGATTCTGTGTCTCCCTCTCTCTCTGCCCCTCCCCCGTTCATGCTCTGCCTCTCTCTGTCCCAAAAATAAATAAACGTTGAAAAAAAAAAAAAAAAGCAAGCATGGGAAAGGTAAACACAGATTGAGGGTAGCAATGACCTCTGGGGAGAGAATTGTAGAGTATGGTCAGGTTTCTAGTGGAACATAATGTTTTATTTTTATTTCTTAAGATCTGAAATAAACCAGGCAACATTACTTAAAATTTGTTTTTTTAAATTGCTCCGTCTTTCCATTTGTTTGAAAACTTGAAAATTTCAAATAAAAATCTAGCCCCTCCTTCCCGCTTCCTTTCTCTAGAATCCCAGTCTGGCAATCCCTGACAATCCTGTTGGCTTCCCTACGGCCAGTGGCCTTTCTGGGCAGGCTGTACTGATTTCTTTCTGCTTTTGTCGAGAGTGCACTCGAGAGCTGGCACGCACTTGTGATTACTGGAACGAGTTCCTGGATTTATTTATGCCATGGGCAAAAATAATTCTTCCTTTCTGAGAGACATGTCATGGTTCTGGAATGTACTGGGACGAACAAGCCGGAGGATAGGGCTTTTGGAAGCTGAGGCCCGCACATAGATCCCTGCTCCCTTGGGTGGTACCTGGGCACCCAGCCCTCTTTGAGGAGGACAAGGCACCGCGGAATGCTTCATCCCTGGGGGCCACTCCTCCTATCAGCCTGCTTGTTACTATGGCCAGGAGGGTGACAGAGAAAGGCAACACCCCTTTCCTTGAGAGCCAGCTCTAAGCTGGGATATATTTTGGTCAGAGTCCAAATAAAGCCCAAATATACGTCAATCCTATCCATCTGTTCCCCCCAAGGACCCAAGTGAGTTGAGGTAACTCCAGGGAAAGCCCAGGATTTGGATTTTTTTTTCCAGGAAAGCCCAGGATTTGGATTTTTTCCCCATTATTTCTTTATTTATTTTTGAGAGACAGAGAGAGAGAGAGAGAACACAGGAGAGGCAGAGAGAGAAGGCAAGAGAGAAAATCCTAAGCAGGCTCTGCCCTGTCAGCGCAGAGCCCGATGTGGGGCTCGAACTTACGAACCTTGAGATCATGACCTGAGCCAAAACCAAGAGCTGGACGCTTAACCAACTGAACCAAGAGTTGACAACCAGCTGAACCACCCCCGTGCCCCCAGGACTTGGAGTTTAATTTAAGGGAAAACCATCTTCAGTGCTGGAACCAGCCCCCTTCATGTTTCATTTCTTCTCAGCATTCCCCAAAGCAGAGCCTCAATTAGGGAGTGACCTGCCTAGAGGCTCAATGATTCAATCAACTATGCCATGTAATGAAGCCTCCATGAAAACCCAAAGTGATTGGTTTGGAGAGCTTCCCTGTTGGTGAACTCGTGAAGATTCGGGGAGGGTGGCATGCTCAGAGAGGGCATGGAAGCTCCACCTTCTTTCCCCAGACCTTGCCTGGGCTGTTCCTGAGTTATACCTGTTTATTATAAACCAGTGCTCTGGTAAATAAGGTGTTTCTCTGAGTTCTGTGAACCACTCTAGCGAATTACTTGAACCCACGGAGGGATTAGTTGGAAACTCCAATCAGTAGCTGGCGGATCAGAAGCACAGGTGATGACAACTTGGACTTGGGATTTGTGTCTGGGGGGCGGGGGGGGGGCGAGGGGACTTTTGTGGGACTGAGCCCTTAACCTGTGGGATCCGATGCTGTCTCCAGGTAGACAGTGTCCGAATTGAGGTGGTTCTGGAGACTTGCTCGCAGTGCAGGAAACCTCCAGCCATACATACTTGGAATTGCGCGTGCATAAACTTATTGCATAAACTATTAAGCAAACTTAAAACAATCTTTATAATATGTTGTGTATATGTTGTAATTCCCACAAATCATATATTAAAAATATTTAAGACACGGGAGAAAGCGATATACTCCAAATTCATGATAGTGGTTGCCTCTGAGGAGGAGAGAAGAGAGGAATCAAATTAAGGAATGGGTAACAGGGGACTTGAACGCTCTTTGCTCTGTGTCTTTGTTTCAAAGGCTCAGGAGACACCTTGACCTGCTGGAGGAAGACGCTGCTTCTCGCAAGGCTTCAGAGGAGTCCACGAGGAGGGATACTCACATCTCCTTGTGAGCCTGCCATGCCCAGCAAGTGGAGAATTCCAGAGTGCATCCCATGAGTACTTGATGAATCCATTTACTCACTCGACAAGTATCTAGCCAACTTCGACCATGACCCAGGCCCCTTCTAAGACACTTGAGACATAACCAATAAACCAAACAGATGGACAAAACTTCCTTGCATTCCAGAGATAAATGTGGGATTCCCTTGTGTTCCCCTTGACGGGAAGACGGAGATCCTCCCCAGGGGAGGGCACTTGGGCCTCTCTAGAGCACAGTTCCCTCTCGGCTCTCTGACCAGGGCCTTCCGCAAGCCCAGCCACAGAGTTCATCCCTGGGCGGCTCCAGCCTGGGTCCCACGCAGCCGGAAGGCACCGAACACTCTGAAGGTCCTGGCACACAGACATCTCCTCTCCACCCTCCCCCTTCCTTCCCCTTGGCATCTGGGCAGAGCTCCTTTCTGTCATCTACGTCCAGTTCATTATCTTCAGTTAGCCCTTCTACCCATCTGTAGGGTTTGCTTCAGAGTTTGCGCAAACAATATCTGAAAATCCAATGGTTGAACTTCCCCCCAGAAGCCCTGGCCCCTAGACTGCTGGTTCCTCCTTCTCCCTCCTGGTGCAGATAACTGAGTCTGACCAGTTCCTGCACAGCCAATGCCTGCCTTTCCCTTGGAGCCCACAGCTGTCCTCCTGTGAGTGCCATGGGTTCTCCCTTCTATTGGAGGCTTGTCCCAACCACCCCTTTCTGGTCCCCATCCCTCCCCACACATGCCAGACTCTCCATATTCTGCTCTGTTTTCATCCAAAGCACATTACTTTCTAACACAATATTTCCTTACTGATCGTGTTTGTCATCACCTGCCCCTCCGCACTAGAATGTAAGCTCCACAAAGGCAGGGTTTTACCTGGTTTGTCCCTGTTGCATCCACAAGCACCTAGAGAAATGCCTGGCACATAGTGGTCCCTCAAGGACCACATGTTGAGTAGACAAATGGGAAAGAACCGTGTTCATCAGAAGCGATCAGAATCTGAACGTGTGGACACAGTGGTCTGGGCAGTGGGCGGATGGGGCCAGGACAGAGGTGCACACGGGTGTATAAAGATGAAGGGTGCCCCCAAAGCCTCACACATCCTGTAGGCGAGTTGCTTAAAGCAGAGCACAGCCCCCACCGTGGGCCCTCTGAGGGGTAAAGAGTCCGTGTTGTACCTGGACCGCCTGGGGAGGGCAAGCCAGGTTTTTGTAAGTCCTCACAGCTAAAACCAAGGCTGACCCTGCCAAGCTCACAAGTCCCAAACTCCCAAGCACTGTTTCTGCAGCTCTGGGGATTATTCAGGCCTGTTTTTCTAAAGGTGGGGCGTGGGCGGGCCATAAAACTAAAATGAATGTGCGGAAGGCTTTGGGATGAAAAGTACCTCTTCCTAAGTTCTCGCTGCACCGATTATACAGAATTCAAGATATACATAAGAAGACATCTGAGCACAGCGTTTGGAGGGGGGGATCACTCAAGAAACAAACGTTTTTTTTTTTTTTAACGTTTATTTATTTTTGAGAGACAGAGGGCGCGCAAGTGGGGTAGGGCAGAAAGAAGGGGAAACAGAATCCAAAGTAGGCTCCAGGCTCTGAGCTGTCAGCACAGAGTCCGATGCAGGTCTCAAACCCACGAATGGTGAGATCATGACCTGGACTGAAGTCAGATGCTGAACCGACTGAGCCACCCAGGCGCCCCCAGAAACTAGCTTTTAAAGGCAATTCTATACAAATATTTATTGAGCACCTCTGGTGGACCAGGGTCTCTCTGGGGCTGTGGGCTCTGAACCAGAGTAAGGTGGGGGCATGGAACCATCAGAGGGTAGAGCTGCCTCTGACGGCCCTCCCCAAGGGGAGCCTAGGAGAGGCCTGAATCCATTTAACATGCAAATGGGAACAGTATTGCTCTCCAGGCAAAACTTCATTGCTCGTGTTTTCTTCTTTCCCGGGGAATGAAGCTTCCCAAGAGCAAATCCACATTTTCAATCTGCGCTGTTGATTTTTCATGGTCTCCCCACCCCCACTGTGCCCCTCCTTCACCAGACTCCATGGTAAGAGCGACTGATTTCTCCCTCAATCCGCAGGATTTCATATGGTTCACCTCCAAGCTTCATTTCATTTTATAGTCACGATTTTTTCAGCATTCCCTAGCAGCAGATGTGGCTGAAGCAGAGATTTCTCAGGTTGCGTTATCAGGAAGGATCTTTGGCAATAACAAAGGGCTATTTGTTCCCTTCAACCCTGCACATTCGGGGTTCGCTCTAAGCCCTTATATTTTATTCATCAAGTCAGTCCTTAAAAAATCCTGATGACAGTTCCGACAGTATGTCAGAGAAGGTATGACTGTGTTTTCCACCTGGGAGCTGGAGTTTCACACGCTCGGCTTTAAACTAGACAGATGGCACTGTGAGGAGCGAGGGGGAAAATTCTGCCAATTCCAGAGCCTGATATTAAATTGTTCCTAAAGGCCATAGCCAATATTTCATTAAAAAGCCCCTCGGAAAATGGACAATGTCTGCAGCCAGTTTGAAATTTTTGGTTTTAGTATTTGAAAAACTTACAGTTTTATCTATAATACCTCATTTATTATATTTAGATTTAAAAAAAACAACAACACAAGCATCGCATGTGAAGCTAAAAGAAAGAATCCAGGTGGGAGGATTCGAAGCCAGCTGTGGGAGTAATTCCCTTCTGAGCTCCTTCCCCTTTTAAACTATTTCAATCACTTGAAACAAAACAAAACTAAGCAACACGGTTGGCTCATTATCCGGGCTCTGGAACTACCCGACTCCCCAGCCTGAGTCCCTTCCCTTTGCTTTGCCAGTGCCCCCTGCAGATTTTGCCCCAGCCGGGTGGGCATGGCAGCAAAAGCCCAGGACGTTTGCGGAGCACCGGGGGTGCTAGAAGCCGGGCACCGGAAGCAGCTCGCGCCTGAACTCAGACCTGAGATCTGGCCCAACGCGTGTCCTCGGGGGCCCCCCTGCAAGCTGTTCCTCACCCTCCTGGCCTGGCCCCCCCAGCGGCGTCCCCCTTCAGCCCCGCAAGCAGGGGTTCTAGATTCCCTTCCAGACATCAGCCCTTGACTCCCCTCCTCCGTCGTAACCCCTGTGACAGGGCGTAAACACTCAGTTCCGTGAAAGCAGCTGGGACAAAGGCCAAGCTTCTCACGCATATTAACCTCACCCTTGCTTCCTGCCTTGGGTGATGCTCTAGTTTAGAAGGACTCGGGTGGATCGAGGCAGCCAGGCTGGGCTCCTGCCCCCTTCGGTGAAGCCCTGACTTTTGGGCCCTTGCCCTCTCCTTGGAGTCCCCTTTGCTTCTGGAGTCAGCTTCCGGCCCAGACCAGAGGCAGCCTCCACGGGCAGCGCGTGGGCCCCTGAGACTTGTGGAGCCGCTGTGGTTGGCACCCCTCGCTCCCCTAAAGGTTCACCTTCCCACTCCTCGGCCTCTTCTTTCCTCTGGCTTCTGCCATTGCGCTTCCCCCTTGCACCCCTCTGTCCCCCTTCTCTTTTTATCTCCCCAATTGCTTATGCCCGAGCGAGGCCCCCCGACCACCCCGCTTGGCTCTTGGTATCTCGAGTCCAAAGGGCTTATCTGTGCTCTAGGAAGGGAAACTCCTCTGTGCTTATCCAAACCCGTGGATGAGCAAAGAGCCACAGGTCAACCAAGAAGATAGTGTAGTTTGGGGACGCCTGGGTGGCTCCATCGGTTAAACGTCCGACTTCGGCTCAGGTCATGATCTGGCGGTTTTTGAGTTCGAGCCCCGTGTCAGGCTCTGTGCTGACAGCTCAGAGCCTAGAGCCTGCTTCAGATTCTGTGTCTCCCTCTCTCTCTGCCCTTCCCCTGCTCATGCTCTGTCTCTCTGTGTCTCAAAAATAAATAAAACATTGAAAACAAAAATTTTTTTTAAAGAATACAGTGTAGTTTACAAGCTACAAAAAAGGGAGGGGAGTAAACCCCTGTATTAAAAACTCCAACCTTTAAAAAACACTGCAATTTAGAAGCAGAAAGGAACAATTGAAAGATCCTCATTGGGGTGCCTGGGCGGCTCAGCCGGTTAAGCGTCTGACTTCGACTCAGGTCATGATCTCACCGCTCGTGGGTTCGAGCCCCACGTTGGGCTCTGTACTGACAGCTCGGGGCCTGGAGCCTGCTTCAGATTCTGTGTCTCCTTTTCTCTCTTCCCCTCCCCCGCTTGTGCTCTGTCTCTCTCTATCAAAAATAAATAAAATATAAAAAATAAAATAAAATAAAATCAGAGCACATCTTTTCAAAAATAAGATCACATTCAGGGCCCTTGCGTGGCTCAGTTGGTTAAGCATCCAACTCTTGAATTTCGGTCCAGGTCATGATCTCACGGTTGTGAGTTTCAGCCCTGTGCCAGGCTCCGTGCTGGGCATGAGGTCTGCTTACGATTCTCTCTCCATCTCCCTCTACCCTTCCCCCATGCATTTGTGCATGTTCCCTCACTTTCTATGTCTCAAAAAAAAAAAAAATTTAATAAGATCACATTGACAGGTCTCAGGGATTCAATCATGGGCGGGGGGTTGGGGGCACCATTCAAACCACTACAGCGATTTTGGGGCAAGTCATTGAACCTAAATCTCAATGTCCTCGTCTGCAAAATGGGAGCTCAGTAACCGCCCTCTCAGAGAGCTGTGATGACTGAGTGGGTTGCTCTACATGAAGTCCCTGGCACGTGCCTCCTACATGGTAAGCACTTAGTGATGGCTAACTGTATTCGTAATGGCTGTTACTGTTCACGAATAACTTCCACTCCTCATGGTAGTGCTGCGAGTAGGGAGAGTTCAAGGCCTTGAGAGAAAATTACTGGCACCAGTTGTTAATAGACACCACAGGTGAGATCTGGCCTGAGCTTGGGTCCCCGAATGTCCGTGCTTGCTTGAGTGCTAATTGCTCAAAGTTTTCCCACTCCATCCTGGAAACCCGGCTTGGGACAGAGAGGGCGGGCTGGGGGTGGGTAGGTGGGGTGACTAGGCTGTTCCCAAGCCTATCTATTTGTTCCGCTCTATTTTCTGCAAACTTTTAACCGCCTACCCCGGGAAGCAATAGCTAGTGCATTGCACAGCTCATGAGTTTTGATCAGAGAAAGTGTAGCCTCCAACTGAGAAGGAGCCAAACTTGGGAAATGAGTCTCAGAGAGGGAAAGCAGGGGGCAAGAATGCCAGATCCTGCCAGAAAGGGAAAGCAGGAGGAAGAACCAAAAGTCAAGAAGGGGTCCTGATCGAGCCCAAAGCTCTATCCCCTCTGGTCAAGTGATCTGCGGGGCAACTCCCTGTTCCATCCATTTCTTTATGAAAATGATCCTTCACACTGGCCCCTTTCAGAGGCCATTGCAACAGACCCTGGTTTTATCTCACAAGAGACGAGAATCAGTGAGCCCGCCCTGGGAGAGTTTGAGCCTCCGAGCCTTCCTGCGTGCTCCAGCGTCATTTCTGTGAGCTTGTCTTCTTGGCAAAGCCCGGGCTGCCATTCACATTGGCCTGACTCTGAATTCCACCCCCACCCCATCCCCACATATATCTGAGAGGAAATGTAATCCATGTGTCTGGGACAGATTTCCTCCTGACTCATCACAATGTGGCTTTGTCACGGGGGACCAAGTTGGCTTCTCCTCACACCCCCTCTGACTTGGGAAGTCCTGGGCCAGCCCCAGGGCTCAGAGGAGTTGGGGGGAGCCCGTGGATTCTGACCTTGCAAAAGCCCCAGCTCTGGGTCTACCCCCTTTTTGGTGCTACTCTCTGGTTTTAACTCATCTCCCTCCCTCTGGGCCCTCGGCGCTGCAACACCTTCTCCATACCATTCCCCTGCTTCAAAATCTTCAACGACTCCCTCACGGCCAGAGTTTTAAATTCTAAACACCCTTCGCATGTATGTCAATGCTACCCATTGACCAGGAAATATAGGCGTGGCTTTCCGCCATTTTGTTACTCTTGATTTTTTTAATGTTTATTTATTTTTGAGAGAGAGAGGAAGTGAAGGCAAGTGGGAGAGGGGCAGGGAGAGAGGGAGACAGAGGTTCCAAAGTGGGCTTCGCACTGATAGCAGAGAGCCCAATGCAGGGCTCGAACCCACAAGCCATGAAATCATGACCCGAGCCAAAGTCGGACACTTAACCAACTGAGCCACCCAGGTGCCCCTTTTATTATTTTTATTTTTTTAATTTTTTTTAACGTCTGCCACTTTGAATGTTACAGTAAGCACAACACGCAGACGAGATGGTTATCAGCAGGCATAAAAGCAGTCCTTCTACCTGGTCCTGTTAACCTTGGTCTCTGTCACTGTAGGCTCCAGCAAGCATCCTGCAGGCAAGGGCCACTCTGGGGCAGATACTGTAAGAGTTCTACCACCCAGCCTTCTACTGGGTCAGGTGAGATGTCCCCCCCCCCCCCACCCCAGGAAGGGTAGTTAAGGCCCGAGGACCCATCAGAATTCTCTACAGAGAGCTCTACTGGAAGGGAGGGAAACTGAGCACCCTGTGTCCTCACATCTCATCATGCAGGTGCTCGTGTAAACTTTCTAGCTAAGCACACCTCCTGAGTGCTACTTGTTTCGCCAATGAAAAGTTATTTCTAATATCTTATATGCTAAATAATGGGCTCTCTGTGCGCATTTATACGATGACATTCGAAGCACTTGCTAAAGCCCTTGTCAAGTTCTCGACTGCTTACGGACCACTCCTAAGGGATAAAGTTAACTTCACACATTTATAAACTTTACAGGGCTCATACTGAAGTATTCTGAAGTATGTGGCAAAAATATTATGCAGTGATCTGGTTCCAACCAAGTTCTTCCCACTTCTCTCTGATTACTCCTCTACATCGACCTCCAAACTCAATTTAAATTGCCCATAGTACCCTTCAAAGAATCAGGGTCCACCGGAGAGACAGCAAAACACAAAAAGTTTAATACAAACGTAATTACAAATACAAATAGATAATACAAGTAAAGCCCAGATAATAGAAGAGATGTTACTGCCCCATACAGTGAACTTGAATATATAGCTCAGCCCACATCTCCCATGGGAAGGAGGGACACTCAGTGCCTTTCAGAAATTCAGAAATTCCTGGTACTGCCACACGACCACCTTCCCACTCCCACTCACTCCAAATTTTGGCTCTTAACTAACTCCTAACTCCTAACTCCTCCCCCTTTCATCCCCAGACCTGCCCTTCCCTCTCTATTCCTTTCTTCCCCTTCATTCTCCAAACATAACAAGTTATTGGGTCCAACGGTCTGTTACTGATGATTTGGGAGTAGGAATATCTGAGATTGAATGTTGGATTCACTATTCCTTGAGTTCATCGGTTATTTTCTCTCCCAGGGAACCCTCGCCTCCTTTCCTTAGTGTCAGCCTGTGGCCATATTGCTGGGGCTCATTCTTGCCCTCTGTAGGGAACACGTTCCCCTTCACAGTTCACAGGTCCCAGAGCCAGACCCTCTGTCTTCCCAGCCAAAGAAAGCAGAACGTAGGCAAAGAAATGTCTGCTTTAACCTCACCCCGTAACTCAGACAACACCCTATAACCAACAAGCCATTAAGGTGTTTCACAGACCCAAGAGAGATTTCCTCCCCTAGAGGTATTTTGCTATTGTCCGTGACCAGAATATCTCCATTACCCCATATGTTTCTAAGGCTCTGTGTGCATATTCTCATGGATTTGCTAGGTAAAGACACTTCTTTTTTTTTTTTTTTTTTTTTTTTTTTTTTAGTTTATTTATTTGGGGAGGGAAAGAGAGTGTGTCCTTGTGTGAGTGGGGGAGGGGCAGAGAGAGAGGGAGAGAGAATCCCAAGCAGGCTCTGTGCTGTCAGGGCTCGATCCCACAAAACGCAAGATGATGACCTGAGCCAATATCTAGAGTCAGATAACTCTGACTGACTGAGCCACCCAGGCACCCCATTTCCTAATTATTTTGTTTTCATTGCAATAATCTAAAAATTCAATATAAATGTATTCTGGATCATTTGGGTGATCTAGAAAAGTTTAGTAGCTGTGTTCATGGTTTATATGTATATTGTATTTATATTTATTTACTTGTGACCAGGGTGGCACAAGTGATTGCCTAATTCCCTTAAATAATAATTCAGTGTTTCATACACTTGACCTGAAGACTCCTGAAGGTTTGAGGGACTAGTCCCAGGATCTAAAAGAATTTGTCTTCTTGAAAGGGACTATACCTATTAGCAAACAAAATCCAACAATACATTAAAAAAATCTTTCACCGTGATCAAATGGCATTTGTTCCAGGGGTGCAAGGGTGGTTCAATATTTGCAAATAAATCAATGTGATACATCACATTCATAAGAGAAGGGATAAAAACCCTTATGATCATTTCAATAGATGCAGAAAAAAACATTTGACAAAGTACAACATCCATTCATGATAAAAACTGTTAACAAAATAGGTTTAGAAGGAACATACCTCAACATAATAAAGGCCTTCTATGAAAAACCCACAGCTAACATCACTTTCAGCGTGAAAAACTCAAGAGTTTTCCTCTAAGATCAGGAACAAGACAAGAACATCCACTCTTACCACTTTTATTCAACATAGTACAGGAAGCCTTAGCCAGGGCAGTCAGACAACAGAAATGAAGAAAAGGCATCCAAATTGGTAAGAAAGAAGTAACACTTTCACTATCTGCAGATGACGTGATACCATATACAGGAAACCCTAAAGACCCCATAAAAAAACTGTTAGAACTGACACATGAATTCAGCAAAGTCCCAGGATACAAAATTAATATACGGAAAGCTGCACTATTTCTATACAATAATAATGAAGCAGCAGAAAGAGAAATTAAGAAAGCAATCCCATTTACAATTGCACCCAATAGAATAAAATACCTAGCAATAAACTTCACCAAGGAGGTGAAAGGACTGCACTCTGAAAACTATAAAAGATTGATGAAAGAAATTAGAGGTGACCCAAATGCTCACGGAGTAGAAGAACCAATATTATTAAAGTGTCCATGCTACCCAAAGCAATCTACAGATTTAATGCACTCTCTATTAAAATATCAATAGTATTTTTCACGTAACTAGAGCAAATAATACTAAAATTTGTATGAATAACCAAAGCAATCTCGAGAAAGAACAAAACCGGAGGTATCGCCATCCCAGACATCAAGATCTCCTACAAAGCTGTAATAATCAAAACAGCATGGTACTGGCATAAAAATGGCCACGTAGATCAATGGAACAGAATCGCGAGTCTGGAAATAAACTCACAATGTTATGGTCAATTAATCCACAACAAAGGAAGCAAGAATGTGTAATGGGGAAAAGACAGTTTCTTCAACGAATGGTTTTGGGAAAACTGGACAGCTACATGCAAAAGAATGAAACTGGACCGCTTTCTTACACCGTACACAAAAAAATAAACTCAAAATAGACGAAGACCTAAAGGTGAGAACTGAAACCATAAAAGTACTAAAAGAAAACATCGGTAGTAATTTCTGTGACATCAGATCGGCTCTAGCAACATTGTTTTAGATATGTCTCCTAAGGCAAGGGAGACAAAAGCAAACATAAGCTTCTGTGACCACATCAAAATAAAAGGCTTTTGCACAGCAAAGGAAACCATCAACAAAACCACGAGGCAACCTACCGAACGGGAGAAGATACTTGCAAATGATATATCTGATAAGGGGTTAGTATCCAAAATGTATAAAGGACTCCTATAACTCAAGACCAGAACACCCCCCCCCCAAAAAAAAAGAGAAAGCAAAAAGAAGAAACCCACACATAATCCAATTAAAAACGGACAGAAGTCACAAACACACATTTCTCCAGAGAAGACATCAGCTGGCCAACAGACAGATGAAAAGATGCTCAACATCATTAATCATCAGGAAAATGCAAATCAGAACCACAAGGAGATACCACCTCACACCTGTCAGAATGGCTAAAATCAAAAAGACAAGAAATACCAGGTGCTGGAGGATGTAGAGAGAAGAGAACCCTCGTGCGTGGTTTGTGGGTTGCAAATCGGCACAACCACTGTGGCAAACAGTATGGAGTTTCCTTTAAAAAGTTCAAAATAGAACTACCATATGATTCAAGAATCCTACTACCACTTGGTTGTTACCCAAAGAAAATGAAAACACTAATTCAAAAAGAGAACGTTTATTGCAGCATTATTTACAACAGCCAAGACACGGAAGGAGTCCCAGTGTCCATCCGTAGATAAATGGTAAAGGACTGGTATATATCTTTGTAAGGGGCTATCACTCAGCCAGAAAAAAGAATGAGATCTTGCCATTCGCAACAACATGAAGAGACCTAGAGGCTACGATGCTAAGTGAAATAAGGCGGAGAAAGAGAAATACCAGAGGATTTCACTCAGATGTGGAATTAAGAAACAAAACAAATGAACAAAGGAAAAAAGAGACCCCCCCCCCAATTTTGTTTTAAACACCCAGACTCTTAAATACAGAGAATAAACCTGCGGTTACCAGAAGGGAGGTGGCTGGCGGGGGGCCGGGGGCGGGGGTGGGGATGGGTGAAATAGATAAGGGGAATTAAGAGTACACTAAATGTGATGAGCCCTGAGTAATGTATTGAACTGTCGACTCGTTATATTGTACACCTGAAACCAATAGAACTCTGTATGCTAATTATACTTCCATAAAAACAATAAGTAAATAAAAGGATTGTACTTAATGGTTAGAGTATATATGCTATTTAATAAAAGTCTACAAAGGGCACGTATCTGATTGTTTCTGGGCAGATAAAAAGCCCTCTATTTTCTACTTACACTTTGGATACTTTCACTCACCCCCGACGGGATGATGCTGGAGCGGGGCTGCTGAGGGTGAGTAGGCGTGTTGGTAAGCGGACGGCAGGCAGAAAGGGCTGGAACTTCGTAAAAGGAACAGCATGAAAGGCACACGGTCTGGAGATGGTGCGTTTGCTTTATGCCATGTGGCCAGATAAGGGGCAGCAGGTGGACAGGGTGAGGGAATAGAGCTGGGAGGGGAAGCAGGGCCTTGATTGTAGAAGGATATTGACCAGGCAAAGTTCTGACTCTTACCACAGACAGAGCCTGTGAAGGATCTTAAGCAAGGGACTGTGTGTTCATCTGCTTTGGAGCCAGCAGAAACAGGGTTGGGAAGTGCACAGGAATGGAGACAGGGACCTGGACCGGAGACTCTGGTTCTTTGTCACCTGGGAACGCCTGTTCTACTCCATGTTGACCTAGATTTAACTGGTTTTGACATGCGTGGTTGGCTCACTTTCACGTGTGTGGGGGGCCCGTCCCCCGTACAAGAGTCCAAACCCCTTGAGGACGAGGACTGCTCCTTCAGCTTCCGTGGATCCCTTCTCTGGGCCCAACAGCTGGTGTTCAGTGAATGCTTTGGCTCTTTTTTTCATTGTTTTGTTTTTTAATGAATCACAAGTCTGCTGAACGTAACTTTGACAAGGGTTTGGATTCTTATCTTAGATTTTCTACCCTCACTCTGGGCATTTCCACACAAACAGGATCACCAGTCATAAACCCAGTACCAGCATGGGTGTGCTAGGTGACCTTGGAACATCACTAATCTCTTCTGGTCACCATTTCCTCCCTTCAGTGCCATTGTGGAATCAGATGGACAGAAATATGGATTAGAAGGACATGGCAATCCAGTTCTGAAACCATTCATTCCTTTCTCAAGAGAGGTATTTTCCCACTACCCCCACCCTGCCCACCATCCCTAGGCCCCCAGGAGGAGGCCAGCCTTTTCCAGAACTCTCGGCCCCTCTTCACCACATCCCAAGTGTCACCAGCTTCTTGACAGCCAAACAAAGCAGGGTGGAGGTTGTCATCCATCACGCAGGAATGTGTCATAAAAGTCCTTCTCCTACCTGGTCCCCCCATTCTCCAACCCTGGTTCCTTTTGCGTTGCCCACCCGGGCTCGGGGGGCCTTCCAACGCCTGCTGTATGATGTCAGCTCTTGCAAGTTGACCTGCAGCGAGTTCTGCAAGGTCAAGACTGCTGCCCATCGAGTTCCCATCTGCATGAAGAGCAGTGAGCTCACTGTGGGAACACAGCCAGGGGGCTGATCCAGAACCCCAAATAACCCCAGGCTCAGGCGCTGAGGAAGAGAGCGCGGGGTCTGCCCTGCCCAGTTGGGTTTCCGTATGCACCCAAGATTCCCACCTAATGCCCATGGCTTTGTGATAAATGAGAGGGACACACTGTATCCGCCTACTGCTCCCTCCCCAGCACCACCCCCCCCACCCCCCGCCCCGGGCACCCATACCACCTGGCACTCACAGGTTGTTCAACAAATAGTTCTGAAACCAGTGACTGCTGACCTATTGGCAGTCTTCCCCCCTCCCTCTTTGTGCTCAGTGTTGTGATCACCCACTAGGCTTGGCTTTGAGAGAGAATTGGTAATAAATAACAAACATGCTCCGTGTAAATGAAAGTAGCAAACATGAGTTCTCCACTGGAAGAGCTGGCTTTCTGTAATCACATTAGTGTTTTATTACCCATGAAGTGTTGCACTCTAGGTAGGGCTGGAAAAACATTAAAATCACTGCTGGCCCAGAATTTTTCCATTTCTGTTGTCAGGCCTTCACTGTTAACCTCCGAACTTCCCCCAATCCTACGGAACTTTACGTTCTTAAGCAAAAAGTTCTTTCAACCAGCCAACTAGTGTTTGGGAAACTACCTAAGCTGATTGGGGAGTTAATCTCTTTTGCCCCTGTTTGAACAGCAGAACTATGAATTTGCTGACTGATTATTATTTAGACTAATAATGCATACATATTTTGGTTATCTTGGCTGGTTACGCATCCCGCAAAATTTACAGTAAGGCATGGAATTATGTTCTAAAGAAGGGACAGAGAAATAAAAAACATATTTTCAATACTTAATGGTCTAAAAAGAGTTAATTTTGGAGATCAGTCAACAAATATCTATTTTAAAATTTTTTTTAACTTTTATTCATTTTTTGAGAGACAGAGAGAGACAGAGAGTGTGTGGGGGAGGGGCAGGGAGAGAGGGAGACACAGAATCTGAAGCAGGCTCCAGGCTCTGAACTGACAGCACAGAGCCCGATGCGGGGCTCGAACTCGCAAACTGCGAGATCATGACCTGAGCCGAAGCCAGACGCTCAACCGACGGAGCCACCCAGGCGCCCCATCAGTCAACAAATATCTATTAAGCATTTGTACCCAATACAAAAGAAGTACAAGATAAGGTCCCTGTCCTCAAATCTCCTGGCCTACAGATGATTCAGAACAATAATGCTCTGAGCCATCGGCATTATTTCAAGACTTAAGACCTGATCTTGTGATTCTCCGGCCCCAAACACCATACACATTTGGTTGATGCTGGTGGATCAACGAAAGATCTAATCAAGTAGAGGGGTGATTACCGAGAACAATCAGTGGTCAATGTCCACACTCCCTAGCTCGTGATCAACTCAGAAATGTTCTGAGCGCTTGGGTTATCAACTGGTTCGTTATGAAAAAGCAGCTAATGGTGAGCATATGTGTGTATATTCCAGGCTGTGCTTCCTTCTCTGTAGCTATTGCAGCGCGACATGGCTTTAGCTGGGGCTGCCAGGTGTCCTGCAGGGCCAGGACGTGTCGTGTCCTGTGTCTAATGACGCCGTCAGCATCTGCCCTATTGACTCTGTCAGGATTTCTTAAATGTCCTGTATTCGGTTTGTTTCAATAAACTACAAAAAGCTGGCAGGTAGAGCCATGCTTCAAATTTACCTGGGCAAATCTGCCAACCCTTTAGTCTCCATGACCAAAACAGGCCACACCATGGCCTCCTTTGCTTGGCCTCCCCTCTCGGCACTGACACAGCCAGAACGCTGGTCACAGGAGCGTGAGGGTCAGCGAGCCATGAGCCCTGCTTCATACAGCTTCTTCAATGGACAGCACCCTAGTAACCTACCCTCTTCGGCCAGGCTTACTTTAAAACAAATCAGCTTTCATTCCTCCCCACTCTCTGTGTATGTCTGCTTTCTGAACACGTGAGTTGATTGATTATCAGTAGTGGCCATCAGGCTACATTTATGGAGCCCTTCGTGTTCACCATGGCAATCCCTAGACCCAGATGATCATGTTTGACTCTCAGAACAACTTAACGAGAAGCAACTATTGTTGTCCCCATTTTTCAGACCATGAAACTGAGGCTCTAATTGAAACTGAGGTACAGAACCTGCTCAAGCTAGCAAGTGGCAGACTGAGAAAATGCAATCAGAGGGTCTGTCTAGAAATCTGTGGCTTACCTTCTGCATCTTCTAACACGGTTGCCTGATTGGTGGGCCCGGCTGAGCCTAAGTGACCACCCAGTAAGGGATGGAGAGCCCCAGAAGAGTCTGTTTGCACGACTAATTCACTTGGGGACTTCTGGATTTTACCTGGAGAAGCAGGAATGGCTCATGCCAATGGGGAATGGAGGGGACTTTGTGCCCGGCCCCCAACTTGGGTCTCTTGAGATAAGAGGTCAACCAAAGAGAGGGAGGCCTTGAGTCCAGCCATGGGGTTCTCAGGAGGGACTCCGTGAGGCAGCGCTCGTTCGAGCAGCGCTCATGCTGAGCCCACAGGACCACGTGAGCACATGGTTGGAGGAGGGTCATCTTCTGCCTGAGTCCCTGGCATGTAGGTGTCCAGAAGCTCCCTGTGGGAAAGCAGCAGTTCAGCGGGGGCGGGGTGGGCAGGGACCAACTTACCGATGAGCACAGCTGGAGCCCCTCTGGGGTCTCCAAGGAGTGACCGGAAGGATCTGAGGAGAGGCCAGACCCTCCATTGGACTATTACTGTAGAAGTGATTCTCTAGGCCTTCCAGCTGGTCATAGCTGGTGACGCCTGGGAATATTCAGATTATGATCAGAAAACTGGTAGCTATAGTTGATAACACAGTCTAATTGAAATGTGCTAAGAGGGGGAAACTTAAATGTTCACACACACACAAAGATAAATAAGCAAAAAAAAAAAAAAAAAAAAGTTAGGTCAGTGGCCTGGTCCACCAACCTGCTGAGGTTATAGAAGAAAAAGTGGTCTTTTGATTGGTCAGTTTCGGAAGTGGTTTGGCTACAAAACAGGCCATGGTCCCACGCCGCCCGCCTTCTCCGTGTTGTAAGATGACTTTGCTGTGTCTGTATTTCGGCCTCTGTTGTCAGAGCCGGCCGGTCAAGGGCCAGGAGGCCCCTGGGGCTGAGCCAGTTGAGTTGATGAATGTTGGCAGTGAGGGGGGACGTGCAGCAGGGACCCGCGGGTATCTAAGTCCGGGGGTCAGAAAGGACCTGAAGGTCTGGAGCCTTGCTGGGGGATGAGGGGACAGGCTTCAAGAAAGGGGTTTGTATTGGATGCTGCGAGGGAGCAGGGCAATTTTATGACTGGGCATCTTAGTAAATCTCCCATAGAAGGCAGGACGGCAAGGTCCAGGCCCAAGCCGGGAACTAGGGAAGTAACAGTGGCTGCTGGTGTCGTGGGGACAAGAGAGCGGGGCATGTTTGGTGTTTTGTGGCTGGACAGTGTGCATGCTGAGTTCAGACTGGGCTTTGTCCGGTTCCATCGCGGAGGGACAGTGGTTTCGTCCAATGTCGTTGTTCTGTGGAAACGTTTCTGTTGGACAGGAGGACAGCACTGGCCAGCAGTGAGTGCCTGGCCAAGAGGACCAGGCCAGCCACTGGCGCTTCAGATAGGCAGAGATCACGATCTGCATTGTTTGACCAACTCTCGTCACCTGAGCTTTCCGTGAGCCCTCAGGGTGTTTGCTGTTGGACAGGACTCTCCTCTCTTTTGCCGACGTTCTCACACCAAACGACAGCTTCAGACGGGGTTGCAGGAACTTATCTCTTATTTTTTTTTTATTATTTTTTTAATGCTTAATTATTTTTGAGACAGACAGAGCACCAGCAGGGGAGGGGCAGAGAGAGAGAGAGAGAGAGAGAGAGAGAGAGAGAGAGAGGGAGACACAGGATCTGAAGCAGGCTTCAGGCTCTGAGCTGTCAGCACAGAACCCGGCAAAGGACTTAAACTCACAAACCATGATCATGACCTGAGCTGAAATCGGACTTATCTTTTAATACCTGAGGGATTTGCAAGGGACTGGCTCAGAGGAGAGGGGCTGGGTAGCTGAGGGCAGGGCGGGGGAGGGGGGTGCACACGTATAGAAAAAGCCCTCAGCGGTACCGGGCACCTGAATCTGTTGCAATGAACGGAAGTGGCCTGGGCAGTGGAGTGAGGCCTGGTCCTTTTGCAGAGGGCTGTGGGCTCTCTTATTCCCCACCCTGTGAGCAGAGGGGATGTCGATTTTACATCACGTTTGCCCAGGCGCGGTGAATCGGATAGCCCTGGCCACCCTCCCCGGTCGAGTCTGTTTCCCATCAGATGGAGCACCCTTCACTTTGTGCTACAGGAATTGACTGGTAAGTGGCCTTCCTGGGATGGGGTGGTGAGGGCGGGGGATACAGGATGTCCCATAAAATTCTAAAGGGCTGGCCGAAAGGGGCATCCAAGCATCTCACAAACCCAGAGCCTCCTACTCCCTGGGCCTCAACAGAGGGCTGGACACTGCCCAGTGACCGCCCCCTCCCTACCCAGTGATGATCCCAGGTGCTGAGTATGAAGATACCCCCCGGGGCTTATTAAAATACTGATTCCTAGGTTCTTCCCCAGGGGTTCCAAATGAGTGGGTCTGAGGAGAGGCCCAGGAGTCTGAATTCTTAACCAGTCTAACGTGAAGAATTCTTATAAACAGCCAGGAGTTTAGGAATCACTAATCTGGTCCAGTGTTTCACAGGTAAGGGAGAGGATAGTCAGACTAGGGATCTTTTTTCTCTCCAAAAATAGAAAAAATACATGTGGGCACACATGTGCATACACACATGTCTGTGTGTGTGTGTGTGTGTGTGTGTGCCCTTTCTTTTTCTTCCTTATGTTGACATGCCCTCTAGAAAGAGGGACAACATGACAATTTTTTAAAAGCCCCAGTGATTCTGATACCTTCCCTCCGCCCTCCCTGTTATGGAAACCAGCGAATGGGGGAGAATACGACACCCCGAAATATGCCTCTTTGGCAGAGGGATTACCTTGAGTTGATTAAAAACAACAGACACAGGAGGAACTCTGAAAACCTAGCGGAAGTAATTCTTTTGTAAGGGATATGCACATTTATAAAGGAAATCTCCATTTGTAAGGGTGTCTCCCCCTCTGTGCCAGGAAACTCTTACCAAGGCAGAAGGACTTAAATCTGCATAACAGCCTTCCCCGGTTTCCTGGGCTTTCCTGGTGACCTTCCAATAACAGGCTTTCCTACCTGTCTCCCCAACATTGTTTTTTTGTCTTGAGCTAAAGATGGTATTTAAGGCAACAGCTTCAGCCGTTTCTGGGACTTATTCTGTTTTCCCGAGTATCTCCCATGTATATAGGAGATACACACGTTATTAAGCTTCTGTCACTTTGTTCCCGTTAATCCGCCTTTTTGCTATAGGATCTCAGCCAAGAACCTGGAAGGGTAGAGAGAAATTGTCTTTCCTCCCCTACACCACAGATCAAGAGCAAGTTTGCAGACACAGCCCTGAGGCCTGAGGAGAGTGGTTTCCTGCCCAGGGGCTCAGCTAAATGAGCGAGCCAGGCTGACCAGCCCCCCTCTCCCACCTGGTCCCTCACGGGCCCAGGGCCCTCACTCCATGTTCTCATCACTGAAATTGGGACTGAGCTTCTGGGGTGTTCATGGTCCAGCAGGCTGCAGTGCAGCCAGTGAGCTAGGGAGAGGCAGGCCCTGGGGCCTGGCGAGGCAGAGCGGCAAAGGCCAGCAGGGACGCGGCACCACGGTCATCTGGTCAAGGGCAGCAGCAGGGAACGGTGATGTGCATTCGGGGCCCGGCTGGTCCGGGAGGCTGGGATCTCCCAGAGCAATGACCGGAGACAGAGACGCGCAACAGTGGACGAGTCCTGGAAGAGGCCAGAGGGGCGCCTTCTTTACAGGAGTGGGAGGGTGTAAGGAGCCTGAAAGGGTTAAAAGCCAGCTGGGCTCTGCGGGAGCCCCGCCTCTGGGAGTGGAAATTCAAAGTGCTGCAAAGCTGCCTAGAAGACAGAGCCCTGGGAGGCTCGCCCAGCTCATTAACTTTTAAAGCGGTTCCTACCCCTTATCTCTCCCCAGCACCTTTCTAGAGGTAGCCTGGCGAGCAGGGATCCCTGCTCCAGAAGCAGTTGCTACTGCTTCAGTGACTCAGGCCCCCTGAGAAGTGCCTCTCCCCCCCCACCCCCGCCACAGACCACTAATAGTGCAGCCAATTGACCCATCAGAGCTTCCCAGCACTTACTGGTCCCCAAAGCCTGCAAGATGGAATGCAGCTCCAAAAGGTGCCAGGCCCACTGCCAGGGTAATAATGCTTCAGACGAAGCCTGAAGTTAAACCCCCGTAAAGAGAAAACTCAAGGGATCTAATTACACCTTCCAGGTAAAAATGCTACCATGGACACTGCTAGAAAATCCGAGGGCTGTGGAGTGTGGTCCTCTGCGAGGCCCGAGGCCCAGACGCTAGACAGCGCGTTCCTGACCCCATGGCTGTCCACCGAGAGGTCAGGCTCTGCACGTGCACAGCTGGCTGTGTTGAGAGCAGAGGAAATTTGTGCCGGGCCCTCTTGGGATATAAGCCGTTTACAAGCAGGCAATTTGACGGTTACACGGCTTCGTTGGGAGGCTGGTAGACAAGGTTTAAGTCCGGTTATCAGGCTTGCCTGTTCCACTTTGTTTCTCTGCTCAGCTGGCCTTGGGCAGCTTGGGTCAGTGGAAGCAACCCTGCTCTCCAGGGGTTGAGTCCCGCTTAGCCTCTAAGTGATGCGATTTGAGCATCTCGGTCTCTCTCCATTACATGGGGACATTTCCACTGTGAAACTTGTTATCCCTTCTAATTCTAACATTCGGTAACTGAGCACGAGAAAAACAGATTCGAGGGTACGCGTGGGTTTTAGGCAACTGGAATCGATGCCAGCTGGTTAAGACGGAAAGAGGTCTAGATGGTTCACGGAATTATCAGGAGGGCTAAAAGCAAACCCAGCTATGGATGGCTCCCCTCCCAGCATCACCAGGACGCCACCCCCCCCCCCCCTGCAGTTACATGCAGGGCGTGGCACTTTCACAAGAACAGACGCATTTCTCTGACACAACATCATTCCTTGAGGCTTTATGTCCTTGCAGCTGAAGGCATTCCAACCTGATTAACAGCACATTTGACTTCATCTGAAACGCAAATAACTGATTTCTTCTAATTCTCCCTGGGAAGTCAGCTTCCTCTCATGCGTTCGGCGTACATCGACTGAATGCCTTCTCTGAGCGTTGCTCTATGCGACTCGATCAGCAACACCCCGCCGCACCCTCGAGCAGCAATCAGTCTAAGGAAAGACCCAGGGAAGAATCAGGACGCTCAGATCAGTTCTCAGATCCCCTGGGTGAGGGGTTATCCCTGGAAGTACATAGCCGAGCCCCTTGCCCAGCCGAGCAAGGGATACGAAGGGTTTCCCAAAGAAGTCCGCTCCAAATTCAGTCCTAAAAGAAAAGAGGGAGGGGCGCCTGGGTGGCTCCGTGGGTTGAGCGGCCGACTTCGGCTCAGGTCATGATCTCACGGTCCGTGAGTTCGAGCCCCGCGTCAGGCTCTGTGCTGACAGCTTGGAGCTGGCAGTCACATCCCTGAGAGGACAGGCCGGTTGGTCAGCATGGGAGTCCACACGTTTATGAGTGAGAGCTTGGGGGTCCCTCTGATACATTCACTTCGCTGTCCGGAGTTGAGAGCAGCTGCCGGGGGTCCCCAGAGCCTTTAGCTTACTTATGGGTCTTGGTCGATTACAAGATCCCCGCCGTCTGGGTCAGAGATGTGCCCCTGCGTTATGTTTTCGTGGTTTGAAAAACATTTGACGCGTTGTCTAAATAGCGATTCCCACCGAAGACAGGGTGAGATTAAAATCCTGGCCAACTGGAGTTGGCTGGCACGGCCCTTTTGCTCACCCCCCTGACCTCGGGTGGGGGCAGGGCAGGCCACCCAGACCCAACAGCCGCATATCGGAGCAGGCTCCTGGTCCCACTTGATCTGCCTCCAGCCACATCCCCAGGGACAGGCATTCTCTTCCGGGAAGAGAAAACTCACTTGTGATATTGCCATGCTATTAGAAGTATGAGGATCCAGGGGCAGGGTTTGAAAGGACAATGGCACAGTTTAGCAGGTCTTTCAAGTTCTCTGGGCCAGGAGAACGTCGCAAATGTGGGGAACCACTCTCTCTGCTACGCTTTCCTGGCCTCTTTCTCGCCACCACTCACCAAGTCCAAGCTAAGGGCTCCTTCCTTACCCTCCCACAGCACCCTCCGGGAATCTTCTATCAAAACGGCTACTGATAGAGAAAAATTATGTTATAAGATGGCCAACAGGACTGATTAGGGGAATTTCGGTCCCGGCCCAAAGACTCCCCTTCCGGGTTCTTCCTGCCCCGCTTGCCAGCCACGCGCTAAATTACTAATGCGGAAGTAACAGACTAAAATTGTCCCCCACGCTTATGCTCGGGACTCAGACCTCTGGAGGGTGATCTCTTCTGAGCCCGCCGGTGTGAAATAAATCTCCTGCCTTCCAAGATCTCCAAACGCTTCTTGGCTCTTCCGTCGGGTGATCCAAACCAGGCTCTGTAATATTACCACGCTGCCCTACATGAAGTCCCACCCGTCTGTCTTTCCCTGAGGGCTGAGACCTATTGCGGCTCACTTTTTATCCCCATTGCCTACCACGTACCTAGTACAAAAAAAGTTACTAAATAAATGTTGTAGAATACGTGCGTTGTAGAATAGCCCGGCCTCCATGTATGGTTGCACAGGGTGTGCACTGGGAGGCCTGCACAACCACGTACGACAGCACTGAGAAAAGACAGGACTTTATTGGCTAAATTTTACGAATGGCTCAGAAAAATCATTTGGCCATCGTACACTTTGTACCCAGGCAAATTGCCCGTTCTGACAAGTTGTGAAGCATTACCGCGCTGCTCTTACAAAGTAACATCCAAAGTTCCTCCAGCAAAGGTTGTAGTATTTAGGGGCTCCTGGGTGGTTCAGTCGGTGGAGCGACCGACTTCGGCTCAGGTCATGATCTCACGGTCTGTGAGTTCGAGCCCCGCATCGGGCTCTGTGCTGACAGCTCAGAGCCTGGAGCCTGCTCCCGATTCTGTGTCTCCCTCTCTCTCTGCCCCTCCCCCACTCATGCTCTGTCTCTCTCTGTCTCAGAAATAAATAAACATAAAAAATTAAAAAGGTTGTAGTGTTTACAGTGCCACTCCTTCCTTGCCCGTCACCAATCTATTCTTTTTTTTTTTTTTTCTTTTAATGTTTAGTTATTTTTGAGACCAACCTATTCTTAACTTGATGCAGGCGATCTCTCTTATTGCCTTCCAAAGATCCTTCAGCTCAGGGGATGCAGTTTCCGGATGGTGATGTACTCCCTTCGGAAGGCAGGACCCGGCAAGCTCCCTCTCCTGAACCGTCAGGAATGGGGCCAGTTAAACCTGGGCCTGGCGAGAGCCCCAGACTTCAAGCATGCCACGGAATGCCTAACATTCATCCTCTGCCTTGTCTCGGAGTAACTGAGGCCAGCCAGGAGGAGGGAAGAGCCCCTGTCATGAGCACAGAGCAAGGCGTGCCCTGAATCACCCTGAACAATCCAGCAGGACAACGCTTATTGGAGACTAAGGGCTTTCTCTCGGGTAACTGGTTTTCCACCATTACTGGGCTCGTGAAAAGAATCTTAGGACAGGGCTGCACGTGAGCTTAGAGACCGTCTGGCCCATCTCCCCTCATCAGGATTCAGAAGCTCAGGGACAGAGCCGAAGCTCAGTCGTCCACACCACGGTGGCTGCGGGAAGGCCAAGAGAGAAAAATTCATGGGAACCTGTCACCACCTGCTTTTCCCGCCGAACCTGCTAAGAGGATCCTAACTTAGATGTTACTCGTTTCTCTTGGAGACCGGCTCCCACGTATCCACCCCTCCCCACGGGCCCTGCCCATGACGCTGTCAGGCTGCTTGATGCTAGAACACGACATTCTCACACCTCTCGGCCTTTGCATCTGTAGCCCCACCGCCAGGCATGCCCTCTCCTTCCCCGGCCACACACCCTGGTTCCTTTGGGGACCAGCTCCGATGCCACCTCTGGCAGGGACCTCCCCACCCAGCCCCTCCTCCCCCGTCCACAGACGGAGCCAATCCCTCCTTCGCGCTCCCCTGCAGGCTAGACTTCCTTTAGAGATCCGACCCCGGCCAGTTTCCTGCCTGCCACGCCCCCGTGGCCACCCCCTCCGATTTCAACCCCAGCTCCCCCCTTGGCCTTCCGGTACCCGCCCCAGTGGCTCCTGGGAGCACTGCCCTGCGCGTCTCTCACCACGCTCTCTCTCCCAGGGAGCCCTCACTATCTCCAGCTCCAATTGTACACTTGGGTTTTGGCTTATTTAATTTATTCAAAAATCGCTATCGCCCTCCCGCTACGTGCCAGGCACTTGGGATGGCAGGATAACAAGAGCCGTGCGCTGTCACGATGTCACGTCCTGGGAGTATGGGGGCAAGACACAGGAACCAGCCACATAGCCAGGGCATGGGGTGGAGACCATTCTGACGGTGACAGGTGACAGGTGAGGCAGGAAATCCAAGTGAGGCATTGAGGGCCGCTTGCCCGAGATCTGTCCCCACCCTCAGACTCTGCAAGGTAGGCTCTGTGGCAGTGGGGACGCTGTACCTGGGCTGCTACAGCCCTGAGAGCCAGAGGCAAGCCATACGTGTTTGCTGATTGAATCAATGAACGCGGCTTTCTGAGCCACCCGTCACCGGCCCCTGAACTCCTTGAGGGCAGAGGCTACTTACTACTCAGCTCTATGTCTCCAGCACCTGCCACATGACAGCCCGGGAGTCTCCCTCCAAGATGCCTCATCCGGCTCGTCTTCAGTAAGCCGGAGAAGATAGACTGCCCACCAGCTCTCACCTAAGGCGAGAAATGCTTCCTGGCTGCTGGGTCTATGGAGCTGGAATAAATGATCTCACAGTTTCGTCACTCGGCAGACCTCCTAGTGCTTTATAAACTGCGACGTGCGCTTCATTTGTTCATCGAACACAGCTTTATGGGGTACGGACGGATGCCTGTGACACTCGGGATCACTATTACTCCCTGGAAGAGAACGTGTCCCAGCCTTCCTCCAAAACCCGTGCTCCCTCCCAGACATCTGACCCGGGAGCAGGCATCTCCCTTCGTGCCCCTGTGTGACCTCACAATGACAGGGACATTGCCCGCCTGGGACACCACTGAATCTCCAGCGACCGACATGGTGCCCAGCTTACAGCAGGAACCTAGTCAGTATTTTTGCAAAGAAGTGATGCCTTGCTCAGGGACCCAAGGCCAGATTGGTGGAAAAGGCGGTGACCTCTGAGTCTATCCAGACCTGAGCTCCAACCTTCAGGCTTTGGACAGTCACTTTAGCCCCTCTCTGCCCTGGCCTGTAAAACAGCACGGTAACAGGGTGCTGCTTCCCACCCGGGGCCCGTCCATGGAACGAAACCCCACGTGGGAAAGCTTAGGAAAATCCTACAAGATATAAGGTGGGACTGGAAGAAACTCTAGGGGTTCCCAGGTTTCCCGGGGAGGGGCTCTCACTCATGGTTTAAGGCTCAAAATCAGTGTCACCTCCCCGAGCAGCCCCTGCCTCCTGTCCCTCCAGGCCCCTGGCCCCTGACCGAGTTGTTTCATCACTGCCATTACTCGCTGGCTCGCCTGACTCCCCCGCTGCCCCGGGGTCCCTCAGGGCCAGCACTATGTCTTGTTTATTCTGAGTCCCCCGCGCAGAACAGAAGATCCTGGCACGGAAGCTGCTCTGCAAACTTGCTGAATCGAATCCTTATCCAACCTTCCCTCACCTTTATTAAAGACGACAAAGACACATCTGCAGCCTGGGGACATTGTGGGCTCCTCATCCAGCCCGTGGTCAATCTCAGGGTGCCGGGGCAGACCAGCGACGGTGTCCCAGAGACGCCCGGGGTTCCCGGACCCTGGGCGGCTCGTGCTCACGGCCGGCACAGATCCCTCGCGAAGCCCTCCTCCTGCGCTGCTGAAACGCACAGCCTCCGGAGCCAGACGCCGGCCCAAAGCCTGGTGGCTTGAGGGGTCGCAGCGGAGCTTGATGCCAGAACTCTCTGTGCCTTGGTTTCTCTTCTACGAAATGGAGTGGTAATGAGGCCTGGCTTGCAGGGTCGTTTGGAGAATCAAATGAGCCATTCCGTGTACATCTCGGAGAAAGCACAGGCTTTGTAAATGTCTGTGCTGTGTAAATGTCCACCGTTCTCACAGAGACAGGATACGCACCAGCCCAAGGGTGGGTTTCAGAGGTGGGATGGAAAACCTCCCTGCTCTGCTCCCAGATGCGCCTTCCACGTCCACCTTGGAGGCTTAAGTGACTGGATGACTCACGTCTCTGAGATTAAAATAAGAGAGGGCAGTAGATGTGGGGCTGGCTTTCCGTGTCATTCCTACCATCGTTGGTCCTTTGGCGACACGGTGCTCGTCGCAAATGAGCAGTACCCGTCTCTCTCTAACTAGGCTGCCACCCCTGGGTGACCAGCCCCGAGCCTCCTACCCGGTAGGTACTTAGAATACGGTAGCAGGTGTACTGCCCCTCGGTTACTACACTGTCTGAGACCCTATGTTCTGCATAGAAGAGCTCTCCGTGTTCAAGGCACTGATATGCGCCGCGGCAGTCTGGGGCCAGCAGCCTCCACACTGGCCCTTCCTCTCTCCTGCTCGTGTCTGATGCCCGCCTCCCTCCGCCGGGCGGATCTGGATTATTCCGAGGGACCAGCGAGTGCCAGTGGCTGGTTTAGGAGTAGGCCCGTGGCCCAGCTCCGCTCGGTGTGAGGGAAGAGGTGGGGGTCTCCGGAGAGGCTTCTGGGGAAGCTCTCTCTGCTGGAAAAATTTAAAAATACACGGAAGGGAAAAGCATTGCCTTCTCCCACCTCGATGACCCTGAGGCTGTGGCGTCGACCCTGAAGCGAAGGAGCAAGATACACCATGACTGGGAAAAAGAAGCTCCTCGAGGCTGCCTTTTCTGTTACGAGGTCGGGTCAGAGGCATTCGGCTGAAAGCAATCAAAACCCCAACTGGCCGACGATTTGGATCAGGAACGAGCAAACTTCTGCTTCCGAGGGTCGGATAGTCAGTATTTGAGGCTTTGTGGGCACATGGCCTTTGTCACGGGCTCGTGCCTGCCCTTGCCACTCCAAAGCCCCACCAACAATGAGCACACAGATGAGGCTGCCCGTGTGCCAGCAAAACGCAATTTACAAGACCAGGCAGCAGACTGGATGTGGCCACATGGTTTAAACCAGAGAGGAATCCGTCGTTTACTGAATAACAGAACAGGAGGAAGGTTCTGGGGCTGGTTCGGGACCTGTGACATACTGTCTCTTCATTCTTCCCTCCCAAGGCTCCAAGAAGGCTGTCCTAGACCGGGGCGTCCCCACCGCACAGGGCACCACCCAAGGCAGAGTGGGGACCCCGGTGTCTCCCACACAGCCCACACACCTGCCCTTGTGTGTCCCCATGTCCGGCTGCAAGGCAAGTGAGAAGTGGGTGAGCGAGAAAACGGTTGGCGATGACTCTGGGGAGTCCCTCCCCCCCCGCCCCCCGCCCCGAGAAATGTCAGCCCCGAGGAGTCGTCACCAAAAGGAAAGGGACTCAGAGCAGGTGAGCTGACCAGCTTCCCTGGGCTGCGACAGCGGCTCCAGGGCACATAAAAAAAAAAAAAAAAAAAAAAGCCTAAAACTTCTTTTTTAAATACTAAATACTACTATTAACAACGAATTAAATGACTTAAAATTACAGTTATGTTGAAATCTTAAAAACGTAATTGCAGAGGCAAGAGGAACGCCGGGGAAATTACTAGAAGGCGGCGCCAGAAAGGAGATTTCTAAACGAATCTGTATAATGCTTTGCAAAGTGCACTCACGTACTCTTGATACTCTTGGGAAGAGGCCTTGGTCCCTGGTTTACGGGCTAACCTGACAGAACTGGGGTCTCCTGCAGGCCCAGGATGGCTTCTCTCTACAACACCTGTTATATGACACAGGGCTCTCAGGAGACTGGCGCAAAGGACCGAGGGCTGAGGAGCCAAGCTGTTGGGTCTGGAAACGCAGGCGGAAGAGAGCCAAACACTGTGTCCGAGAAGATGCCACGCTTGTTCCGTTGGGCCCTGTGACGACACAGAGCTCAGCTCCAGGCAACCAAGCCTCGGGGTCCAAGCCTAGGTCCTTCCTAGGGGAGTCCTTGGAAGGCGCCTGTGGCCCAGAGTCCGACTACAGATTGGACTCGATGACCCTGAGTCCCCAGGGCCCTTTTCACCCCCCAGATTTGAGAAGTTTGGCAAAGGAGCATCGGGGAGGACGAGGGGAAGCTGAGGAACCGCGGAGGTGTGACAGCAGGACCTGTGGGTCAGAGCTGGACCAGGGCTGGGAGGAATGGCATGGGGGATGGGAAAGGCCACGCAGTCAGGGAAGCTGTGGGAGCTGCTTCGTCACTTCTGAGAGACCTGGGGCACCCTGGGCAGGAGGAGACGCTGCCTGTCCCTCTACCTTCTTGCCCCCGGGCTCTAAGAGATCAAAGACTGGCCCACACTCAGCCCTGCAGGAGGTTCAGAACAGGAAGGAACCTCAGAAATGACCCTCACCAGCTTCCTCCCCCACCCCCACCCCCTCACCGCGTGCGCGCGCGCGCGCGCGCGCGCGCGCACACACACACACAACCACATACGCACAGCCACACACAGTATCTCACGCACACAGTACATGTAACATCAATATTGGATATTTTACAGACGAGAAAACCAAGACGGAGCGACATGGGGGGGGGGTGCTCATGTCCGCCTGACGCACACATAGAGAGGGGACCTGGATCCCGCGCTGGACGCCACCTTCCCCTCCCTTCTCCCCCCCTGCTCTCCCGGTCACGGATGGTTCTGCCTAGCTGGCAAGTGGAGTCAGGGAGGACAATGGCCAGGATGGCCACCATGGCCTTGAGACCCCACTGCCAACAACCGACCCTCCCAGGACGCAGCCTTTTCTTCGTTCTTCATCCAACGCTCAGCCCGGCACAGTGGGACGTTTGTGAGAGGCTCAGATGTAGACAGAGAAGAGAGATGGGGACAGGGGCTTGGAGGCATGGAGCAAACAGCCTGTTTCGTTTCCAGGGCAGCGGCAATGAGCTGGCCCAACTCCTGTCCAGTGTCCTCCAGGGAGAATGGAGGAGGGGTGTTAAAAATGAAACGCAGGGGGCGCCTGGGTGGCTCAGTCGGTTGAGCATCCGACTTCGGCTCAGGTCATGATCTCGCGGTTCGCGGGTTCGAGCCCCGCGTCGGGCTCTGGGCTGACAGCTCGGAGCCTGGAGCTTGCTTCGGATTCTGTGTCTCCCTCTCTTGCTGCCCCTCCCCTGCTCATGCTCTGTCTCTGTCTCAAAAATAAATAAAAACGTTGAAAAAAATTAAAAAAAAGAATGAAACCCAGGCAGACAGAACGCATCCCCCAGGGTGTGGACGGAGACTCAGCTGAGGCTGTATGCAAATGGCCGGCTGCCTCCCAGTCTGGTGTCCCTGTGCCTGGCACCTCCTGGCTAGAGACCGAGGCATGCATAATGTTGGGGACCCCAGGCATTCCTTCTCCAGCTACCGTATGTAATCTATGTCTGCCAGTGGTCACCTCAGGTCCCCCTGGCTTTGTCTCCAGGTGGGGAGGCCTTCCCGGGGGACCAGGCACGTCCCGGCCTGCCCTTGGGCCCCGGCTGCCCTTCGGCAGGGGAAACTGAGGTCTCTGAGCCTCCCACAGCTGAGAGGGAGGAGGGATAGCAGGCAAGACCACCTATATTCTGAGGAGAGGAGGGAAATCTTTTTGAGGGGAGGGCGCAGAACCGGGGGACTCCAAAGCAGAGATAACGAACATTTCTGTCTGGATTTTGGAAAGAGATTGCGTCTCTGTCCGGGGCAGGCTTTCCATCCGGGGGACCCAGGTTGGCTGGGGCGTGCTGGCCAGGTCGGCCTCGGACTTGTCGGGTCTAAGGACGGTTCAGATGTTTCCAGTGGGCCAGTTAAGCCCTCACAAACACCTGCCCCCTTCTCTCTGGAACTTAGGAGGGCAGTCGAGGGAAGGGGGATCAATTCTTCGAGAGGTATACAAATGGATTGTTTTTAATTCCTACATACTGCAAACCGAGCTAAACTCTGCCTGCCAGACGTGTTCAGAGAAAGGATTTGTAAAGTTAAACCAAACCAGGAACGGGGCCTCCAGAGCATCCCGAGGAAACCTTCCCATTTAAAAGAAATCACATGCAAATCCTTTCCCTCTGATGGTGCCCACAGCAGACCGTACCTTAAAGCCACACAGGCCTGTTGTGCGTCTTGTTTTTGTTTTTGTTTCTGTTTTTTTTTTTTATCACTGAGGAAGATCGTTCTTGCTTTTCTATGAAAAAATTCCCTCAAATTTCCAAGGCTTTGTTCCGAAAGATGATGCGTCACTTGAGGTGACTATTACCTCTCCCGGGTCAGGCACCTCAGATGCTGGGGGCCATCCTTGGCAACCGAGGGAGGAACATTCCAGGTGAGCCAGCAGCTTGTGCTGTCAGGTGGCCCCAGGCTACGCTGTCACCTGAGGTCTTGCCACAACAGAGCCAGCCCTAGACAAAGCCCTCGCAGGCTCTGAGACCCCAGGGCAGAGCCCATCCTTCCAGACCTTCCCACACAGTCTCCTGTTCGCCCCCCCGCAGAGCCCTGCTCCACGTGAAGCTGCGCAAACATCCCTGTAAGATATTATGCCTTTGTCACCTCCCTCAGATGGCTCTTTCAATGGAAACTTTCCCAATGTTTTGACTGATTTCCACACACCTGAATTGCGGCCTACTCTGTGCCACGATCATCATCATGATGGATGAGGCAGAGTTTCTCTCCTAGAAGAGAATGTCTCATCCTTGACATTCGCCTTTCCCGCCAGGGCACCTAGCCTGGGCACCTAGGGGGCTCCCCTGCAAGCCTGGAGACCTGACCCCAAACCCCGTCTCACCGGCCCAGATGGAGCACCTGTGCGGAAGCTCCAAGGCCAGCCTGGATCTTTCTTTTACTCTCAGCCGATGCCCCGGGGTCAGGTTCCCAGGCCTGGGGCTGTCACTTCACTCATCTTGTGCGTTTGTATAACTGAGCACTACTCGCCCGCCAGGCCGCCCACCATCCGCCAAGCCCCAAAGGGGCGCTCCCTTCGTGCTTTTGTCACTCCTGACGACAGAAGTGGCTGTGTCCTGAGAGAGTCTCTCAAGCGCGTCCATTCCCAGCACAGTGGGCTTTGTGGCGGGAGCGCCGAGTTCCCCTTGGCGAAGGGACTGGGAGCCTTCGGCCAAACTTTAACCTTGATGGGGGGAGGCGGTGTTCTCGTCACCTCAGCCGCTCGTAGGCTGTAGAGATGTGAAGGAAAAAGTTGGAGAAGAACCTATTTTTAGCCCACCTAAGAAGCGTCCCCGGTCGTCATCAGGCCCGTGCCTGATGGCATGCGAGGTCTCAGTCACCCCCACTATCAGGAGGGCCAATAAAGCAGAACCTCTGTCTCCACAGAAGAGACTCTGGCCTCATTCCCAACTTCCCCTTCCTGTGCTCGACTAGGTAAACACTCAGTTCCGTGAAAGCAGCTGGGACAAAGGCCAAGCTTCTCACGCATATTAACCTCACCCCTGCTTCCTGCCTTGGGTGATGCTCTAGTTTAGAAGGACTCGGGTGGATCGAGGCAGCCAGGCTGGGCTCCTGCCCCCTTCGGTGAAGCCCTGACTTTTGGGCCCTTGCCCTCTCCTTGGAGTCCCCTTTGCTTCTGGAGTCAGCTTCCGGCCCAGACCAGAGGCAGCCTCCACGGGCAGCGCGTGGGCCCCTGAGACTTGTGGAGCCGCTGTGGTTGGCACCCCTCGCTCCCCTAAAGGTTCACCTTCCCACTCCTCGGCCTCTTCTTTCCTCTGGCTTCTGCCATTGCGCTTCCCCCTTGCACCCCTCTGTCCCCCTTCTCTTTTTATCTCCCCAATTGCTTATGCCCGAGCGAGGCCCCCCGACCACCCCGCTTGGCTCTTGGTATCTCGAGTCCAAAGGGCTTATCTGTGCTCTAGGAAGGGAAACTCCTCTGTGCTTATCCAAACCCGTGGATGAGCAAGAGCCACAGGTCAACCAAGAAGATAGTGTAGTTTGGGGACGCCTGGGTGGCTCCATCGGTTAAACGTCTGACTTCGGCTCAGGTCATGATCTGACTTCGGCTCAGGTCATGATCTGGCGGTTTTTGAGTTCGAGCCCCGTGTCAGGCTCTGTGCTGACAGCTCAGAGCCTAGAGCCTGCTTCAGATTCTGTGTCTCCCTCTCTCTCTGCCCTTCCCCTGCTCATGCTCTGTCTCTCTGTGTCTCAAAAATAAATAAAACATTGAAAACAAAATTTTTTTTTAAAGAATACAGTGTAGTTTACAAGCTACAAAAAAGGGAGGGGAGTAAACCCCTGTATTAAAAACTCCAACCTTTAAAAAACACTGCAATTTAGAAGCAGAAAGGAACAATTGAAAGATCCTCATTGGGGTGCCTGGGCGGCTCAGCCGGTTAAGCGTCTGACTTCGACTCAGGTCATGATCTCACCGCTCGTGGGTTCGAGCCCCGAGCTGGGCTCTGTGCTGACAGCTCAGAGCCTGGAACCTGCTTCGGATTCTGTCTCTCCCTCTCTCTCTTGCTCTCAAAAATAAATAAACATTAAAAAATAAAAAAAAATTTAAAAAGATCCTCATTACTCCCTGAAAAATATTGCCATTGCCCCATCACTGCCTGGAAAGAGTCACCACATCAGTAGAGGAGTTCCAAGCAAATGTCCTCCTGGGGCCTTAACGGGCATCTGTCAGGAGGCCCGGACTTCACCTGTGAGACAGCTGGGGGCACCGGCCAGAAATGGGGCGGCAAAGCGAGGCAGGCAGATGACGGGCGACCTCTGAGCCCTGTCATGACGGTCAGCACTTGCTTCAGTCACAAAATACCACAGAGTGGGCGGCTGAGACAACCAGAATTTATTTCGCACAGTTCTGAGGCTGCAAGACCAAGGTCAAGGTGCCAGCTGGCTCAGTTCCTGGTGAGGGCCCACCTCCTGGCTCACAGCCTTCTCGCTGTGTCCTCCCACGGCAGCCCTGGTGTCTCTTCCTCTTCTTATGAAGACACTTAACCCCATCCTGGGGCCACCCTCCTGACCTCATCTAAACCCAGTTGTCTCCCAAAGGCTCCACCTCCAAATAGCAGCCCCTCGGGGGTTAGGACTTCCTCGTGTGACTCTGGGGTAGGGGGGCACAAAATTCAGTCTATAGCTCCCTTATCACCGGGGAGAAGTTCCTTGAGCATATGGATACCCCAGAGCAGAGGCCTGTGGGCTGCATTATTCCTAATTATATTCCCCATGTGACAGAGCTGTATGTTTGGAATTCAGAATCCCGCCAGTCTGCTGGTTAGAAAGGCCAGGGCAGCCCCTACAGAAACATGGAAGGCATTCAATTTTTCTAGAATCCAACTGTTATTCTGCACATGGTCCCCGGGAAGCCGGGGGCCCCAAGGCTCCTCGAATCTCTGAGGGGAATGACTATGCTTCAGAAAGAAATAACAGCAAAGCAGTTGTTGTCTTGTGACGATAGGGCCGATACAACACAAGAATGGGGGGGGGGTGGTAAGGGCTGAATGCGGACCCCACTGAATCATCTTCACTTGAGCACAGCGTTGGCAGGGTAGTTTGATAAAGCCTGGCTAATGTGAAATCACGGTAAGGATCTGGTTCGTTAATAATTCATTGCAGTCCTATTTGCCACTCTGTTACCCAAGATAACATTTTGTAGGTCAGCCTCCTTTCCAGTTCCATTAAGAAATCATTAATATTTGGGACGCCTGGGTGGTTCAGTCGGTGGAATGTCTGACTCTGGCTCAGGTCATGATCTCGCGGCTCGTGGGTTCGAGCCCCGCGTGGGGCTCTGCGCTGACGGCTCGGCGCCCGGAGCCCGCTTCGGATTCTGTGTCTCCCTCTCTCTCTGCCCCAGTCCACTCGCATTTTGTCTCTGTCTCTCTCAAAAATACACAAACATTTAAAAAAAGGTTTTTTAAAAGAAATTATTCATATTTGCGATTTAGTGAACTATTATGAATAAGTTCGTAAAGAAAGTAGAGAAAACTGACCTAAAATATTGTGGTCCTCGGCAACAGAATTGTAAATAGAGCCGTAATTATTTTTATAATCAGTTACAGAGATAGCATACCCATGTTTTCGTTTTTAAGTAAAATACATACCGTTATAGAATAGGCACATGATAGTCATAGGATTTTGAATCTCACAGATAGGCTTTCTCCCATTAATTCCTCAAGTCTCCAGATTAACCCTTCCTCTGTCGCTTTCTTGAGCTCTCCTGCCACTCTGCCTTCTTTTGTGCCCTCAGAAGGAGATGATCTTGTCCCTCACGACATCTTGGTGGTTATGTTCTTTTTGAAACACGATGATGTATGAGCTTATCTCAGCCTGTCACCAAATCGTTACTCCCTGCATGGCACAAGGACTAGGGCCTCGATACCTTGTGTTAAACGTTACAGTTTATCCCCAGCCCACACTTTATAAATGTATGAAATCACTAATCAAGACTTAAAACATGACGGAAAACCGGTCCACAAAGAAGCCACACAAAACATCTGAGACCTGGGGGCAGACTTTTACTCCTCTGTTTTATCCAAGCTATAAAGCTGGGAAGATTTAACTTCTCTGCCATAGAAGCGAAGTTTTCCTTCACTGTCGTGTGCCCCGACTTGTGAGAACCCCCATTCTTTTTGTGGGAATAGGGGAAGACTCATAGATGCTTTCTGCCGAACCTATGGTCAGGGTCTGAAAGTGGGGTTCCCTGTACCCCTATGCACTGCTCATCCTTTAAGCCAGCTTGTCCCCCCCCTAAACAGATGACCCCCTTGAGAGCCCACGTTTTCATGTTTCTGGGGATTATTTTCATGATAAACAGAACTGGGAGACCGGGGAGATGAGGAACAGACACGGGCTAGATAGAGAATCAGTGTGACTATAAAAAAAAAAAAAAAAAAAAAAAAATCAAATAAGGAAAAAAAGCAGTTGGTGTTTTTAAAGATGAAGAAATGTATTCCATCTGCGATTTGGCTCTGTGTGTCGCAACCAGAGACGAAGGAATTTTTGAAGGAGACTGAAAAGCGATTTTCGGGTTTGTTTGTTTTTTTTTTTCAGGTCCATTACTTCACTAGATGGTATTTCAAGCAAGCATGGGAAGGTCTGAGAATGCCAGGTTTCTTCGTAAATCAGATGTAAAATGAGAAGGCCAGCCAGCTCACAGGAACCCAAGGATCCCTTGACTAAAAGCGGTCCAGGAGAAAGAAAGAAGTGGGGATTTACCTAAAGGAAGTTAGCAGACGAGTGGGAAATGAGAGGAAAAAATTTTTTCGACTGAAGAACATACATGGGGCAAGGAACTTAAAGACACGCTATGTGTTTGCTAAACAGGTCAGGCAGGTGGCAAAGAGAAAAGTCTGCTTGAAGCTAATTCCAACAAACATATTCTCAGTGACAGGCACCAGAGCTTAGGAGTTTTCAAAACGGGGGCGGGGGTAGAACAAGTGATCAGACCTTCGCATTTTTTTTTTAATTAAAAGTTGTTTTAATGTTTATTTGGAGGGAGACAGAGACGGAGTGAGAGTGGGGAGGGGCAGAGAGAGAAGGAGACCCAGAATCCGAAGTGGGCTCCAGGCTCCGAGCCCGTCAGCACAGAGCCCGACGCGGGGCTCGGACTCACGAACCGTGAGATCGTGACCCGAGCCGAGGTCGGACGCTTAACCGACTGAGCCACCCATTCTTAACATGGGGATTGACCAGCCCAAGGAACAGATGCGGCCAGCACTAGCTTTCTGCGGGACAGCATGTTGGGAGCCACAAAGGGGTCCCTGGGGGAAAGGTGGGGGAGCGGGGTATCCCCACAGGAGCCTGGGGCCAGCCCTCCGACCCAAGCCCTGAGCCCCACACACTGTGGAAGCTGACTGTTGCTGGGGTCTTCAAAGCCATGTGGGAGAGATCCGAGTCTCATGCCTACACCCATCTGAAAATGTTGGTTGGATCTTCTCGATGAACCCTAAGGCAAACTTTTGGTGATTAAGAAAGACTGCAAAGTCTCCTGGAAAAGAGACTTCTTGAACCTTCCATTCCGCACGAACTTCATGTTGTGGGTAAGTTGAGTTGAAGACTGTTGACAGAAGAGATGAATTAAATTTATTCAGACGAATTCCAAAATACCTCATGCTAGAGACCAGATTTGAAGTGATTGTAGGTCCAGAAGTCGAGGAAACATTTGTGGAAGAGATTTTGAGGGACAAACATGTAGTTCCTCCCCCCTTTTGTACCTCTCCATAGTTTTGTTCTCGGAGGCCTGGTGTACAAAACTTTGAGGGATCCCCCAACCTTTAGTGTTTCGGGGGCTACGTAATCATTTAGGCAAAGCGGATTCTCCTTTCTTCTGATGACCCAAGGAGAACTTATTATACCCAACTTCGACCCTATGCGATTGCTTCTAGCCTGATGATGAGCCCCTCTTCATGGCCCAGAATTCCTCCATCCCAAGGAAGACTCCATATGTAAATGTTCAACAGAAAGAAAACCTACCCTGAGAGTCTTAGACCTGCTTGTTGCTGGCCCTTTTGTGGAGGTCTGTGCATGGTGAGAGGACATCAATCCCAGTACAAGGCAAGGAAAGAGACAGAGGCTCGTCCTCCCCACATCCCTTTAAATGAGCCTGGCTCTTACCTTCCTCAGCAGCTCCCCTAAACCACTCAGATCTCCTCTTACCCTCTGTCAGGCCAGTAAGCCTTAAGGGACAAGGCCCACTGGGTTTGCTTCATACAAACTTCTTTGCCCTAGAGCCAGTTCTGTATTATTTTGTTCATGGTGTTTTACTATTTGTCCCTTTTACAGACAAAAACACTGAGGCAAACTACAATAAGAGTTTTATAAAGAAGAGCCCTTAATAAGTACCATGAACCAACCAAATCGTTATAGATTCATTATCTTTTTTTTATGTTTATTTATTTTTGAGACAGAGAGAGACAGAGCATGAACGGGGGAGGGTCAGAGAGAGGGAGACACAGAGTCTGAAACAGGGTCCAGGCTCTGAGCAGTCAGCACAGAGCCCGACGCGGGGCTCGAACTCACGGACCTCGAGATCATGACCCGAGCCGAAGTCGGACGCTCAACCGACTGAGCCACCCAGGCGCCCCTGGATTCATTATCTTATTTCAATTTCTAACAACGCGGTGAGCTGGAGACTCTTCCTATTACCAATCTCCAGAGGAGGAAACTGAAGCTCGGAGAGGTTTAGTTGCTTCTCCAAGGCCACACAGCTAATGAGTGGTGAGCCCGGATTCAAAGCTGCTGGGTCTGACTCTAAAGCCTCCTCCCTCTTTCTCCACCTCGTGCCCTCTCCGCCCTCCGCCTTAACCACTAGGAGAAGTGAATTATCCAAACGTACAAACAGCTTTTGTAACATGTACGTTTGCTCTTGTAGTAAACAAAGCATGGAAAATTAGAAACATAAAAGCATCGACCCACCCTTGGATTGTTCTGGAAAATCAACGTCAGAGAAATCGGAGAGGCTTTCAAGGAACAGGATAGCTAAAAATACGCCAGAGACAGTGACAATGCCTTAGCCCTGGGCAGGAGAGGGATCAGGGCAGCAGAAGCAGAGAAAGGCCGCGTCTGGAGAAACTCCTTACCCATGCACAGAGCCCAGAGGTACCGTGTCCCCTCTCAGGTTTTCCTCCCTTTGCATCTCAGCCACCGCCCCTTCCGGGTTGGACGTGAGCAACCGGGTTCCAGAGGGGAAGAGAAGTGAGGCATGCAGCAGAAGGTCAAGGACCCAGCCAGCCACATCAGTCCCTGTGACATGGTGGCCGGGATCACAACACGAAGTCGCCCCTGAATGCGGGCCAGGCCCCTCACAGCTGCCTTCGGACCGGGGTTCTCTCAGGAGTCAGGCAGGGCTCGGCTGCAGGGAACCTCATCTGTCTGAAAGCAGAACAAGACGGCCTGTAAGGGAACAAAAGGCTCACAGAATCTGTGGGACGGCTAACGCAGGCCAGGCTGGGTCTCAGGTTCAACTCCCCAAGCCACACCACAGGACCAGGTGACAAACGACCCGTCCCCGCTCCCCTGCCACGATCAGGAGCTTGCCAGCCATCAAGCCACAGTGCTTCCCCTAAAAGCGCTCCCGCCCTGCCTCTGTCTCCCCACATAACTCCACCGCGAAGTAGTTTCCTCCGGTGCCCTTGGCCGGCAGAGCCTGCGTCCCATCCAGAACCCGCGTCCCATCCAGAACCTGCGCGCGGAGGGTCTGCGAGGTGTGGGCTTAGCTTTCCAGTGTTTGCGGGTGGGGAGGACACAGGAGGAAGCTGACTGACCAGCCGCATCTTCGCAAAGGAAAGGAAAGGAAAGGAAAGGAAAGGTGGCCAAAAGGTTCCGGTGCTGAAGAAGGGACCGCCCTGGATACCTACACTTTCCTCCCTGCTCCACAGACCTGCAGTGAGTGCCCACGCTTGCACAGAAGTGTATACAGGGGCCTGCCCCTGAGGCTTTCAGAGAGAAGCTAGAGTCAAGGAGGGAGTGGGCAGAGCCCTTTAGTTTTATAGCTGGGTAAGCTGAGGCCCCAGGAGGCCGCCAGCCCTGCCCAGCAGGCCTCTGGGTAAAGCCCAGGCACAGATCCCTGCCCTTCCAGGCGGGGCGTCTCCTGCTAGCAGGGAGCTCCCACCGTGACCCAAGCCACAGAGGAGCTCAGATTCCGGGGAGCCCCCAAGCCCCACATGCGGATTCCAGGAAAGAACCATTTCACTAGAATTTTCAATGAAAGATCAAGTCAATTCATACTTAGATTTCAAGATGACGTCGGGGGGTGGCGTTTCATGCACAGGAGACTTTTCTGAAGTCCTCTTTCTCCTTCTCTCCCACTGACCCTCCGTAACTTTTCTCTCACCCTGCCCCTCCCCCCCTGCAAAGCCCGCCCCCTCCCAGTCCCCGGTGGACAGCTGTCTTTCCTTCTCTGCTTCCTTCATTTCACCTCCACTACTGATTCTCTCCCGTCGGGAAATCTCTGACTCTCCTGCCACGGCCACTCCTCAGCACGTGCCTCCAGGAGTCTCCAGTCCTTTCTCTCCCCGCCTCGCCCTGACTCGGCAACGGAAGAGCCCAGGAAGGCAGCTGGCAAAGACAGAGTCCACTGTGGTTGGCGGAGGGCAAGGGGAAGGCTGTAGAGGCTCCTTTGCAAACCGCATGGTCCCTGTTCACTCCCGTGGCGGAGAGAGGGAAAGCGACCCTCTTCTTCTTTCTGGAAGGTGGCTTGGCATCTAGAATTCCTCTCGGGAGCTCTCTGCAAACTTCCCACCCCCCTCACCCCATCGCTGTCCTTGAACAGTTGGGTAAATCTTTAGAACATGTCACAACTTGCCCAGGTTCACAGCAAAAGCAGAAACACATTAAAGACACCTGGCTCCCGGCCTGACTTCCCTACCTCCACCCTGGCTTTTCCACCGTCAAACTCCTTTGAGTGGTTTAAGCACGAAATGTGGCAATTTCTGGTGCTGACCAAGCTGGAAAGCGGCAGGTACCCACACCTTAGGTCACCACCGCCCACCATGATGGCTCAAATACTTTAAGTTAATTAAATCCATTTACTACCTACTCTGTGCCTTCGCACAAGCATTAATTCATGCCCCGTATGGAGATCAAACCCAGGAAGCATTTACATATGATCTCCTGCCCAGCATGGCACACGAATCATTTCCATCATGGAAAAAATCCAGGCAGGAAAACAATAGCCCATTGAAACGAGTTATGCAACGGAGCCTGCATGGTCAAAGTCCTCCTGGCTTTCAGTTAACACAGGGAGTTCAGGTTAAGAGGGCCGCCTGCTTGTTGATGGGTTGATTGTTTATGAGAAGAAGAAACGTCCTCTTTTCCCTACATTCCCCCGCTGGCTGGAAGCCCAGATGCTGCCTCCAGCACCATCCTGCAAAGGCAGAGAACATTCTGTCGGCTTCTCCTGACCTCCTGGGTGCCACTGCCCCCACGTTCCCCAAGCTAGACCCCTCAGGAACCCCCTGGGTCCCTCCTTGCCCTTGCCTCCTCATGTGACTGATCCCCACGGCCTCTGACACCCCTCCCCTCCTTTCCTCCTGTCTCTGCCTTGGCCTTCTGTCACCTGGACAGTAATTTGTTTCCCTGAATCTCAGATTGGGTCACAGTTATCCCTCGACAGAAGCCCGTCTTTTGGCCAGTGAAAAGGGATGGAAGTGAGAAGGCATAATAAGGGCCCATACCTGCTTGGAGACGCTCTTTCTCCCCCTCTGCCACGGCAGCTGGCCGTGTTCTAATGACGTTCTCTGTGAACCTGGGGCCCAGTGGGAAGCCCCTGAGGGACAGAGCGGCACCAACCTGCAAGGGCCAGACCGCACAAGCGAACAGCAGTGCTTTGTTTCCAGTGATCTTGAAGCTCCTGTTATCAGAATGTTATCTGCGCTGAGTTGAGGGATCGCTCCAGTTCCCTTCTATAGAGAATGTCATGACTTCCTCAAGCTCACAGCCAACGCATGAGTCAGAATCTGGAAAATAAAACCAGAAGGCTAAAAGCTAGTATCATACGATAAAGAATCTGACTGGCCTCTGTCCCTGGTTCCTGGGAGAGAGACTCTAGGTCCTCGGAGTTTCCCAAGTCATAGGAGTGTCTTTGTTATTCACGAGCCCCTGGATTGTCTCTGAGTTTATGCTAATGAGCTGACTCACGTGGGGCCCCCGGTTAGTTTCAGGGTGCTCTGATTGTGCTGGAAAGACCGACCATGTGATTGATGAGCGAGTTAGGGCCACTGGCATCAGCCTGACCTCCCAACCTCCAGGGAAGGGTGGGGGGCTGATGGTTGAGCCACATGTCACATGGCCAATGTTAAGCCACATGTCACATGGCCAATGGTTCGATCAACCGTGCCGTTATAAAGAAATCTCAAAACAAACTCTGGACACTGAAGCTTGGTGGAGACTTCTGGTTGGGGAACACGTCACCATGCTGGGAAGGTGATGTGCCTTGATTCCACAGAGACGGAACACGGAAGCTCTGCGTCTGCAACCCTCCAGAACTTGCCGTGTGTACCTCTTCATTTGGCTGTTTCTGACTTGCATCCTTTACAATAAAACGGTGACCGTAGCATGGCACTTTCCTGCGTTCTTTGAACCATTCTAGTGAGTTATCAAACCTGAGGGGGATCGTGGGAACCTCCCAGATTTGTAGCCAGTCAGTCAGAAATGAGAACAGTCTTATTGTGGACCACACCCTTTAATTTATGGGGTCTGCTCTAACTCCGTGTAGGTAGTGCCAGAATTGAATCCCAGCATACTGGTTGGTGTCCGAATCAATAGACAAATAGGTCCAATGGTGGACCAAGCTGGGAGATCCAGGCAGGAGACGCAGGGGACTTAGCACAACGGGGTAGAGATGAAAGGCTGTGCATCGTTGGTTATAGAAACCCCACCTAAGTCAACTTCTTCAACCTCTCACGTTCCCATCTCTTCTTTTTTTCTTACATTTATTTATTTTTGAGAGACAGAGGGAGACAAAGTGAGAGTAGGGGAGGGGCAGAGAGAGAGGGAGCCACAGGATCGGAAGCAGGCTCCAGGCTCTGAGTTGTCAGCCCAGAGCCCGACGTGGGGCTCGAACTCACGAGTGGTGAGATCATGACCTGAGCCGAAGTCGGACACTCAACTGACTGAGCCACCCAGGCGCCCCTTCACGTTCCCATCTCTTTGCAGACAAATGAAACTATCTCTTGCTGAGACACTGGATTCAGCCTGGCATCACTTGCCCTAACAGGGAAGGCCACCAACCATCTCCTCTCCCAGAGAGTGTGGTGCTCATGCAGGGATGAGAAGAGGACCCCCACCCCTCATTCCAGCCCACTCTGTTTCACCCCCATTCTTATTCTGTACACATATTCCTCAGGGGCTAGGCCACCGTTTACAGTTCCCGGGGATGGCTGGTCCCTTGAGTCTGCTCCTAATTTGCCTTCTAGCAATTTCTAAAAGCTCACTTGAACATCAAGACGTGAAGGAAAAGTACGCACGCCCCTTTGGATGGCCCAGATCTCTCACGTAAGCTTCAAAAACTGTCTACCTAAAAGGTGGCTCAAAAAAATACCACTTCAAAAACAAATGTTAAAATAACAGATGACATTCATCATTCCAGGCCTGTGTGTAGCGAGCATTTAAACGGAGTCTGGCAAAGCTCTAGGGAAGGGGTGGCAGGGTGGGGGGGGGCGGTGATCAAAAGAAGTGTGACACAGCCCTTGGCCTCAAGGCCTTGACCGTCTACTTGCAGAGACAAAGTTTATAAACGGAAAAAATACTGCAAGGCAGGCCAGGATTACATTTCCAACTGAGTTGGGCAGATTGAGAGTCAGTCTGGGCAAGAATTTAGAGAAAGAATTGAGCCTCAGGGAAATGTCACAAGTGATGTGGGTCCCTGGTTCCTGGGAGAGAGACTCTAAGTCCTTGGCATTTTCCAAGTAATAGCAGTGTCTTCATTATTCATGAGCCCCTGGATTATATCTGAGTTTCTGGGTTTATTAGCATAAACTCAGATATAATCCAGGGGCTCATGAATAATGAAGCTAATATTATTTTTATTTTTATTCTGATGCTAATGAACTCAGATAGAATCCAGCAGACAGGCTGAGTCTTCGTGACTTTCCAAAGAGGAAAAGGCCGCCCCTCCACTACTCAGCTCCTTTCCTTTCTCTTCCCTGAGAATCTGGCTTTGCCTCTTGTGTGTGGCACTTCGTTGTTGTTGGGTTTTTTTTTTTTTAATGTTTATTTGTTTTTGAGAAAGAGAAAGTGCGAGCAGGGGAGGGGCAGAGAGAGGGAGACACAGAATCCGTAGCAGGCTATAGGCTCCAGGCTCGGAGCTGTCAGCACAGAGCCCCACGTGGGGCTCAAACTTACGAACCGCGAGATCATGACCTGAGCCGAAGTCAGACGCTTAACTGACTGAGCCGCCCAGGCGCCACTTGTGTGTGGCACTTTGAAGGGTACACAAGGTAACCCCAAACCAGCCCACTGAAGGTCAAGGGCAGAACAAATGTAGAATTCTTTGGATGTAGTGAGAATGGACGTCAATGTACTATCCACCAAAGATCTTGCCTTCACTCAGATTAGCTCAGTCAGAAGGACAGCAAGGATCTCAGCCGGGTTACTAGGGAAAGACCTCTCCCCCGCCCCCAAATAGAGTGCAAATCACCGTCTGGGACTGGATCCCAAAGAAGTGACTGAGTGTGGGGAACCCGTGTGGGGCCCAGCTGGTGACTGTGGCTGGGGTTTTGGTACATGGGGCAGATAAGGCACCAGGAGTCCTCAGGTAATGCGATACTTAAGGGCAGCGATGGCATGTCCTAGGTTCTGTGACCTAGAGCAGAACCCAGCCACATGCAGCGGAGATTTAAAATCAGGGCTCCAGTCCCAGGCGTGGGGTGGGAGTATTCTACTTCCTTTGGGAAATCTTCCCTAGATTAGTCTCCCTTACCCAGTCTAGGTTAAGGGTCCCTGCGGAAGGCTCCTATGGTGTTCTGTTCTTACCTCTCTTTTATTACCTTGCGTTAGAATCTTCCATTTCTATCTCCCCAGCTAGAATGGCACGCCTTGGGGACAGCCTCCCTCTTTGTAGCCATCAATGTCCTACATGCAACGAAGGCTCAGAAAACGTTGGTTGCTGCTCTATATGGAGATTGCAAATCAAGGAGTTGGGACAGAACCCTGCATTTAGGGGAGCCCGTGGTCCTGAGACCATGTGTGAGGTCAGAGTTTCCACAAGCAGATGAGACCTCGGACTGCTACGGAGACTTAGAGTCCATCTGCTAATGGGAGTGGCTCAGAAACTTGAAGGGGCGGAGCCTATGGTTGGAAGGTCAGTGAGGTCCCAGAGACATCAGAGCCTGTGGCTAGTTGGGGCTGGGGAATGTGACAAGAGCGTTCATGAGAACCCTCACTGTTAGGCTTTCGTAGGAAAACCTACTCTGAGTAGCAAAGCTTACAGTAATCACGCTCAAGCCATAAAATCCAAAATCAACGACACAACCCAAGAATGACTTTGCCTTTCTCCACTCTCTAGGGGGAAGGAAAAAACCTGTGCTGAAAATGTAGCTTCAGTTTCTGTCTTGACTTAGAGATGGTGTTTTTGGGCACATACGTTTCTAACCCCTCCAAATAACCACCCAGCCCTCCTCCCAAACACCCAGAGCAACTGACTGGTGCACCTGCTCTAGGCAGGTCCAATAAATGTTTACTATGCAGAAGCGTGCCAGCAACGAAAGAAATCTTTATCGTACATCACTGCACCTTGCCAGAATCGAAATAAACCTAAAATTACACCTGAAACGGGATGGGAAGGGAACTTGCCTCCAAGTAGGGTCAGAGAAATAGTGGGGAGAGAGAGGGTCTAAGCAACATCTTTGAGGCTCAGAACGAGGCTCTTCCTGTCGGCCCCTAGTTCTAATAAAAAGCCCCAGGTTGACAGAGGCCAATGTGGGCCCTTTCTTGCAGCATTCCAGGCACCGGGCAGGGAGACAGCCGTCAGCCCAGGGCCGGTTCCATGGTGAAGGCCAGCACTTGCACAGCAAGGTCTTGGCCACCACCATCAATCAACCTTCAGAGGAACTTGATCCATGGTAGCATACCCCTCACATTCTAAAGAAGTTTCTGCCAGTCAGTGTCTGTTAACTAAAGCATGCCCTGCCACTAGGGACAGAGGTTGGTTACACGAAAGGCTGCCCTCCCCTTTCAGCTCCTCTAGGGACATAGTCATTTCGTTGCCCTTTCTGTTGCGGAAAGTCAGGGGCAAACGTGTCCTCCCCCACTTTAGGCCCGGGGAGAAGAACAAGGCACATGTTTTTCTTTGAACAATTCCTGTCTTCTGGGCCACATTCTACGTGACTTACCCATCTCATGTCAGTGCACAGAACAACCCTGTGAGGTAGACTGTTGTCCCCACTTCACAGGTGAGGAAGCCAAGAGAAGTGATAGAATCAGGCTTAAAGGCAGGTGGACTCCAGGGTCCACGTCTGCTGCCCTCCCTGGGAACCTGGAGGTAAGAGGTCACAAAAGGCCTGGCATGTTGCCTCCCTAGCCCTGCATCAGTGGGAGAGATGACAGAGGGCACAGTGGGGTGCACAGTGCCCCCACTGCATCATGAGAGGGTTCAAAATATCTTCCAATAATACACTTCGAAGTCAGACGGTGGCTCAGCAAATCACAAGGGCCGGGTTTACACTTCAAAACTTGTCCTGGCCCAGCGGCAGGGGTGGCCTCTGCCCTTGTTGCATTTCTTTTTTTTTTCAGGATTATTTAAATTCAAGCTAGTTAACGTTGGGTTTCGGGAGTAGAATTTAGTGATTTATCACTTACATATAACACCGAGTGCTCATCCCAGCAAGTGCCCTCCTGAATGCATTTCTTTAAAGTCAGGCAATGTATTAACTGAGCTGAGGAATTCAGGGGTGGAACCAGACAGTTTCTAATACGTCATTGGCCCCTAAGATGTTGGTCATGTCCCCTGGGTCCTAGAACCACCTGAAGCAGACAATCTCCAAGGAAATGAAGAGAGAGAGACTTGGGGGGCAGGGGGGAGGGAGGGCACAGAGAGACCACAAGCATCAGAGAACACGTGAGTAAGAGGAGAAATGAAAACAAGAGAGAAGAGAGAAAATAGAAGAGACTAAGAACACAGGGATATTTTTACAGTAAGACCTGTCTGCATGTGCATGAGTCTGCTGGGGCTGTCGTAACAAAGTACCACAGTCGGGGTGGCTTAACCAACAGAAATCTATTGTCTCACAGCTCTGGAGGCTGGAAGTCCCAGACCCAGGTGTTGACAGGGGTTGCTTCCTTCAGAAGGCTGTAAGATTTGTTCCAGACCTCTCCCTTACCTTCTGGTAGTTTGCTGGCAAACTTTGGTGTTATTTATCTTGTAGAAGCTTCACCTCAATCTCTGCCTTATTCTTCACATAGTGCTTGCTCTCCTTGTGTTTGTCTGTGTCCAGATTTCCCCTCTCTATATGGATGCCAAACATATTGGATTACACCACCCTAATGGCCTCATTTTAACTTGGTTACCTCTGTAAAGACTCTCTCCAAACAAATTCACATTCTAAGGTACTGAGGGTTAGGACTCAAACATCGTTTTGGAGGGACACAAGTCAGCCCATAACAGCACGCATTTTCCTCACTTTTAAGAAGGGGTCTAAGCCTGTGACTTTTGAAGGACTTAAAAAAAAAAAAAATCCTTCAATACAAAAGGCCATACAGAGAAAGACAGATACCATATGTTTTCACTCTTATGTGGATCCTGAGAAACTTAACAGAAGACCATAGGGGAGGGGAAGGAAAAAAAAAAGTTAGAGAGGGAGGGAGCCAAACCATAAAGACTCTTAAAGACTGAGAACAATCTGAGGGTTGAGTGGGGGTGGGAGGGAGGGGAGGGGGGTGATGGGCATTGAGGAGGGCACCTGTGGGGATGAGCACTGGGTGTTGTATGGAAACCACTTTGACAATAAATTTCATATTAAAAAAAAATCCCTTGAAATCAATCAGTTAATTGCCAACTGCTATCTATGGGATGTGTGTTTGAGTAGAAAGCAGTGAGGGTGTTGACCCTTTCACATGAAACCCAAATTTCTTGTGTGCTCCATTGCAAGACCCATACTCACAGAGGCAGACGCCTTGGAGCATCCCTTCTATTATCTGGCCAAGACCCATATTATAAAAATATTCTCTACTCTCTCTCTCTCTCTCTCTCTCTCTCTCTCTCTCTCTCTCTCCTGCTTCTTCCACTGAGAGATGATGATGCTCCTATTCACTGAAGACTCAATGTCAGCAACAGCTGAAAGGCAAGAAAATTCTTTTACTTGGTGATATAAAATTCGGCTCCTTTTGAAGGGCAGTGTCAGGTGGTACTCGAGAGCATGGACGCTGGTGCAGGACTTTCTGGGTTCAGGTCCCAGCTCCGCCATTTAGTGGTTATGTGATCTAGAGGAAATTCTCAAACTTGATAGCTCAGTTTCCCCACCTGTGATAAGGGGTGAAAATAGCACCTCCCTCCTAGATTTGTGAGAATTATGTGATGTGGTATGAATACATAATATTGAATAGAGCCTGAAGCCTAGTAAGACCCACGTAAATACTTGCCGTTAGTTAATAGTTAATGGTTACACTGTTTTGTTTGAAGTCAAATATAAACTTTCCCCCAGATACATTTTTAACCGTCTAAAGCACACTGAAGATCGATCGGAAAGTACAGAAGAAGACAATATACAGAGGCAACAGATCTAGAAGTTTGGATTCAGATTCAGTAGAGGCTGGAAAAAGACAATAATCATGATTAGAAGGAGTCATCGCCAGCAACCAGTTCATGAGAAGGAAGCGGCAGCTCCCGCGTAAGCTTCGTCAGGGACTGTGGGAAGGATGCCAAGGCACATAACAACAGACTGCCAACTAAGAAGCACTTAGAGGTGCGCATAAAGGTAAAAAAAAAAGATCACGGTCATCAGGGAGTAGGATTGGGTGCTGGGAAGTACACTCAGGAAAAACACAGGGGCAGTCACAAGGGCCAAGGGGTTAATTTGCTTACCAGGCCCCCATCACCTCGTACCCGGGTTACTGCAATGGCCTCCTCTGTGGCCTCCCTGCTCTGCCTTTATCACTGCCTCCTCTGCCCCCATTCTCCACACAACAGCCAGAGCGATCTTGTTAAAACGTAAGTCAAATCAGGGGCGCCTGGGTGGCCTAGTCAGTCGAGCATTCGACTCTTGGTTTCAGCTCAGGTCACGAACTCATGGTTCGTGAGCTCGAGTGCCACAGCAGGCTCTGCGCTGACAGGGGCAGAACCTGCTTGGGATTCTCTCTTTCCCTCTCTCTCTGCCCCTCCCCCACTCACACTGTGTCTGTCTCTCTCAAACAAATAAATAAACTTAAAAATATATGTATTGGGGCACCTGGGTGGCTCAGTCGGTTAAGCGTCCGACTTCGGCTCAGGTCATGATCTCGGAGTCCGTGAGTTCGAGCCCCGCGTCGGGCTGTGTGCTGACAGCTCAGAGCCTGGAGCCTGTTTCAGATTCTGTGTCTCCTTCTCTCTCTGACCCTCCCCCCCGTTCATGCTCTGTCTCTGTCTCAAAAATTAATAAACGGTAAAAAAATTAAGATATATATATTAAAAAAAAACACATAAATCAAATCACCTCACTCAGTAAAAAACGAAGTCCCTATAACGTCCTGGAAGGACCTCACATGACCTCTCCACTCCTTACCTCTCAAACACATCAAGCATGATCATGCCTTATACGAGTTTACTATTTCTGTGTAACAAATTACCACAAACTTAGTGGCTTAAAATAACAAAAGTTTGTCCTACAGCTCTGGAGGTCACAAATCTAAATCGTTCTCACTGGGCTAAATCAAAAAGTTAGCAGAGCCAAGTTCCTTCTGAAGGTTGCCGGGGAGAATCCATTTCCTTGCCTAGGCCAAGTTCTAGAGGCCGCCGGCGTTCCTTGGCGCATGGCCCTTTCTGTCATCTTCAAAACGAGTGGCACGATGTTCTCACACCTCCTTCACAGACTGACCCTCTTTCCTTCCTCTTGCAAAGGCTCTTGTGGTCACATTGGGCCCACCTGGATAATTCAGGATAATCTCTCCGTCTCAGAATTATAAACTTAGTCACGTCCACTAAGTCTCTTTTGCCATTAATGTAACATTTCCCGTTTTCTGGGCTTAGGGTGTGGACATTTTTGAGAGGACATTATTCAGCCTACACACGCCTCAAGGCCTTAGCACTTGGAATATTTTTCATCCAGATATCCACCTGGCTTACTTCCCTTAGGTATTACTCAAAAGGCACTTTCTTAATGAGGTCTGAACTATCTTTTTGAAATTTCTATACACATACTCTTACTCCTTATCTCCGTTTTCTGATTTCGTTTCTCTTTACTATATATTTTAGGCGTATATTTTATTAGGTGAATCTGCCACCTGGAATATAAACTCTATACGCAGTCAAGTTTTTGTTTTTTTTTTTTTGATATAACATGGACATACACATCCATACCAAAAAAAAAAAAAAAAAGCACTGAAAATGGCAACCACATGAGTCAATATATAAGATCATTTCTTCTTTTTTGAATCTCTCTAAAATCTAAGTAACCGCTTAAACATGAAAGATGCAATGTATTTTAGCACTTACATGTATTAGTAAAATGTAAAACATATGACAACAATAGCATAGAGTCTGTGTTGGGGGATGAAAATATGTTATTGTAGTGTATTTATACTACACATAAAATCGTATAACATCACATGATGGTAGACTGTAATAAGTTGAAGATATACGTTATAAACTTTAAGGCAACAACTTAAAAAGTTATAGGTAATAAGCCAACAGAAGAGTTAAAATGGAATTACAAAAAATATTCAATTAATCTAAAAGAAATCAAAATAGAAAAAAGAAATATAGAACAGATGGGACAAATGGAAAACATCAAAACGATAGACTTACACTTAAAAATATAAAAATATGCCTGGGTGTCTCATTTGGTTGAGCATCCAACTTCAGACTAGGTCACGATCTCACAGTTCACAAGTTCGAGCCCCATGTAGGGCTCTGTGCTGATAGCTCAGAGCCTGCAGTCTGTTTCAGATTCTATCTCTCCCTCTCTCTCTGCCCCTCCCCAGCTTGTGCGCTCTCTCTCTCAAAAATGAATAAAAGCAGTTAAAAACATTTTTAATTAAAAAATATGTATAGATAGATATATCGAATGTATAGGGGTATCTCTGTGGCTCAGTTGGTTGACTGTTCAACTTTGATTCACATCACAATCTCAAAGTTCCTGAGTTCGAGGACCACATCAGGCTCTCTGCTGACAGTGTAGAGCCTCCTTCAGATCTTCTGTTCTCCTCTATCTCTCTGCCCCTTCCCTGCTTATGCTTGCTCTCTCTGTCTCAAAACTAAATAGACATTTAAAAAAATAAATCATATATAAAAAATAATATTACATGTAATGGTCCAAACATCCCAATTAAAAGGCAGAGATTGTCAGATTGAATAAAAAAGTAAAACCCAGCTACATATACAACTTACAGGAACATTCTTTAAAGACGTAAGTCAGTTAAAAGAAAAAAATATAAAAAGATATAGCATTCTAATACTGGTCAAATGAAAGTTGAAATGATTAAATTAATATCAGACAAAATAGGCTTCAGGGAAATTACCAGGAATAAAGAAGGTCATTTCCCAAGCATAAAGGGATCAATTTATCAAAAAGACATAACAATCTTAAACATTTATGTACCTAATAACAGAGCTTCAAAACACATGAGTACTGCAAAAACTCAAAAGAGGTACAAGGAGAAATAAACAAATCTGCAATTATAACCAAAAATTTTAGTATTCTTCTTCCAAAAATAGATAGAACAAGCAGACAAAATCACTAGGATACAAGGACTTGAAAAACATTATCACCCAACTGGAGATAATTGACATTTATAGAACACTCAACAAGAATAAAAATTCTTTTAAGTACAGTTATCAAGAGAGATCTGGGCCGTAAAAGAAGCCTCAATAAATTGAAAAGGATTCGAATCGCACATTATATGTTCTATTCCCAGAATGGAATTACACTGGCAAACAATAATAGTAAGATCTCTGGAAAATCCCCAAATATTTAGAAACTAAAAATTATACTTTTGAATAACCCACATGTCAAGAAGAAATCAAATAGATATTTATAAATTACTTAAAACGGAATGGAAATGAAAACATGGCACTTCAAAATTTGTGGGATGCTACCAGAGTAATATTTAGAAATAGCACTAAATGCCTTAATCAGAAGGGAAGAAAGGTCTCAAATCAATGGCCATAGCTTTAAACTTTAAAAACTAGGGGGAAAGGAAATCGGATAAAACCAAAACTAAAGACAGGATAGAACAACATAAATTACAGTAGAAATCAACAAAACAGAAAACAGAAAAATAATAGTGAAAATCAATGAAATAAAAGCTGTTTCTTTGAGAGGACAATAAAACTGACAAAACTCCAGCTCAACAGATCAAGCAAAAGGGAAGGAAGACGCCATTTACTATTATCAGAAATGAGACAGGGACTATCTCTACAACTTCTACAGATATTCAAATGTCGACATTTTGTTAACAACTTTATGCCGATAAATTTGAACACTAACACGAAATGGATAAATTCTTTGAAATACACAAACTACCAAATCTCACTCAAGGAAAACTAATTACGCGGAATAGTCCCATTACTATCGAATAAATTGCATTTGTAGCTAAAAGCCTTCTCACAAAGAAATCTCCAGGCCCAGATAACTTCAGTAGTAACTTCTACCAAACATTTAATAAAGAAATAATACCAAATCTTACACAAGTTCTTTCAGAAAATCGAAGAGACTACTTCCCAGTGCATTCTAGGACAGCTATTATCCTGAAAATAAAACCAGACACAGGCATTACAAGAAGAGAAATCTACAGATCACTGCCTTTCATAAACATAGAATTAGAAATTATAAACAAAGTTTGGGGTGCCTGGGTGGCTCCGTCGGTTAAGCGTCCAACCTCGGCTCAGGTCATGATCCCGCTGTTTGTGAGTTCAAGCCCTTGCCAGGGCTCTGAGCTAACAGCTCAGAGCCTGGCGCCTTCCTCAGATTCTGTGTCTCCCCGTCTCTCAGCCCCTCCCCTGCTCATGCTCTGTCTCTCTCTGTCTCTCAATAATAAATAAATGTTTTAAAAAAAATTTTTTAAAGAAATATAAACAAAATTTTAACAAATAAAATCCAATAATACAGAAAATGACCAAAAATAGAAAACCGTATATGATCTCAGTTGACATCGGAAAAAGCATTTGACAAAAATCCGACATCCATTCCTGATGATAACTCTTGGCAAACTAGGGGTGGATGGGTATTTCCAACCTGGTAAAAGTTGTCTACAAAAAACTCCTACAACTAATATCACACTTAATGGTGAAAGACTGAATGCTTTTATCTGCGGGTAACTGGAATGAGGTACAAGTAGAAGACAAGCTATTGTCTTGGTACTAGACACTAGAATAGTACGTGGAGGAAGTTGACTGTTTATAACTGCATTGAAAACCTTTTTAGGGGGCGCCTGGGTGGCGCAGTCAGTTAAGCGTCCGACTTCAGCTCAGGTCACGATCTCGCGGTCCGTGAGTTCGAGCCCCGCGTCGGGCTCTGGGCTGATGGCTCAGAGCCTGGAGCCTGTTTCCGATTCTGTGTCTCCCTCTCTCTCTGCCCATCCCCCGTTCATGCTCTGTCTCTCTCTGTCCCAAAAATAAATAAACGTTGAAAAAAAAAATTAAAAAAAAAAAAAAGAAAACCTTTTTAATAAGAGGAAATAATAAGCTCAGGGCAGTCATCTGCCAACTCAAATACGGTGGCCTTAAGGAGACTCTAGCCTCCGGCAGTCACAGGGCAGGCTAGGCTGAAAATCAGGCTCGGGATCAAACTGTAAACACAGCAGAGCCATGATGGTTACAGAGGAGACTGAATCCAGAGTCTGGATAGGTGTTCTAGGTCAAAGTCAAGGCCCCGATGAGAAAAAATAAATAAAAGTGGGACTCTGAGATCTGTAACAAGATTATTTGAATGGATGGGACTGAGAATTTGGAGCCTCTAGACTGTCCTGAATCCAGTGAACCATCAGAAACAGCCCAAATCTCCTCCCTAGAAAAGAATATTCCTTTGCCCGGAAATTGAGCAGCAAAAGACCTTCCTGAAGCACATGACTTGCATGATGATACTTGTTCTCCTCTAGGTTTGCTCCTAGCTACCCTGATTGATTCCAGGACAAAAGTCACCTAAATGGGAAAATATAGCCCATGTTCCAGGATAAAATTTACATACCAAAGGAATTGCAGTCCTGGATCATCAGTACTGTCAAAAACTGGGAAACATGTGGGAATAATGTTGAGGATAATGTGGGGTGAGGAGGCATAGGCTGGGTAAGGGAGAATTTATTTGACACGCGAGTTGGGACTCAGTGTTCGGACAAGGACGCCTGGAGCCAGTCCCAAGAGTTTATTGAGATGCTTCTTTGATGATTTGACATAAAGAAAATCTACATATAAGGAGGCAATGGTACCAATTTCCTTTTCACACGATCAAGGAAAGGATCAGTTAGCTCAAGGAGGTAAGAAGGTTAGAGCGGATTTACCCTACCAAGGAAGACCTGAGAAGACCTGAGATCAAGCTATTATGATCCCCTACTTACAGTGGGGAAATACGGAGACTGGGTGACAAAGAAAATTTTCCAAAGCCAACTCTCCTGCAAATACTGTCCACAGTAGAGGACAAGTTGTTGCAACTTGCACTAACAAAGGAGGAACAGTGCTTGGTAGGGAGGGCGCTTCAGGTTTTAGAGGCTGCAAACATAGCACATGGGAACACTTCTCTGACCCATTTGTCAGGTGACACAGAAGGCTCCCAGTCTTGAGTGGGTCACTGAGCAAGAAGGAACCCCTGCAGCAGGTTCAGGCTGCTTGGACCATATAACTCACCAGATCCTGGAAGATTCCGTGATGCTGGAGGTATCTTTGATGGATTAAAAATTGTGACCGGGGTGGGGGACGGCGGGGGTTAGGAGATCCACAAGAGGGAAGTCATAGCACAGACCCCTAGGGCTCTGGAACAAGGCCTCTGCCTCCTTTTTGTTGAAAACAGGCAGGAACGCCCACCTGGGGGCCTCTCTCTTCTCCTTTCTTTATCTCCATCCTCCTCATTCTTCAAGGACCAGCCACTTTCCATTCTTTATAAAGCCTCCTCTGATGACTCCAGTTCAAAGAAGATTTTCACGCCTGTGAATTCCCATCATCCTTACATCCCAAACCACCTAGTCTTGAATTTGCTAATGGTTCTCTGTGGAAATCACAACTGGTGTGATTTACGCATCTGTAGCAAAGGGGGGCGCCCAGGTGGCTCAGTCGGTTAAGGGTCCGGCTTTGGCTCAGGTCATGATCTGGAGGTCCGTGAGTTCAAGCCCCGCGTCGGGCTCTGGGCTGACAGCTCATAGCCTGGAGCCTGTTTCAGATTCTGTGTCTCCCTCTCTCTCTGACCCTCCCCCATTCATGCTCTGTCTCTCTCTGTCTCAAAAATAAATAAACGTTAAAAAAAAATTTTTTTTTTAAAAAGCATCTGGAGCAGAGCAGAGGAGAGAGAGGCCTTCGGCAGCGCTGATCAAAGCCCTCTCTGCCTGTATTAGTCGGCTGGGTCCGCGTAACAAAGTACCACAGACCGCGGGGCTTAAACCACAGGAATGTATCTTCTCACACTTCTGGAGGCTGCAAGGCCGAGATCAAGCTGTCGGCAGGGTCGGTTCCTGCTGAGGTCTCGCTCCTTGCCGTGCAGAAGACCATCTTCTCCCTGTGTCTTCACACGGCCTTCCCTCTGCTTGTGTACTCCTAATCCCCTCTTTTTTTTTTTTTTTTTTTGATTGTTTAGTTGTTTATTTTTGAGAGAGAGAGGGACACACAGAATTCAAAGCAGGCCCCAGGCTCTGAGCCATCAGCGCAGAGCCTGATGCGGAGCTTGAATCCACGACCCGTGACATCATGACCTGAGCCGAAGTCGGACGCTCAACCGACTGTCACCCGGACGCTCAACTCAGCCACCTGGGTGTCCCTCTCCTCTTTCTAGGACCACAGTCACGGTGGATTAGCACCCACCCTAATAAGCTCGTGGTAACCCAACCCCCTGTTTAAAGGACCAGTCCCCAAATACAGTCACAGTCTGAGGTACTGGAGATTAGGACTTCAACATGGGGATTTGGGGGACAGGAGACACACAGTTCAGGCCCTCCTGGCCTGACTCAGAACCACTCAAAGGTCATCGAAGGTCAGGAACGAGAAGAACCTTCGGGAGTGGAGCTGACCTACCTGCTCCACAGGGTCCCTTTTGTCCTTCCCGCCCAGGCTCCTGTCTCATGGGCGGTGCCTTGAGGCAGACATGGAGTCGAATCCTGGCTCCTCCTCTTCTTAGGGTGGACACTTGCGAGTTTACTCAAGCTTCCTGGGCCTCAGTTTCCCCTCCAATGAAGTGAAGATGAGGCCATCTATGTCCCAGAGCCCCATAGACAGCTAGTACAAAGAACCCAGCTCACAGGCAGTGCATGCTGTTCCCCGGCTGTTTCTTCGTCCCCAGGGCTGACTCCCCAGCCGACAAATGGCTGCTCATGACATTTGTGATGCTTACAAATATTTACATAGGATTTGGTTAACCTGCAAAATTTGACTTCAGCCTCAATAGGATTTTAACCTCCCAGGGGCAGCGCTCCCATCTGTCTGATTGTCCTCATAATTCCCCTGAGGACAGGACGTCGGGCAGATAGGCCTGGGGACTGGCTTGTGAAGGGGCATGCAGACTCTGAGGTCCTGTACTTCTGTCCCCTTGTCACCAGGCATTAACTTCTGTCCCCTTGTCACCAGGCATTATCTCAGCCGCCACAGACCCATCAGGGAAATCCGCCCTCCACCCCCTCCACCCCGTGGTGCCAGGCGGTCCTGCCTCAGACTTTCAAATCAGGCCATTACTAGCCTAGAAGCTTCATTGCTATTCACCAGGGGCTTCGGTTTCTCCGCCCTTATCTAATCAACACACAAACCCAATTATTCAACCAGTATTTACATAACCCTTCCCTCCACAGCCTTCCGTCCTCCAGCTGCTCCCCTGGGCACAGAGCTCTGGTTTTACTTAATCAAGTGTCCCAGGTAACAAGCCGTCCGCCCGTTTGTGTTGGCAGTTTTCAAAGGTGAGGGCCGGATAAACACGGAGCCTCTCTGCCGGAGCTGGGGCTCCGAGAACGGGGTGTCCTGAGCCCACCAGAGAGAGCCTGTTACACAAAGTCACTCCCTCCGTGTCCAGGACTCGCATGATTAGATCCCTGGCCGCAGCCCAGTCTTCCCTGAGGAAGCAACGCATGACGGACGAACAGGTCACCGGGTCACCTTCCCCCACGGGACAGCTCCCAGCACATAACACCCGGGGCCCAAACTTCACACTGAGCTCTTCACACACAGTCTCTATCATTCTGGTGCAGTAAGTTTGAGAACCACTAGGCTTCACGATCCCCAGGGTTGCCTTCCATCCTTGGACGTTCCCTGGCTTCAAGAGATTTTGATAAGGAGCGACATATTAGAGCCCCACCCACCCCGCCCTGGGCTCCTCCCTCTTCCCTCGGTGACCATCCCTGTGTGCTCTCCGGGGCGTCTCCCCATCAAGTCAGATGGGAGGACACCAGTCACCGCTGGGTAAGGCAGGCCCTAGACCAGCGCCTAGCTTCCTGCTGGAGCTGCGGGCCCTCAGACAGCCTGAGGGGAAGGGACCGCATTCTGCCTCCAGAAGACTGAGGTGACAGGGCGGGTGCTGGCAGAGGTGGGGCAGGGCTCATCCCATCACATGCATTTTGGCACTTACCCACAATATCCTCCAGGCCTAAAAGCGGGGAGAAGACATTTCTGCTCTGCTCGAGGTCAACAACCCACCAGACTTCATTCCAACAGCCTGGGCTGACCTCTGACACCTATCTAAAGTGAAATCTGAAGGTGAAAACAGGAGCTTTGGCGGGTGACTTTACAGGAGGCCCTCTCCTGCAGCACATCCCCATGAGGAGTGCCCTCGGCCCTTCCCCCGTCTGAAAGGGTGTGTGCGAGTTCCAGAGGTGGCAGGTGTCCCGGCAAGGAGGGCTTTGGGGACCCTGGGCACTGGGAGAACTTGTGAGAGCAGCTAGGAGGTCCTGGGAGCTCTCCGTCCAAAAGCCCCGGGTGGACACACAGCAGGTGTAGCAATGCCCCAACAGCCACAGCTCCTGATCTGGGTCAGGCCATGGGGCCATGGTCAGCCACACCACTGAGGTGAAGACAAGAAATCCCAGGGGAGTCCACGTGGGCCAGAAATGTAGAGCGGGAGACACAGAATCGGAAGTAGGCTCCAGGCTCCGAGCTGTCAGCACAGAGCTGGGTGCAGGGCTTGAACTCACAAGCTGCGGGATCATGACCTGAAGTCGAAGCTGGACTGCTCCGCGGGATATACAGCAAAGTTCCAGAGAATGGCAATGGAGGCCAGGGTCAAAGTGTTCTTTTGCCTGGAACTGTTCTCTGGGTTCATCTCCTGCAGGAAGCTCGTGGAGACCGAGGCCGAGGGTACGATTCTGGATCCTGTGCAACAGGCACAGTTCCAAGCAACAGTTGCTCTAATTTCCCAACACACATGAAGCAATTCCTTTTAACTCATGAGTCTGCAAAGTGACAACATAATAAGGTGAATAGAATTGAATTCATGCTATGGCATAAGTTATCGGTAGGTTATTAAACAATTACGTTAACCCTAAGTATAGAAAGCTGTAGATGTACATCAACTTCAAACCCTGCACGCACGTAACTGCATTGTGAGACTATTACTAACGTCCATGGCCCTGGTCCTCAGCCAGTGGCCTGGCCCCGATTTGTCTGAGTGCTTCACTCTAGTCACCTGGCTCTGTATGTCACCACCTCTATGTCCCAAGCTAGTCCAGGCTAGCCTGAGTCAGACTTGTCTCCTCCCTGAGTCAGCAGGGACAGGTGACTGCAGAGACACTCCATCGCCCTTGCTCAGGGTTCAGCTGGAAAAGTGTAGAACCTTCCTACAAAAGGTAGGACTGCATCCTCAAAGCTGGATTGCTCTCTGGCCTCTGGCGGTCCCCTGTGCCTTTGCAAAGGATAAAAGGCCTGGACGTCATGTTTCTTTGTACTTCCTGAGTGTTCCATGAACCCCTGTGACATGCTCACTGCTGGAGAAAAGCCTGTGATAGGAGGTGGTAGAAAGAGATTTCCAGACCTTGTGGGCACCCAGAAGGGGAAGTTGCCCCTTTCACTGAGGGATCCCTGGACACCCCTTGTGCCCATGATAAGCCTTCTTCTCCATGATGATTTCCTGTCTGTCTCTCAGTATCAAATCCCTCCACCCACCACCCCCAGGTATAAAGCCCGGAGCTAAAAAGCAACCAGGAGGGACAAAATGCTGCCTCACCGAGGTTATGGGTTTACCATTTTCATGTTGACTGTGAAGTGTCTGAGACACACAAAAGAATAAAATGGCTAGCCAGACTGCTTGAGGAATAATCCTAGAGAACCATACGTACCTATTAACTGGGTTTTAATAAGAAGTCCCATTTGTTTTGTTTTGGCCGGTACTGTTTTCCTCTAATCTTTCTAAAAGGTAAGCAAGCATCATGGTATACAGGAAAATAAATGAGGTTGTTGGTTGGGCACCGGGAGACCTGATGTTTTGTCCAGGTTCTATAATTCTCTAACCATGTCTCCCAGGACAAGAGTGCTCCAGGCCTGAGTCTCCTTGACTATAAAGCCAGGGAGCTGGATTAGATGATTTTCAATGCCCCTCCCACAGTTGTGAATCTGTAGTTCACTTTCCTAGCAGATTAAGTTTAGGATAGAGGACCTTTGGTCATTGAGAGTGGTGCCACATGGCCCAGAAGCCCTGGGTGGGTGAAGGGGTGGGCAATGGGTTTCCCGCCATGCCCAGAGGAAGTTGCCAGCTAGAGGGAGTTGGAGGTGGGGAAAGGGTGTACAGTCCCAGGGGGTAGGGCTCTGGATTCTACCTCCCTTCAACCAGGGCCACCCCACTTACACTGTTTTATATTTTAAAATAGTAGATTAGCTCCTGTTTAACCAAGAAGTTATACTACAAGAGGCACCTGGGTGACTCAGTCAGTTGAGCATCTGACTCTTGATTTCAGCTCAGGTCATGATCTCACAGTTTTCTTTGTGGGTTCAAGCCTCACATTGGGCTTGGAATTCTCTCTCTCTCTCTCTCTCTCTGCTCCTTCCCCACTTGCTCTCGCTCAAAAATAACAATAATCATAATAATAATACAACTTAAAAAAAAGAAGTTACACTACAAAAAAATGGTGCATAAAGGACACTGATGTTGGAGATCTTATTCGATCAACTGAGAACCTGGAAATCACTCTTCCTTTCTTTGTTTACTAAATGCCTAATATGAGCTGGTTTTCTTATCAATTGCCCTTCTCTGCAGAAACAAACAAACATAAAAATATAGTGTAAAAAAGATTTCAACCAATTGGGAGAATCTGCTCAGTTGTGATTCTAGCAGCTAGGGCCTTCTCTGTCAAGGCTAGCAGCCTTGAACACATTAAGGAGAGGCTGGGCTGCTTTCCACAGCAGCCTCTGGTTGCCCCATGGAAAAATGACATGCCCCAATGCAAGTAGAAATGTCTTTCAGCGGGGATTGCCTCCTGCTCCTGTTTTTTTTCCAACAAAAACTAGGAGAAAACAATTTGTGCTTCTGCGTGAAATTCTGATATGCCTCCCTCGATAATCATGCACTTCCTGAACTACACAGCACCTACCCCAGTGGCAATACCAGATAAAATGAGAAGTATTCACTGGACGTCTGAATGAAGATTTTGCTGATGCCCTGAAGACTTCCCTGTGTTATTTCTTTTCATTTCTCTCTTCTTCCTCCCTCTGGCCTCCTGTCACCTCTCACTGGAAACTGCTGCAAGGACCTGAGTCTTTAGAAATTCAGTCTCAGCAGCCTTTGTGCAAAGGCTTCTGGTAGAATCTTTTCTCTCAAAGAGCTTTAAAGCCATTTGACTTAAAACCTAGGAAAAATGTTCCTTTCCTCTCCTCTCCAGTTCTTTCCAACTCTCTTGCACCCTGCAGCTGCCCTAAAGCCTTCCCACTCTCTGAATGTCTCATCCTTCACCCTGCTGTCTCAATTACAGCCCCAAAACATGAGCCTGCCCAGATTTTCCATGAATCAACTCTTGATTATATACATGGACTTAACCTCTTGATCAGTCACCTTAAGCTTACACTTCCCTGGCAGATACCTCCAGAAGTTTAGTGGCTTCTAACATCCAAGGCTTAATTCTCATTCATGTCAGAGCCAAAAGGGTTGGCTTCAGCTTCAGCCTGCTCCAGGTTGCCAGGAATCCAAGATTGAAGGTGAAGGAGCAGCCCCTCCCTGGCACATGCTGGTCTTACAGCAGAGGGAAAAGAGAGATGGTGTACCCATGAATGGCTCTTAAGTCTTCTACTCAGAGATGGCTCCATATTGATCATCCCATTCCAGAGCATTCCACAGGTAGGAGCCAGCAATGATCTCCAGATTCACTCTATGATGCAGTGGAAGGCTCATGGCAAAGGATCTGGGGATCGGTGACTGAAGACGGTCGCTTGGCCCAGAGGACTCAAGTTGTCCATGTGGGCACTCTGCCCCAACCCACCCCATTCATCCATCTACCTGGGGTCTGGCTAGTTGTCAGAGAGTAAATCTGAGAGCAAACCAGACTCAACAACTCTTCATGTTACCAAGAAGACACGCACCCTTCTCTCAATAACTGAAATCCCATTTGCCCGAAACTAGTGGTGGGGACATTCTTTTACAGGCCAAGTTCTAGAAGCAGAGCAGGCTACTTAAGTGTTTGGCTGATCTACTGCTCAACTTTCACTGGATTTTATGGGAAGCTGCTTTCATGGAGACGAAACAGAACAGTGGTCTGCCGTAAGCCAAGGAAGACTTCCTTCAAAGCAACTGATTTATCCATTTTTGTCTCCATGCCACAGTTTTGTCATCCTTTACTCAGGAAAAAACATGCTAAGCAGTTCCATGAGACGGTTAAGGGAAAAATGATTGTGCAGCATTTTGGGGAAATGTATCAACAAGTGAAAATATCAGCAGATTTGCTGAAGAAGCAAGGAGGGCTTCCCTCTTCAGTTGAGGAGACAAGTCCTTGACAAAAGAGTTCGAAACTCCCTGATAAGCATTTTGTTGAAGAAGTTAAGTCTTTATCTTCTCCTGACAAAATTAGAAACCACCCTTTTTTTGTCTGTAATAACAACTCTGGTGCCTAATCAGCAGTTGCGTAGGGAAAAAAAAATTGTGTACTCGAAGTCTGGTAGTCCTCCATATAAAGGACAGCTGAAAATTTCCAGAACGTCCCTGTCTAGGAAACATTTTCCTTTTTCCCTCTGACCAGATATCCTGAGTGGATCATCTGATCTTCACAGAAGGAAGAAAATGATACAAAGGAAGAGATTCCTTCCAATAAGGAAGCTTTGCCCAGGAGGTCACTTCAAGTGAGGTAGATGGAAAAGTAAATCACTCCCATGCCATCCATGTTGCTGCAAGTGGCCAGATTTCATTCTTTCTCATTGCCAAGTAGTATTCCATTGAACATACAAACCACATCTTCATCCATTCGTCAGTTGATGGACATTTAGGCTCTTTCCATCAGTTGGCTATTGTTGTAAGTGCTGCTACAAGCAGAGAAAGACAGATACCGTATGTTTTCACTCATATGTGAATCCTGAGAAACTTAACAGAAGACCATGGAGGAGGGGAAGGGGAGAAAAAGAAGTTACAGAGAGGGAGGGAGGCAAACCATAAGAGACTCTTAAATACTGAGAACAAACTGAGGGTTGATGGGGGTTGGGGAGAGGGGAAAGTGGGTGACGGGCATTGAAGAGGGCACCTGTTGGGATGAGCACTGGGTGTTGTATGGAAACCAATTTGACAATAAGTTATATTTAAAACATAATAAATAAATAAAGAATACTGTTAAACTCTAAAAAAATAAAATAAAATGTTGGTTTTATATCAAAAAAAAAAGGACAAGTAGATCACTCATGAGATGGAAAAGAGAGAGACAAAGACACACACACACACACACACACACACACACACACGGAGGGAAGAGACAGACAGAGGGAGAGAGAAAGAGGCTTGTTAACCCTGCCTGGCTCTGCTTCTCAGAGATGCTCCAAGTGTCCACACAAGTTGAGCTCATACTCCACTGCGTGATACCTTCAGTAATGGCCGTCTCCTCCCATTCTAGGATTGTGTAAGTTAAGATCATGGACAGGGGCACCTGGGTGGCTCAGTCGGTTGAGCGTCCGACTTCGGCTCAGGTCATGTTCTCACACTCTGTGAGCTCGAGCCCCGTGTCAGGCTCTGTGCTGACAGCTCAGAGCCTGGAGCCTGCTTCAGGCTCTGTGTCTCCCCCTCTCTCTGCCCCTCCCCTGCTCAGGCTCTGTCTCTCTCTGTCTCAAAAATAAATAAAAACATTTTAAAAAAATTGTTTAAAAAAAGATCGTGGACAGTTTATGGGCCTTCCCATATTCATCATGCAAGGTAACAGATAAACAAGGAGTAACATGCGTGGTTTCCAGTCCCTCTGCCTGGCTGCCTGGGGATGCTAATTATCACACCCTCACCTTCTAGCAGCAGTATGTTAATCAGAATCACAGCCTTCAGATGCTAATGCTATGACCTCCCACTTTTTCTAGGAACAAGCGAAATGAATGAGCCCAATTTGTAGCATGAAAATGTGAGGCAACTTCCGTAGATGGAGGCGCTTGGGAGGTGGATGGGAGCATCACTGCAAACGTGAAGCAGGAAAGACATCATTTCTTGGGCAATGAACTTCAGTGAAGCCTTATTATTAGGAAGGTTGTGTTTATGCCCCAGTGTCGATGCAGGTGGAGACAGGCCTGCAATAGAAACAATGCTCCAATATGGAAGGATATGAATACTCAATCTAATTTGATATGAAATCTCAAGTTGTTTTTGTCTTTCTTTTCCCACCTCACATGTGACACATTCTGGGATGGGCAGGAGGGAGAACAATCTTTCCCAGAAAGTGCACAACAAGCAGCTGTGTTTCTGAGTAGAGTCTCTTGACAGCAAAGAAGGGAGGAGTGATTTCTTCTGTTGCTAATGACTCATAATCTTGTTTTAAAGGCTCTTTCTGATTTGGTCATCATGGGTGTTTTGTGAAAGAAAATCCTGGAAGATGGCTTTAGTGTGCAGGAGAACAAAGGATCCAGGCAGAAGGTGAGGAAGGGACTGAGAAGTAGAGAGAGACTCCAAGGGACTCTGTGACCATGGCAAGAAAGAGGTCGGAGTGCAACACTAACTCAGCATGTGCAGCAAGGGAAGGCCCATCTGGAGGAGTGCAGTTTGAATGCCCAGGAGCTCCTTCAACTCAGGGGTCTACACAAAGAGACCCAGACTTCACCTTGCCATCACAGTGCACCCCACCCAGCCTCATATCATGATCCTGGCTCCACACACCCCACACACAGGTTCATGCATGCGCGCACACACCGTGATGCCAAAGAGTCTTCTGGCATCATGCGGGGTGGTGGACAGCAGTTCAACCTGTGCTAGGTTGAGCTGAACAACATGTAGAATAGTAAGATATCAACACACCCCAGGAATCAGAATTCCCTAAAAAAAAAAAAAAAAAGGGATTTTGTGATTATCTGTGGTAAAGCAAGTTTGAGGAAAATTATGTACCGTGATCTCTACCTAAGATCGTGTAATGTCATGGGAACCAGCCGCCAGATGGCTCCCAAAGATCACCTTCTTGTCTGGCAGATTGTCTGGGAGAAGGTGGCCCCCATGCCATGAGGACACATAAGCCACGCTGTGGGGACACACACCTAGAGAAGAACTGGGAGCTTCCACCAATAACTAGCACCAACTTGCAAGTCAGGTGAGTGAGGCATCTTGGAAGTGGCTCCTCCATCCCCAGTCGAGCCTGCAGATGATGCAGCCCCACCCAACATCTTAACTGCCACTTCATGACAGACCCTGAGCCAGAACCACCCAGCCAAGTTGCCCGCAAACTCCTGACCCACGGAAATTTTGGGCACCATTCGACATTTGCTGTTCTTAGTCACTAAGTTTTAAGGCAATTTGGTACATAGTGATAGACAATTACTTCAAAAGTGTATTAACATATTTTAATCTCAGAAGCTGTCCTGCATGTTTTTAACTGTATTTTGCTTTGTTCGACTCAGTATTTTCTGAAGGCTTTAGTTATAAAACAGTTTCTTCAAAGAATGCTTTGTTAACATCTCAGGATATTAGAGTTTCACAGAGCATAGTTTGGGAAGATTCAGGCTAGCTGTGGTTGTTTTTATTAAATAAATTAACTCACATACACTTCATGCAATAGTTTAATGCCAGATAAATTATCTCTAATGAAAAATATTTGGGGGCGCCTGGGTGGCTCAGTCAGTTAAGCATCTGACTTCAGCTCAGGTCATGATCTCAGTTTGTGGGCCCATGTCGGGCTCTGTGCTGACAGCTTGGAGCTTGGAGCCCACTTGGGATTGTGTGCCTCCCTCTCTCTCTGCCCCTCTCCCACTCATGCTCTGTCTCTCTCTCTCTCTCTCTAAAATAATAAACATTTAAAAAATTTAGAAAAACATAGTTGAAGAAAAACTTAATTCTAATTTTAGAAACAAAATATATGCATTTAGGTAGATCACCAGTTAAAGGAATGCTAAAGAAAAATTTTGTCCAGTTAGCACTTTGAAAATAGAAAGGCTCGGGGCGCCTGGGTGGCTCAGTCGGTTGAGCGTCCGACTTCAGCTCAGGTCACGATCTCACGGTCCGTGAGTTCGAGCCCCGCGTCGGGCTCTGGGCTGATGGCTCAGAGCCTGGAGCCTGCTTCCAATTCTGTGTCTCCCTCTCTCTCTGCCCCTCCCCCATTCATGCTCTGTCTCTCTCTGTCTCAAAAATAAATAAATGTTAAAAAACATTAAAAAAAAAAAAGAAAATAGAAAGGCTCTTCCAACTTCATCATTTTTTTCATGTGTTGGTATGTGTAAAATTGAATTTTATTTTTGTGGCTCTAAATTATCTATAAGATGTGAAAAATCCCTGGCCATTAAAAATGTTAACCCCACTTACTGGTCAAAATAGGGCAACTGAGCTATTTGTTGTCTTAAATAATTTGGTGGTCTTAGAGGATGACCTTCATCCTGGAGAAGAGAGGCTAAAGAAAAAGTGACTTCCCAGAGCCCCCAGGTATTGGGAAAGTTAGGAGAGAAACACTGAGCCCCCATTTTTCTCCACCATTCTGCACTACCACAGTGGAACCACCCAGAAAAACTGCATCTCATGACAACCCATCTCCTTTCTTAAGAATAAGGGGGCTTAACCCTGAGATTAGTTTCAAAGAACTGCAGGTAAGAGTGGCTTCAAAACCCAGAGCCTAAATCACTTGCCCAGGTTGCTTCCCATTGAAAAGCTGAGGCACCAGAGGACCGTGAGCTCTGGGAGGTCCCTCTGAGCCAGGTGGTGAAGTGCCCTTGGTCTGGGTTCTGGCCCTGCCCGTGCCTGCGTACAACTTTGGTCATGGACCTCTCCTGAGCCTCACTTTCTCCCTTTCTAAATATGGACAATAACACCAGCTCACAGGACTCTGAATGGATTATGTGAGAGTGGGAACACCGGGTGCTCTGTTCACCTCCGATCTCCCTTCTTCTCCACCACACTGCTCTGCCCACATGTGTGGTCTTCAAGAGCCACTCAGACATGAGCTAATTCTAGTACATTAGTGACTATATACAGCAAGAGAAATGCCATTTATTAGATCAATTGGGGGGGAGATTTTTCCTCACTAAAATGGGATTTTGTGCTTTAAAAAAGGATTCACTTAAAATAGCTTATTGCTTTCAACAGAGAGCCCCTCCTTCACACATTTATGGACAATTTACCACTTAGGAAACTAAAAAATGAAGTATTTGGGGTATTTGATGATCAATTAGAAATGAAACAATTCTGTCAGCCAAAGGTGAAATCTTTATAAAAAATACATACACATCATTTTTTAGGAATAGTCCTACTACAAGCAGCCAGTCCAACACAGATGCACCTCCATGGTGCTCAGCATCAAAGACAGCCTCAGTCCAGTGCAGAAAGGCAGAGGCAGGGCCCTGTTCCCTTATGTTCACCAATATAGGGCCAGTGCCTTGCTAACCAATCTTAATGTAGTGGTGAAAAATAGTCTATAATAACCTTGTCAAGAAGTTGGTTCCCATAATCTCCCTAGCTTGCTTCTCAAAGTCTTCTCATTCAATAGAACTCATGACTGTTTCATGTAAAAACCCTTCTTCCAATTTCAATATGTTGCCCATGAAGATTCCACAGGGTGTACAAAGCAGGAGATTCACTGGCCCCTGGGGACCATAGCCATGAAGCTGCCGGGCATGTAGGCCCTTGCCCAACCCCTCCACTGGCCACGGGCCAACTCTGCTCAAACCCAGGCTTGATGTCTTCCCAGGTTGCAGCAAGGAGGGAGACCCCAGCTGAAATTGCATGCAGGTTACAGGCCCGTTGTAGCCTAGATTCAGAAGACATGGACTTAACAGTGGATGCAGCAACTACCCCATGTTTCCCTTAGCTCTGAACAGAAGGTTCCACAAGTGCTGTGGACAGACAAAAGGCATATGAAGAAAAACCACCGTCTGTGTCCTCAAAAGTGTAGTGTGGAAGATATGTCTAATACATCCACCACGTGGAAAAAAATTCAGGGTCAAACTTGGTGCCCACAGTGCACTAGGACTTGATTGTTATGCAGCTAGAGAAGTCAAAGAAGCTTTGTGAAGAAGGTAGATCGGGATGGACTTTAAAGAACGGTTGGTAACAATGACCATAACCATGAGTCCTTCGCATTTGCCTGTGCAAGGTGCTTTGCATGTGACTCTCCACCATGTCACTCTTCTGTCAACACATGGAAATTTCTATTAATATTTTCATATTATATGAGGTAACTCTGACTTTCAAGGTTAAAAAAAAAGTCACACACAGCCAGCCAAGTGGTAATTACATAACTTTAACACAGATCTCTTTAACCTTGAAGCTCAAAATTACAATTTTACACGTTAGGGTAGGCAGGAGGAAGGAGGAACTGTGTTTTTCAAAAAGGCAAAAGGGAAGATGGGGTTGAACAAACCTATGATCTGTGTAGGGGACAGAGGGAAGGGCACCCTTGTCAGTCAGCAGGGGTCTACTTGCAGAGGAAAGGATATGAGGTCAAATATGTTGGAAAGGGTGATTATGGACCATCTTAAAGCCCTACCAGGGGAGACTGGCCTTGGAAAATATGGCGGTAGGGCCTCACAATAGGTTCTGTAGTAGAGGCCAGGCTGTGACCATAAAGACAGGACCAGGGGCCAGCAAGAAGGTCATGGAAGAAATCCAAGTGAGGACACTATGTGTCTGAAGTCCAGTTGTGGAAGGAAGGAAGGAAAGAAGGAAGGAAGGAAGGAAGGAAGGAAGGAAGGAAGGAAGGAGAAAAGGGAAGGGAATGGAAGGGAAGAGAAGGGAAGGGAAGGGAAAGGAAGGGGAGGAGAGGGGAGGCAAGGAAAGGAAGAGAGAGGGAGGGATGGAGAAAGGAAGGGGAAAGAGGAGAAGCATTCCACAGGGAAGGACAAGAAGGCATGGTAGAAGGAGAAGGCAAGAGTCAAGATAAAGTTACTATGGACCTACAGAACATCTGAGCCTAGGGCAGCGGCCACTGAGCTGCCCATCCAGGGGCCAGATTTTCCATGGTGTGGCCGTCTCCCCAGCTAGTGCGAAACTTCCATCAGAGCAGGTCTTCATTTCATTCACTGATATATCACTAAGGGTACCTCCCTTCCATTCCAATCCTTTCTCCCCACCTGATGTTCACATGAACTTACAGTCTTACCGCTCTTTCTTGTTACTCTAGATCTCAAGAGAAGAAAAAGAAGGACAGAGGGAAGAATCCTTAGTTGCTCTGTGATACTGGTACATTTCATCATTTCTCTGGGCCTCAGTTTCCATATCAGTTAAATTAAGATTGTAACCTCCTGCAGTTGTTACAAGAATTAAATTAGATGGCAAAGTGTAATCATCTATTAAATGTAGCAGAGGTTAAGTTATATATGCAAATTATAATTTATATAAAATTCTATATGTAAAATCCGTTGGAAGTAACGACTATCACACTAAGTACTGTGCCTTCTATCTCTCTGGAATCTATTGTGAGTAGAACAATTGGGCAATGAGAAAATCTTGAAGCAGTGAGAACACGTGACTCCTCATATACAAAGCGTCCCAGGAAAATTAACAGCTGACTTTGCATGAGAAACCGTGGAGGCCAGGTGCAGTTGGACGCCATATTTAAAGTGTTGCAGGGGGAGGGGAAGAGTGATCAAGGATTCTATATCCAGCAAAACTATTTTTCAAAAACCAAAGATGAAATAAGGACATTCCCAGATAAACAGAAACAGAGGATCCATTGCTAGGAAACCCACCTTACTAGAAATACTAAAGGAAGCTCCTTAGGTTGAAAGCAAGGGACTCCAGATGGTAATTCAAATCCTCATGAAAAAGAAAGCGTACCAATAAAGGTAATTACATAATCATAAGAGATATTTTAAATGCACATTCTATTTTCTTCTCTGAACTGATTATAGAAACAGTTGTGTATGTATATGTAATACATATAATGTACTGTGAAACCTGTAACATACAGAAATGTAATATATTTGAAAATAACATCACAAAGGAGGTGGGTGGGGACAAACTTGTAGTCGAGTAAGGAAATGGCACCAGGCGGTAACACAAGTCCTCAAGATCAAATGAACAGAAGGATATGGTAAAGAGGATTAATATAACCAACTCCATAAATATGTACTTTATAATTCCTTTTATTTCTTTTGCTAACTTCTCTAAAAGGTATAAAGTACATAAAGTAGTAATTGTAACAATGTATTATTAGGTTTGTAACATATATAGATTAATGTGTATCACAATAGTAGTATAGAAATGGGAATGAGAAATAGACTTTTTCTTAAGTTTATTTACTTATTTGGAGAAAGAGAGAGACAGAGCATGGGAAGGGTCAGAGAAAGAGGGAGAGAGAGAGAATCCCAAGCAAGCTCCATACCGACAGCACGGAGACCGATGCGGGGGCTCAAACTCACAAACTGTGAGATCACAACGTGAGCTGAAATCAAGAGTCGGACGCTTAACCAACTGAACCACTCAGGCGCCCCGAGAGAATAGAATTATACAGGAGTAGTGTTTCTGTATCTCACTGGGATCAAGTTAGTAAGTCATACGTAGTTAATAAATCCAAAATACATTCTGATGAGTAAAGAGCTATGTGCTAGGCCCTAGGGTGACCACTAAAAACAACAAACAAAAACTCCAAGAAAATCATTAACATATAACAATCATTAACAACGTTACAATATTATCCTAAGAAAATTATCATAAGTATGCCCATATACTAGTGACCAAAAAGTTCGTTGCAGAATAAACTGTGAAAAATAATTTAATTTTTTAACTCAGAGAATTAGCCATATATTTAATGCTTATCCATATAGTGGTTTAAGTTAATGATTACAGTCATCTAAAATTATGTTGTAGAATTGCATTAAGGGAAAAGAGAGGTGGCTACAATACAAATTTTAAGTGTTATAAAAATAGTAGGTACAGTATGGTTCCACTTCGGGAATGACATATGTATTTTCACAATTTAAAAATGTGCTTTTATCGCATTTTATTATTTCTGAAATGGATTCATCTTTCCACTGAAAGTACTTCTTTTAGTTTGCAAAAGGCTATTAATTGGGCAAGATGTATCTTAGAATTGATATCTTAGAATCAAGAAAACACACACACACACACACACACACACACACACACCGGCCCCAAAATGCTGGGCTTGAATGTGAGACTTGCCAATGAAATGAGAATGTGCACGACCATACCGTGCCAAGACCAGGCAAAGCTTCGCACGTTCCCAAGGGTTTGCTTGGCCCCTGCCCAGACCACTGGGAGGAGGCCAGTCGTCTTCACCCAGGAGTCCCCGGACTTGACCTGACCTGGAGCAAAGCCATGCCGCTGCCCTGCCAACCACGTGGAAGAGAAGAAAATCACTGAGTGATGTGGGGGTTTTGTTATCTCGGCAAAAAACCGACTAATACCTTCTCCCGAAAGTTGAATGCAGGAAGGAAAACCTCATTCACCTCAAGGGTCTAGTCCGTTAAGTTCTAGTTAGCCAAGGATCTACAACGTGCTTCATCGAGGTTAATATCAAAGTAGATGAGTAGCAAACTTCCTGGGACTGTTTGGTCGAATCTATGAGTCGCTGCTTACTCATAACTCCAAACAGACTGTGTTCACACCTCATGGTAGCTTACTCAACATTACCTCTAAGATCTCTGTGCTCATTACTTCAGACAATGCTCTATGTCACTGTGACCTCATGGGGTCAATGGTGATAGGATCTGTATGGCCCATCAGTACCCCCTGAGGTCTGCCCATCCCCCACTCATTCAGCACGCATCCATTCATTCAGCACGTCACTCTCATGTGGTGTGTTAGCCACTCTGGTTGCCCCTGGAAACACAAATGTGAGGATGACGAGATCCAGCCCTAAAGAAGCTCATGGTCTAGTGAATCTATAAATACCATTCCGTTGGGTTTTTTGAAAAAAAGAAAAGGGCTCACTATAATCTCCAAGTTACTTGTCCAACGGTGAAATGAATAGGGATAACAAATCCCGTGTCCCGATCTGTGGTTTGAGGCAAGGAGCCTTTGCGTTTCAAGGCCACTTTGGGGAGGGCTAAAGCGTCAGAGGAAACGCAGAAAGATCCTCAGAGAAAGGTAATTGTGGGTGTGGATGGATGAGTGCGTGGTGTGTAGAAGGAGCACGCGCGTGAGCATACATTCAGTCCTCCAACGCCAACTGAGGAACAAAGTGAGGACGTTTCTCCTTGGCCCCTCTGCCTCGCTCAGGGCCCCCCGCTCTGCGCAAATTGACCTGGTATAAGTAGAAAGAGCCTCAGAGGGGAGTCAGGCCGCCACCAAGCTGTCATTCTTGAGCGAGTTTCAATTCTCTTCACCTAGGGTCCTTGTCCAAAAAGTGAGAACTGTAGAGGGCTTACGGAATTGTGTGGGAACATTTTTGGTGGACACCATGGATGGGGAAGGAGCTCCTCGCCTTCCCAGGCACAAGCGACTTTCCAGGTCAGCAGAGCTGGTAAACCACTCAGCTAGATGGTGCCCTGCATGGCATTTGATGATTCTAGGAATATTCCAAATGGAGTATCTTAGTAAAATTACCAAAAGACACCCCTGATGTCCCCCCACACTTCTGATATCTGTGACTCTGGACCTGCGGATTAATATTTCCAGGTTGTGTCAGCTTCATATATTTATTAACTGCCTTTCTTTTTTCTTCTCAGTCCTAAACTATGTCCTTCAAGCTTCAGTGGCGCCCACTGGCTCCACTGTGGAGATCACACCATCCATACACTGACCCCGCACCAGCTTCATCCAGCATCTCGTGTCATGGGGGCTGACACCCACATACCAGGAGGGAGCACCTTGTCCATGGATGGCTGAAACGGGCTTTAAATTGTAGGCTCAGCTTTAATACAGAGGAAAACTTCAGGGCTACTTTCAAAAAAAAGAGACAGGGTACCTGGATGGCTCAGTCGGTTAAGTGTCCAACTTTGGCTCAGGTCATGATCTCACGGTTCGTGGGTTCGAGCCCCGTGTCGGGCTCTGTGCCGACAGCTCAGAGCCTGGAGCCTGCTCCGGATTCTGTCTTCCTCTCTCTCTGCCCCTCCCCCGCTCACGCTCTGTCTCCCTCTCTCAAAAAATAAATAAACATTAAAAAGAAAATTAAAACACACACACACAAAGAGCCAAGGACATGCTCCGTGGACGAAATGAAAGCTCATTTACTAATTGAGGAAGAAGCATGCAAATCCAATCAGGAAGTAATTGGATTGAAGGCTTAAGGCCCTATGTTGGATGTGGGTAGAGGAAATCCCTTAAACTTATACATCAAGAAAAATAAAGCCTGCAGCTTCAAGAGAGGAAGCGCTCTTAATGCAGTGCTGCGGCAAACAAGCAGATAAATCAAAGACAATTCCACCTTTGCTTTGCATCTGGGGGGCTTTTTACAAGCCCACCATATTGAACTTGCTAGCTGGCAAGACAAAGTCAGTGATCAAACATCTGCTCACATGTGAATCCAGCTGATGAACAAGAAATGACAGAAATCTACTGGGAATGGGGGTAAAGGGGGAGAGACAGGGACAGAAAGGGAGGGGGGAGGAAGGGAGGATAAAAGGGGAGGAGAGAGGGAAACCATGGGGGTAGGGCAGTTGGTGGGGGGCGGAGTGGGAGCCAGATCAGAGTTCAAACCCATGGGTTCAGCATTTTCCTATATTCTCATATATTATTAGGCTCCCACCTTTGTGGAGAATTGGGAAAAGAGCATCAAACCTCTATTGGGGGTAAAGACAGATACGGACATTTTAGTGACTCCTTTGCACGAGAACCATACGTGATAAATGCCTTCCAAGGAGAAAACGGGGAGAATGGAGGGTTGAGCTGCCTTCTCCTCCAGGCTGAGCAGATTTGCACGGGGCAGGGCCGGGGGAGGTGAGGAGGGGTGCACGTGTTGTTTTGTCTGTCCAGCCTCCTCTGCTCACAACACACAAGTCTTCTCCTCACAGCACCTCCTTCCATTGGAGAAGTACTCCTCCCTCTCACCAAATGCTTCCACCCATTACAATATCCCACCCCTAGACTTGCCCCCGCCCGGCCCATCCTAATACCTTTGGCTTGGACACCTTGACTGGCCCAGGGACGGCCGTGTGGCCTGGTATTTGCAATGTGCACAATAAAAAGTCTTTTGTTGTGGTGTTGCTAACACTCTTACACTGATGTGATCTGCCCTCTTCTGCTGTACGAGGAACAGGCCCCTCTGTACAAGGAGCCCGAGTCCCCCCACTGGTACCCCAGGGCTGAGAAAAGACAAGAGGAGAGAGAGAGATGTCCCGACCTCTCTCTTCGAGTCCTTAGATCCAATCATGCCCAAGGAATGCCACTCCATCTCTGCCTGTCCCAACTGAGACAAATAAGTCCCTCTTTTCCTTAAGCTAGTTTGAGAGAGTTAGGTTTTTCCTGGCATCAGAAAGTGTCCTCATGGGGTCTGGTTTGTCACAGCACCACCCTTAGACCTGAGCCACTCCAGTGCCCCTGGGTGTCCCACTTGAAAGGGCTCTCGTCCGCTCAGGCTCTCATGTGGCCACTCCCCTCCCCATGGTGCAAAGAGTCTGGGGCCAGGGGACCACCTCCCCTTCTAGGCCAGGCTCCAGCAGCTCCTGCCTCAACCTGGGTCATCTCCCAGAGCCACACAGACCTCTTCCCTGGGTCTATCTTCCAAAGGACAGAACACCCTGTAGGTGTGTGAGCTCCCAGGCTCGAACTGCCACCCGCAGGAGCGTGAAATTAAGGTGTTCGTCACGTGGACCTAAGGCCATCACGATGCAAAGTAGAGTCAGGTCAGGGCTGGGGGAAAGGAGACTTTTTTGGTTTTTTGAGAGAGCACAAGCACGGGAGAGGAAGAGAGACAGAGGATATAAAGCGAGCTTTATGCTGACAGCAGTGAGCCCAGTGTGGGGCTTGAACTCACAAACCACGAGATCATGACCTGAGCCAAAGTCGGATGCTCAATTGACTGAGTCACCCAAGTGCCCTGGGAGAGGAGACTTTCATCCGCACTCTTTCCTGTGTGCACAAGTATGGGGTGAGGGTGCATTTAACCTCTCAACAACCCATGAAGTCAGTACCATGACCCTATCAGATAGATCAGCCAACAGAGTAGTCAAAAACATGAGAGAGAACATAGCGTGGCCAGAAGTAGGGCTTTCACAAATTGGTGACATTCTCTCACCTTTTGTGTCTAAATCACAGGGCAAATGCCCCGTGCCCGCACAGACATCAGGGCTTGTGCCTGAGCCGTACCAGCCAAATGGTGACCCAAACTCTGCCTCTGTCCCCATCTGACTCTGCTCAGAAGGCAAGTCCCTAAGTCCTTTGATTGGTCACCGAAGCTCCAGCTTCAAAAAGAAGCTCAGGGAGGCGTCAAACTGTTCACTCTTCAGGGACAAAGAGTGGGCACAAGAACACGAGGCTTTAGTCAGTTTGCTTCAAGGACTTAAGGAGGCCAAGCGCACAAGGTCCCAGGCACCCAGCGGTACGGAGCTCCTCACCCCAGCCTCCGGAGGTCAGTGCTCCCGATGCACTTTCAGATCAAACCTCAGGAGCAAAGGAGTGATTAATCAGCCTTTCCAGCTGTGTCCAATCATTCTCGAACGCCAGCCCAATCTAAGTGGCTACAGGTTAGGGGCACAAAGAGGAACTCAAGACATGAAGCAAATTCCAAGAACCATCAATAAACGAGCTCTTCTCCAGATGATTAATGTTCATAAAATATCGGGGCGCCTGGGTGGCTCAGTCAATTTAGCATCTGACTTCGGCTCAGGTCAGGATCTCACGGTTCATGGGTTCGAGCCCCGTGTCGGGCTCTGTGCTGACAGCCTGGAGTCTGCTTCGGATTCTACGTCTGCCTCTCCCCTGCCTGCACTGTCTCTCTCTCCTCTCTCTGTCTCAAAAATAAACAATCAAAAAATTTTTTAGAAGGAAAGAAAAAAAAAACCTGCATCATTGGGCTGGGACAAAAGAATTTTTAACAGATCCGTTTAAACCAGAGTCGGGAGGAATGGGTAGAGACCAAGGCTGATTTTTTTTCACCTTTTAAATGTGGGGGGACATCAAAGGTTCCCAGAGGTGACCATGTATCCCAGGTCACCCCAGGATAGGCGAGGGCCAAGAGAGCATCGTTTAGGCTCTGCAGTGAACCTTCCTGCCTACTCTCCGGCCTCTTCATCCAGGACTGGGATCCTGCTGCAAATAAACATCAACCAGTGTCTGTGTGGGAGCATCGCTGACTCCAGCTCAACTCCGACTTCTCTGGCTTGGGAGGCCCACGGCTGAGAGACGAGGCCTTTGGGTTTAGTTTCCGTGTGACTCCAGAAAACCACACCACCAGACGCGCTCTGCAGCCAGGGAGATAGAAAGGCAGGGGGAGAGAGAGAGAGAGCAGGGCAGGTCCGCCCTCAGAGAAAGTCCCTGCTGCCCTAAATAATCTCTGCTTCACAGGTACCATAGACTCTCCACTTAAAGAGCACCCAATGCAAACGTCCTCACCTTTAAAACACAGTCATTGGGAACGGAAAACGAAAAGATTTTTTTTTTTCAAAAGAAAGGATGAAAATAAAAGGTGGGAAAAGATATACCAGGCAAATGGGAGTCAAATCCAAACACCAGGACAACAATCTCAACAATTTGCCAAAAATAGAATCCGGGGGCACCTCGGTGGCTCAGTTGGTTGAGCATCAACCTCTTGAATTCGGCTCAGGTCGTGATCCCAGGGTCGTGGGCTCTGTGGTGTCTATAAAGAGTGACCATGTACCTCGATGGGTTTTAAGGAATATGTATATTTAATAAAAGTAAATATATATTTACATATATAAAAGGAATATAAAAGAATATATAAATAGAATATATTATGTTAAATAATAGAATTGATTAACGTAATTTAAAATCCTATTATATTAAAATATATTTAAAATACATACTTATACACAATATATTCTCTGACCATGTAACAATAAAATTAGAAATCAATATCAAATGAGTATGTCTTAAAATCCCATATACTAGGGTCACCCGGGTGGCTCAGTCGGTTAGGAGTCCGACTTGGGCTCAGGTCATGATCTCACGGTTCATGGGTTCGAGCCCCGCGTTGGGCTCCGTGCTGACAGCTCAGAGCCTGGAGCCTGCTTCAGATTCTGTGTCTCCCTCTCTCTCTCTTCCTCCCCTGCTCACACTCTGTCTCTCTCTCTCTCTCTCTCTCTCTCTCAAAAAGAAAGATTAAAAAATAAAATAAAATCCCATATACTAAAAAATAACGCTGAAATTAAAAATAAAATTAAAAGAGAAATTGTAAAATACTCAGCAGTGAACTAACAATGAAAACACTGCATATCAAAATCTATAAAGCCGTCACAGACTGCTTTAGAGTAAGTTCTACCAAGTTTTCAAGGAATAGATAATATGTTTCAAAATCTAACTGACTCAAACAGCCTATTAAGAAAAATTATAACTCATTAGGATGTATCTGAGGAAGCCATTAAATGGTTCAACATTTAAAAAAAAAAGACCTGTCAATGTAGCTTTTTATTATTATTATTTAAATTCTAGTTAGTTAACATTTAGTGCAATATTGGTTTCAGGAGTAGAATTCAGTGATTCATCACTTACATGTAACACCCAGTGCTCATCCCAAAAAGTGCCCCTCTCAGTACCCATACCCCATCCACCTCATTCCCATCCACCTCCTCCCATCAACCCTTAGTTTAACTTTACTAGAACAAAAAGAACAATTCTATGATTATTCTCAATTTTTGCAGAAACAGTTGATAAAGTTCGATCCATATATTTTTTTAAAGAGCCCTTAACAAACTGAACAAATTACAAATTGAAAGGAAATGCCTTAACTTTAGAAAAAGTTATATACCAGAAAACTTATAGCAAATCTTATGCTGAAGGGAAAAGCTTTATCCTTGCTCCCATTAAGATTGAAAGTAAGACAATGCTTTCCCATCACCACCATTCTTTAATACAGTCCTAGAGGTCTCAGCCAACAGGAAATCTTTTTTAATTTTTTTTTCTTTAATGCTTACTTATTTTTGAGACAGAGCATGAGCAGGGGAGGGGCAGTGAGGGAGAGAGACAACAGAATCCAAAGCAGGCTCCAGGCTCTGGCCTGTCAGCACAGAGCCCAACATGGGGCTCGAACTCACAAACCGTGAAGTCATGACCTGAGCTGAAGCTGGACGCTTAACAGACTGAGCCACCCAGGTGCCCCAGGAATTTTTTTTTTTTTTTTTTTAAAGAGAAAGAACAAAGGGGCACCTAGGAGGCTCAGTCCATTAAGCATCTGACTCCTGATTTCGGCTCGGGTCATGATCTCACAGTTTGTGGATTCGAGTCCCATGTCAGGCTCTGCACAGAGAGTGTGGAGCTTACTTGAGATCCTCTGTCTCCCTTTCTCTGCCCCTGTCCTGCTCACACTCTATTTTTCTCAAAAATAAATAAACATTAAAAAAATAACAGAGGAAGCACATAAAATTTGGAAGGGAAAAGATTAAAAAATACCATTATTTACCAACAATGGAATCATCTATATTCAGAAACCAAACGGGGGGTGCCTGGGTGGCTCATTCAGTTAAGCGTCTGACTTCGGCTCAGGTCATGATCTCGCGGTTTGTGAGTTCAAGCCCCGCATCGGGCTCTGTGCTGACAGCTCAGAGCCTGGAGCCTGCTTCGGATTCTGTGTCTCCGTCTCTCTCTGCCCCTCCCCTACTTGTGCTCTGTCTCTCTATCAAAAATATATAAAATGTAAAAAAAAAAAAAAAAGAAAAGAAAAGAAACCAGAGTTCATAAAAATTGCCAGAGACAAGAAACTAACTAAAACTCATGATAGCATTTCTTTTTACCACCAATAATCAATAAGAGAATGATAAGAATAAATGATGCACAAGAGTGGCAAAAATTATATCCAAGAATGAATTTAAACGATATCTAAGACCTCCGTGGAAAACAAACTAACTCTTTTAAAGGACATTTTAAAAGAGCTGAATAAATAGGGTGACATTCCATGATCTCAGGTAGGTTCCCATCATATTTTAAAGGTACCTGTTTTCTCCCAAATAAATGTATAAATTCAAGGCTATGCCAATGAAAATGATCGCTGATCCTCTTGAGAATTTAATAAACACATTCTAAAATGTTTATGAAAGAATAAACTCTAGACACAGCTAAATCTGTATTGAAAGAGAAGAGCGGAGAGGGGGGAACATAATGTACTAGACATAACCACCTTCTCTAAAGCTCCGCTGATAAATCTGCGCGCTAACAGCTCAACAGCAGTAATGACAACAAACATGACGGAGTGTGTTTGAGGCTGCAATAAAGGACGACCGCACCCACGGAGGCCAGGACATCCCAGGATGGGCTTAGGAAAACTTACTCCCAGCATGGCATGCTTTCCTAAACCCATATGAAATGGCGGAAGCCAGACGGCCCGACACCCCAACGTGGAAGGTAAGACTGTAAGTTTTAGAGAAGTTGATGTAGGAGAAAAACCTGGCATGCTAGGAAGGGAGAATAACTTAAACAGAATCCCGAAAGCACAAAACATAAATTCAAATATTACTGAATACGATTGTATCGCAATTAAGGAGCTCTGGTCAACCAAGAACTCCGGAACAAAGGAAATACTTTGTGCTTGTTTAACAAATACTCATACACTGCACACCGTGCGCCTCGGTGCTTTAAAATACTGACTGAGTCAATGTTTTTAGCTGCCCTATGAAGTGGGTACTGTTATTATCCCCATTTTGCAGACAAGATGCTGAGCTGTGCAGACGTTAACTGGCCCAGGATCACGTAGGTTAATGAGCATGGCCAGAAGGCAAACCCAGGCCGTCTAGATGCAAACATTTGGAGTCACATTCTTTTCCTTTTTTTAAGTAAGCTCTATACCCAACATGGGCCTTGAACTCACGACCCCAGATCAAGAGTCACACACTCCACCAACACTCTACCAGGCACCCCTAGAGCCACATTTCTTAACTACTATGCTGCACAGACACTCCACAGAGTGGAGACAGGTTAGGACAAGATACTTGTGAAGGTGTGTCTAAAACATGTTCCAAAACAAAGGACTAATGCTTGGAATACGTAAGGAGCTCCTGCAAATCGGCAAGCCTAGGACAACGAAGTCCGACAGAAAAATGATGTGCGTGCCAAGGCTAGAAGAGGAGATCTAAAAGGACTGACAAGCATATGGATGGGATATTCAAATGCATTACTATCAGAAAAATGGAAATTAAACAACAAAATATCACATCACACCTGTTGGACTGGGAAAAACTGAAAAGCCAGGGGCTGCAGGGGGTTAACTGTTTACTGTAAACCGGCAGGGCCATGTGGCAAACAACCTGATCGTTGTTATTCCGCGTATGTATATGGATACTTTATGACCCAGCAATGCAGCCCCTGAGTAGTTCCGTCTTAGTCCATCGCACTGCTATAACAGAGAACCATAAACTGGGTGGCTTATAAACAACAAAAATTTATTTCTCACAGCTCAGGAGGCTGGGAAGTCCAAGACCAAGGCGCTAGCTGGTTCAGTGCCTGGGGAGAGCCCACTTCCTGGTTCATGGATGGCTGTCTTCTCCCTGTGTCCTCACAAGGCAGAAGGGTTCTGTGGGGTCTCTTTCATAAGGGCACTTATTCCATTCATAAGGGCTCTGCTCTCGTGATCTAATCACCCCCCTCTGGAGGTGGATGTGATTAGATCATGACCAGGTCGGATCCTAACCCCTAATCACATTGGGATTAGGATCTGAACATGTAAATTTCAGAACACAAACCTTCTGTCTATAGCACGTTCTCATAGATGTCCCAGAACGGGATGAATACGCGGACATTCATCTCAGTTTGTTACGGAGTCCGGGAAGTGGGGTGATCTAGGCATCCGTTTCCAGATGAAGCAACATACTCCGTAAGACAGATATGCACTGTGGAATCCTGTGCAGCTGTGAGGGACCCACACGCCAGATGTACACACAGCAGTAGGAACAGACCTCAAAGACATCGTGTTGAGTAAAAAAAGGAAACAGAATTAGATGTAAAGCACGTTACCATTTATGTAAATTTTAAAAAGGCATCCATGCAAACTCCACATGTTTTATAAATCACACTTATAGTTTACGCATGAACTATATATTTTATAAATTATATGTTTGTTTACAAACAAAAAGACAGATACAGATCCAGATCCAAAACAGGCAACGATTGCCTTTGAAGGAAGGATTTGGAAGTGGGAAATGCCTATCAAAAGGAATGAATAATGAAAATTAGAAACCAGCGTGGGATCTTGCACAAACAATGATGATAAAGTGCCTTGAGCCACGAAGTGTGATTAATTCAGCCCTCCTTGTCTGGGGTTAAAAAATAAATTCCAAAATTATGAAACACAGTTAGGGACTGACCATTGGTTTTACACAATGGATTCATCCTCCATAGGGTCACAAACTTCCCTTATCTACTTAGATTATTTTGTTGTAAAATTTAGGTTTCCAATAAAACTATTAAACAATGCATTTGTCAAACAGGGCTACAGGGCATGCCGTTAGGGAGCTTTCGGTTTTTTCTTTTTGAACAACAAATATATATCAGACTTGTTTGCTATCTTTGTCCTAAAAAGTTACTTTGGTCTCATGTTTAGAGCAGTTGGTCTCCAAAGTAGGGTACAGGTAACTTAAAACTAGTTACAACAATCTACTAAGGGATGGAAAGAAATGTTAGAAATTTAATGTTTATCTTGCAAAATGAAGACATTGTTTTAGGCTATTTGCTCCACGATTAAAGTTGCAACTCTTGCTTTTTCAACACAGCAGACTGTCCTAGGTTGGAAGCAATGCACGGGTATTGTGAGCCACCCTGGAAGAGGTGACATGAGGTTCTCATCCACTCATTTCTTCCTGCAGGTGATGCAGTGACATATGCCCAACTAGACTGTCTAGCTTGAACTGGAGCCACTCTTACAAAATGACCTTAAAAGATTCCTGCAAGAAAACTATAGAGTGAAGAGAAAGCTAATCATGCAAGCCCAGTGAACAACCAGAAAATGGCAGAGATGACCCTTTTCCCATCCTCGAGACAAAACCTCCATCAGCCACGTCCACAAGAAAAACAGGGACAATCTAATCACACCTGAAGGATAATCAGTCCCAAATATTGAAATAATCAAGGAGATCATTTGAAGAATGGATTTACAGCCACTCTTAATCTCCCCGAAGTGTGTATTATGCTGAGATATTGGCTAATGATAGCATGAAACCATCATGATGAGTCAGACATTTCAAACCTAAACAAGATTATAGAGGCAAGGACAGACCTCTATCCGTTCTTCAGCAGTGTTTAAAGTAAGAAAATATTTAAGCCACCACTTTTGGCTATTTTTAAAATATTTTTTAGGGGCACCCGGGTGGCTCAGTCGGTTAAGCATCCAACTTCAGCTCAGGTCATGATCTCACAGTCCGTGGGTTCGAGCCCCGCGTCGGGCTCTGTGCTGACAGCTCAGAGCCCGCAGCCTGCTTCGGATTCTCTGTCTCCCTGTCTCTCTGACCCTCTCCCACTCACACTCTGTCTCTCTGTCTCTCTCTCTCTCTGTCAAAAATAATTAAACATTAAAATTTTTTAAAATATTTTTTAAACCTTATTTATTTATTTTGAGAGAGAGAGAGCAGGAGGGGCAGAGAGAGAGAAAGAAAGAGAGAATCCCAAGAAGGCTCCACCATCAGCTATCAGTGCAGAGTCCAATGAGGGGCTGGAACTCACCAACCATGAGATCGTGACCTGAGCCAAAGTTGGACGCTTAACCAACTGAGCCACCCAGGCGCTCACCCACCACTTTTGAAAAGCTCACTGAACCCAATGATAAATTTGAAAACTTCTTTCAAGGCTTCTCTTTCATAGCAATGGACGAGCAAATGCACTTACTTGGGAAACACATTGTTTTTTTCCTGCTGGGGAAAAAAAAGGGACCGAAATAAAATGTGAAAAACAATAGCAACAAACTAGAACGTAATCCTTTGTTAGCAGATCCTGCTGAAAGACACAAATTCAAATCTTGGTGAGCATTTGAAAGAGGAGGCATCAAAGCAAATTACTTGAGGAAGTTTGTTATACAATCAGATGAAAGTACAGATGTCCCTAACGTGTCTTGGCTTATAGTATTTACTAAATTCTGTATTAATAATGCAAAGTGCTTTCAAAAGTCTTTTTTTTATGAGCTTCTGACAGATGCCCTGGAGATGTGCTCACCATTAAATGATATCCTTAATAAAAATAAAGTCTTAACAGGAAGACTGTGTAAAATGTGGCCATGGAGGGAGCTACTCCTTTAACCAGAATTCTCTCTCTCTTTTTTTTAATGTAAGGAATTCTGGGCTTAGGTTTATGAATAAAGCACCTCCCTTGAATTTCATTTGCAATAAGTTACCGTGGCATAGAAGTGGATGTCACAACGCAACAGTAAGTGACGCTGGGTGTCTCTGATGTTGGCTTTATAAAAACAACACCTTTAAACTTTCACTGGGAGTGATCATTCGACTTTGTACCACAATGGTTGCCTCATGGCAAGATACTTAAGAGACTTATCAACTCAACCGTTCTTCTTGTACAAGGTGTTCCAAGTCGGCTGACATTTTCTGTGATGACAAGAGGCACTCAACAGTTTGCTTGCCAACAGATTTTATTCAGATATGCAAATGAATTTTTAAAACACTCTGGGTCTTCAAGGTAAAAGTAAACTTGTAACTAAGAGTGAAGAAAGAACTCTTTCAGAAACAAAGTCGTGTATTGGAGAAGGCATTTTTTAAAACCAAAGCCTTAGAATCACCACATCACACAGAGTGGAGCCAAGATGTCAAAAGAAAATAAAGGCTCTTCAAACAATTTTCCTCACTGAGAGAAAACAACTTTTGCACCTTTTTTTTTTCAAATTTTTTTTGATGTTTATTTTTGAGAGAGACAGAGACAGAATGCGAGTAGGTTGGGGGAGAGAGAGAGAGAGAGAGGGAGGCACAGAATCCAAAGCAGGCTCCCGGCTCTGAGCTGTCAGCGTGGAGCCCCATGTGGGGCTCGAACTCACGAGCTGCGAGACCATGGCCTGAGCCAAAGTCCGACACTCAACAGACTGAGCCACCGATGTTTGCACTCTTTACTAAGTAACACATAAATGTTAACTCGCAATATTTATTGCATCACTTTGACCTTCGGGTGTAGGTATAGTATACAAATTATATTAACACAGTCGTATAGTGGATAAAATAAAATACATACCCGCACTGAGGCTGCAAGCCCAAAATCTTGTCGCAGACATGATCAGAAAACGTAAGAACCTAGGCTGGAGGAGGAAGTTGAAGTTGGAAAGCTGGGATAGTCTACGTTCCCCCAACTCGCTGTGCGAGTCTGAGCGAGGGGTGCAGTTGTGAGTAACTGAGCCACAGTCGGCCACCCCAGGAAGAAGGAACTCTCTGCAAGGCTCCAAGGAGCCTGAACCTGGAACAGAAGCTGAGGAAGGGCAGGATGGGCTCCCATTTGTCCCCAGGGCTCTCCCGGTTCCTGCTGTGCCAACTGCTCTGTCCCGGTCTGCCTGTTCCCTGCCAGCTGGTCAGTCCTCCTGTCTCCCCGGTTCGCGTGATGCAGGGCTAGACTGCTTAGTGTGGCTGCCTGCCCCTGGTCCCCTGGGCAGAACCTGAAAGCCGGTCTCCGGGTCAGGTATGCGTGCATGTGCTCACACACACACACACACACACACACACACAGCCTGGACCACCAGGGATGGAGCGGGGAGGAGGGGTGGAACTGATCATAGCAGGCACTGTGCCCGATAGGGCTCCTACAGGGGACAAAACAAGAAATGCTACAACTGGCAGGGACCCGCGAACAGACCACCTTCTCCATCCCGCTTTCTGCTGTCCAGGGATACCACCCCCGCCCTTTTAGGGGCCACAGGGTCCCACGAAGTGGGAGTCAGAGGCCTGGGTTCTCGTCCAGCTCTGCACAAGGAGCCTGGCCTCTGCACCCCCCGTTCTGCGTGCAGGGCACACGGGCGCTTTGCAGGTCCTTGCAGGGAGGCGGAGACAGTGTCATGAGATGAATCTGGATTTTCCCAAAAGGATGTGCCAGTACACTTGGGTACATCAGGTGACGAGCTCAACAGTCACGTTGAGGTTTCTAAGTGGTCTTCCCGACAAGTCTCTTTTGCTTGGGCCGCAACAGAAAAGCATCCAGGAGCACCCCATGCCTTCCTGAGCCAGCGGCATCCTCTACTGCTGTGTCCAATATCACAGACAGGTATTTCGGACACGCTGGGGACACACACGACATAGACTCACTATCAGAGCCAGGAGGAAACCCAGCCACTACCCAGGGCTAACTCCCGTTTTACGTGTAAGGGAAGTGGGGCCCAGGATGGGAGAGGGACATTCTCAGTTCACACAGATACACAGACACAGAAGACGTTTCTCACGATACAAGCCAGTGCTCCTGGGATGGCCCGTAGTTAAGAATTGTGGGAAAATTGGGGCGCCTGGGTGGCGCAGTCGGTTGAGCGTCCGACTTCAGCCAGGTCACAATCTCGCGGTCCGTGAGTTCGAGCCCCGTGTCAGGCTCTGGGCTGATGGCTCGGAGCCTGGAGCCTGTTTCAGATTCTGTGTCTCCCTCTCTCTCTGCCCCTCCCCCGTTCATGCTTTGTCTCTCTCTGTCCCAAAAATAAATAAAAAATGTTGAAAAAAAAATTAAAAAAAAAAAAGAATTGTGGAAAAATAATAATAGTTCCCCCAGCAAGTCCTTTCCACTTGCCACGCATTATCTAAAGCAATGTTTCCAAACTGTAAGTCACGACTTGATATTCTCGGGAAATCTCTTTAGAAAATTGAACCCAGGACGAAGTACAGACTAGAATAGGATCTATCAAAGTACATCACTTGGTATGCCTGGGTGGCTCAGTCAGTGAAGCGTCTGACTCTTGATTTCTGCTTAGGTCATGACCTCACGGTTTGCGAGATCGAGCCCCCAGTTGGGTTCTGCATTGATATCTCAGAGCCTGCCTGGGATTCTCTCTCTCTCCCTCTCCCTCTGGCCCTTCCACGCTTGTGCCTTCTCTCTCAAAATAAATAAACATTAAACACACACACACACACACACACAGACCAAATTCATCACTTAAGAGTGGAGGTAAGTATTGTTGTCACAAACCGTTGTTTCATTTTTATAGACACACAAACACATGCAGATACATACGTGTCTATCAGCGCTGAGTATTTATCTACTGGGTTACTAAAAAATGCCTTTCTTCCTGAGGTCCTCTTCAAAAAGGCATGAAGGCCCGTGACCTGAGGACAAAGTGTTCAGAAAGCCACACTGATGGGAAGAGAAGCTCTTTGTGCACACACACAAGGGATACAGCTGAGGAGCAGCCCGGCAGGGGTGGTCACTGCCACCAGTGAGGTGATCGGAAGCCACGAGGTAGGCTCTAGGCAGCTGCAAAACCAGCTGGTCCACTTTTGTCACACTCCAGGCCACACCTGGCTGCCTCAGGTAAGGACATGGCAGGAGTTCCACCCAGGATGGGCTCAGGCCCACCCCACCCAGCTCCCATCCCTCGGCCCAGGATGCTCCCCTGCTGTTCAGCCTCACCAGAATCAGGAGGACATTAGGGGGCCTCACTCCCCTGTGCCTCTCAACAGTAGAGAATGTATCTCCTGGACACTGGCCAGGGCCTGCTACTCTTCCAAAGGTCACGATGGCTACACGAGGTAGAGGAGAAGCGTGCCCGGTGTTGAAATTGGGTTTCCAGTGTCCTCCTGTCTGAGAGCAGCGGGCCGTGGGCAGCAAGGGTGCTCAGCAATGCTGTGGATCACACCCCGTCACACAAACTGCAAAGGAGCTTCTCTAAAGGGAACTGGGATTGGTACAAACACTTCTTGAAGCAAATGGTCCACTGGCAAGGGCTTGACAGATAATCAGGGAATTTAAGAACTGCCCTTACAATTCAGAGTACAAACCTGGGTGAAGCCCTTCCAGGTCCCCTAGTCCAAGGGTCACAAACACTGTCTGTAGAGAGCCAGAGAGTCAGTGTATCAGCTTTGCAGACCACACAGTCCCTGTCACAACTCAGCTCCGCTGTGGTACAGCAGGAGCCCCACAGACAGGAGGAAATGAGAGGGTGTGGCTGTACCCATAAAGCCACATCCACAGGGACAGGTAGGGGCCACGTGATCTGCTAGCCACAGTTGGCTGACCCCGCTCTAGTCCAATCTCCCCTTTTTATGATTTGGAAACTGCTATCCGGAAGAGGGAAGCACGGTCAAGTGTCCTGGGGAATCACTGCTGGCCAGATAAGGACTCCTGCTGCCTGGAGACAGCCTACCCAGTTCTCTATCAAATAACGTCCTGCTGCTGAGAGAGACATAGACTTCCTAGCTGTCTCTTGCCCAAGAGGAAATTCAGTTTAAAGGTTAAATCGTTGGGACCAGAAGTCAGGCAGATCTAAGTTCCAATTCAGGCATTGCCCTGAATTGCCTAAGTTCTCTAAGCATTGGTCCTTTTCACTGGAAAATAAACGATAAAATTGCATTAGGCTAAAACTGTCCTGAAGTATATACAGGTAAAGATGAACAAGGTGAACATTTGGGGCAAATGTGAGCAGGGTAAGCATGTTGAGGTGAGGGTGAACAAGGCGAAGCTACGTCGCACACAAGGCAAAGGTAACAAGGAGGGGTATGTGAAGGGCCTAGATGTAATGAGCGCTCAGTAAATTCCGGCTGTCTTTTCCCACCCCTCAGACCTGAACTCTCACACCTCCTATCAAGCTCCACCCTACTCTTACTTGAAAGGATGGAAGATAACATAGGTGGACTTTGAAAACCATAAAATACTGAGATGGCATCACACCCTCCTAGACCTCATCCACTCCTTTTTGTCCATTGAGATGTCTCCTTCCATGAATATGGTATACTCGTCCCCACCTACACATTTGTCGCACATTTATGGAGCGTCTTTGGGCCAAAAACTACTAAGCAGAGTGTCATACATGTGATCTACTCATATGGTTCCACTCACTTGCAAAGGCATCATCTATTCTCTTTTTATACTCAAACCCTATCTCTGCTTCCTGACTTGAGTATTATTTTCCCCAGGATGCCACCGTTCTCCTACTGTCTTCTGATCCTCAGCAGTATTCTTACCTCTGATCATTCCTGTATCTCAGGGGCTGAAACTCTTATCCTCTCATCCCAGGAAGTTTCTGGCCTAGCTTAGGCCATTGAGAGGCACTGGAACATGAAACGTGGAAGACGGAAGAGAAAGAGTAAAGTAATATTCTTCTCTAATAGCAGTGGGTATGTGTATAGTTAGACAGCAGACACAGGGTTCATGGTGTCTAGGCAAGCTCCCAGAAATCGCCTACTTCAATTCAGCAAGCAGCTGACTTCCAGGTGGTGACTTCCTACAATTCCGAGCACTTCTTAATTTTCTTAAATCTCGGAGCACTGCTCCTGACCCTTGTAACCTCAATTTTATAAGCATGTAAGTCCTTATATTACATCTTTAACTACTAAAATATGGAGTAGTTTTAGACCAAACCTTGACTGATATGGTCATTGGAGCGCTGACATGAGTTTCCACCATGAAAACTAAATATGGCATTATCTTAAAAGTTTTGTGGCAGGCATGAGGAAACCAGGATCGGAGTCTGGGAAGATGGCACCCCATGTCATGTGGTGGTAAAACACTCGGTAAAACTTCCCCTTGTGATGATTTGGAAACCATTTGCCTCCCAAGCAGGGGACTCTAAGGGAAATCGTTGGAAAGAACCAGTATGATAGTATGCATTGGCCACTACTGGCTTTTTGGGGCAAGGTTTATAAGTAAGAGAAGAGATCAAAAGAGACCTGGCCAATGAGTAAGCAGAATAAAGAGAAATACAGTCTAGAAATTTGGGTGTTGAAGGGTTGGAAAATCCAACTATTTCTAAAGTCAAAAGTTCAATAGATTTCTCAGCTGAATAAAATAACTCGGCCCTCCATCGATGATCAAGTTAACATTATTTTTCTAAAAATTTTCTTGAATAATATGAAAATGGCCACCATTAAGCTGACAAAGAAAGAGCAATGACAGTCCAGCAGAAAAAATAATTATTAAGAAAAATAATAATGGGGGGGCACCTGGGTGGTTCTGGCAGTCAAGTGTCAGACTTCAGTTCAGGTCATGATCTCACTGTCAATGAGTCCAAACCCCGCATCAGGCTCTGTGCTGACGTCTCAGAGCCTGGAGCCTGTTTCAGATTCTGTGTCTCCCTCTCTCTCTCCCCCTCCCCTGCTCACACTCTATTTCTCTCTCTCTCTCTCTCTCAAAAATAAATAAACATTAAAAATTATTTGAAAAAAAGGAAAATAATCATGGGAGTTATGTCTAGGAAAAATGCTTTGAGTATTACTAACAGTTACTAACACAGAACTATACAGAAACAACGGACGTGGGGGGTCTTCCAGAAGGCAGAATCATTGTTGTGATGGTTTTAAAATATGTCTCTAGAGTTTCTTCTAACAAACAGAACCAGGTAAAGGGACAATGTATGACTTTTGAAATTAAGATTTTTAAAAAGGCATTGTGGCTTCCTCCTTTCCCTCTTAGATAGTTCACTCAGGGAAGCTAACTGCCACGCCATGAGAACACCTAAGTAGTCCTATAGACAGGTCCATTGGTGAGCAACTGAGATTTCTTGCCAACAGCTAGAGAGGAACTGAGGCCTCCAGCCCACTGTTGTGTGGGTTAGCAGCTCCTCCGACACCAGTCGAGCCTTCGGATGACAACAGCCCCAGCCAACATAGGGACTGAAACCTCAGGAGAGACTGAGCCAGAACCACTCAGGAAAGACACTTTCAGACTCCTGACCCTCAGAAACTGTAAGATAAATAAGCATTTATTGCTTTTGGCTGCTAAGTTTTAAGATATTTTGCTATGCCACAATAGACAGCTAGTACAATGGCTGAATCCAGAGGTGGGAGGGGAGTGGCTCTTCACAGTGTCTGCCCAGCAGGAGCTTGAAACTACCACATGCCTACAGCTTTTCAATTTGTGTCCAGTTCTAGATGAACCTTGAAAATATGGACTTGTACTGTGACTATCCTGTTCTTCTCTCACCATTTATATTCAGTTTATGAGGATGTGGGAAGACACATTTTAGTTCTTAGGGCGTTACACCATAAGCAACCACATGTAGACTGGTGGGACGAATTGCACATCATTTGAGTGTGACCATGAAACCGGATGCAGAGACTAGATGGGATTAAGGGATGTGTTTCTCTTGGGGAGGGATGAATGTAGGAGAAAGATAAAAACAGGTACTCGATGCGTTGCCTGGGTGGCTCAGTCGGTTGAACGTCCTACTTCTGCTTAGGTGATGATCTCACGGTTCATGGGTTTGAGCCCTGCATCGGGCTCTGTGCTGACAGCTCAGAGCCTGGAGCCTGCTTCGATTTCTGCGTCTCCCTCTCTCTGTCTCTCTCTGTCTCTCTCTCAAAAATAAACATTAAAAAAATTTAAAACAAAACCAAAAACAGTTATTTGATGACCAGAAGGATAGACCTTGGCAAAGACAATACTATTCCCAAATAGTATTGCCCACATCCCATTTTTCTTCTCCTCCTGGACACACAGCTAGGTTCTATTTCCCAGTCTCTCTGTGGTTGGCGAGGCTGTGTGAGCTCTGTAAGGGAATGTGGGCAAAAGCGTCCATGGCACTTCCAGGCCCGGCCCCTAAAAAGTCTTCTGCTCCCTTCTTCGTGCCCTCTGTTCCCTCACTGGCTGCCCATAGGCAGTGTATCCAGTGGGGGGCTCAGGGGCTCAGGGAATTGCTGCTTCTAAGGTTTATTTATTTTGGGGACAGAGAGAGACAGAGCATGAACGGGGGAGGGGCAGAGAGAGAGGGAGACACAGAATCGGAAGCAGGCTCCAGGCTCCGAGCCATCAGCCAGAGCCCGACGCGGGGCTCGAACTCACAGACCGAGAGATCGTGACCTGAGCTGAAGTCGGACGCTTAACCGACTGAGCCCCCCAGGCGCCCCAAGAATTGCTGCTTCTAGAGGGAAGCAACCTAGGTCCCTGCAAACATCATGCACGTGATGCACACACACACACTCACACACACGCTGGCCCACCGAGCAAGACAGAAATACGTTTTTATTTGAAGACATTTGTTATAGCAGTTACCTGCCACAACTAAAACAATTTAACTCCTCTGCTCTGCGCTGCAATTTTACTGAGAGCTGGTGCCACACTATCTCACAATTATATGCAGGCAACCCGTGAGTTATAGCAATCCACATTTACAATTCTCTGACAACCGCCTCGTGACATTAGTTACGGTATTTCAAAACCAGAAGAATACAAAACCGTATCTCCCCGGAGGGCTTTTGCCTTGGCCTGGCACCACAAGCCTCCTTTAGTGGCTAAGAGCGTAGACGCTGGAACTCAAGTTACTCGATTTGGTTCTCGTATCGGCCATGTAAGAAATGTGTTTTTATCAACAGTTTGCTATGCCTGAGAAAGTCAAGGCCCTAGGAGGCTTGGAGCCTTGCCCAAAGTCCTACATCTGATAAGTTTAGAGCTAGCGTTCGCGTCGAGCTCTTCTGACTTCAAGCCCCACGGTCTCTTCCTCATATCACGACGCAAGGGGGAAAGAAAGTCCATCTGTGGCCTTGAGGTTGTCTCTCTCTCTGCATGACTTATTGCCAAATGCCTTCAAACATGTGAAAATAACAGAGAGGACAAGTACACATAACACTTCTTCCCGGTTCTGACAAAACCCTTCCCAGACAAAGATGATTCCATTCCCAGTTGGGAATATCTTCCTGAAGCAGGAATGTGCATTCCCCATTGAGGACAGAGGCCCGTACCCAATCCTATGTGTAGAGTCCACAGGGCTCTTCCCTTCTCTGTTGGGCCAAAGAGAGGTAGCCCTACGACATTCCCCTGGGAAGAAGACAAACTTGAAACTTCGGTAGTCTGGACCCCAACTGCTTTGAGAGGTTAATATACCCCTAACCTCCAGTCACTAAGCAAATGAGCCAACTGTTAAGACTGTCTTTCCCCAGTTCCTGATCCGACAGGACATATCTGTCCTGTGGTGACACTAGAAATACCACAATAGGCGGAACAGGGTTCTTGGGGAAACCCAACTACACAAGGCACGAGCCATGGTGTTCATCACAGTTCATCGCGGTTCCCAGTGGCCGTAACACAGCATCCCTCAGCTGGGTACAAGGAAGACCACGTATGTGCCTTCTGAAGCAGACGGATGCTCGGAGCTGGATAAACCAACGAAAAGGTGTTTTTACACACGCCAGCGGCTTGGGGTTGGAGCTCAGAGGCCGGGCAACCAATGAGCTCTTGCCTCCATGATGCAATGCTTCCAATATGGAATCTGAGCGGGTGAAGGACTTATCACCAAAGTTTACAGGGATGAAATCTGTGTAATCCAGGGCTTTCTCCCATAAGGAGAAGCTCAGGGAAGCTCTGGTCGAACTCTGTCGCTGTCTTCCTCTCGTACAATTCACTTCTGGGGGTTTCTTGGGCTTTTGTGCCTTCTAATAATATCATTAGCGTAAAAAGCCCTTCAGTTAAGAGACTTTCCGAAGCAGTAAATATTTTCGGGAGATTGATGCTCCACACTTTTCAGAGTCCTGCTGTTATTTTTATCACTTCCATTTTATCCATGGAAACCGAGAGCCGGCAGCAGAAAAACTTCCCAATTGTGCGGATTCTCGGGGGGGGGGGGGGGGGGGAGGGCTGCTGGCCCCCGGGTACGGATTTTAAAAGCAGAAAGGACAGAAGGGAGCCACAAATCCAAGCGTGGCTCTGGCAGCGTTTTCTGGGCTGTCGGTCTAACCACTCCCACCTGCACGCATCCTCTCATCGTGCTGGCCGGGGGCCTGTGTGCGGGGCAGCGCGGTGGGAGACTGGGCCAGCTGAGCTGGTCTTTGATCCCAGAGGCCATGTGACCTTGAGCGAGTCCATATGCCAGTGTGAGCTTCAGCTCCGACACTGTAAAGTGAGCCGACCAATGTCTCCCTGGCAGAGTGGTTGTCAGGATTAGAGGAGGGTATGCGCGAGTCCCTGGTACGAAGCTGGTGCTCAGGGAAACCTGAGCCGGGAGACTGGCTTCAAATGGTGTCCGTTCCAGGCAATGCGGTCCAGGAAGATGGGGGGGGGGGGGGTGCCCGGGGGGGTGGTTCAGCTCACGTGGTCAGCAACATGGCTTCAGGGAGCATCTGCAGGAGGCTGGGACGAGCCAATCTGCTGGTGCCGACCAGGGTCAGGTGCCCGAGGTAGCCTCATGCCAGAGCGAAGACCACTTTTCCAGGAACGTGGACTCGGCATTGCCCGTGTGAACTTCCACAGTGTCCCCAAAACAGAGGAGCCTCGCCAGCATGGCAGTCACACATCCCACAAAGGTTGTGCGGAGAACACACTGGTCGTCACCCAGGAATGTGCCAACAGGAACTTCACTCAGCCAGATTGCCTTGGGCGCCTGAGACATCTTCCTGGCACATGTAGGGGCCGCTGTGCTTTGAGAAAAGTAGGAAAGGAGTAAAGGGAGAAAATGCTCCCGATCCCTTATGACCCAAAATCACACTTCTTCGGTTGAGTGTGGTTTTAGATCCGGCTACTCAAAAACATCAGGCAGAGGGGGGCCGGACGTCTGTCTTCCCTACCGTTTGAGGACAAAGGAGGCAACGGCCTCAAGAGAAGCTGTGTGTAAGCCAGACAAGCTCCAGTCAAGGCCTCTGGGAGAGGGAGGGACCAGTGGCAGGAGGGCACGTGTCCAGAGGAGGGGGAAGGGGACCTGAGATCAAAGACTGGCGTTCTCCGCCCTCCCCCATCCCTCTCCCTCTGCCCTCTCTCCACATCCCCTCCCCAGCCACCAAGATGGCTGCCCCGCCAGCCCCTTACCGGTTCGTGCAAAGGGAACAAAACACGCCACAATCACAGAACCACCTCCGAAACAGAAAACGCTGCCAGCTTTTTTGCCCAGGGTGAAGCAGGACTTGGGTAGAGAGCTCAGCCCCGGCCACCATCAGTGAGCTTGCAAATACTGCAGTACCACACCTCGGGGAACACAAACCGTTGAGGATGGAGTCCTGGCATGTCACGCTTGGCATCAGAAGCTCATCTGAAATTTCCAAGATGTTCTCTTTAATACAGTCATCTGGATGATACGGAGGAGCTTCGATAACTTCCCCGAGTGATAAAATTAGTCATGCTATGCTGCAAAGCTGTTTCCAATTTACGACGCTGCTTACACTCAAGTTCTCCCAGCATTTGGCACATGCATATTTTAGTGCCTTCTGCCTTTAACAATGTTTCTCTTAGAGGCTTACTACTTGGGAGACTGAATTTCTTGCTCAGAAGAGACACAAAGACACAGGATCGGGAGCTCTCCTCCATCACAAAAGCCACAGTTGACTCCCTGCCATTCTGAGCATGCCGGCTCCCCAGTGGCCACCATTTGAGCAACGGAATTTTTTTTTTCTTTCACAAATGGGGATCCTGATACTTGGAGAGGACTTTCTCACGGCTGCACAAACGCTAAGTGAGGGAACCTGGATTTCGGTCTAACCTGCCTGGATGCACACCGGGAGTGTTTTTCTCCTAGGCAGTCGAAAAATTAGGGGCAGGGCCGTCGTTGGGTACCTGACATTGGGTCAGTCAGCCTCCGTGTACAGCTAGAGTCCCATTTCCAGGTGAGGTCAGTCCTGAGGACACTAAGCCACTGAGTCCCTCTCGCTTTGCAGTGATGATGGGCAAACCACAAATTGCAAATTGGCTGCCCCTTCATGCTTCAGCACTGTTGCTAGGTAGGTGGTGGCCAGGCACCAAAAACAGAGCCAGCTCGGTGAGTCAGGGGGCGGCTGATACATCCTCTCCCCTCTGCTTCAGAATTAGGCAAGGAGCCCTTTAGATGGTCCGAAATGCCTGTCCTCTTCCTTTTCCTTCCAAACCTCCTCCTTGCCATCTTTTGGTTGAATCTTCTTGAGGTCTTCGGATTCATCCACTGTAAGCAAGCCTCCTCCGGCTGTCTCCCGCAGTGTTCAATGTGGCCAGGCTCTTAACTGAGTCTTAAACCCAGTTCTGAATTCCATAACTCAAAGATGGGCGGATAACCTGAGAAAAGCCTTCCTCAGCCCTTCGTGGCAGAGGTAAGTGCCCACGTTCTTCCCCTCCGCTTGGATGGACAGAGGCAGGACAGGGAAACAGCTCACCGCACCTAGAGACAGAACATAAGAGGACTCCCACAGGTCAGACCCCAGCCGCAAGGCAGATTTCTTCTGGGGGCGTCTGGCCCCCACCCTGTCTGGACCCTGACTGAGCAGCGATCCCCTGAACAATTTCCAGGAACGATCCCTGTGGATTCCGGAAAAAGGTCATAGAGTCTCAAACAACAAAACTTTACCCCCCTGCTAAGTATCAATCGTGTACTAAATGTTGCACAGGATGTACACTGACCCTCAGCTGGCCCGTTATCTGAATTTCAGATGTCGCCCCCTGAGAACACGCGGACTGCTAATCACACGTGGTAGGGTGCTCTGCAGGCCCTCGACAGGTGGGCTTCCGAGGGGTCTGGAAGAGGTGTCACTGCAGATCTTAGTGAACAGCGTGTCTCCTCTGACATCGGGCTGCAATCCTGCTCCTCTCTCCAGGCCAGGGTGGATAGTGTTCTAGAAGTGGGCATTAGTCTCTGTTACAGAAACAGTATACAGTAGGAGATCGCTCCCAGGGTAGGAGGTTGCTCACTCTGCACCTTAAAAGAACCGTCTTTCCCTTCCCATCGATGACAGCACCCATCTTGTCCTCTCTTCTACTCAGTGAATTAGGTTCTGTTTTCAAAGGAGTTTTATTGCTGATGGTCAGGTCAGTCCAGCAGGTACTTGTGGTGTCAAAGAGTCTAGGGCAGGATTTTTTTTTTCCTATGGAGGGGCTGCAACAATTTATTCCTGCTCAGATTCCTACTAAACCAGAGAAAAATCACTGCTGCCTTCAAGGTATCAGATTGTAAACGGCACTCTTGTAAAGGTATTTTTGCTGTATTTTATACAGTTCTGCACACAAGAATTCTTTTTTAAAATTTTTTTAACGTTTATTTATTGTTGACAGACAGAGAGACACAGAGCGTGAGCAGTGGAGGGGCAGAGAGAGAGGGAGACGCAGAATCTGAAGCAGGCTCCAGGCTCTGAGCTGTCAGCACAGAGCCTGACGCGGGGCTCGAACTCATGAACCGCGAGATCATGACCTGAGCTGAAGTCGGTCGCTTAACCAACTGAGCCACCCAGGTGCCCCGGGAATTCTAATTTAATAGCCCTCTTGACTCCCCAGCAACAGAGGTGGCACACGACTACCCAGGGACAATGCAAATTGAAGGCAACGTTCAAAGAATATCTAAAGATCCCACCACTTCATGAGCGAGTCCTTTCTAAAGACTTTTTCTTAAGTAAGATTTCTCTAGCACTTTCCAAATCTCTTGATTGTGTCCCAAAGATGAACTCAGCCCTTTCTTATTAAGGGAGGGAAGAGAAGAGGGAGGGAGACTGAATGATATTCTCCCTTTTTCAGCAGCATGAGTATGAACCACTCCTGGACATCATCAACTCCTCACTGTGACTTAGGGACTTAGTGGCTTCTTGAATGGCTATTTTAGAGACAGGTAAGAAAAGACCAGGATGGGGGTTGCGTGACTATTCCAAGATCAGAAAGAAAGACAATTGGTGAATTGAGAAATAGGTCCCGGAGTCCTAGTTCAGGCCAAGGCACCTGTCTTTCCATCCCAGATGGATTTACTTAAAGAGCTGAGTTTGCCAAACACCCCCAAGAGTAGGCAGAGACCACAGGCAGTACTCAGGGCTGAGGCCCTTCACAGGGGAGCTCCAAAGAGGATCTCTGGGTCTCTGATGTCATAGGGAGCACCGAGTTCTTGATCGCTGAGCCATCACTCCCTATACCGCTGCCACCTTATAAGAGTTTAAGAGCCGTTCTGGGGGCTCTTTATCCCAATTCTCAGCTCTTATCCCCTCAGTTCCTCCTCTTTGTGCTCCCAAGGCTCCTACTGAGGCAAGATTAGTATAGATGTTGCCCTCCAAGCAGCTTCGGGGTTATCTTTTCCAAGGAAGTGGTGGTTCAAGTGTGCTTGGAGTCTGACCTTATGGCTTGAAGGCAAAACCACAATAAAGGAAGTGAAGAAAGGGGCGCTGGCTTCCGCTCTCAGCTGTAATTACACTGGAAACAACAGAGAGTTTTTATAATGAACTGGGTCATTTCTTGGCCTGGTGACACTGAGGTCTGGCAAGAAACCTGTCGGTCAGGAAAAGCAACTATGCTACTTACAGCTTATTGGATCTAACGCTCTTGCCCTCAGATCCCAGCTCTCTCACCTGAACCGAGCACCCCGCTTGAAATGTTTTGTGGTGAATCCACTTACCAAGTCTAAGGGTCGTCTAGGCAGAGGGGCCCCTAAGTAATGGATTTCTGTAACAAACATTGACCTAGCACTTACTAACTTCCACATCTCATCTAAGCACTTTACATGCACAAGTTCCTTAAGCCTCAAAAGAGTCCTACTGGGGGAGGAGGCTGGGAGATGGCAAAGTAGGAGGACCCCAAGCTTACCTCATCCCATGGATACAACTAGATAACACCCACATAAGCATAAATAACCCGAAAAGCGACCTGAAAACGGGCAGAACAAACTCCACAACCAAAGATAGGGAAGAGGCCACGTCGAAGAAGGTAGGAAGGGCAAAGACGCAGTTTGGAAGTGAAACAGACCGCGGCCATCCATGGCAGGAGGGAGCAGGGGTCACGGAGAAGGGCAAGAAACAGGCTATCACCCTGGGGAGCCCGCACGGGTTAGATGAATCCCCATAACGTTTGGCTTTGAAAGCGAGAGGGGCCGACTTTCGTGAGTTCTTACAACCATCTGGACTTAAAGCCTGGAATTTTAAGAATCAGCAGCTTGGCTCTGGAAGAGCCCGTTAGGAAGCTGAGTCCCCGCCCTTAAAGAGACAGCAGACAAACAGCCAGTGAGATACAGCCTGGAAGCAGCAGTTTGAAAAACGCCAGGGACAGATGGGAGGGAGAGTTCTTTACTTATCTCAGAGCATGGCCTGGGAAGTCTGGGATCACGGGGAGACCCCTTCGGGAACAAAGTAGCTGGTGTATACCATTTTCCTCCCCCATCCCTCAGTATAAACAAATGGCCACCTGCAGGAACCAGCACTGTGCCAACACTCACTAAATAACTTGCTTACAGCAAGCCCCACTTCCTGCACTTCCGCGGATCCACCCTTTCCAGTCAAGGCTTACTTTAGTCCCTGTGCTACAGGGCCCCTGCCCCAGAAGACCAGCCCTGCATCTCCCGACCCACACCTTTTGTGCGGCCTCAGTTTGGGCAGCAGTGGTGGCAGGTCTCATTTCACAAGCAGACTAGTGCACACCTTGTGAAAAAGGAACCAAACACTGCCAACAATGGGCAAGAAGAGCCTTGGCAGACAACTGGACCAAAGGAAAAAGAGGCCAGGACTCAGCAGGAGATGCTCCCTGATGTGCCAGGTCCTGGGGAACAGGGGACATTGCAGTGCAGGACACTACAGGACCTCTTTCTTGTTCATAAGGCCATTACCTTCAAGGCCAAGAGACATAGTTGACTTCCCTAACATGCAGAAACAGACACAGAGAGTTAGACAAATTGAGGAGACAGAGGAATGTGTCCCAAATGAAAGACTAGGACCAAACCAGAGAGGAATGGATATAAGTAATTTGCCTGATAGAGAACTTATTATTTTTTTAAGTAGACTCAGCAACAGAGTCCGATTCAGGGCCTGAACTCACCACCCTGAGATCAAGACCTGAGCTGAGATCAAGAGTCAGATGCTTAACCAACTGAGTCACCAAGGTGCCCTGCCTGATAGAGAATTTAAAGAAATGATTATAAAGGTATTTATTGAGCTTAAGAAAAGAGTGGAGGACATCAGTGAGACCCTTAACAAAGAGATAAAAAAGAGCCAATCGTCAAAAGCAGTTCTCGAGGTAGCTCAAGAAGCAAGAAAAATCTCAAATAAACAGCCTAATCTTACACCTAAAGAAGCTAAAAAAGAAAAAAAAAAAAAAAAAAAAAGAACAGATCAGTGAAACCAGGAGCTAGTTCTCTGAACAGATCAACAAAATTGATAAACCTCTAGCCATATTCATAAAAAGAGAGAGACAGAGAGAGGACCCAAATAAAATCACAAATGAAAAAGGAGAAATACCAACACCATAGAAATACAAACAGTTGTAAGAGAATATAACGAAAAAGTATATGCCAACAAAGTGGACAACCTAGAAGAAATGGGTAAATGCCCAGAAATATATAACCTACCAAAATTGAAGCACAAAGAATAGAAAATTTGAACAGACGTGCTGCCAGCAAATAAACTGAATGAGTTATGAAAAAACTCCCAACAAACAAAAGGCCAGGACCAGATGGCTTCACAGGCAAATTCTACCAAACATTTTTTTAACGTTTTTATTTATTTATTTTGAGAGAGATGGAGACACCGTGAGTGGGGGAGGGTCAGAGAGAGAGGGAGACAGAGAATCCCAAGCTGACAGTGTGGAGCCTGACACAGGACTTGAACTCACAAAACTATAACCATGACCTGAGCAGAAACCAAGATTCAGGTGCTCAACTGAGCCACCCAGGCACCCCCCACCAAACATTTAAAGAAGAGTTAATACTTATTCTTCTCAAACCATTACAAAAAATAGAAGAGGAAAGAAAACTTCCAAATTCATTCTATGAGGTCACTATCACCTTGATACCAAAACCAGATAACGACACCTCAAAAAAGGAGAACTAGAGGCCAATAGCTCCGATGAACATAGATGAAAAATTCCTCAACAAAATATTAGCAAACCAAATCCAATAATACGTTAAAAAAAATCATTCACCATGATCAAATGGGTTTATTCCTGGGATGCAAGGGTGGTTCAATATTTGCAAATCAATCAACATGATATACCACATCAATAAGAGAAAAGATAAAAACCATATGACCATTTCAATAGATGCAGAAAAAGTATTCAACAAAGTATAACATCCGTTCATGATAAAAACCCTCAACAAAGTAAGTCTAGAGGGCACATACTTCAACATAATTAAGGCCTTATATGAAAAACCCACAGTTAACATCATCCTCAATGGGGAAAAACTGAGTGTTTTTTCCCTAAAGTCAGTAACAAGACACGGACGTCCACTCTCACCACTTTTATTCAACATAGTACTAAAGTCTTAGCCACGGCAAGCACAAAACAAAAAGAAATAAAAGGCATCCAAATTTGTAAGGAAGAGGTTAAACTTTCACTATTTTCAGATGGTATGATACTATATATAGAAAACCTTAAAGACTCCACACACACACACACACGCACACACACACACACACACACACACACACAAACTACTAGAATTGATTAATGAATTCAGTAAAGTCACAGAAAATCACTGTACAGAAATCTGTTGCATTCCTACATAGTAATGAAGCAGCAGAAAGAGAAATTAAGAAAACAATCCCATTTACAATTGTACCAAAAACACAAAATATCTAGGAATAAACTTAACCAAGGTGGAGAAAGACCTGTATTCTGAAAACTATAAAACATTGATGAAAGAAATTGAAGATGACCCAAAGAAGTGGAAAGACATTCCATGTTCATGGATTGGAAGAATAAATATTATTAAATGTCTACATTACCCAAAGCAATCTACAGATTTAATGCAATCCCTATCAAAATACCAACAGCATTTTTTCACAGAACTATAGCGAACAATCCTAAAATTTCTGTGGAACCACAAAAGACTTTGAATAGCCAAAGCAATCTTGAAAAAGCAAAGCAAAGCTGGATGCATCACGATTCCAGACTTCAAGTTATATTACAAAGCTGTAGTAATCATAAGATTTTGGTACTGGCACAAAAAAAGACACATAGATCAATAGAACAGAATAGAAAGCCCAAAAAGAAACCCACAACTAAATGGTCAATTAATCTTCAACAAAGCAGGAAAGAATATCCAATGGGAAAAAAACAGTCCCTTCAACAAACGGTGTTGGGAAAACTGGACAGCAACATGCAAATAATCAAGCTGGACTCCTTTCTTATATCACATACAAAAATGAATTCAAAATGGCCTAAAGACCTAAATGCGAGACCTGAAACCATAAAAATCCTAGAAGAATGCACAGGCAGTAATTTCTCTGACATTGGCTGCAGCAACATTTTTCTAGATACGTCTCCTGAGGCAAGGGAAATAAAAACAAAAATAAACTCTGGGAACTATATAAAAATAAAAGGCTTTGGCACAGCAAAGGAAAAAAATCAATAAAACCACAAGGCAACCTACTGAGTGGGAGAAGATATTTGCTAATGACATATCTGATAAAGGGTTAGTATCCAAACTATATAGAACTGATACAACTCAATACCCAAAACACCAATAGTCCAATTTTAAAATGGTAGAAGTAGCGCCTGGGTGGCTCAGTTGGTTGAGTGTCCAACTCTTGATTTCGGCTTAGCTCATGATCCCAAGGTCATGTGATTGAGCTCCACATAGGCTCCACGCTGAACATGGAGCCTGCATAAGACACTCTCTCTCTCCCTCCCTACCCCTCTCCCCACTAATTTAAACAGAAAATCTAAAATAAATAAATATATATATGTATAATGGGCAGAAGACATGAACAGACAATTCTCCGAAGAAGACACACAGATGGCCAACAGACACATGAAAAGATGCTCAACATTACTCGTCATCAAGGAAATGCAAATCAAAACTACAATGACACATCACCTCCCACGTGTCAGAATGGCTTGAATAAAAAACACAAGAAGCAATGGGTGTTGGTGAGGATGTGGAGAAAAAGGAACCCTCTTGCACTGTTGAGGGGAGCACAAACTGGTGCAGCCACTGTGGAAAGCAGTGCGGAGGTTCCTCAAAAAGTTAAAAATAGGGGCGCCTGGGTGGCTCAGTCGGTTGGGCGTCCGACTTCAGCTCAGGTCATGATCTCGCGGTCCGTGAGTTTGAGCCCCGCATCGGGCTCTGTGCTGACAGCTCAGAGCCTGGACCCTGTTTCGGATTCTGTGTCTCCCTCTCTCTCTGACCCTCCCCCATTCATGCTCTGTCTCTCTCTGTCTCAAAAATAAATAAAAAAAGGTTAAAAAAAATTTTTTTTAAGTTAAAAATAGAATTAGCTTGGGGCCCCCCGAGTGGCTCAGTCGGTTAAGCATCCAACTCCTGATTTCGGCTCAGGTCATGATCTCATGGTTTGTGAGTTTGAGCCCTGCATCAGGCTCTGCACTGAGGATGGGGAGCCTGTTTGGGATTCTGTCTCCCTCTCTCTCTGTCCCTCCCCAGCTCCCTCTCTCTCTCTCTCTCTCTCAAAATAAATAAAAATAAACTTTAAAATAAATGAATAAATAAATAAATAAATAAATAAATAAAACTACCTTATGATCCAGTCATTTCACTACCAGGTATCTACTTCAAAAATACAAAAACATTAATTCAAAAGGACACCCCTATGTTTATTGCAACATTATTTACAATGGCCAGATCATGGAAGTAGCCCAAGTGTCCTTTGATAGATGAATGAATAAAGAAGAAATGGTATATACGGTATATGGAATATTACTCAGCCACAAAAAAGAATGAAATCTTGCCATTTGCAAGGACATGGATGGAGCTAGAGAGTACAGTGCTAAGCGCAATAATTCAGTCTGAGAAAGACAAATATCAAATGATTTCACTCATATGTGAAATTTAAGAAACAAAACCAATGAGCGCAGGAAAAAGAGGGAGAAAAAAGAACGACAAACCAAGAAACAGACTCAACTCTAGAGAACAAACGTGGCTGCCAGAGTGGAAGTGGGGGGAGGCATAGCTGAAATAGCGATGGGAATTGAAGAGTACACTTAACATGAGTTCTGAGTAATGTATAGAATTCTTGAACCACTATATTGTATAACTGAGACCAACATAACACTGTATGTTAACTATACTGGCATGAAAACAAAAACTTAATTTTAAAAAAGAATCCTACTGAATAGATCCCACTGTTGTCTCCATTTAAAAAATAATGGAGGGGAGGGGAGGTGATGGGCATTGAAGAGGGCATCTTTTGGGATGAGCACTGAGTGTCATATGGAAACCAATTTGACAATAAATTTCATATATTAAAAAAATAAAATAAATAAATAAATAAATAAATAAATAAATATAAAAAAATAAAAAATAATGGATCCCCTCCCACTGCTCCTTTTCAATATTGTACTGGAAGTCCTAGCTAATGCAATAAGAGAAGAAACAGAAATAAAAGGTGCAAGATTAAGAAGGAAGAAATAAAACTATCTACGTTCACAAATGGTGTGATTGTCTATATAGAAGTCTGAAAGAATCAAAAAAGGACTCCTGGAACTAATAAGCAGTTACAGCAAGGTTACGAGATACAAGGTTAACATACAAAAGTCAATTGTCATCGTATATATCGAAAATGAACAAGTCGAAATTGCCATTTGCGTTGACACGGCCTAAAACGAAATACGGTAAAACCTTGGATTGCGAGTAACTCGTTCTGCAAGTGTTCCGCAAGATGAACAAACATTTCTAGTCAATTTTAACTTGATAAATGAGTGATGTCTTATAATACAAGCAGTGCGTGACACTGAATGTCACATGATCACCACTGAGTCAATGGTTCTTCTCTCAGGCGCGTGTGCACACGGAATTGTGGGTCATCATCTCCCATGCTCAGATGCTTGGTCTCGGGCCACGGTATTCAGCAGAAATCAGTGATTTTTTCAGAACATTGGAAGGTGCCCACGACTGGCACTTGTGTATTTTTTGTCACTTCAAAGCCCCCGTGGACAGTCCTTTGCTTTTCCGTGCAAGGGTGAGCTTAGGGATGCTTTGCGTCCTTTTAGGTCAGGCTGCCTGCAGATACAGACCCTTTCCTCTGCTGCCTTATTGCCAATTACATTAAATACAGTATATGACAAGAGTTTATTAATACTTTCTGTAACAGTGATTCCGTTAGTGATAGTGAAAGTCGCCTTACACAATAACCTTCCTCTCTCTTGTCCCCCTCACACAGCCACAAAGGTTCTCAGAGGTAAGTGCAGGTTAATTTATTTTTCTTTATATTTTGTATTTTATTTATTCTTTTGTATTATATTACAGCATTGTAATCGTTTTTCTAGGAATATTTTGGGGTTATGGAATGAACCATCTGAGTTTCCATTATTTCTTATGGGGAAATTAGCTTTGATACACAAATGTTTTGGATTACAAGCATGTTTCCGGCATGAATTATGCTCGTCAACCAAGGTTTTACTATACCTTAGGTATAAAGCTAACAAAATATGCCTAAGGTCTGTATGAGGAAAATTATAAAACATGATGTAAAATCGAGGCACAGAGAGGTTAAGTAACCTGTATGCCTAAGTTTGTACAGCTTGTACAGGGGAGGGTGGGCTCTGAAATGAGGGAGCCTGGCTCTGATGTCCGTGTTATAACCCCCATGCTATGCTATCTTGCTGCTGAGTTTTAAGGACATCTGGGCCTGAGGTACCAAGGATTTACACGTATGCACTGCCCTCTACTGAATCTAAGCCACTGAATAGGAGACCTGGGAGAGACATTGGGGTGCGTTGAGCTCTGCACTCAACTTAATAGACGAGACTGCTCAGGCCCCAGGGAGGAACTTCTTAAGGTTACTAACTAAGCCTCAGATCTAATCTTGAACCTAGAAAGAGCATATGTGTTTGCAGAATGACTGCCCTGTTCACTAAGCCCTTACACTCATTGGTGACGGTGGGCTTGCCCATTCTGTACAGACCCTTGAAATCTCAATGGCTTGCCTCAATAACGGTCTACTTCTTGATCTACTATAGTCTGAGGTGGGCTGGACGTGGGGCAGAGCTCCTCCATGCAGAGGCACAGGCTGCTCTCAGGGGCACATGTCCCCCTAACATCTCAAGGCAGGACCCCGTTGTTTCAGAGGAAGGGAAAGAGCCTGGAGATAGTGTTCATCCTTTCTGCCCGCCTCTAATTGGCCAGAACCCAGTCAACATGGCTCCCACTTAGCTGCAAGGGAGGCTGGGAAATGTAGGCTAGGAAGAGTGGAGGGAAACAAGATTTGACAGACACATAACACAGTCTCTAACATTTACCTTTGCATATATCACCTCATTAAACTTTCCCAGCAGCAGTACAAGAGGAGCATTATTATCCCCACTGAAGGAGATTAAGTAAATTGCACCAGATTCACCCTGTTAGTGGATGGCTGGATCAAGATTAAAACTAAAGTCTTTCAGGGGCACCAGGGTGGCTCGGTCAGTTGAGCGTCCGACTTCCGCTCAGGACACGAGCTCACAGTTCGGGGGTTCGAGCCCTGCGTCGGACTCTGTGCTGACTGCTCAGAGCCTGGAGCCTGCTTCGGATTCTGTGTTTCCCTCTCTCTTTGCCCCTCTCCTGCTCACACTCTCTCTCTCAAAAATAAATAAAGTTTTAAAAATTAAAAAAACAAACAAACCCTGAAGTCTTCCTGACTCCAAAACTCTCTGATTTCTGTACTACACCAAACTAGCTCTACAAGATTGTCTTGAGTCCCACCTCCAAGCTCTTTCACGGCTCTACACAGCAGTGTGAGAATATAGAGAGGTGGAAAGATATCTTCTCCCCAGCTTTGTAGCCAAGGATGTAGCTCTTCTCCCAAATGCTGTAGGTGAGAGTATAAATTAGCACAACCTTTTTGGAGAGCACCTGGGTAACACTTATCCAAGTGATAAATATGTGTATTTTTGACCCAGTAATTATACTGGAAGTCCAGGAATTTCTCTCCTACAGATGAAGTTACAACAGTGTGCAATGATATGCTTGCCTAAAAATCTTTATTGCAGCCTTGTCTTTAATAGCAAAAGAATTGGGGGAAAAGAAAACAAAAGTCTAAAAGGAAGGGACGGCTAAAATAAATACTGGAACATCCATTTGGCAAAATACCCTGCATCCATTAAAAAACAACGTGAGTTATCTCTACACGCCGACAGGAAGAATGGCTGACTTATATGGACAAGTGGGAACAAAACAATAATATGTATGAGCTAATCTCATTTGCGAAAGAAAACATGGGTATGCATATTATATATAATGTATATGTTATAATATATGTCTTGTGCAAGGTACTGAAAGTATTCCCAACAAAGTATTATAAGTGGGCAAATTCAGAAGAACCTTTTATGTGATAACATTTGACTATTAATTTTCATAATAACTACAAATTATGTATATAAATAAAAGAATTAAATTTTGAAAAAAAATGCTGCTACAGTTCTGTACTTGAATGCAATGTTCCGATCAAACCTGAACTCTGATAATGTCCTACAGTTCAGAGGTGAAAAATATGTTTTATTTGAATTCACTCTGTTGATTGCTAAATGCAACAGTCCCTCTCTTGGTCAGCCTGGGATTGCCACAAAGGACAGGCTTCGATGGATTAGCACAGCCTCATATCAGCCGGGTAAGAGCTCACTTTACTGTCCCCCAGGTTAGCCACACCTAGCTCACGCTTGTTCCGTGGGCTTTTTAAGGGGAATTCCATCTCTTTCCACTCTGCTTGGCTCCTCCATGCTCGCGGTCAGCCATAGGGTTGGCAGTGAGATATTTGTGGGAGCCAGCCCACACCACAACACCAACAATAACTGATTACACACAGAAGTGACTGCAAACCGCTAAACCCTAACTGAAAGAGTCCCCTGCTCTCATCAGGGTCCCAGAAATGCGCTATTCGAGCCCCACAACACAAGTAAACAATGTTTTACGGAGTCTAAAATACATTTTCAAATACAGGGAAGAGAGTCCAGAATACAAACAAAATGCAAATGTTTGTTACAAGCTGGGGCGCCTGGGTGGCTCAGTCGGTCAAGTGTCCAACTCTTGGTTTTCAGCTCAGGTCATGATCTCATGGTTCGTGAGTTCACGGAGCCTGCTTGGGATTCTCTCCCTCCTTCTCGCCCTCTGCCCCTCCCCCACTCGTTCTCGTTCTCTTTCTCAAAATAAATAAATGTTGTTTTTTTAAAGCTCATTAAAGCATAAATACGCCATTATAACTGCCACTGAAAGATATTGTGGAACATAGGTACGGATTCCTTTTTTGGACATCTATGAAAGGGATTGTCTTTTCTCATCTTTCAATTTATCTATTAAAAAACTGAGAGAAGGGGCGCCTGGGTGGCTCAGTCGTTAAACGTCCGACTTCAGCTCAGGTCACGATCTCGCGATCTCGCGGTCCGTGAGTTCGAGCCCCGCATCGGGCTCTGGGCTGATGGCTCAGAGCCTGGAGCCTGCTTCCGATTCTGTGTCTCCCTCTCTCTCTGCCCCTCCCCCGTTCATGCTCTGTCTCTCTCTGTCTCAAAAATAAACATTAAAAAAAATTTTTTTTAAAAAACTGAGAGAAAATCCATATATAAATTAACAGAATATGAAACAAAAGCGACAAATGGAAGCAGAGACACTGATAGAAATTGTTCTGATATCAAGAAGCGTATTGTAACCAAAGAAATTCAGACCACGCCAAAAGCAATAATTCATTAAATAAGAAATCGATGTCTAGTCGAAGTAATGGATTATGATGACTAGGCTCTTGTACTGGCTGGTAATTCAACTAGCGAAGAGAAGTGAATCATAGAATTCATTGAGAACACCAATTTTTTTTTACTGATTTGGCCCCCCCAAAAATGGCATCAACATAAATAACATAAAATTCCTAAGAAACCAGTACCACTGGAAGATTATCCCTGGCAAATTAATGAGTTCTTTCAAAGTAAAGAATACTCAACATCAGTCACTTGCCCAAGAAAACTTGAACTGACCAGTGACAGAGAAAGAATTTATTCTGTGAATAAATATTAAAGGGAAGAGGCGAAAAGCTAATTTCTATTGATTGATACTCCCACTCTGTGTTTCTTATAAACTATAAGAAAATTCAGTAATAATATAAAATGACTGACTCAATATCTTTCGGCATACACTTAACCACAACCAGTTAGAAGATATATTAAAGAGTAATTTACAACAGAGAAAAGAAAGCAGCTACTTAGAAATAAAGTCAATGAGAATTGAGCGAAAATCTATATAAAAAAATTAAAATGTTACTGTAGGACACATTAAAAATATTCTGAGCAAATAAAACGATTCATTATACTCCTGGATCGGGAAATAACACAGTGTAATTTCTCCCTTACTTACTGTATCAAGAGCCTATAAAAAAGCAATCCAAATAAAATACCAATAAAAGTGTTGTACTAGATAATGAGATCCTAAAGATTATATATAGAAATAAGCAAACAAAGTGGTCAGGACATTTCTGAAAAAGAAAAGTAATAACGAGGCGGCACAGGCAAATACGGACATATTCTCATTAATGGCTGAAATCGTGTGATAACGATGAAAACCAGACAGGCAGATAAACGAGACAGAGCTAAAAGTCCACAAATAAACCCGAGCACAAACGAAAATTTAGTGTACGGAAAGGACAGCACATGAAATCAGTACAGAAAATATGGTGTCGGAACAGTTGGATAACCACCTGTGGAAAAAAGGAAGTTGCATTCACACTTCACATCTTACACCAGGGTAGATGTAATGTGGGTTTAAAATGTTTACATAAAAATTAAGTCATGGGAGAGTTAGAAGATTCCATGAGATAATCTCTACGTTAATCTTGGCATAAAGAATATCTCTTTAACTGCAAAGCAAAACAGAAGCCATTTAAGAAAAGACTGATCCATTCGACTACATACAATATTTCACGGTCTGCGTGGCTAATATATAAACAGCTCCTTTTCGGTATAAACATAACCCAATAGAAAAAAAAACAATGGATATGGGTAGGGGGTGGGGAGGGGCAGGGAAATACTTCCGAAATAAAATGAAAATAGATTTTAAACATGAAAAGATGTTCAGATCCACTTATTCTAAGAAGACTGTAAATTAAAATTTCAGTGGAGCACATTTTTTTTCACATATAAAATTGCAAATGTCAAAAAAAACTGACAATCTATTATGGCGACAAGTATGTGGTCAAACAGGCACTTACAGATGATTAGTGGCCATGTCAACTGGTACCTCAATAGAAGGAAATCTGGCCATATGCATCAAAACTACCAAAGCTCAGGGCGCCTGGGTAGCTCCGTCGGTTAAGCGTCTGACTTCGGCTCAGGTCACGATCTCACAGTTTGTGAGTTCAAGCCCCGCGTCAGGCTCTGTGCTGATAGCTCAGAGCCTGGAGCCTGCTTCAGATTCTGTGTCTGTCTCCCCCTCTCTCTGTCCCTCCCATGCTCATGCTCTGTCTCTCTCTATCTCTCAATAATAAACGTTAAAAAAAAATTTTTTTTTAATTACCAAAGCTCGTATCTTTTGACTCAACAATTCTACCTTTAAAAATTTAGCCTGCATTATACTCACAAGTGTATTAAAATGGGAAGTTTGGAAACAACCTCAATGGCCATCGGTAGGGAATCAATTAACTAAGCCACAGGTCATATACACAATGGAATATTACACAGTCACAGAAAGAGTGGGGCATCTTCTCAGGGACTGATGGGGCATGATCTCCTAGATATATTTTTAAATCGGTAAAAGAAGCAAAGTACAAAACAGAATTTGCTCTTAAAACAGAGACAAATCTGTTCCTTAGTATAGAGACACTATCTCTGGAAAGATAAGAGAGATGTGTGCCCTTGGGAGGGCTGGTGAGGCAGGTGCTATTTACGTATTCTTCATACATTTTCTTTTTCAGCTCTGTGTTTTGCTTACTCAGTAAATAAATGCTAAATAAAACCAAGTAAATAAGAAACAAGTACACCTCCTTCTGGAGAGAAGAGGGAGGTAGTTGAGATCGTACCTACTCAGAGCGGCGAGGGGCAGCTTGGAGGTGACAGCAATAGGGAATCACTCACGTAGCCAGAGACGGACCACCATGGGACAGAAGAGAAGGGTCTACCTGTTCTGGAAACTCTGATGATTCCAAAAGCCACTGGTAAGAGCTTGAGACAAGAGTTGGGAATTTTTTAATAATTATTATTATCGGGACACACAGTCTGATATTTATCTGTCAGACCTGTTGGGACCTGCAGAAAAATGGGCTCCCCGATACCCGGGATCTTCCTTCTCACCCCCCCCCCCCCGTCATCTGGTGTCACCTTTTCTTAGCAGTATTATCCCCCATCGTTCCCTTCACGAAGGCCCTATTTCAGATCAGGGCTAGCCTTCCCACCCTCCCGGCTCCTCATGAGATCTAGCCCTGGTCTGAGCTTCACGACAGAAAAGGGGGCTGTATCTGTCATTGCACTCACAAATATTACCTCTGGGTTCCTGGGAGGATTGAATGACTCTGAGACTGTCCCCCGGGACACCATGTCTACCGTGTTAGCAAAGAGACACAGGGATGAGCTGGGGCCCAGGGGACACGAGACCACCGCTGGCTTAGGGTGGGTGACTTCATCCTAAACCAGCCCCAGCTCCCTCCTTAATGGGATTAGGTCAGAACTTGGCACATTGTAGGTACAACGAGCCATCGAGAATGAAGGCAGGCCAAGGAGGGGCTCTGACAAGGCTCACCTGTCCTTCTGCCCATTGGCTTGTCAGCACATCTTCCCGGAAGAGGAAGTGTTTCTGAAAGTGGCAATTGTTGGCCGCCTGGACCAGAATCCTCTGGGGTGCTTGCGGAAAATACACATGTTCAGGCTCTCCCAAACCTGCTGGAACAGAGGTCTGTGGGTGGAACCCCTGAATCTGCACCTTAAATACCCCATGGAATTCTAACATAGACGACTGGGAAACACTCTGAAGGACATGGTCCTAAGAACTCCATAAGCTCTGCTTTTTTATTTCGTAACTTTTTGGTGTGAAATAATTTCAAACTTTAGAGGACTCAGGAATAGTACAGAGAACCCCCTTATACCTTTATTTTGCTACATTTGTGCACTCTCTCCATATATACATATACACATACGTATATATGATTACATAAATAATTAGTATTTTCTGAACTATTTGAAAGTAAGTTACAGAGACAACATTGCCTTTCACCCCTGCATATTTCAGCATTTTTATCCTGAGATTTTACATAGCAACCGTATAATATTCAAATTCAGGAAATTTAAAACCGATGCTATTATCTGTCCTATAATCCGTGTACCAACTTCTTCAATTGTCCGATGGCGTCCTTTACAGCCATCCTTCCTGACCCAGGATCCAATCCAGGCTACACGTGGCACTGAGACATCACGTCCTGTACCCAGGAGTATTTCCCCAGTCTGTCTCCATTCTGCTCCTGGGGACCCCTGCTTTGGGGTCCGTCTGCTGTCTGTCCTCTCCCCGCGCACCGACCCTGCACTTCTGCGGACAGATGACGATGCACAGAAGACATCAGCAGGAAGACGAGATGCTGACCTTCGGGACATCTGGTTGTTCGGGTCGTTGCTGCTCTCTGAGTGCGCGCTGCAGCCCCAGGAGACCGAGGGCTGCTTCCCGGGCTCCGGGGAAGACGTGGACCTTGGGGCCCAGAATAATGGGCTGGCTGCACCCGCATAGTTCAGCCCACTTAAACCATGCCTTTCCCTGCAGTGGCACTCCCAGACCAATTTCCTTCTCATGAATAATTCAGCCTACCGGCCTCCAGCTCTTGTGAAGAGGCCATTTTCGCCTCAGCTGGAAACAGCTGACGTTCCTGTCCTCCAGCTGTCCTGGTCACTAGGCTCTCTCCCTCGCCTCTGCTCTCCTTCCCCTGCCATTGCATCAAGACCAAAGCATTTGGATTCGCTCCTTAAACATGCTTTCCCTGGCCTTTGAGTAGGCCCATAAAGATGGGGAAGGTCCAGGGGCCTGGAGTCAGGATCAAGTTCCAGCCGCTAGTTACCATGACCCATGTTTCGTCCCCGCTAGAGCTCAAACACAACCCCCCCAGTAGGAGATAATGGACCACCCTTCAGGGAGCCTCTAAAGCGGGGAGACCTCACAGGGGCTCTCACAGGAAGCCAACTGAAACTCAGGCTTCAGCCAGCACCTGGGAGGGGTTAACACACTTGTGTTTCTGGAAAATTCTGCAAAGATCATTTGTATTTTTTTTTCTTTAAAAAGGCCACCCGAAATTTTATAAGCTACTGCCTTACGAAACTGGTATCCAATCCTGTGTCTATAGATATTATCTGTGTGTATGCGCAATAGATAGGTACATAGATACGTAGATATGATATGTAACAATGAAGAATACTCCAATGAATTCTTTCAGGGAGCCTCAAAATTGCAATTAAAGCTATTTACATTTAGATTAGTTTTTTTAATAGTTTATTTATTTTTTAATTTACATCCAAGTTAGTTAGCATATAGTAGATCAGTTTTTAAACTGAGAGGTAAGGAACTATATCAACCGGATGGAAACATGACTATTAAAAACTTGCCTTGGGGGAGGGGGGTGGAGAACTTGCCCTGGATTTTTTGAGCAAAATCACAGACCAAAAAATGTTTCTATCCTTTTCTTTTTCTTTTTTCTTTTTCTTTCTTTCTTTCTTTCTTTCTTTCTTTCTTTCTTTCTTTCTTCCTTTCTTTCTTTCTTAAGTTCCTTTTGAGAGACAGAGAGAGCAAGTAGGGAGGAACAGAGAGAGAGGGAGAGAGAGAATCCCAAACAGGCTCCACACTGTCAGCTCGGAGCCCGACTTGCTGCTTGAACCCACCAACTGTGAGATCATGACCTGAGCCGAAACCAAGAGCCAGACGCTTAACTGACTAAGCCACCCACATACCTCTCTCTCTCTCTTTCTTTTTTTTTAATGTTTATTTATTTTTGAGAGAGAGAGAGAGAGCACAAGCTGGGGAGGAGCAGAGAGAGGGAGACACAGAATCGAAAACAGGCTCCAGGCTCCGACCTGCCAGCATAGAGCCCAACATGGGGCTCAAACTCACGAACTGTGAGATCATGACTTGAGCCGAAGTCAGACGCTTCACTGACTGAGCCACCCAGGCGCCCTTCTTCTTCTTCTTTTTTTGTCTTTTAAACATTACTGGCCTATTACTGGATTCTTCCTGGTTTTCTAATCCAAAAATCACTTCTCTGGCTTTCTCTTTACCAGAAAGTATAAACCCATATGGCCAATGAGGTACAGAAATCCGCAGCCTTTTGCTGAAGGAGAGGACAGAGCCCAACATCTGGCTGAGAAATAGTGTATACACAGAGCATGTCTCTTACCCTCGTTTGGAATGTTCTAACCATAGAATAAATGCTATTGCAGTCAACTGTCTTCCTACCTTAGACCATGTTCATTTGGTCCTTTTTTTTCCCCCCTTGACACGCGGACTCATTCTAGAAAATAAAGACCATTTTTCATCTTGCTAGTTATTCCATTTCAAATAATCTCTTGCTAACTAAATGATCCAGTGGGAATAAAGCTGTTTTCCAACGTTTCCATAATCATTCAAAGAAACACCTTGTGTTTTGTCGCCATCCCCGTTTCCGGAAGACTCGGTGGGACGTGGCAAGGTATTCTCATTTGCTCCTCTCTCTATACAGATCTTGTGTCTACCAGGCCAGGCAGTCAAAACAAGTGAGGACCCAGGCAAGAAAAGACTCTAAGAGGTCACACGGAAAGGACTCCCCATCCAGGAATACCCCTTAAAGCCACACTGTTCCCCTCAAAAATCTCAAAGCTTCGCATGACCGCAAGCCATAGAGGGCCTCTCCAGAGGACACCTGAATCTATTATTCCTGTCTAAATGCATGCCCGTGGCCTTTGGGGGCCAACGATCTGTGAGGTGACAAATAGGCATGCAGGTGGCTTCCGTGACAGTTGTCACTTACTCTACTTCCACAGAAAGAGAGGTAAAACCTGAAGTACCAAAGATAGACATCACTTACCAAGCCAAGCACGCTGCTAAGTGCTTTCCATACGTTCTGCCATCTAACTCTCAGAAACAAAATCCCGGAGGGCTATTATAAGCAAAGAGCATCTTTAACAGAAAATAACAAGAGTGGCGGAGGATGTGGACCCAGAACACGTGTACATGGCTGCTAGGAAGGTAAAATGGTGTAGCTGCTGTGGAAAACAGTGTAAGGATTTCTCAAAAAAATTAAAAATAGAATTACCATGCCACCTAGCAATTCGACTCCTGGGTATATACCCACGTGAATGGAACGCAGAGACTTTAACAGGTATTTGTCCCCCCATGTTTATAGCAGCATCGTTCACTATACCCAAAAGGTGGGAACAACCCAGTCGTGTCTCCATCGATGGCTGAATGGGTAAGCGAAACACGTGCACGCGGTGGGATCCTGGTCAGCCTTGGAAAGGAAGGAAACCCCGACGCACGCTGTGGACCCGGATGAACCTCGAGGACGCTCGGCGACGTAAAACAAGAAAGTCCCCAAAACGCAAATGAGTGCATGATTCCACTCGTATGAGGTACCCAGAGCTGTCAAATGCATAGAGACCGAAAGTAAGACAGTGGTTTCCAGGGTCGGGGGGGTGGGGGGGGGAAGGGGGAGTTGTTGTTTCAGGGGGACAGGGTCTCAGTTTTGCAAGATGAAAAGAGTTCTAGAGGTGGACGTTAGGGAAGGTAGGACAACAGTGTGAGTGTATTTAACAGGACGCTTAAAAATCATTAAGATGATGGGACGCCTGGGTGTCTCAGTTGGTCAAGCTTCCACCTTCAGCTCAAGTCTCGAGCTCAGGGTTCGTGACGGGGCCCTCTGCTGTCGGCACAGAGCCCGCGTTAGATCCTCCGTCTCCCTCTCTCTCTCTGCCCCTCCCCACCCTCAGAAACAAATAAACGTTTAAAAATAACAATCGGGGCGCCCAGGTGACTCAGTCGGTTGAGTGGCTAACGTCAGCTCAGGTCGTGATCTCACGGTTTGTGGGTTCAAGCCCCGCCTCGGGCTCCGTGCTGACAGTTCAGAGCCCGGAGCCTGCTTCGGATTCTGTGTGTGTGTCTCTCTCTGCCCCTCCCCCACTCGTGCTTTCTCTCTCAAAAATAAATAAACGTTAAAAAAAAATTTAATAATAATAATTAAGAGGGTAAATTATATATACATATATATATCTTTTACCACAAAAATAAAATCCCATGAATGAGGTGCTATTATTTTTCTGAGGCAGCAACTGAAGCACAAAGATATGCTGCGAATAAGTGGCAAGGCCGGGATTCTCAGTGGGTAGGCGGACCTCAAGGTCTGGGATCCAGCCACTAACGTCCACCCCTGTCAGCCCCTGACCATCCACCACCCACCACCCACCATAGATCATCTACTTGGTGGGAAACAAAAGACAACCAGAAGATAAGAAGTAAAAATAATAAAAATATCCACCCTGGCTCTGGGCACTCAGGCATCCCAAGCGCCTGAAGGAGTTGACGTGGCCTTCTCGTCATAGCTAATTACAGACGCTAACCTTCTCTCCCGAGCCAGTTGTAAATTGACCACAAATCAGTAGTCATCTTGCTCTATAACGTGACATGGAATTTGAAGCCAGGCCTCACAAAACCAGAGTAAATTCATTCTTTTTTTTTTTTAATTTTTTTTCAACGTTTATTTATTTTTTGGGGGACAGAGAGAGACAGAGCATGAACGGGGGAGGGGCAGAGAGAGAGGGAGACACAGAATCGGAAACAGGCTCCAGGCTCTGAGCCATCAGCCCAGAGCCTGACGCGGGGCTCGAACTCACGGACCGCGAGATCGTGACCTGGCTGAAGTCGGACGCTTAACCGACTGCGCCACCCAGGCGCCCCAAAACCAGAGTAAATTCTAATAATTCCTTGATTTCCCAGATTTCGGTGCCCCCCCCCCCCCCCCGCCAATGTGCCAACAGAAGCTGCCATCCTGTCATTCCCAACTTGGTCTCTCCATCCAGCCCATCTGTGTCAGCCCCCTCAGTGGTCATGGAAGGTGTCACGCGAGCAACCAACCAAAGGAAACAATTGTCCAAAGGCAACGGAAACCCTCTCTTTCCATCCTCGGTGAAACAGAGTCAACTGAGGGCTACCTGCAAATTGGTCCTCTTCATGAGGTCACCGGGGACTGGACAACCTAGTCGATTTACCCAGATGGCACAGCAGCCCACACGTGTCTTGGTGGCGGCAGTGGCTGAGACCCCCCCCCCCCCCCCGCGCCCACCCACACAACAGCCATGCTTCTGTATCTCCAGGTTCCGGATACAAGCTCCACCACTCACACTTCTGAGGGAGGAAGGGGCCGGGGGAGCCACGTGCCTGTCAAAGCAACCCCCCAACCGGGGGTCACAGCACTAAGACAGCTCATTTAAACCGTGCGGTATTGAAAACCAAATGAAAGAGAGAAAGAGTCAAGTAGAGAACACTGAAAAGTAAACATTACAAAACCTTCCAAACCAGAAGCCCAGAGGCACATTTTCTTTGGGGAGAGACCAGCTATTTGTTCTTCCTTCCAGGAGTGTGATGTTTATTTAACTGGAAAAGACAGCTTGACTTAATTGAGTGTATGTGTGTGTGTGTGTGTGTGTGCGCGCGCGCGCGTGTGCACACGGAAGAGAGGGGCTTCTCTAGCTAGGCAGAATTTCTGCTCTCTGGGGCAGAAACAGGTCACACTCTAAGGTCCGTGACTGAACATGGGCACAATTTGGGTTTCTAGAAAAGAAGGAAGGGGATACATAACCATTGTTAAATGCCTACTTTCACTGGACCGATCTATGCCACACATTTAGGCTTTAAACATTTTATGCAACAATCCACAGGAAGAAGCACATCTTACCGTAGCCCAATGCACGCACGAGTGCACAAACACACACACACATTGACACATGTATTTCATAAAACTCATGCTTGCCCTTCTACATGTGAGGTACTCTGATCTTTTCTATGCCATTGTTTATATTTAATTTTTAATTGAGGTCTAGCATACCACAATAAAGCACACAGATCTCAAACATACAGCTTGATGGGGTTTTTTTCAGGGTTCCTAATCTTTTTTTTTTTATTAAAATTTTTTTTAATGTTTATTTATTTTTGAGACAGAGAGAGACAGAGCATGAATGGGGGAGGGTCAGAGAGAGAAGGAGACACAGAATCTGAAGCAGGCTCCAGGCTCTGAGTTGTCAGCACACAGCCCGATGCGGGGCTTGAACTCACGGACTCCGAGATCATGACCTGAGCCAAAGTTGGACGCTTAACCGACTGAGCCACCCAGGCGCCCCAATCTTTTTTTTTTTTATAAATCGTTTTATTGCTATATGATTTACGTAGCACAAAATTCACCCATTTCAAGTATACACCTCAAGAGGTCTTAGTATATTTCCCGAGCTGGGCAGTCATCCCACAAACTAATCTTGGAACATCTAGCATTTTCATCAGCACAAAGAAAAACCACTATATGTTCTATTTTTTTTACTTACTTATTTTTTTAACGCTGGTCACAACCCATCAAATTTATGTCACCAGTGGGTCACAGCTGCGGGTGAGAAAAGCTGTATCAGACGTTTTACTATAATATCCCACTTGCTTTTCAAAACGAGTCCTGATAGGCCAAAGTATGTCCAAGTAGCTGGAGGGCCAAGGGGCAGGTGTCACAGTAATTCCAAGCTCACAGCACTCAGAAGTGATAGAGGCTGGTCGGGAGACCAAGCCAGACCCACACAGAAACCTCCCTCGCGGGGAGATGCTGACCTTGGTGACTCATCGCACGGAACAGATTACATCCAGAAGTGTTGCCAGACAAACCGAACTCAAACCTCGTTACGCAGAGCTCAGCAATGACATTCATAACCTGGGTGGAGCTGGGGGGACGTGCCCCCTAGCAGGATTTAGGAGAGGAGTCTGAGACGCAAACAAATAACCTACGAAAGCCGTCAGAGGTATTGCTGCCTGAAACTCTTTCAACGTGGAGCAGTTGGTCCACATACATGGGAAGAATCCCACAGAGTAATTGTGGGAGAGAATGTGGTGATTAAATACAGATAAAAATGTCCTGGCTTCTCTCTTAGCCCGACTCAACCCCGGGGAGGCGGTGGGGAGAGGTGAGAGTAGGTGGATGTTTGTGTCTTCGCGCGTGTGTGTGTACGTGTGTGTGTTGGGGGAAAGGGAGGGCTCAACTCTCACCCTCACCCTCAACGATCTAGATGTGGCACAACAGGCAGACATTCTAGCCCAAGGTGCCACGAATTATGTGGACACAGATGCCAGCACTTGCCCACTGGGGCTCCAGGAGGGGTTCAGTCAAACACCGGAGGAAAGGAAAACCCAGAGGGCCTGGGTTCTGGATCTCCGGCAAACTGAGCCATCCTGAGGTGATTGGCATCTTGAGGGACAAAAGGTAGGGTGCAGGGCACGCAGAAGGTTCTGGCGAGCCTTCCGCCTTACATGGGAGTGCAACTGAATAAGTGCACCGTATTCCTCCACCAGTGGGTTTGATGGGTAGTCAAAGAGCGAAGATCATTGCGGGGAGGAAAGTAGATAAAAATTTTCCCCTTCCGATCTAGCCCCATCCTCTGTCTAGACACCTGTAAGTAACAAAACCAGGCTCCCCTTCGAGATCCCAGTTTCCTGTTCCATAAGCCGCCTTGATTCGTGCAATTAGCAAGCATTTCTTGAACACCTCGTAAGGGACGAAAGTCGGGATAGAGAGCACAAAGCCGTTTCATTTTCCCCTCGAAACCGTTGGTCTGAAGTTGAGGGTAAGTGTCTAAGAGGGTGCTGCATAAAAATCACCAATTTGGATACTGGGGAAGAACCAAGTTCAGTTAATGCCAAAAAGCTATGCCTGAGAGCCTGCAAACCCTATGCTAATCTGAACACATCCGCACCTTGGGCTCAGATAAGCTCGCCCGTGCTCCACCCCCCAACTGCAACAAAGGGTCCCCACAAAAGAGCAGAAGCATGATGGGAGCAAAGCTGTGGAGGCAGCCTCTGAACAGAGCAGGGCTGACCGACTCACCAGCAGTGAGTTTGGCTTTATCACGCGCTGGCTCTAGGATGGGCTTGACATCTGTTCCGTGACCTGCTCCGTGGCCATGAGGGCTCCCACTGCAAAATGCAGGGCAGGGTTAAAGAGCACAGCCTGATCCCATAAAACAGAGCAGAGCTGGCCATGGTGGGTTTGGGCCTCCCTTCCCCTGGAGCCTGGGACACTGACACTGACAAGCAGTAAAAGGCGGGGGGGGGGGGGGGGGGGGGGGTGAGCGGCCCAGAGCCCTCAGTCCCCTCAGATCCAGGTGCCTGTGCTGCCAGATCTCCCTAGGATATGGGCTCCTTTGAACTTTTCAAAGGTATGGAAGAAAGCCTGGCTTTTTATGAGTTGTGCCGTGGGCAGAGGAAATGGCTGTGTGCAGAAATGGGGGCCAATTAGAGGCAAAGGTCCGGGAGTCGCTCTCCAGAAGGGCTTGCTGCAGCCTTGCCTCGGGGGTCCCGGGGCCAAGGCTCCAGTGCCCCGCTCCTGAGGGCTTCTGGACAAGGGGCTGCTGGACAGAGGCAGGTGGCCATTCCAAGGTGTCCTCTTTTTTTTTTTTAATTTTTTTTTCAAAGTTTTTTTTTTTATTTATTTTTGGGACAGAGAGAGACAGAGCATGAACGGGGGAGGGGCAGAGAGAGAGGGAGACACAGAATCGGAAACAGGCTCCAGGCTCCGAGCCATCAGCCCAGAGCCTGACGCGGGGCTCAAACTCAGGGACCGCGAGATCGTGACCTGGCTGAAGTCGGACGCTTAACCGACTGCGCCACCCAGGCGCCCCTCAAGGTGTCTTCTTTTGGATTGAGGTCCGCCTTTGACCCCTCTCACTGCCAAATTCTGGAAGATAGCAGCTTGGCCCGCATCCCCCATTCATCAGGTGCTGCGAGAAATGCCTGCGTGCGCCAACATCGATTCTGGTGGTGGGAGGAAATGGCACATTTTTTTTCTTGAGCGAAACTGTCTTCCCTGGGACTCTTACGGCCACAGGGCTCTCTTGCAGGGCTACCCCACCTGAGACCACTTACATGCTCTGTCCCACGGGGTGGCCGGCCCCACCTGGGACTGACGGTTTTGCAGGGACACAGGACTTCCAGGGCCAAAACAAGTTAGTCATTCCACGCACAGGGCTTTTATCCGTCCACTAAGAGACGCGGCGTTTCAAATGGAAACAAAGGAAACCTATCCCTGAGGACAGAGAGCATTGAGACCGGCCCTCCAGTTGCAGAACAAAGGCAGCGTCGTTTGAGATTCGGAGGACAGAATGCATGGAGACTTCCACATGTGCCCCAACCCAAACTACCCGGGTCAACCCAGACCTGAACAGGTGCCCAAGTGGAGCTGAGGCTGTGAAATGAACAAATCAGGAGACGCTAGATGCTGGCGAGGATGCGAAGAAACGGGAACCCTCTTGCGCTGTTGGTGGGAATGTAAACTGGTACAGCCGCTCTGGAAAACAGTGTGGAGGCTCCTCAAAACATTAAAAATAGAGCTAGCCTATGACCCAGCAACAGCACTGCTAGGAATTTACCCAAGGGATACAGGAGTGCTGATGCATAGGGGACTCATACCCCAATGTTTATAGCAGCACTTTCAACAATAGCCAAATGATGGAAAGAGCCTAAATGTCCATCAACGGATGAATGGATACAGAAATTGTGGTTTATATACACAGTGGAATAGTACTTGGCAATGAGAAAGAATGAAATATGGCCTTTTGTAGCAACGTGGATGGAACTGGAGAGGGTTATGCTAAATGAAATAAGTCAGGCAGAGAAAGACAGATACCATATGTTTTCACTCATATGCGGATCCTGAGAAACTTCATAGAAGACCGGGGGGGAGGGGAAAGGGGGATAAAAGTTAGAGAGAGGGAAGGAGGCAAACCATAACAGACTCTTAAATACCGAGAACAAGCTGAGGGTTGATGGGAGGTGGGGGAGAGGGGAAGTGGGTGATAGCCATTGAGGAGGGCACCTGTGGGGATGAGCACTGGGTGTTGAATGGAAACCAATTTGACAATAAATTATATTTAATTAAAAAAAAAAAGTGAAGCTGAGGGCTGGACCCTTAGAAACCTGACGTCCTCAGGCCCAGCTGGGGCCTTGCCTGTCATCACAGCCACCACCACTACCACCAGGCTCCCAGACCCTGGAGTAGCCCTGCTCACACCTACCCAGGTATCCAGGAACGGGGAGGATAGACGCCGCCCAGGATGAGGTCCACAGCGTGGGTTCCAGGCCTCAGCTACAGGCAGGAAAGGCAGGGAGAGAATGCAGAGCTGAAGGGAGAGAAAAGGAGGCCATCGGGCCAGGAGAGAGAAAAGAGCCGAGAGAGAGAATTCTGGTCGGGGTGCTTCGAAATTGGCTCAGCCTTCACTGAGCAATGATACCTAGCATTCCCCGAATGCCTCCGTGGCTGAGATCTCTATTAGCCACACAGAGACTCTTCCAGCATCCCCCTGAGGGCAGCTTGGATTCTCCAGTTTTTCGTATGAAGAAACCATGCCTGGAAGAGTTTAAGCCACTCGCTGGAGGTAAGGTAGCTAAGAAATCTCATCACAGGGATGTCTGACGGCAAAGCTCTCGACAGCTAGAACATCCAGCTTTCTGACTCCTAAGGTTCTATCTGCAGAAGTACCCAGTGAATCTCCATGCCATGCCCAGGACGGTTTCTATCTTCCTTAACGTTAAGATCCACAGGTACTATCCTTAGGACTCCTTAGGAGAAGCCCTGGCCGGTCACAAAGCCCCGCCTGGGGCTCGGAAACGGCCGCGTAGCTCCCCCTGCTGGCCACTCCGAGAGCACAGAAAGGGCGTTGGGATGGCAACGCGACCGGCAACGAGGACGCTTCACATTGACAAAGAAACCAGAACGCGGCAGCCATGCTGGGGACTGCTCTGTGCTTGGCGTAGGTCATTCTGGAGCCCAGAGGAAAGCGGGGAGCGGTGCCCGGCGTCTGGGTTCCCAGAGGAATCCTGAGAGGGTGGTCCCGGAAATGGAAATGATCTTTCGGATGGAGGGATCTCCAAGGCAGGCAGATTGCGCTCGCACGGCCTGAATCCAAACACAAAGAAAAGACGAGAAATGAGAGCTGATGCTTGACTAAAAGAAAAATCACAAAAGCCATACATAGACCTACGGCAAATGTTTACATGTTTGAGCCCTTACTGGGTGCCCACCACTGTTCTAAGAGCTTTCCCGTTGTTATCTCATTTAGTCTTCACAGCAATCCTATGAGATAATATTTTATCCTATGAGATATTTTATCCTATGAGATATTTTATCCTATGAGATAATATTTTATCCTATGAGATAATATTTTATGAGATTAATTTTATCGCATGTGGAAAATGGGGCACAGAGACGTAAAGTAATCCGTACAAGGCCACACAGCCGGAAAGTAGCAGAGTAAGGGCAGATACATAAAGCAAAAGCCCCAGGTGCCTGGCCGGCCTAGTTGGTGAAGCGTCCAATTCTCGATTTCTGCCCAGGTCACGATCTCACAGTTCGTTGGATCAGGGCCCGCGATCGGCTTTGTGCTGACAGCGCAGAGCCTGTTTGGGATTCTCCCTCTCCCTCGACCCCTCCCCAGCTCGCACTTGCTCTCTCTCTCTCTCAAAATAAACAAACTTTTTTTTTTTTTTTTTTTTTTTAAGGCAAAAGCCCTGTGGGAGACAGATTTTATGCTTCAGGAACAAGTAAATTCTGCCCACCTGTGTGTACAGAAACAGTGTCTCCAGGTATTCGGTCTGTCTGTTGCTCCTTCTTTATTCTTATATCGCTGGTAACAAGCAAACAAACAACAGAGCATTTGTGAATCCAAAAGTTAAGGTGGTTCACGTTGGCCACAGTGAAGAGGGAGCCCCATACACTTCCCCTCCCAGAAATAGACACTCTGCCCCTGCACCGTGAAAAAATCACCTCACCCCCTGAGCGGAGCAGCCCACAGAGACAAAGGGGGCAAGCCTAGGTGCCTGGAACCCTAGCCCAGGGCAACGGCAATATAGTAAGTTACCGCTCATGGCTCGTTACAGGGATTTGGCATTCCCGGGAAGAAAAGAAGGCACATTGGCCGAGGTGCAGACAGACATCTGAATCTTATTCCCCAGTTCTTACGAGCCGCTTAGAGGTCGTGTTTCCCCCACTCCCTTGTTTTCTACTAAAGAGATGACGTCGCACCCTACTTGCTTACCAGGAGAGGGAAGTGAGTGCAGGGGGCAGAGGTGACTACAGCTGACCTCAGTGCGATACTTGGTTCTTCCGTAAATACTAAGCTTGCTGGAGCTCAGAACTGAGACTAAAGAGAAAGAACGTGGCGTCCGGTGTCCCTGGCTGGGTGCTCTTGCTTTACAGACGGGCGCCCAAGACACCCTGGACCCCCAGAACTCTACCCTCGCGAGAGGGAGGAGTTGGTGGGCTGGCGTGGAAGTGGGAGGCCGGCTGCGGGGAATGAGTTTAAACCTTAAAACTGGAAACGTCCCCGGGATCTTGGCAGGGTTTTAGCGCTTCCCTCCGCCTTTAGATGAGGGACTTAAGCTGACCTTCTGACAGCGTCCCCCAGTATTGTGCAAGGACAGAGCTAAGCTTTTAGCAGCAGCACGCTGGAGCACAGATGTGCCAGGGACGTTCTGTTAACAAAGCACAAAGGCTCGAAGGCAGGAACAGACCATTCTTGTCCACCGTTGGGAGAGAGCTCCGTTGTGTTTCTCCAACAGGGCAGAATTTGTTTCATTAAAGACTCCGTCATCGCCACCACTGTCAAAGGCAAATCCCTCCCAAGGCCGGAATCTGAATCCGACCACTGGAGCAAGGATTCTGAGGTTTCGACGTCAAAGCCTACAGCTCCAGAGAAAACCCAGGCGCTCGGATCCCCCAGGTAGGGGGAGGGCGGGCCACGCTGCGGCATCCCACCCACTCAGGAATCCCTTCTTTCCACTTGTCTGAGCAGACTGGGAAGGAGGGCCTCCGGCAACCAGCTGGAAGGGAGTTGGCTGGGGCTCCGCTGTCACTGATTTATGAAGGCCTTTCGGGGCCAGAATGACACCATCCACCCTCCACCTACCTCCTGCTAATTTATATTCTCAGAGCTTTAAATCACAGCGACAGCCCCACAGGCACTTTGACCAGTCAAGGGCTTCCGGGGCCCCGCACGCTGCTCTCCTGTCCCCACAGTGGGTCCTACAGTTCCCCGTCCTCCCCAACCTGCTCCAAACCGTACTCCCTCCCAGCTCCTGGGGCTCTCAGGCCCTCTGCTCAATCAGATAAACAGCAGAGCAGTGACTTTCTTTTCGCTGACTTGGAAGCTCCCTTGTCTGAAAAACATTGCCAACGTTAGAAAACAAAAACAAAAACAAAAAACCTTATTGATGTTATGACTCACCCTTACCTGGTATTATGGCGAAGCTGCAAAGCAAACACCTGCTCCCACCAACAAAATAAATGCGAAATTACTAAGATACCTAAGTTCATTTTCTTTTTCCTTTTTTAATGTTTTTATTTATTTTTGAGATAGAGAGACAGAGTGAGAATGGAGGAGGGGCAGAGGGAGAGGGAGACACAGACTCCAAAGCAGGCTCCAGGCTCCGAGCTGTCAGCACAGAGCCCGACGTGGGGCTCGAACTCACGACTGAGCCACCCAGCCGCCACCCTAAGTTCATTTTCTAAACACATTCTACCACACCACTTACATCTTGCTAGGCTAGAGGTGTTTTCCAGTTGCCCGAGGCATCTGAATGCCCATTATTTCCACCCCACTTTTATTTTTTTTTATTATTTAAAAAAAAATCTTTTTAATGTTCTTATTTATTTTTGAGACAGAGAGAGACAGAACACGAGCAGGGGAGGGGCAGAGAGAGGGGGAGACACAGAATCTGAAGCAGGCTCCAGGCTCCGAGCTGTCAGCACAGAGCCGGACACGGGGCTCGAACTCACAGACTCTTAGATCATGACCTGAGCCAAAGTTGGACGCTTAACCGACTGAGCCACCCAGGCGCCCCTACCCTGCTTTTAAATGCTAGTCCAAACCTTTGAAGTCTATTGCCTCTTGCAAAATAATAATAATAATAATAATAATAATAATAATAAAAACCACAGCACACTGGAAAGCCTTATTATTTTTGAGGGTACCGCAGTAGCTTGCTCTCCAAATGGTAGCTATAGTCAAGCACACGAAACACAAAGCATGTAGAAGCAGAAAGGAGACAGGAAATGAAAGCCAGGCTGGCTAGAAATTGGAGAAAGGCTTCAGGAAGCAAATACGACAAGGAAAAGAGAAAGTTGTGGGTGATTTCGTCCCTGAGATCAGAGCTCCAGCCCACCGCTAAGGGTACCGGGAGCCATTCTTTCAGTGGGCAGACAGCCAGTAAGCATTTATTATGCTCCCACTGTGTTGCCACTGTGTTGGAATTAGAAGTCGTCCCTGAGTTTAGCCAGGCTCTTCTAGAGAAAGAAATCCACCCTTACACAGTTAAATCGCCCAGATTGCCTCTGTGGCCTTTCCTGTCCTGCTGCTTCTGTCAGAGGGATTCCGTTTCTGACACAGGGAGACCAGGGATAGACGGTCATCTGTTGATTCAACTCAAGGGCGAAACTCAGGAGCCTGTGATCTTGGCCGGGGTGCTCTCCTACTCACTTTATGTACGGGGAGCCGTCACGGCACTGTTTTCCTCCAAACTCCAAACAGGAAGCGAGGGTTGTGATTTACTTCAAAGGGTACAGGGGGGCCCTAAGATGGCCTGAAAGTGAAGGCGTAAAACATTCAGAGTGAATAAGTGCTGTGGCAACTCGATTGCCCCCAGTGGACTTTCACCTTGCGTTTTATTCTAATACGATCAAAGCAGTGGTGGGGGGAGGGCACCTTGGAAGAAAGGGGGTCGGATTAAGACTGTTTGAGTTTATAATCTAGTTGGAGTAAAAAAACCTCTGACTCATCGGCAACCCCAAAGTTCTGACAGCTCTGAGCACTAGGGGAATTCGCAAGAGACACATCATACCAAGAATAATTAAACGACCAGCTGCAGGAGGAATGGGAACTTCAGACAAAGCAGAGGTCAGAGGGAGCAGGGCTTGGCCTCCTCCCTGTGGGGACTGAGCCAACTTTGGAGAGGAAAAGCAAAAGGAAAAGGCACCACAGTCAGGAGGCCCTATGAGCAAAGTCATGAAGAAACGGAGCAAACAGGTTTCTGAGGACGGTGGTCACTAACCCAGTAGGTGAGGAAAGTTCACTTAAGGCAGATGGCAGATGAGGTCAGAGAAGCTTATAAATAATATAGGGGTCATTAGACATCTATGGAGGGAAATCAAAATACTGGAACAACTATTTTACAAAGATTAATCTAGTATCAAAATATAGAAAGGGGACGTCGGCCTCTGTGCTGACAGCATGGAGCCTGCTTGGGATTCTCTCTCTCTCTCTCTCTCTCTCTCTCTCTCTCTCTGCCCCTCCCCCGATCTCTCTCCATCTCTCCCTCTCTTAAAATAAATAAATACACATTTTAAAAATAGAGAGAGAGAAAGGTCTGCCCCTCCACTGCTGGTCACAAATAAGTGAATAGATAGATAGATAGATAGATAGATAGATAGATAGATAGATAAAAATGGAGTCTTGATCCTGGACAACCCTGGTGAAAATCCTATTGCTGTGAAAGAAGAAATGAATGCATATTGGAGCTTCACCTACAGGTACCGTGACAGAAGCACTTCACCTAAAGCAATAAATCACACCTGTTTTTGAGCAGGGTGGGAAGAATTGCCCAAGAAAATGGTGGTACCATTCACGGAAATAAGAGAAACGAGAAGGAATCCCAGCAGGGGAAGTAAGATGATTAATTCATCTTGGGATGTTTTCACGAGCGCCCCAACGAGTACTGGATTGGGGCCACGAGAGACCTGACACCATAGCTCAGGGGAGAGAAGGGGGTTGGAAACTCAGGTGACAGCCATGATGGCAGAGACCAGGAATGCCTTCCAAAGAGACTAAGAAGGATGTGTCTTATCCGGGACTATTTAATGGGCTTCAGTTACAGTACTGGATGTTCCTAAATGGCTTCCAGAAAGAAACTAAATCCTTCTCTCCACTGGGATTCCTTGTTCCAAATGGCACAGTGCTTAACCTTGGGAAGAAAAAGGGCTCCTTTTTTCTATTGAGTCGGTATTTGAACCCTTGATGGACAATGACTTCTTACTAAGCAAGCCGGCACCTTCTTGATGTCGGTCCCTCTTAGCCTGCACTGCTGGGAGGGAGGGCTCAACACAAGAAGGGAAGTGTTGAGCATTTCCAAGGCGCCTATCATCAGATAAGCTGCCCTTTCTCTGGCAGTCATCAGCATTTTTGAGCATCCTGAATTTTTCATCCTCCATTGCATAGCCGTCCATTTTTAAAGTGTTTGCAAATAAGTAGGATCAGGGGTCAAGTGGATTGGGAGCCAGCACCTTCACCTGGCGACAGAGATGGAGGGATCTCCAGTCAGTGGGCATGAAGTTGGCTCCAGAATATAGAGTGGCTCCCTCTTCCAATCTACTCGGCAACATTCTGGCTAAACTGGGGAGCCAGCTGCCCTCCCCTCTAGAAGATAGATGTAAATGTCAAGCGCTGAAGGAATGTGCACAAAATGTGGCAAAAAAAAGAGAGAGAGAGAGTATTCCAACCCACAAATCTGTGGAAGTCTCTCACAATCACGGCTGCAAGATCACTATTTTGTCCGATGACTCTCTGAGCATCAAAAGATCAGGTTTTATATCGAGTTATTCCTGTCCTGAAGCAAGATCAGAAACGTTGCACAGGGGGTTTAGATTCGTCTGGGGTGCAGCGTAAAGCAAGAGTGCAGTGAAGTCAAGGCAATGCTTAATGGTTTGGGTTTCTTGCCAACCAGCTAGGTACAGTTGGAAGCTAAGTAAGGCCATGCCTATTTTTAATAGCTTTGTGAACCAATGAGGCAAGAGTCCTTAAGAGGCACCTGATGTCTTTGCCTCCAGCACAGAAGGAAACTAATATTTACTGAGTATGTATTACATGTTAGACACTTTACATATGCTATCTCGTTTATCGTCCCAACAAGCCAAAGAGACGGGTTTTATTACTCCTACTCCACAGGTGGGGAACCCAAAGTTCTGAGAGATTAAGTAACTTGCCCAGGGTCACACAGCCAATTAGTTGTGTGGCCAGGATATGAGCCCAAGTCAGTCTTGATTTATAGATAGTACATAAAGGGGAGCAAATTATCGTAAAGGGAATATACACAGAATTTTTTATTAGAAAATGTTGTATAAAATCTTGACAGTAGGGTGGTTCTACAAAATGTTGTCTCCGTAGATCAGAGAGATTATAAATCTATGTTAAAACTGAACTAAATGAAAATGGACAAAGTAGGGGCGCCTGGGTGGCTCAGTCGGTTAAGCGTCCGACTTTGGCTCAGGTCATGATCTCATGCGTCCGACTTTGGGTCAGGTCATGATCTCACGGCTCATGGGTTCAAGCCCCGCATCAGACTCTGTGCTGACAGCTCAGAGCCTGGAGCCTGCTTCGGATTCTGTGTCTCCCTCGCTCTCTGCCCCTCCCCCACTCACGCATGTGTGTGTGTGTGTGTGTGTGTGTGTGTGTGTGTGTGTATGTGTGTGTGTGTGCGTGCTCTCTCTGTCTCAAAAATAAACTTTAAAAAAAATAGAAAGAAGGAAAATGAACAAAGTAAAAATATAAATTATATGTGACACCACATGAGCTTATTAAAAGAAATATGAAGCCTTATAAATAAAATTAGAAATCTGAAAATATCAAAAGTCAGTGAAACTTTAAAGCATGTAAAATTCTCACCCACTGTTTGATTGGAGTGTAAGTTCGGGTGTTTTTCTGTTTTGTTTTGTTTTGTCTGGAAACGGTTTAACATTAGCTACTAAAGCTAAATATAGACCAGCCCTCTGACCCATCAGTCCTACGTAAATACCCCAAGCAAAATAGGTGTATGTGCCCACCAGATACCTGAGCATTTATAGCAAGTTTATTTGCCACAACAAAAAACTGGAAACAACCCAAATGTCTGTTCAGAGCAGATGGCTATTTCTTGCCTTTAAGGCCTTTCATGAGTCCCTGTTTTATTGATCCGAGTTCATTCTCCATTCCTATTATTTAAAAGATCACAGTTCCAAACTGGTAAGGTTTGCACTCGGTCCTGGTGGGTGTGAATCTGTCGGTGATTCTGAACATGTGAATCTGGCGGTGATTCTGAATATCAGGGCAGCCCGGGTCGGAGGCTGAGGGAATGAGAGCAAGACTTGGGAGGTAATTAACTACCCTGGGAGGGTTTGTGCATGTTTACATTTCAAAGACTAATAAAACCCGGATCCTTTCCTCCTGTTCCAAAGGGCTGGAACAATCCCAAAACACCAATGTCGTGGTGTAAAGAGGAAAGGAGTCAATTCACAAAAGGGCTCATAAACATGTCGTCATGTACAACCTCACCAATACTCAAAAACCAAAAAAAAAAAATGCAACCAAACCCAATACGACTTTCCTCTGTTCGTCAATTTAGCAAGGGGTTTTTAAATTTTTAAATATCAAGTGTTAGAAAGGTGAAGGTAAGTGTCTCCCCAGTTTGGGAGATAGAAGGTATGTTGATAATAAGTTATTAAATGTCTTAACTCACACGTCCCCTTTGTCCCCTTTTAGAATTATCCAAAGGAAAATCTAGCGGACCCATGTGACAATCACAATGCGAAGGGCCTCATCACGGGGTTGTCTTTGATAGAAAAGCCTAATAGTCCAACAGTAGAAAGTTGGTTAAATACACGATGGTATGTCCATCCACTCTGAAATGCTGCAGGAAAATATTCAATGACATGAACAATATTCACGATATATTGTTAAATGACGAGCAAGTTATAAATGTTTTCCAAAGTATAAGAATATATACATATATGTGTACTTATATAAATATAAATATATATATACACATTTATAGAAAAACACTGGAAGTCTCCATACTGAATAACATTATAATAATATTCCATATTATTAATATAGAAATATAAATATATATATACACATTTATAGAAAAACCTGGAAGTCTCCATACTAAATTGATGACAATATGGAATATTTAAATTTCCTTCCTTCTGCTTATCTACATTTTCTAAGTTTTCGAAAATGAATTCTCATTACTGCTGGATTAAGAAAACCAATGAACATTAATATATTTAATAACCTAAGGGAGTCCGCGGAGAACTGGATGCAGCCTAGTGGCTCCTGGGCAGGAGGACCATTGTCCTCCACCTGCCCGACCTGCTTCCCTGGGGCCCAGAAACAGCCTTTCCTCCCCTCCTTCCCCACCGCCTCCGCCTCCGACCATTGAGCCTCTCAGGGCTTGAAACCCACAGCTAGTCTCTGCAACGGTGGGCGGGGCAAGAAGGGAGGGAGCTTCTGATGCTCCCGGGGGCTGGGATGAATGTGATCCCACCACTATCTGCTGGTCCCCCAATGCTCCCTATACACACTGGGCAGGTTTGGCAGTATTAACAGACCAGTTCACTATGGGTTACATAGGTGTAAGCAAGCTGGCGACCACCTCACCACAATGCACGACATTGTTTCTATGAGAGTACCTTCCAGGTCCCAAACACCCTGACTTCTTGGCAACCTTTGGCTCCTAACACGCCTGTAAACTGAGAACTTGGAACGTACTGCTTTCAGTAACTCGGAATGGTTCAATCACAGGCAGCCATGAGGATTCCTCCAAGAAGAGCTGCTCTCAAAGGTCCTGCTGCCCACGGCCACCTCTTGCTTACGGCCCTCAGTACCAGCCCTCCGAGGGAAACCCACAACCTGTAAAGAAGATCCATAGCTTCATTACAACAGAATCAATGAGTGCTCACTGACCTTTCAGCCTCTGAGTCTAGTGGACATAAGGGCCATTTACTCTGCCCTAGCCACCACCTTGTCAGTGACGCTTAACGCAATGATGACACCACGTGACCCCATTGGGGCTGTTGTCTCGGGAGGCTTCGTGCATCGACTGGCAAAGCCATCCTAAGGTCAGCACCGTAACTAGGAGCAGAGGGAGCCGAGTTTGAGCTAAACTTTGCTGTCAGCTCCCACTCATTCTCGCAGAGTTGCAGTATTTACCTCCAATTACTAGATCTCCGACGCCACCCTTCCTTCCGCCTCCCTCGAGTGGCTCTTGCAGGGCCACCCACCCACATAAAAACAGAGACGTTTTTCTTTTTTCCCCCAAGGAGGGAACTATGGAAATGAGGTGGGCAGCTGTGTGAAAGTGAACGGGACAGGCGACAGGAGGCCTGCACAGTGGGGTTTTCTGCCCACTGCAAGTGCTGGGCATGGCCTTGTAAACCAGTCCCTTAGATTTTGTGTTTCCTAGTGACTGTCAGTTGACCGGTCAATGCTTCAGATCTTAATTTCCTTAATTGTCGGATAATGAATAAGTCTATACCGACCCATCACCATCCTAAGAAAGCCCCATTTTATCAAAAGAGGGAAGGGAAGGGAGTTATTATTTAGCCTCTGAGGAAGGAATCCCTGAGGCCTCCTTTAAGTGTGAACATGTCTCCTACACCTGGTTTAGAATGGCTTATTGAGAGGAAGGCCCAGGTTAAATCAGGGCCCTCACACACAGCCCTCTAGACTAGAACGCCAGCAAACTACGACCCAAGGGCCTTTTTGTAAATAAAGTTTTATTGAAACACAAACGCCCTCATTTGTTGTCTATGGTTGCTTTTGTGCTACAAAGGCAGAATTGAGTAGTAGCAACAGAGGCCACGTGGCCTGCCAAGTCTAAAGTAGTTACCCTCTGGCCCTTGGTAGAAAAAGTTTGCCGACCCTGGTCTAGACAGTGGAGAGCTGCTGGACCCCATCCTGTTGCCCCCGGGCATGGCCCCTAATAGATACCCCAACGCCCACATCACAAAAGCAGTCCACTGCTTTTGGAGGAGAGGTGCAGAGAGGTTGGGACGTAGGGAGTTTAGGGGAGAAAAAAGTGGGAGGGAGGGAAAGACAATTTAAGATCTTCAGGAACACAGAAGGCATCTCAAAAAAAAAACATAAATTCATAAGAATATATAACTAAATGTACAAAATTACGAACCCAACCTAAAGTTTTAGCTAGTGCCTAAATCTGAGCACATCTGTTACAAGCCAGCAGGCATAATAAAAATCATAGTAAGAATAATGAACCACCTTGTATTTCTAGAGTGACTTTGTTCTGGCAAGTTCAAAGCATTTCCTTCTCACCTTTCACCTGCCTTCGTAACATTTATGAGAAGCGCTGTTGGACTCACTGAACAGATGAGAAAATGAATTAAGCTGTAACAAAACTGAACTTGAAGTCTCTTCACTTCCGATGACCAGATAGCTTTTTGTCTAATAAGCCCTTTTGTGAGTGAATGGGGGTGCAATCAATAATTACTCTTAGACAACGGGTGTGAACCAGAACTGTCCTGGGCACCCATTGATTCTCACTTTGAAAACTATATTCCAGGGGCACCTGGGTGGGTTAGTTGGTTTAGTGTCCAGCTCTTGATTCGGGCTCTTGATTTTTGTGAGATCCCACGAGGTGTGAAACCTGCTTGAGATTCTCGCCCTCCCCCCCACCCTTCCCTTGCTCGTTCTCTCTCTCTCAAAAACAAACAAAAAAAAACCCAAAAGCAAAAAACACAACCCTGATATTCTAGAGAAAAACTGGAATGAGAAAACTTCAATTTATGATTTTAAGCAAATCAAATACCACCAAACTTATTTCTTGGGACTTTGGAATATAGAAGACAGAGAAAAGGAACCTCATAAGCCTCCTAGAATCACAACCTTCTAGAATCCTAGGAAGTGGCTGAACGGCTCAGTTCCAGGCCTGGGACCACAAAGTGATTCATCCATCACCCTGTCATTTGGACTTCCAAAGCAAGAAGCGTTCTGAAGAGAGAAGGAAGTAGAGGCAGGAAAGCAATACCTGTAGCCAAAGGAGCTTTGAAACCCACGAGCAATCTTGGCCTTCATGGCGGCCCAGGCCCAAAGCCAAAAGCTTGTATTCTTAGATGAGTGGGTGAAGTGTTGGCAACTGATTCTTTCAATTCTTCTTGTGTGTTGGTCAAGAGAGAGGAAGGAGAGAGATATGGGGAGGGGTGGGTGTTACCAACCTTTGTTGGCTATTCATCTTTGTCCCTTCATGTCACACAGGAGACATCCCATACATGTTTGATGAGGGAATGAAGATATAATGCCCAAGGGTTTTTTCTGTGATGAAAAATCACAGATCCAAGAAGTTTAGAGAACCCCAAACAGGCCCAACACACACACACACACACACACACACAACCACCTGCCACGTCATAATCAAACTACTGAACACTCAAAGATAAAGAGAGAAATTATCAAGGCAGCCAGGAAAAAAATGACTTATATAAGGTGAGAAATGATAATAATTATAGCTACTGCTTGACCAAAACCATGGAAGCCAAAAGACAATGCAGATATATCTTCACAGTAGTGAAAGGAAAAAACCTGTCAACCTAGAATTCTATTTCAAGCAAAAATGTCTTTCGACAACAAAAGCAAAATAAAGATTTTTCAAACGAGCAAAAGCTGAAATGATGTATTGAGGCATACCAGGTCTGTAAGAAATGTTAAATTTCTTCAGCCAGAAGGAAAATGATGTCAAATGAAATGCACAGTCTCAATAAAGGGAGGAGTGGAGAAGAGTAACAGATATGGTAATATGGGCTCAATGTTTTAAAAACATTCTGTTCCTTAATATATAATTTTTTATTATTTAAAGCAGAGTTCAGGGCGCCTGGGTGGCTTGGTTGGTTAAGCGTCCGACTTCAGCTCAGGTCACGATCTCATGGTCCGTGAGTTCGAGCCCCGCGTCGGGCTCTGTGCTGACAGCTCAGAGCCTGGAGCCTGTTTCAGATTCTGTGTCTCCCTCTCTCTCTACCCCTCCCCTGTTCATTCTCTGTCTCTCTCTGTCTCAAAAATAAATAAATGTTAAAAAAAAATTAAAATAAATAAATAAATAAATAAAACACAGCAATTACAACGATATCAACTTAATTCTTTAAAAAAAAAATAAAGCAGAGTTCACAAACTATAGCCCACAGGTCAAATCGTGCCTGCTGCCTTTTTTTGTAAATAAGATTTACTGAGGGGCACCCGGGAGGCTCAGTCAGTTGAGTGTCCAACTCTTGATTTTGGTTCAGGTCACGATCTCACTGTTCATGAGTTCAAGCCCCATGTCAGGCTCTCTCTCTCCATCTCTCTCTCTTCCCTCCCCCATGCTCTCTCTCCCAAAATAAATAAATAAACTTTTTAAAAAGTTTAAAAAAATAGAGGCGCCTGAGTGGCTCAGTCAGTTAAGCGTCCAACTGTGGCTCAGGTCATAAATAGGCCTAGATGGATTAAAATAAAAGTAAAAGGCTGGGAAAATCTATGGTGTATAGACAACACGAATTTTAAAAGCTCAAGAGTTTCTATTTATAGCAGACAGAATAGACTTCAGGACAAAGAATATTATCAGGGATAAATATGAATGTTAAGGTGTACGGGGGAGGAAGAATTGAGAATAGGTGGTCAAAAGGTACAAACTTCCAGTCACAAGATAAGTAAGCCCTAGGGATATAATGTACAACATGGTAACTATAGGTAACATTACTGATTGATGTAAAGGAAAGTTGTTAAGAGAGTAGATCCTGAGAGTTCTCATCACAAGGAGACATTTTTGTTATTTCCTTGCTATCGTATCCACATGAGGTAACGGATGCTAACTAAACCTGTCGTGGTAATCATTTCACAGTATATGCACATTAAACAATCATGCTATCCACCTTAAACACATACAGTGATATAGGTCAAATATTTGTCCGTAAAACTGGAAAAAAAGAAGATGTTCTATTATGATAAATGGATCAATGCTTCAAGAAGCTATAAGAAAGCCGATACAGTGGCCCATAATAATAGAGCTTTCAAAACACAGAAAGCAAAAGCTGATAAAAAGAATAAGTAGGGGCAGCCGGGTGGCTCAGTCAGTTAAGCATCTGACTTCAGTTCAGGTCATGATCTCACAGCTCACGGGTGTGAGCCCCACATTGGGCTCTGTGCTGACAGCTCCGAGCCTGGAGCCTGCTTCAGATAGATTCTGTATCTCCCTCTCTCTCTCTGCCCCTTCCCTGCTCATGTTCATTCTCTCAAAAATAAATAATAAACTTTTTTTAATTGTAAAAAAAAAAGAAAGAAAAAATTGACAAATGCAGATTTATAGGAGATTCCAACATTTTTCTCTTAGTAATTGCTAGAACAAGTAGACAGGAAAATCAGCAAAGATGTAGAAGATTTCAACAACACTACCAACCAACTTGACCCGATTGATACAGAACACGCCATCTAAAAAGAGAAGAATACACATTCTTTTCAAGCATACGTGGAACATTCACCAAGATAGCATTCTAACCCGTAAAACAAATCTCAATAAGTTTTAAAGAATTGAATTCACACAAAGTATATTTTTCTGATCACAATAGAATCAAACTAAAAATTGACAGACAAAAAAATGGACTATAGTCAATATTGTCTACAGAGTAGAAAAACAGCATTCTCATACATTGTTGACAAGAGTGGAAATCAGCATAACCCTTCTATAATTATAATTATAATTTGGCTCCATTATAAGTGAATTTAGTACCAGGAACTTACAATGTGCATCCATTTAATCCAACTGTTTAGGAATTACGAGGAATTTTAGGAATTATGCTAAGGAAATAATCATGGATGTGGATAAAAGTTAAATGCCAGCAGGTTCAACACAGTATTATTGTTTTTTGTTTTGTTTTTTTTTGTTTGTTTGTTTTCAACGTTTATTTACTTTTGGGACAGAGAGAGACAGAGCATGAACGGGGGAGGGGCAGAGAGAGAGGGAGACACAGAATCGGAAACAGGCTCCAGGCTCTGAGCCATCAGCCCAGAGCCCGACGCGGGGCTCGAACTCACGGACCGCGAGATCGTGACCTGGCTGAAGTCGGATGCTTAACCGACTGCGCCCCCCAGGCGCCCCCACAGTATTATTGTTAATAGGCAAAAAAAAAAAAAAAAAAAAAAAAAGTGTGCATAGGGGAGGGGCAAGGTATAATAGGTTAAATAAAGTTTTATGTAGTCATATAGTAGAGTACTATGTAGTACTTAAAAATATTTTTATAGGGGCGCCTGGGTGGCGCAGTCGGTTAAGCGTCCGACTTCAGCCAGGTCACGATCTTGCGGTCCGTGACTTCGAGCCCCGCGTTGGGCTCTGGGCTGATGGCTCAGAGCCTGGAGCCTGTTTCCGATTCTGTGTCTCCCTCTCTCTCTGCCCCTCCCCCGTTCATGCTCTGTCTCTCTCTGTCCCAAAAATAAATAAATGTTGAAAAAAAAATATTTTTATAGTGGGGCACCTGGGTGGCTCCATTGGTTAAAGGTCAGACTCTTGATTGTGGCTCAGGTCATGGTCTCACAGTTTGTGGGATCAAGTCCTGCATCGGGCTCTGTGCTGTCAGCCTGCTTGGGATTCTCTCTTTCCTTCTCTCTATTCCCCATTCATGTTCTCTCTCTCTCCCTCTCTCTCTCTCTCTCTCTCTCTCCCAAAATAAATAAACATTAAACATTTTTTTAAATGTTTATTTATTTTGGGAGAGAGAGACAGAGCACGAGCAGGGGAGGGACAGAGAGAGAGGGAAAGAGAGAATCCCAAGCAGGCTCCAGGCTCCAGACTCCAAGCTGTCAGCACAGAGCCCGACGCGGGGCTCGAACCCACGAAACACGAGATCATGACCTGAGCCGAAGTCAGACGCTTAACCAACTGAAACACCCAGGCGCCCCTAAATAAACATTTTAAAATAAATAAATTAATAAAATATTTTATAGAAAAATACTAGCATGGGAAAATGTTCACCCTAACATATTAATGTGAAAAAAGTAAATATATTATGAAACAGTATATACAGCACATCCCCAAAGTGTGTGTGTGGGTTCATGTATGTAAAAGGCTAAAGGACATACATCATAATGTTAACCTCCGTTATCTCTGATCACAGAGTAACTGACAACTATAAACTTCTCCTTTGTGCCTCTCTATATAAAATCCAGATTCTTTGGAATTAATACGTATTGCTTTCAGAATCGGGAAAACAAGTTTTATTTAAGAAACACTTTTCTGTTATATATACCCGGTTAGAAATAAAATACAACGTATTTAAACTAAAGTCTGCTGCTACATTAGGCAGAGGCGCAGAAGTTTCGTTTCCTTTTTCTTTGAATGAAACAAGTCTGCTAATAATACAAGTCTGTTATGGAACAAAGCCTGCTATTAATAACATCTGGGGTAGGCGTGGGTAGGAAGTTAGAGAGAGAAAAAGAGAAAAGAGCTACTAAGAATCAGAAGAGGTGCAAACAGGGCAAAGGGGGGGGTTGAAATGCCAGTTTAAGCTACAAAGATACACACACACACACACACACACACACACACACACACACGGGGGAGGGGGAGACAGGAGACAGAGAGAGAAACAGAAAGAACAAAGAGAGAGAGCACTTTGGCCAGCAGGTCTGAGGAAGGCCTTCCTCCTACGTGTTCATGCCTCCCTCCAGCAGAATCGCCTTGCGACATTGTGGGACTAGCCTAGCTCTGCCCAGACACACGCCACACTTAACCGCTACCAGCAGAGTCTCTCCGTTAGGTTAAAGAGGCACTTCCTAAAGCGAGAATTCGCCTTGTCCCTTTTAAAAATGGGAAGCCACTTGGACCAGTGAGCTGACAAGCCCCCTACACTTTCATGTGAATTAGTCGCATCAATATATTTCGGTGTGCCGCAGAAGAGACATGGAGTTATAAGAAAAAAACAAAAAGAAAACGGTATCAGGATTCCTGGGCCTGAGAGAATCTACAGGAAGCTACACTTCCCCTAGAATGAGCTAACTTATGAGACAGCTGACTTGGAGGCATGCGGATTCGCTGACTTACGAGACAAGGACCAAAGTGGAAAGATGCAGAAACATGGGGGGGGGGGGGGGGCGTGGAGGGACTCGGACAGAGGGCTGTGGTAGTGAAAATATTTCCGCGAAATCTTTGAGACTCCTCCCTTCACAAGACGGAGGGTTGACTGCCTGCCTCTTGGGTGGGGGCAGGATACAGTTACTTGCTTCCGAGGAATAGGATCAGGCAAAAACGGCAGGGGATTTCAGGGAGCAGGTTGCAAAAGGCACAGTGACGTCCTTCCTCCCCTCCCCTCTTGCTCTCTCTCTCCCTCTTCCTCTGTGCCCTGCCCCACTCATTCTCTGTCTCTGGTCACTTGCTCTGACGACAGCCAGCTATCATGCCATAAGGACACTCGAGCAGTCCTCAGAGAGGCCCACATAGCAAGCCAACCTCATGTCAGTGAGACTTTTTGGAAGCCTTCGGATGACTGTAGCCCTGGCCGACAAACGGACACACCACAGGCCACGCCTAGGTTCCCAAGCCTTGGAACCTATGTGGTCGCTTATTTGTTGTTTCAAACAGCTACCATCCGGGATGTATTTTTTGCACAGCTAGATAACGAATACAAGAGAAAGAAGAGAGAAAACACGAAGACTGGGTAGGCACTGGACTGTATGTTTTTAGCTTGATTTCAGGTTCACTTCCTCCCCCCACCCCCCAACATCTTTTGCCTGTGTTTGAGGAAAAAAAAGACCGCGAACTGGGGCACCTGGGTGGCTCAGTCAGTTAAGCATCTGACTTCTTCGGCTCAGGTCATGATTTCATGGGTCGTGGGTTCGAGCCTGGTATTGGGCTCTCAGCTGTCAGCATAGAGCCTGCTTTGGATCCTCTGTCTCCCTCACTTGTGCTCGCTCTCTTTCTTCCTATCAAAAATAAATAAACATTTTTTTAAAAAAATACAGTGTGGGGCGCCTGGGTGGCTCGTTCAGTTGGGCGTCCGACTTCGGCTCAGGTCATGATCTCTCAGTCTGTGAGTTCAAGCCCCGCGTCGGGCTCTGTGCTAATGGCTCGGAGCCCGGAGCCTGCTTCTGTGTCTCCCTCTCTCTCTGCCCCTCCCCTGCTCATGGTCTGTCTCTCTCTGTCTCAAAAATAAAAAACAGTGAGCTGTCACGGGAGGCACGGGGAGGCGTGAGGAATGCACTCCTTGCTTCAAAAAGGTCTCCATAGCAGTAGAAAGGCAAGCATGCTTTATTTTCTAGGTCAGAAGTCAAATGCGGTGTCTCTTTGGAGACAGAGACACTCCCAGGACACTGGGGAGAGAAAACTCACAGAAGAACCCAGCATCCAGCCTGCTGGTGACCACTCTTCCTACCACAGCACGTTTTGAGGCACACACAGCCCCACCCATTCATCTCCTGGATCTCAGACACTCTCCCGACCCAGCCCTGCTCAGGCCTACAGACCCCATCGTGTGTATTTCAGTTCAAGATGCTACCGAGGAGTAACGAGGAAGATGAACGTGAACGCCAGCAGGGAATCCAGCCAGCACATGACTGCCCACCCCAGCACAGTACATCAAGACTGGTCCTTCTGCCTGTCAGTCCCAGATCGAGTGTCTGTGAGTCCTGGAAGTAATCATCTGCAACAGACACGCAAGGACTTGTGCTATTACCCCTTATGCTACAACAAAGCTTCCCTAAAGACCAGCTCCCTTGTTCTAACAGCCCTGTCGCTTTCACAAACGACTACAGTCTGCATCCCTCTGCTCTTTTCCTTCAAGCTTCAGAAACTAAATTAGGACCCGGCTTCAATAGCTAGTACGTTTAGGTAATCAAAATGATCTGGTAAGCCCATTGATTTCTGACAGTTCAGATTTTACGAACAGAAAGTCCAGAGACATTGTGCTCTAGGAGTTCAGGGTAAGAGCCAAACTCCTAAGTAAATTGGAAATTGGTGAGTACGTGGGGCTCCCTAACCTCCATTTGTGAAGAGGGCAGAAACCAAACCCCGGGGGTTTGGGGACAACGCTGTCCTCCTGTCCAGGCTGTGGGGCTTCCTTCCTTCTCCACGGTGGAAGTCAGTCCTGCCTGATCAACCACTCAGGCAAGTCTAGAAGCAAGATCCAGGAAATGGGAGCGGAAACTAAATCTACACCAAAGAGCATTGTTAAAGTTTTAGTATATCCATTCCAAAGACAGGAAAAAATGTAGTGATTACCTATGCCGTGCCCGGCATTGCTGGGTGTTGGGGCTGCCGAAAAAGCACCTGGGGTTTCTGCCCTTAAGGAACTGGCTGTCAGCTCATGATAAACCATACAGGAATACAAAAAGCACTGAAAAGAGTGACTGCAACCACCCGCTTGGTAGAGCAGATGTGTTTGAAGGATGAGTAGGAGTTTGCCAGGAGTCAAAAAAGGGCTTTGAAGGATGAGTAGGAGTTTGCCAGGAGTCAAAAAAGGGCTTTGAAGGATGAGTAGGAGTTTGCCCGGAATCAAAAGGGGAACAAAACCATGGAGAGGCCAACAGGTGCAGCATGTTTAGGGGATTTTGGAGCAGAGTGACCAGAATATAATGAGATATGACGAGGTTGGAAAGGAAAGGGTCAGAGTTTGAGAGCTTTTATGTACTGTACTAAGTTTGTGTTTTACCCTTTTTGACAGCCTGGCATTTAGTCTGCTCATAAAATAAAGATCTTAACTAAAGCCTTGGTTCTAAGCTTTATCAGATCTCTTAAGGATGAAAAGTGGCTTTCTTATTTCTTTCCTTTCCTTTCTCTTATTTTTAACCTTTAGTGAATACTTTACCCACCATGATTTCTTGTTCTCTCTTACCCTGACATGCAGCTGCCTAACAATAGAATAATTCATTTCTTTATTTCCCAATATTGACCTTTGGAAGGTTTTTAGGTTTTTTAAAAATCTGAATACTTTCGGCTATTGTTATTCAGGGAAAGCCGGAGGGCACTCCAAGCACAGCGGAGAGATCAGCTTCCGGAAGACAAAGGGGGCTTGTTAGATCTAATCATGGGCTCCCCACCAAGAGCACTGGGAGCAAGAGAAAAAATGCAGAGGCAGAAACTGAACTGAATTCTATGTGCACAGGAGGAGTGAGTTCTAGAGCACGGTATCCATGAACTATCTCCCACAATAAATAATGCAATGCTTCAGAATCTCCTTCCCCCTCTTCCTACTTGTTCCAGGTGGCTTCAAATACGAGCAATATCCTAAAGCCTCCAAATGTCATCTCCCTGACCCTAGCTCCCTTGACGCATACATCCACCTGCCTGCTCAACAGCCCCACGCACACTTTACAAACCTTCCTCCCTCAGGTGGCAGATTGTATTTTCTGAAGAGAGAACCACAATATCTCCCAGCCCATACGCTCTTCTATTATGTGATGTTGACCCCTCCCTTTGAAACTAGACTGGTCTTTGTGACTCCCTCAAGCAATAGAGAACAGGAGAAATGGGCTCTGAGACTCCGCAGGCTAGGGCATAAAAAACGTCATGCACTTTCATCTTGTTTTTGGAAGGCTCACCCTTGGATCTCAGCCACCAGGCTGTGAGGAGACCACCAGCCACACGGAGAAGTGAGGTGTGGGAGTTCTGGCTGACGGTCCCAGCCGAGAGCCCAGCCCGGCCACACGGGATTGACGAACCCCAGAGCGTTCCAGCCAGCATCTGGGTGCCCCAACTCACGCCACCTGCACCTACTAAGTCCCCACTGAGCTCTGTCCAAACTGCAGGTTTGTGAGAACTAATGATGACCGATGTTTGAAGCCACTAAGCTTGGGATGGTTTGTCACTCGGCAACAGACACAGTTACTGGGCCTACTTCTCCCGCCATCTGATAGTAGAGCCCCTATCTACCCCACTGCTCAGGTCAGAAAAACCCAGATTCATTTCTCTCTCACATCCCACATCTCATCTATCAGTAAATCCAGTCGATTCTGCCTTCAAAAGATATCCAGAAGCCATCCACTTCCATCGTCTTCCATCCAAGCCTCCATCATCTCTCAGGGTTGTTGCAACGGCTCCCCAACCCCTCCCCCTGCCTCCAGGCCTTGCCCCGCTGTGGCCTGGTCTCCCCATAGCCATTAGCGGTCTCAGAGCCTCTTGGGGCTAATTCACTCAGAAGAGAGCCAGTCTCTTCTCAGTGGCCTACAAGAGCCCATACGCTGCCCTCACCCTTTGCTGAATCAGGAATGCATGGTCCTCACCGCCCCAGCCTCCTGCTGCTGTCCCCCAATGTCCAGCACACTCCCTCCGCAAGGTCTTTGCCTTTGCTCGTATCTCCTTACAGAGGGCTCCTGCCACATATCCAAAGGCTTGCTCCTTTCCTCTCCCTTCAGATCTCTGCTCAGAATGTCTCCTTATCAAAACCAGCCATGATCACTCTCCCCCAAAATGGGGACCGCCACCTCCCTGGCCCCTCCCCGGCACTCTGGACTCTGGGCCACCACCTGTGCTTCCATGGCATCCATCACTCCTGACATAGCACATATTAATTTGTTCACGTTCCGTCTCCTCCCACGAGCAAGTCTGCTTCACGAGGCCAGGAACTTTGCTTCGTTTACTGCCGCATTCCCAGGAACCACAGCAGAACCTGGCATTAATGGGCATGCTGTGAAAATTTACTACTCAGCTTTACTAATTTACTAATATTTACTAATCGGAATGCTACGAATATTTACTAATCATGCTATGAATATTTACTGATGGAGGAATGAATGAATGAATGAGTGAATGAATGATTTTGAAACTAGCCCCAACGGACACTATTGACACAGAGGTGAGTGAATTAGAAGAGCCGACCTTTGGGTCTGCTAATTTGCTCCCCTGGCTTAGATTTAAAAAAAAAAAAAAAACAGCACAACAGAATCTGACTTCTTTAAAAGAAAATCCACCAACAAGCTGACAGGGAAAATACCAACGGGTTGTCTTCACTGCTGGACATACTCAGCTATTAAGTAAAACATTTAGAAAGTACATCCTGCATCATCCACCTCTGGGCTTCCTGACATTCTTTGAAGACATTAGAGCTAAATAATAATAATAATAATAATAATAAGCACCCAAGTCAACTATTTCACTGAACTGAACATTTATAAATATAACCTTGATAGAAGATGCCTTCAAGGTAAAACGGTGCATACCAAAGTCGCCTGGACTTTCTGCTGCTCTAGAAACCATTTCCTATGTTAGGTACAGACTATGTGTGATTTTATCTGTATTAAGAAAGAGAAGTCACAAATTACAATGAGACCTTACCTTATTGCGGTCATTATCATTTTGACACCTGGAAAAATTTTTAATTTTATTTTTTAACGTTTATTTATTTTTGAGACAGAGAGAGACAGAGCATGAACAGGGGAGGGGCAGAGAGAGAGGGAGACACAGAAATCTGAAACAGGCTCCAGGCTCTGAGCTGTCAGCACAGAGCCCGACGCGGGGCTCGAACTCACGGACCGCGAGATCGTGACCTGAGCCGAAGTCGGACGCTCAACCGACCGAGCCACCCAGGCACCCCTAGAAAAATTTTTAAATCACATAAGCGATTCATACATCTTACACAAAAATTGGAAAACATAAATAAAAAAAGAAAAGAAAAACAGTTCAAAATCCCGCTCCCCCCGGAAATCACAATTATTACCATGTTGATGCACCTGCTTTTACCATATACATATTTGTACACACATATTTACATTTTTCTTATTAAAATGGAACCATATCGAAACAACTGCTTGTTTCTTTAACATGCAGGCAGGTTTCCCAGATGAGTGGGGCCTTCACAAGTTCTCCAAGGGGGTTTTCACTTTTCCCATAAGAAGCATAGTATGTTTCGGGAAAACAAGCCAGTACATGGGCTCAGGGCATCTGGATCCTGGTCGCCAGTCGGCAGAGTCTTAGATGATCGGACATCTGGTAAAGACACTATAATTTTCAGAACCTCAGTTTCCCTTTTTGTTAAAAGGGGACAAATGGCTATTACCAGTCGGCAAAATAAGTTTGGTGGCTTCTCCCTTTAGGCACTAAAATGTTACAAAAGAAGCAGCATCTCCCTGCCACCCCTGGCTTACTGGAGACATTCCAGAAACTGCTGACGCCCCAGGAACGGCTGAAGTTCCTGCCACGTGTGTTCAAAAGCCAGGTGATTTACATGCTGATTTACGTTTCCTTGTGGAAAATGCCATTCATTCATCCACTCACTCATTCATTCCTTCTCTCCCTCAACGAATGCCCATCAGGCAGCCATTCTGTGCCAAGTGCTGGGGAGAGAGAAAAAGGTTAGAGAGATGCCTGATACCCACCAAGGAATTGGTCTAGTGAGAGCAGCGAGGCAAAGAGATTAGAAATCACAGCCCGGCCCAGTGATCATTGTGGAATGTGTCAAGGGCCACGAGGAAGGGACGGCTGGACTGCCGGCGTTGACTGGGACGTCCACAGAAAACTTCACGAAAGAAGCGACACCCTGAGTCTTAAAGAAAGAACAGGGTACCAGAGCACAATGATGATGGAGGAGGTTTGGAGAAGACAGACAGTGACAGGAGAGGAAAGAACTTTGAGGAAGGGAAAACTACCCTGTGCAGAAACACAGCATGTCTGGAAATTACCAGTCATTCGGAAGCACCAGAGTAAGGAGTGCAAAGTGTGTCCAGCCACAGACGGGACACAGAGTGGGGCAGTGAGCCTGACGGAGGGACACCTGCTTTAGAATCACAAGAAACTCGGTGGGATCTTGGACCCTCTACATCTCATCTCTGAGACATTTCTTTTCTCCAAAATGTGAAGGATAAAACTCACTCCTTGCAGGGTTCTTCTAAGGATTACAAAGAGTACGTAAAGTGCCTACCACCCAGGAGACACTCAATATGCTAATGTTGTGGTCACTGTTACTAAAAGTCAGCTGGAGTCAGATTGCCACACTGTAACCAATGTTTGATCCAGCAGGCAATAGGGGTCACGGGAAAGATTTTAAACAGGGAGTTACATAATTATATTTGTGTTTTACAAAGATCTCTGTGGACCATGACCTTAGAACCTCTTGAAATTCGATCTAGGATAGTAGTCTGTGTCATTGTATGTGTGCTTTACTGGAGGAGGGTCCCCCAGTCCTCTTTAGAGCTCAGGGGGTCTGAGGCACAAAAAAGGGTCAAGAACCACTGTTGAAGGGAAGAACGTGGTGAGGGGAGCAGGTGGGGGCGGGGGTTGGAGGAATGAGGAGATGGCATATCATGAAAATACTCGAGGTGACCCATGGAGAGGACCATATGGTAAGTTAGGACTGAGGCCTCCTGCCAACAGCCAGATGAGAGCGCCATCTCGGAAGTGGGTCCCCTCCACCCCCAGTCTCAACCAGCTTCTTGAGTGCATCCTCTTAAAAAACCCCAAACCAGAAGCACCCAGTTAAATTGCTCCAGATTCTTGACCCACAGACACTGTGTGAAATAATAAACGTCCGTTGTTTGAAGACAGTACACTTTGGGGTAATTTGTTACAGACTAACCATTTTCTGATCCCTCTAATGCATTCCAGCTCCATTCCTGGGCATCACTGCCTTTGGCTCATTTGAGAATCAAGTTTTCATGATATTCTCCTTCCTGATATTCTTTTTAAAAAAAAAAAATATATATATATATATATAGGGGCGCCTGAGTGGCTCAGTCGGTTAGGCGTCCGGCTTCGGCTCAGGTCATGATCTCGCGGTCCGTGAGTTCGAGCCCCGCGTCAGGCTCTGGGCTGACAGCTCAGAGCCTGGAGCCTGTTTCCGATTCTGTGTCTCCCTCTCTCTGACCCTCCCCCGTTTATGCTCTGTCTCTCTCTGTCTCAGAAATAAACATTAAAAAAAATTTTTTAAGAAATAAAATATATATATATATATATATATATAATTTATTGTCAGATTGGCTTGCATACGACACACGGTGCTCATTCCAACAAGTGCCCTTCTCAATGCCCATCGCCCATTTTCCCCTCTCTCCCCACCCACCCTCAGTTTGTTCTCTGTATTTAAGAGTCATCCTTGATATTCTACATGTGGACCCAGGAAAACGAACTGCAAGGCCTAGATCTCAGCCACTGCACTATACTACCTCTTGCTACATAATAACATCACATTTTCACAGTGCTCTACCGTGAACAAAATGTGCTTACATACGTGATCACCCTTCACCCTCACAGGAACCTTGGGGTAGGGGAACTCTTACTTTTGCATGTTTCCATTGGTGATTGATAAAATGGAGGCTCAGAGACACTGAAGTGATTTGCCCACGGTCACACAAGTTGTAAGTGGTAGCTGGGGTCCTGACTCAGAATCCCAGACTCTCTCTGCATTAGCTTGCTGAGGCCGTCATAACAACGAAGCACAAATAAATGTCAAACGGGCAGACACTTACTCTCTCACAGCTCTAGAGGAAAAATCAAAGTGTCCACCCAATTGGTTCCTTCCGGAAGCTCTGAGGGAGATCTGTTCCTTGTCCCTGCCGGAGCTTCTGGTGAGGCTGACAATCTTGCGTGTTCCTTGGCTCAGAGCTGCGTCACTTCAGTCTCTGCCTCCCTTCTCACATAGCCTTCTCCTCCCCTGTGTCCCTCTCCTCTTATAGAAGGACAGCAGCCATATTGGATTTAAGAGCCCACTCTACTGGCCTGATCTTAACTTACTTCTTAATTATATGCGCAAAGACCCTATTTTCAAATAAGCTCACGTCCACAGGTATCAGGGGTTAGGACTTCAACATATCTTTTCTGGGGAGGTCACAGATTAGCCCACACCACTTTCATGAATTACATTCTTGCCTAATAGACAATCCACAGAGAACCATCAGACTGGGCCTAAACCAGAAGTAATCCTTGCTGCTGCGGTCTTGCGTTGCCAGAGCCAAGGTTCCTGGAGAGTACATCGAAGTACCCACAAGGGGGCACCACTTGACCAAGAAAGTAACAAAAATACCTGCGCTCTTATTAAACCCCTCGCTGAATTTGTTCCTCAACTTTTTTTTTTTTTCCTAAGTTTATTTATTTTGAGAGTGTGTGCATGAGCGGGGAAAGGGCAGAGAGGTGGAGGCGGGGAGGAAATCCCAAGCAGGACCTGCCATCAACACGGAGCCTGCCACCAGACCATGACGCGAGCCGAAATCAAGAGTTGGACGCTCAACCGACTGAGCCACCCAGGCGCCCCATCTTAATTCTGTTCCTTAGATCAGGATCTTCAAATAGGACAGCCCAGAGAGATTCAAAGATTTCCTGATTTCCCAACGATGATTTCCAAGTAGCTTCAAAACTCACTGTTCCCGTCGTGTAGCAGTGGATCTGCCCTGTGCTGGTAGATTTTTCAGGAAGAGAGAAGTAGCTCCTCAGGGTCCTTACCACGGGGCACCCTCTGGGGATTCCAGAAAAGCTCAATTAGAGGGGCAAGAATCTCCCACTGAATCCAAGATTCAAGCGAAATCACTCGTGAAAAAATAAGTTGAAGAGTATGATGGCCACCCTTCCAGGGACGGACCAACCTTGCATCTCTGAGCTAATTTTCAATGCTAAGCAAATCTGTCCAAGAAGAGTCTGCATGAGGCCACCACTTCCTTGTGGACCCCATCACTCCACCCCTTCTTCCATTCAGACACATGCTCCAGCCACCTTGTTCCCACACCCCCATTGCACATTTGTTCCCACAGAGCCCCTCAAGTTCCGAAGCCACTTCTCCTGCAAACAAAATTTCCATTCCTTTAAGCTCAGTAGTGAGGAAAGACGCCTCTTGACTCAAACACAGTGTGAAGCCTTCTAGGCTGAGCAAACAAAGGAGGCTGGAAGGAAAACCCATAGAAAGAGCCTCAGTAAAAATGATCTCTGATTCCTACCCCTAAGTGATTCACCGGTTCCTTGGTACTCTGGCACTTAGCCTCCACACAGCCTTAACATGGACTGGTCTGAAATGGTTTAAAGGCTCCATATATTCTCCACAGTCAGCGCTGCTGTTTACAGGTGGTAACAGCATTCATTTGTTCATTCATTCATTCATTCATTCGTTCATTCAATTCCACAAATACTTTGAGGCACCTAAAATGTGCCTGGCACTAGGGCAGGTGCTAGTGGGGGGAAAAGAGTGAGAACAATGAAGGTCAAGTCTCTGCACTCAGAGAGTTTACATTCTAGTGTCAGAGGCAAACGCCTTGCCCGGTGAATCCGGAACTCTTGCTAAATTATGGGGGCAAGCAGAGGAAAAGAAAGAAAGAAACCAGATTGTGCTCTTAAGGAGATTCACCATCTCAACAGAGGTTCGAGGGTAAGTCTTTGAGTCAAGATCCTCCTTACGAAGGATCAGTCAGTAAAGTGTCCAACTCTTGATCTTGGCTCAGGTCACGATCTCACGGTCCGTGAGTTCGAGCCCTGCGTCGGGCTCTATGCTGCCAGCTCAGATCTGGAGCCTGCTTCAGATTCTGTGTCTCCCTCTCTCTCTCTGCCCTTCCCCCCACTCATGCTCTGTCTCTGTCTCTGTCTCTCTCTCTCAGGAAGGAATAAACATTTTTTTTTAATTTTTTTAAAAAGAGAAGAAGCACCCTTCACCCAGCTGTTGGATGGAAATGGTATTGACTGCTGTTTGGGCTCAGAGAGCAGCAAACACAAAGGAGATTAAAAGAGGGAGAAGGACAGTCTGTCAAGATGTCTGCAGTCAGAGGAAACAGTGGTTAGTCTCTGCAATGGGAAATCCCTACCCAATCTCATACGACATATTTTCTCATGTGACAGCCAGTAATCCTCTATCAAAGCTTCCTATGTCAGCCCAGAAGGCATTGCAAAGGGACGTGGAAGAAGTTTGTGGGTGATATAAAGGTTCTATATCAAAATTGTGTTGTCTTTTGTCACACAACTACGTATAATTTGTCAAAACTTACAGAATTGTATAGTTAAAATTGCTGAATTTTATTGTATATAAATTATACCTCAATAAAGCTGATTAAAGTAAACAAATCAGCTCATAACATAAAATTCTGGCTAAACGTATTTGGTAATCAGGAGGAAAATCCAAAAACAAAAACAAAAACCACTCATTTTGCAATCTTTTTTTGAAAAAAAAAATTTTAACATTTATTTCTTTTTGAGAGACAGAGTGAAACAGAGCATGGGTGGGGAAGGAGGGGGGGTGGGGGGGACACAGAATCTGAAGCAGGCTCCAGGCTCTGAGCTGTCAGCATAGAGCCCAACATGGGGCTTGAACTCACGGTCCACGAGATCATGACCTGAGCCGAAGTCGGATGCTTAACTGACTGGGCCACTCAGACGCCCCTACAATCTTTTTAACAAGAAACCAGACTGGAAATAGGCCAGTTGATTCAAAATGTGTAGAAAAGTTTAGATCTAAAGATTTAGAAAAGAAATGGAAAAATGAAACAAAGATAAGTGTAGTTTTAACAGAAAATGGGAAGAAAACACATGTATTCTAGTATCCTCAGTCGGATAGTTAATCTGAGCTCTAAAACATGATTAAAAGAGGGGTGCCTGGGCGGCTCAAGTAGGTTGAGCGTCTGACTTTGGCTCAAGTCATGATCTCACATTTCGTGAGTTCGAGTCCTGCTTCGGGCTCTGTGCTGGCAGCTCAGAGCCTGGAGCCTACTTCCTATTCTGTGTCTCCCTCTCTCTGCCCCTCCCCTGCTCATGCACTCTCTCTCTCTCTCTCTCTCTTGTGTGTGTGTGTGTGTGTGTTAAAAACAAATAAACATTAAAAAAAGTTTTAAAATATGATTAAAAGAAAAGAAGAACCAGAAAACCCTCTTTACTGAATGCAGAACAAAAATCAAAAGGACTCAGGAAAAAAATCTCTGAGTACCAATGTTGTTAAATGCAGAAATAAGCAGAGAAGCATTCCCATTAGAACTAAGAAGATTTGCTGGTAACTTTCCAATTAAAAGGTGAAGGTGAGGGACTATTACGTCACCGAACTAAGCACTGTGCTCACAGCTCCAGCCTCTACCCTTCATACTGTTACACGGAACATTTGCAGTATATTCTTGTTGGGTAAACACAAGTCTGTTTGCCTTTAGAAACAGGTTCAGAGACTTGAGTGGAGTACTGGAGAATTGGATGTGACCTTCAGGGTTCATGTTCTAGCTTAGAGCTAGCTTGAGCTTATGCTTAATTTATAGAGGTGCTCAGGGAATTTTTTTCTCCAGGAAACACTTTCCCACTCCTGTCTCCGTCTTTATTTAGCATCATAGTGCAGTAAAAAAAAAAAAAAAAAACCCTGGCCTGGAGCCATCCTCGACTATACAAGGAGGGTGAGGAAAACCACCTTGTCAGGATATGGTCAGGGAAGTTACATAAAGCATCCAGTACAGGGCAAGACCCAAGGGCACTATTTTCCATAGGTTCCCTTCCATTGAACAGTTTGGCGCCTTGTGAAGTCACGCTTGTTTGGGATGTTTTTATACTGCATTTTCTTCCCTGTTACACACTGTCGATGAAAAGAGAGGTGTCTACTTTAGTGTGGGTTTAGAGAAAAATCCAAACAAACACACTAGCCCTGAGAATTGGGGCAAACTATATAATGCACCCGGACCTTTGTTTCCTCATCGACAAAATAGGATAACATCTCATGAGTCTGTAGGAAGAAGCAGGTTTTGCCATAATACATGTGAAGCAGGAGAATCTCAAGCAGGCTCCGTGCTGTCAGCACAGAATCCAACGTGGGGCTTGAACTCACGAAACTGTGAGATGGTGACCGGAGCTGAAATCAAGAGCTGGGTGCTTCACCAGCTGAGATACCCAGGTGCCCCACCAAATGCTATTTTAGGCACGAGGACAGACCTGAGAATAAGAGAGATACAACCCCTTCTCTTATAGACCGTGCCATCTAGAGGTAGAGTAGACAACATACTAATAAATGATATATGTGTTAGGTGGTGGTAAATGCTATGAGGGGGCACCCGAAGTAAGGAGTGTATGAAATGCTGCGCGCGGGGCGGGGGGGGGGGGCAGGGGAAGAGGGATCACTGTTTTATATCTGAAAGGGAAGGCCTCACTGATGAAGTGCCATATAAGCAGAAAACATAAAGGCCACGAGGGCACAAGCCATGTAGAGATCTGGGACAAGAGCATTCCAGGCAAAGGAAAGGGCACATGCAAAGGCCCTGAGGCCAAAATCCTCTTGATGGGTTCCAAACGCAAGAAGGCCTATGTGATCAGAGATAAGAGAGTAAGTGTGAGAGTGGAAGGAGGGAAGGTGGGAGACCATAGACGATCTTTCAAGCCAGGGTAGGTAAGATGAAGGGTTTTGAGCAGAGTGGCAGGATGGAACTTACATTTCCCTTCCCTCCTTCTCCACCCACCCACCTGCCCCCAACCCTGGCTGCCTTTAAAGCGGTATTGTTCTTCTTGCTTTTGTTTTTGTTTACTTATACTCACTAGGATCGTTCTGGCATCTGTGTAGAGAACCGACTGCCAGGAGGCAAGGACAGAAGCAGGAAGGCCAGTTAGGAGCATAATGCAGAGAGAGGTGACGCAGGCTTGGACCAAGAGGGAACGACACAGGGGTAAAGTGGCCGGGTTCTGGATGTCTTGAAGGCAGAAAACTTGCTAATGGACCAAACGTAGGCATTAGTGGCAGTGAGGAGTCGAGGAGGAAATCAAGATTTTGTCCAGCACAAACTGCCACTTAACTGAGATAGGAAAGATTGCACAAGTTCGGCTGGGGAATTTGGATGTCTGCTTTTTATTCTTTTAGCGTGAAGAAGCCTAACAAACGTTCAAGCGAAGGTAGCAAATGAACAACTGTACGTAGGAGCCCAGGCAAGAGAGAACTTCAGGAAGCATCAACTTTAGATGGTATTTAAGGCCTTTGCAGCTGGATGAGATCCACTAATGAGTAAGTGAATTGGACACGGGAGGAGAAGGTAGCGCTCCCTGAGCTCGGGAGACGGTGCTGGGAGGCCATGGAAGCTGAGAGGTAGCTAGGGTCCTCAGGGCCCAGTAAGGGAAGGAGGGAGCTGTGCAGAGGCACAGCACCAGAGATTTGAAAGGGTTCCCTTCCAGCCCTCACCTACTGATGGGTGCAGGCACCTGGGGGAAGTACCCAGGGCCAGGTAGAATCACCTCTAGGGGCGCCTGGGTGGCTCAGTTGGTTAAGTGTCTGACTCTTGATTTCAGCTCAGGTCATGATCTAGCGGTCTGTGAGGTGGGGCTCTGGGCTGACAGTACAGGGTCTGCTTGAGATTCTCTCTCCCTCTCTCTCTGCCCCTCCTGCACTCGCTCTTTCTTTCTTTCTTTCTTTCTTTCTTTCTCTCTGTCTCTCTCAAAATAAATGAAGATTAAAAAAAAAAGGATCCCCTCTAATTTTTACATCAATCCCCAGCACACACACAAAGCCCAGAAGAATTCCTAATCCTTATAGATTATACATACAATTAAACAAAGTAAGCTCCTCAATGTCTGGCATCTAATCAAAAATTACCTGGCACGTAAAGCAGGAAGACACCACCTACAACAATCAAGGGGAACTGTGTCAGAAATTCCTCAGATGATAACATTAGTAGAAAATGATGTTAAGAGCATTATTATAACACATTCTATACGCTCAAGAAGCTAAAGGAGAAAACGAGAATAAGTACTGAACATGATAGGCATATATGCAAATGGAACTTCTAAAAATGAAATTACAATGTCTGAAAGGGAAAACACACTGGATAGGATTAACAGAGTAAATATCGCAGAAAAGATTAGCGGACTTAAAGACATGGCAATGGAAGTGATCTAAAATGACACAGAGAAAGAGAAAAGGTTGGCAAAAAATGAACAGAGCATCAGTTACCTGTGGGACAAATTCACATGGCGCGGTATATGTACGATGGAGTCACCAAAAGAGAAGAGAGGGAGGGGCAGAAGAGACATTTGAAGAAATAATGGCTGAAAAAAACAAACCAACGAGCCCTGCGTCGGGCTCTGCGCTGACCGCTCAGAGCCTGGAGCCTGCTTCCGATTCTGTGTCTCCCTCTCCCTCTGCGCCTCCCCTGCTCACGGTCTGTCTCTTTCTGTCTCTCAATAAGAAATAAGTGTTAAAAATTAAAAAAAAAAAAAAAAGATAGCATCTTTCAAAAAGGCAGAGATTTTAAAAACAAAAAACCCAATGCATACAAAGGAATAAAGAATGGCCATAGACTTATCAGAAACAATATAAGCCAGAAAACACTGTGTTAGAAGGGGAAAAAAAAAAAAACTGAGAAATCTAAACTTAAGAAAAACATCACTCAAAATAGAAGTGAAATAAAGATATTTTTAGATATATGAAAGCAGAAAGAATTCATCCCCAGCAGACCTGCCCTTCAGGATCTGCAAAGAGAATTACTTCCAGCAGAAAGGAAATGATACCACATGGAATCTGAATCCACACAAGGGATGGAAGAGTGCTACACATAGTAACTAGGTGGATACATTGAAATATTTCTTTAAATCGATTGAAGACAGAATTTTCTGGAAACTATGGTATATATGTGTATGCGTGTTTTACAGATCTCATACACACACATGCAATGCACACACACACACGCACACACAGGAACATTATTCATTCTCGAAAAGGAAGGAAATTCTGACACATGCTAGAACACGGGTGAACCCTAAGGACATTATGTTAACTGAAAGAAACCAGTCACAAAAGGACACTGTTTGACTCCATTCATACGCGGTACCAGGTTCTTATACTCTGCAGAAAATGGCATGGCACTTGAAGGTGGACTGTGACAAGTGAAAAACCTGTACCATGAACCCTAAAACAGCCGCTAAGATAACCTTCCAAGAAGGTATTCCTAATCAGCAACAAAGAAGATAAAATGGAATCGTAGAAAATGTCTCCACTGAAAAGGCCCACAGTAGTGACATCCCAGTGGCACAAGCTTAGGTAGACACGTATACCAAAAATCATCACTTGTGTACTTCAAATGCACTTCAACAAAGTTGTTTCAAACCGAAGCAGACTGAGCTGCCTCGACAGGTACAAAGCCCTGTGGTGGTCATCACATCTTTCCAAATACACCCTCTTCTCCTTTCCTTCTGGGACATACGATGTGGTACTCCCCACCCTCTTCGAAGTCAGGTGTGGGCACGTCACTTGCTCTGGCCCATGAAATATAAACGGAAACGATTCTATCCATTCCCGATGGAATCTTCATGAGCGGATGCACAATCAGTGCTGGTTCCTTCTCCTGCCTGGGTAATGGTGGGAGCATGTGTTTATACGAGACTTGGGTCAGCCTGGGTCTATGAGTGCTCACACGGAGCTGAGTCTCTGCCACCATGAGTGGGGCAGGTGGTCTGAGAGATGAACGCCATTGTGTCAGTCATAGACATGTTGGGAGATCTTTGTTACTGCAGATAATTTAGCCCATCCTGACTGCATATTCCCGAACAACAGGCGTGTCCAATGAGAGATGTGGTAGTCTTGTTCGGCCCTGGAGAGCAAACTGGTCTAGGGGCCTCTGAGGTCTCTTTCAACCTGAAGAGTTATAGGTCACAGGTGTCACCAGCCTGGGTGTTTAACTGAGGCCACCTTTTCAAGCCTCTACCTACCTGGGCAGAACCTGGGTCCTTCTTTTTGTTGTTGTTGTTTTTTTAATTTTATTTGAGAGAGCATGCAAGCAGGGGAGGCAGGGGAGAGGGGCAGAGGGAAAGAGAGAGCGAATCTTAAGCAGGCTCCACGCTCACCACGGAGCCTGACAAGGGGCTCGATCTCACGACCATGAGACCATGACTTGAGCCAAAATCAAGAGTCAGACGCTTAACCGACTAAGCCACCCAGGTGCCCTTCTTAAAGTAACACGGAAGTATTTCTGAGTCTGCAAGGACCCAGACATAAGGTGGCTCGTGTTCTTCAACTCCAGCCATCAAGTCAAGTCACCAAACCACACCGGCTGTAACCAATGCTCTCCACCAAACCTAGCCCCACCAAGGATGCCATTTCCTTTCATTCCCAATGCCATCACTTTCTGGGCCATCAAGGCTATGCTGGATTCTCATTCCTAAGCCTTTTTAGGGCTCCACGCCATGGGACTGGACCACTGGTCTCGGTCCAACCCTTGCCTAGGAGTCTAAAAGGCCCCTTCAGTCATTGTCCATCTGTGCTCACTGTTCCCTACAGAGACCACTGTCCCTACCCCTGTGGTCCTCTGCCGGTCCTGGAGACCATGAATCCTTGTGAGGCCGGCAGCCCCCTGAGATTCCTAATTGCTCATTTCATGTGAAGCATTGCCAGGGAGCAAGAAGGAAAGTAAAGGAGGCATTGGAGGAGCGGATCTTCTGGAAGAAATCCTTCTCCCTTCATTTCCTGTGGACATATCCCCAGTGTGCTGAGGCTTTTGGAAACTTACTTTTACTCCATCACAACCCCCCCCCCCCGAAAAGAAAGGAGAAAATAACTGGAGAAAACACTAATTCTGCAATAAGTTCTCCTTCCACAATCAACAGCACCTCAAAATCAAAGGTGGTCTCGAAGAGATTTTAGGAGAAATTTGGTTTCTCTCAAAGATCCACAGTTACTGAGATGCAAAGAATCTTCCACACTGCTATTCCAAAAATGTGGCTCCTTCAAGCCTCAGTTCTTGCGTATTTCCTTTTCTAATTGTGATATGTGCCTTTGTATTTGCAAACTAGATTTCTTTGGGTAGTTTTTCCAAAACAAAGAGTTTTCCCCAAAGGTCTAAGTCTTCATGGTCCACAGAATAGACAACTTCTCTCAGCTTTGAAACAGCAGCTTAACTTTTTTATGTCTACCACTCTGTCCAGGTTTCAGAGATCTCGAGGTCCAGTTTTAATCAATAACCCAAGCAATCACTGTAACTCGGTGATTTCTTATCCACAAAAACTTCTGGCAGGAAGAAATCTTAGATTTAAAGAATGGGATCCCTGTCTTTCGTTGGAAATAGTTTCCATCAGATTAGCCTGCTATACTCAGGAGTGTACATCCGAATTAACATGCAGAAAACCAAATTAGGAAAGCAACAAAGTATCTCAGCCACCGAACAAGAAATATATGCAAAATAATTCTAGATTATAGTCCTCACAATATTTCAGCATGGGGCTTCTCTGTGATTTAGAAGCAAGGGTATCTATTTGCTATTAAGATCAGAGAGAAGAGTAAAATGTAGAGCCAAATGGCCATTGGGGAAGAGGGGAAAGTTCTCAAAGTCTGATGCCAATTTATGAGGAGCCAAAGGGACTCGAAAAAAACGTATTTACTAGCCTTTTCCCCACAGTGCACGTTACTTGCGAGCTTAGCCAAGGCATATTTTAGTATCCTACTATACCTTTTGAATAAGGTTGGGTCTTAGGACATAGGATGTGACTCTGGTCATGCTCAGTCGAAGCAAACTCCCAGCCAAAATTCTCTTCCTAATAAACATTTACCTCTGCACTTCCAGCAGAAGGGGATTCTGAATTCAGCTTTGCGCCTTAAATCAGAATACCCAGCCACCGAATCCTAACCTAAGCTGAGGTCCTGGAGATGCTTCTCGGCTGCCCGTAAGCCAGATTCCCCTAACATGGGACGCAGAAGGGCCAATGTCTACAGTCTTCTGGGGACTCTCTCCAGCACCAGGGCACCTTAAGTTCTGACCGTTTTCTCCAGACACCAGCTTAGCCCTACAGGAGAGGGCCTGGCAGGTCTGCGTAAAGCTCAGTTTCCCGGCTAAGCCAGCCTCCTCGGCCACAGGGGCTGGTCTTCTAGCTGGATGACTGGGGCTACCGCCTCCTAGTTACCCATTAACCACGTTCCCCGGTTGACCATAATAGTTTAAAGAAGTCTTTTCCTGCCTGAGAGCCGCTAACGACGACGACGACAAAGTCTTTACCGCGGAGGGCCAATCCGGCAGGACTGTCTTCCCACTGCAGGCATTTTGCCGTCCCTGCCCAGGAGCTAGACCCCACTGTCCCCAACACTCGGTCACCCCACAAGCCTGCGGATCGCAGGCCCCTCCCCACCCCTGCAACCCGACCTCGGCCAGCCGCAACCCCCCGTCCGCGCCCTGCCCCACCTCCGTGCTCCCACTCCAGCCCCCGCCTCCCCGCGCCGGGCGCCCCCCGCCCCCGCCTCCCGGCGCTCCCCGGCCCCGCCCCTGGCCCGGGCCCCGGCCTCCCCGCGCCAGCTGCCCCCCGCCCCCGCCGCGGTCTGCGTGCGCACGCGCGACCACGGAAGGGCCGGGCCTCGCGCCCCCTTTCCTCCTCCTCCTCGTCCTCCTCCTCCTCCTCCCAGTCCCCGTCCGGGCCCGGCGGGGGGCGGAGGCCGTGCGCCTGCGCGGAGCCCGCAGTCCGGCAGGGCCGCAGCCGCGGGGTGGCCGGCCGTTGCCGTGGGGACCGCGGGCCCCTCCCTCCTCCGCTCCCCTGCCGCTCGCCGTTCCCACCGAGGCGCGGAGGACGAACCCCGGCCCCCCACGCCCGCCGGCCCGGCCGGAGCTGCAGCCGGTGACCCGGCGAGAGGCGGTGCCGCTCCCAAGATGTCGCAGACGGCCATGTCCGAAACCTACGGTACGAGGCGGCCGGGCGAGGCGGGCGGGTGCGCGCGGGGCCGCGGGTCTCGGGGGCGCGTCCGGGCCGCGGGAGGTCGGGGGCGGCGGGGGCGCGGGGGCGCGGGCCCGGCCGTGCGCCGCCCGTTTACGTGATCTGCTTTCTCAAGTTTCCTCCGGCCTTTTCTACGCGCTCACACGCGGAGGGTTTTCCAATTATCAGGAGCTCCGGGTCTGGAAAGCCAGTTGAAGACTTTCCTCTGCGATGTTGTCCCCGGCGAGGGGCCGTGAAGGACTTAGGGCGACGCCTGTATTTCAGTGTGTTCTTCGAATATTCCAGCATGACCTTTCCTGGGTTGGAATTCCTTTCTTTGCCCTGGGATTACAGTGAGAAGTAATCGATAGACTAACCCGTGTCTTCGTGCGGAGACCTCTTGCCTCATTTATTTCTCTCTTTCTCCGTCTCTCGGGTGTTTAGTCCTTTCTGGGTTGCATTATGGCTGTTTATAAATGTGCCTTTTTAAAATCCTAAACACCCTGGAAGCAGAGCCCTATCTGCTTAATCTTTGCTGCCCCTGTAGCACCCACACCTGGATGCTATAAGGGAATCATTTTTTTTGAGTAATCGAAAGCCTTCCCAATTCATATACTGTGTTGTTGTGCTTTGTTTTAGTCCTGCGTGGTAAAAATAACTAATATCGTACACGTCTCCTTTCCATCAGGCTCGAGATGTTTACCAGTCTCTGATTACTTGTTCGGAATTGTGCGTTCTCAGATTAAGACTTTGATTGGGAGTGTTACAATCCCAGGGAGAGGTTCAAGTTCAAAAGTATGTACCCGGACTCAGATCACTTGTGGTGGCCCGCTGCTCCTTCAACAGACACGCGTGGAATGGCAGGGTGGAGCCAGCAAGGTGCTGCAAATACCGCAGGCCACGCGACAGGCGTGGTTCTGGTCTCATGGAGCATGCAGTCTAGTGGCGGATACAGGGTTAATGCCATCAGGACACTAACGAATGAGTAGTTAAAACTCCGGGCAGGAGTTCTGGAGGATTGTGCCTTCGGAAAGTATGTTAGAAGGAACCCTGGCCCAGAGTGGGGAGCCTAGGAGGTAGCAACTGGTCAGGGCGGCAGAATGGCAGATGCCCAGGGCTGGGGAGAAATGGAGTTCCAATCAGGGGAGCCTAAACAGTGGTACAGAGGTGAGGGCGAGGTGGAGAGAGCCTATGGAAGGTTCCATCTTTCTCCTAAGAGGGGTGAGGTCACAGTGCATTTGCTTCACCTTCAGCCTCTCCTGTGACTTGTGATTGCCCTGTTCTTGGTGCCCCTCGGGGCATTACACCCATCCCTAGAAGACTTAGGACATCCTCCAGGAACCCGATGGCTTTTGAAGTGTTGTCAGAGCCACAAATGGTCCCGTTCATCCGTGTGGTCGGGTCCTCCCTGTACAGAACCACAGTCGGGAGATTTTGCAAAGAAAATACGCTTCTCTAGCAATTTTTGGTTGTCCTTGTGCTTTTCTTTATTTTCGAGTGCTCCTTACCCCACACTTTTTTTTCTCTGACCTGGATAGGAGCGTTAGGGAGGGGTGGAAAGTCTGAATAAGAAAACCAGGTGGGGATTATGAATGAGGAAGAAAGGACTGGAAGAGTTCGGGAGACGGAGCTTTTACATTTCATTTGTGTTATATGAACTAACCTTCATAAAATATCGCATATCTCTACTACACTTTAGATGCAGTTAATTGAACTTTTGAGCATCACAGATTAACTGATTAAATTATGATCATAAGGGGGCGCCTGGGTGGCTCAGTTGTTTGGGCGTCCGACTTCAGCTTAGGTTATGCTCTTACAGTTCGTTGGTTCGAGCCCCACATCGGGCTCTGTGCTGACAGCTCAGAGCCTGGAGCCTGCTTCGGATTCTGTGTCCCCTCTCTCTCTGTACTCCCCTGATCATGCTCGCTCTCTCTCAAAAATGAATAAATGTTAAAAGAATGTAATAAATAAATAAATATCATAAGGCTTTAAGCAACAGTATTCTTTTGTCATGATTCCATCCAAATATGTTTTTACTCACAATTTAATCTTTTTCTCTAATAGAGAAAGTTAGAAGAAACTAATGGAATAGAAAATTGGTTTTTAGGGGCACCTGTGTGGCTTCAGTTGGTTCAGCATCGGACTTCGGCTCAGGTCATGATCTCGCGGTTTGTGAGTTCGAGCCCCGCGTCGGGCTCTGTGCTAACAGCTTGGAGCCTGGAGCCTGCTTCGGATTCTGTGTCTTCTCTCTCTCTGTCCCTCCCATGCTCATGCTCTGCCTCTGTCTCTCAATAATAAATAAACGTTAAAAAAGAAAAGAAAAAAAGAAAGTTGGTTTCAGAAACAGCAAATGTGGCAGTTGAAACTGCCAGCCAAAAGTCGTAAGCTGTCACCTTCATTTATCATTGACCATATTTGCACAGCATTGTTCCCCAAAAGTAAAACAATCGGGTTCCACCTTCCAGACGTGTGCCTCTTGGCTAGCTGGTAAAGGAATGTTTGCCTAACCTTTAAACTCCTTTGTGCTCTATACTTATTTTCTCTTCCAGAAAAGGAGGCTCTGTGTAGTTTAACAGCAATAGGGTGAAAAATAAAGAGCCAGTGCTTATAAAGTACTAGTGATGAGCTATATCTGCCTTTAATGCTTTTTAGCAAATTAAGGCAATATGTCTTCTTCCATAGACTGAGTAGTAAACATTTTGCCCGCCCTGAAACTAATAACCACATGAATACTGTATGTAAGATTGTAACACACAGTTAAAATCTAAAACAGATCTGTTTCCGTTGGAAACCCTTGTCTAAGTATATCTAAACTGAAACAGTGTTTCCCCAGTGTAGATTTCAGAGCATTCTTAAAGCCAGTTAGTATGGCTAAAGAACTCCCGCCATCTGAGACTTGGGAGGTGACACAAACTGGCCTTAAGTAATTCCTGACACCAAGATTTGCGAGACAAAATTAACAAGTGGATTAGGTAGTCTCAAGCAATGATGGCCAAAAAGGGCCTAAAAAATATAAGTGGTGCAGAAAATGCTAGGGGAAAAAAAGTAAGGACTAAAGCAGGCTAAGACTGAGGAAAAAAATCTAAGATCAGTCTCTACACTTTGGACTTTATGCTTTCTACAACGAACACGGTTTAATGAAACAAGAATGCAAATTGTTAGTCGTGTGCTGAGTTTATTACAATATAGTCTTCATATTTTTATTTTGTGCCTTATTTGGAAAGCACAGTATTATAGTATTTACCACATCACTTGGAGAATTATCAAGATGTTTTCTTTTAGAAATATTTCATTGTAGGCCGTTGCGGGTTGAATTGGATCCCCCAAAAGATACGTTCAGGTCCTAACCCCAGGTACCTGCAAATTGTGACTTTATTTGGAAATAGGAATGATGTAATCAGGTTAAGATGAAGTCCTGTTGGATTCAGGGAGGCCCTAATCCAATGACTGCTACCCGAATAAGAGGGGAGAGATTTGGGTATAGACACGTGCAGGGAGAATGTGATATGAAGGTCAGGCTGAGACGGCAGTGGCCAAGGACCACAAAGGGGGTGGGCACCCACCAGAAGCTAGCAAGAGGCAGGGATGGGTCCTTCCCTAGAGCCTTCAGTGAAAGCATGGCCCTCCTGACATCTGATTTCAGACTTCTAGCCTCTAGAACTGTTGGACAATAAATTTCTCTAGTTTTAAGCCATCCGGCTTGTGGCATTTTGGTATGGCAGCCCTATGACACTAAAACATAGGCCTTGGTAGTCAGAATATGACTCATGGAGAAATTTGGGCTTAATAGGGGAAGTAGAGTAAGGATATTTGGGGTAAAGGAAGTAACATCTTCAAAGGTATGTGGTGCCAGTAAAGTATAAAATAACTTACTGTTAGAGAAATCACCAAAATAACCATTACCTGAATTTCATAAAAGACATAAACGTCAGTCAAGGAAGCGTATAACAGCGGCATAAAGGACCTTTCTCCAAATCGAATCTATTTATCATTTCTAATGTTTGTGTTTTCCTTTCCTCATGTACTGAAAACGGGTGACCATTTAAAGAACTAGAACGTGGGGAACACTACACCAGAGGTCCTCAAACTGCTGGGCCCCCGAGTCCCCTGGTGCATAAAGTTGCAGTTCTGATTCAGTAGATGGGGGGTGGATGGCGGCTCCACGGCTGATCAGCTCCCAGCCCACGCAGGTGCTGTTGGTCCAGGGACCTGATAGAAGGTCGAGATCCTACGCTATATAACGGCTCCTGTGCCCAGACCTTTGAAAACTTGTTTGTTCGCTCTTTGGTGGTGTGTTTGTTTGTTTGTTTGTTTGGGGGCACTCTTGAGATCAAAGCTGCTCTTTGTTTTTTTTAATTAAGTAATTTATTTTCCAATTTATATCCAAGTTGGTTAGCATCTGATGCAACAGTGATATCAGGAGGAAACCTTGTTCTTTAGAAAAGCAAAAGTAGACGATAATTTTCACAGTCACTTGAACTATAAAGCATCCCCTCCCAATCCTTGCCTGTGACTTCTGCCACTCCTGAATCTCTGTGTCCAGTCATATCAGTCCCTCAGGCTTAAGAGCCTGTTTTGAACTCCATACCTAACTATTCCATTTGGATGGCCTGGGGTATCCTAACACACTGCATCCCAAACCCAACCAACCCATTCCTACTCCCCAGCCTTCTATTTGTCCCTGGTACCCATCTGCCTGAGAGAAAGTTGGAATCTTTAATTCTTCATCATCCCATCTCCTGAATCCAGTTGGTTTCTGTCTTTTTTTTTTTTTTTTTCAAAATTTCTTACTTATTTTTGGGACAGAGAGAGACAGAGCACGAACGGGGGAGGGGCAGAGAGAGAGGGAGACACAGAATCGGAAACAGGCTCCAGGCTCTGAGCCATCAGCCCAGAGCCTGACACGGGGCTCAAACTCACGGACCGCGAGATCGTGACCTGGCTGAAGCCGGACGCTTAACCAATTGCGCCACCCAGGCGCCCAGGTTTCTTTCTTTTAAATAGACCCCTTAACGTAGTTCAAGTTACTGTTAACCCTAGAGGAGGCAAGGGAAGGTTAGCGGGGGGCCAGATTAGTGGATTATAAAGCAAGATTAGTGGATTATAAGACAATGCCTGTCTCCAGGCACAGCAACCTGAGTAGTTGGACCAGTTGTTTGCTGCTGGTGGTATGGCGTCCTTGTAACTGGCGGTAAAGCAACCTCTGTAGCTCCCGCATGCAGGAAGGGAAACCGACCGCCTGGGCAAGGGTGAGGTGGGTTCCGGTAGGGGTAAATTAGAAGGGGTCCTGGTAAAATCTATCCGGGGACCCCGACTACTGGCAACTTAGGCCACAGCTTCACGGGAATATCATCATGATTTAAGTAAATGGTGTTTCCAAAGCTTCTTGTGCTCCATGAAAAATAATTCCACGTAAGCCTAAAATGTGAACTTTCCTTCTTAACTTAGTAATAATAGTAATACCTCTTCTGTTAAGAACCACGTCACCAATGTGTTTTGAAAAGTATCTCACACTTTGGGCCCCGAGGCATGGAATTAGCTGTAACAGGATTCTTTCCACTTATAGCATATCTAATCAGGCAAGCGTTTTGCTCTGAATATTTGTTTGGAATGAGGAGAAAGCTGATGTTGTTTCTTGAACGTCTTCTCATAATCCACCCTCTAGAGATTGGTTAGGCTAATGGAATAGATTTTCTTTTTTCCCCGTTCCTGAAAACTCCGTTAGGATACATGCCAGTGAAAATAGTTTGAGAGAAAAACCTTTGAATCCTCTGTGCTCTGTGTTCTCTGAATATCGCTGCTTTCTCTACCAGTCTGATCTTAGTAATGGACCATGCTCTGTATGTTTGAAGAATACTTTTGTGCTTCTCTGTAGCTGTGAATGTAATTTAAAAGCTAAAATGACATGCAGGGTACTGTTGCTTAAAGGGTGAATAAAGTTGGGTAAATGTGAAGAATAAATAGCACTGCAACATATGAATCAAATAAACGCCGTGTAACTACAAGTTTTCTCCCTTTGTAATCCCCCTCTGAGCTCCCCAAACCAGAGTAAATTAATGTGGAGAGATTTGGCCAATACCAAGAAGTCCCTGATAATGATGGCTGTGACACCTGGAGAAAGACTGCTTTGTACTCTACCACAGCCAAGTGCATTCCTGCACTACTCAGGATGGCAGACTCCTATATGACAACGCGTAGTTATCTTAGTCTTTGTTTCTTTCTGTCTCTCTTCTGTGCTGTGTCTTTGGCATCTAAGTCCTTAAAAAAGCAGCTAACGATATTTAGGTGTGCAGGGTAGGGTACAGCGTTCATCAAGGGCTAAATTATGGGTGAGTGGACGTATGTTAGAGGGAGGCTTGTAATTTTTCAAATATGAATTTTTAAGCATGCAGAAAAAATTTGGAACTTAAAAACAAAGTATCTCTCTCTTTTGTTATCATTTAAAATGTTACTGTATGTGGTGTGCTCCCTTAATTGTAATACTGTTTCTCTTGTTCATTTGCTTATGCCCTGTTGTTGCAGAAGTCCTCATAAAATATATACTATCTTTGCACTGGACTTTGCATGTCTTTTTTTTTTCTATGTTTATTTTTGAGAGAGAGAGAGACAGAGCAGAGCATGAGCGGGGGAGGGGCAGAGAGAGAGGGAGACCCAGAATCCGAAGCAGGCTCCAGGCTCTGAAGTGTCAGCACACAGCTGGACACGGGGCTTGAACTCAGGAACTGCAAGATCATGACCTGAGCCGAAGTCGGAGGCTTATCTGACTGAGCCACCCAGGCACCCTGCATATCTTTTTTTTTTTTTTAAGATTTTATTTTTTAACCAATCTCTACACCCAGCGTGGGACTCGAATCCACAAGCCCAAGGTCAAGAGTTGCATGCTCTACTGACTGAGCCTGCCAGGTGCCCCAGGACTTTGCATATCTCTTTTATAATTTGCTCAAATCTCAGTTGCGACAAAGAGAATGTTTCTTTCAAGATGAGACCATGAGCTCTTTGAAAGCAGGGGTCTGCTGAGATGTCTCTGTGTCCCTGGTGCTCCTGGACACGGCCTTCTGGGACTGCTAAAAGCACCTTTGATTTGATTCCGTTTGAGAGGTGGCGTTTTTCTTCTGAGTTACAGAGTATGAAACAAAAGGCCAGGTTAATAGGAAAACCGACTTTAAGACATAGTTTTTTTTCTTTATGGTAGAAACCAAGCAGTCTTTACATTGTGTGTAATATAAACGCGAGACTAATTAAAACGTCTTCCACAGACCACGTTTGCTTGATTCAAAGAGGTCACACAGGGCATCCTTTAAAAAATAGATTTCCCTTCTGAGAACTCGGATCTGAAATCAGTTCACAGTGCACGGGGGGCAGAGAGTTGTGGAGGTACTTTGACGGCTTTCTGGAGCTTCAGGGCCTCACAGCTGCCCAGTGGTGAATGTACCTAGGGAGAGAACAGGTTGATCAAGTGGAAGGAGGTTGGTCGACTGTGGAGGTGAACGAGCCTTGAGGGCAGGCTTTGGTGTATCCATCAGGCACTTCAGGGGGAGACTGGCACCCCGCTCAGTGGCCCGGGAGCACTTGGGGGCAGACGTAACCCTGTTGTGATGGCACATGTCTCAGACGATCTGAATGTGTGGTTCCTAAGCATTCAGATGCCTGGCACTGGGTAGTTACCAAGTAGCCAGTGGTTGGGTGAACTCCCCTAGTCCTAAATCCTGGCTTACTTGACCGCCTTTTGATTTTAAACCGATTCTATATGACCAAAAATAAAAGAACTTTTGAAATTGTGCGTACCACAGTTTCTGTTCAGTCGATAATAGGTGATGAGCCCTTTGGGTCGTTTCATCAGGCGGAATGCTTCCAACTGCAGGGGGCAGAAAACCCAACTCACAATGCTGGAGGTAATATGGAAATGTATTTTTTTCAAATAACTGTCAGTGAGGAGGGTGTTCAGGGTTGGCTGAGTCGGGAGCTCAGCTGTGTGGGCAAGGACCTGTAGCACTGTCATCCTCACCCCTGCAGAGCCATAAAATGACTACTCTGTAATCCGAGTTCCTTCCTTTCCTTCCTTCCTTCCTTCTTTCTTTCTTTCTTTCTTTCTTTCTTTCTTTCTTTCTTTCTTTCTTTCTTTCTCTTTATTTATTTAGAGAGAGACAGAGAGAGTGCAACCGGGGGAGGGGCAGAGAGAGAGAGAGAGAGAGAGAGAGAGAATCTCAAGCAGGCTCTGCACTGTGAGCGCAAAGCCCCACTCCCGGGGCTCAAACTCGTGAAACTGAGATCATGACCTTAGCCGAAGTCAAGCGTCAGATGCTTAACTGACTGAACCACCCAGGCGCCCTTCGGTCACTTTCTTGTTACGTCCGTAGGAAAGAGGAGCTCTTCCCTGCATTGATGGAGTAAAAGTTCTTCCTCTCCACCCAGTTGAGCCACATTGGGTCAAGTCCCTGTCCCTGGACCCATTATGTGGCCAGGGTAATAACACTTTGCACTGATTAGCTTAAGGCTGTATATTTTTCTTTTTAAAATTTTTTGAAGTTTATTTTGAGAGAGAGAGAGAGAGAGAGAGAGCGAGCAGGTGAGGGGCAGAGAGAGGGGGAGAGAGAGAATCCCAAGCAGGCTCTGCACTGTCAGCACAGAGCCCAGTGTGGGGCTCAAACTCATGAACCTCAAGATGACCTGAGCCGAAACCAAGAGTCTGACGTTAACCAACTGGGCCACCCAGACGCCCCAAGGCTGTATGTTTTTCTAATCCAGTCTGGCAGGGAGGAGGGGGCTGGGAATGGCCATAATTGGCTTAAAATAACCAATGCCTGTCTCCAGCTTTGGGGTCACATTCACCTGTTCCTTTGGCTCCTTGGGGAGTAGCTGTTAGGCAGTTATCTGCTACGATAGCATCTACCGCAGCCTCCAAAACATGTAAGCTGCAGTTCCCTTTCAACTGTTTGTTCCAAGTAAGGATCTTCCCGAAGAAGATGATGGGCTTAAACGTTCCTTCACGCCTCCCCTCCTCCGGTGAGGAAGCAGTCCGAGAAAGCAGCACAGTAGTAGAAAGAGCGTGGGCTTCCACATTGGCCGTATGCACACACGTTAGAATCCCTTGTCTTCTTAGAAAACAAGAAATTTCTCCTGTCGTTTTGCAAACGGGATACACTTGCACTCGTTCTTAGTTCTTACGGTCTTTGTGAATGCGTTAAAAATATTTGGTGTTTTGAAGACTAACGTTCCTCTTCAGAGTCACTTTGACCGTGGTAATATTTGGGGGGGAAATGGAAGTTGCTATTTGGTGGCCATCGCTATTTTCCCACTTTTCGTATATTAGCACCTTGAATAATTTTGTCATAAATATGTATATAATCTAGGATACTATATAAGAATGAAGTCCAGGGGCTCCTGGGTGGCTCAGTCAGTTGAGTGTCTGACTTCGGCCCAGGTCATGATCTCACAGTTCGTGAGTTCAAGCCCCGCGTCGGGCTCTGTGCTGACAGCTCAGAGCCTAGAGCCTGCTTCAGATTCTGTGTCTCCCTCTCCCTCTCCCTCTGCCCCCCCACTCTGCCTCACTCACACTCTGTCTCTCTCTCAAAAATAAACAAACATTAAAAAAAGGAGAATGAAGTCTATATTTTAGATTATCCTTTTTTCAATTTCATGGAGAACTCCATAAGTCTAGACATTGACTGGTAAAACTTTATTGGTAAAATTGATTTTGAAGTGTCTTTTGTTACTATGTAAACAAGTTCCTTTAAACGTTTACAAGTATAAAAACATGGTAAGTTAGAAGTGACCCATCTCTGTATTTCCTCTGGGATGTATTATACAATAATAATTTTCCCTGTTACATTTTGCCAAGAACAGTGTTATTTCTAGCTATTGCATGACCAAAGAAGCTTTTAGGTCAGTATCTTTGAATATGTACCGATTGAAGATTCTTCTGGTATTAACGTGCTCTGTTTCCATGGTTGTACAGGAAATTTTTCCTTACTGAAAAACCGATGGTGTGCCGAGCCTAAATTATAACTCTTACCTCTGGATAAAGATGAAGTTAGGGCACGTGGTTGGTTCAGTGGTAGAGGATGCACCTCTTTTTTTTTTTTTTAACGTTTTATTTATTTTTGAGGCAGAGAGAGACAGAGCATGAGCAGGGGAGGGTCAGAGAAAGAGGGAGACACAGAATCTGAAACAGGCTCCAGGCTCCGAGCCATCAGCCCAGAGCCTGATGCGGGGCTCGAACTCACGGACCGCGAGATCATGACCTGAGCCGAAGTCGGACGCCCAACCGACTGAGCCACCTAGGCGCCCCGAGGATGCACCTCTTGATCTCAAGTTTGTAAGTGGAAGCTCCACGTTGGGTGTAGACATTGCTTTAAAAAAAAAAAAAAAAAAAAAAAGATGAAGTTCTAATAATCTATGCAGAATAATCTACTGGACTTTGTGTCCAGTGTCTCTGATCCTTACAACAACAGTGTAAAGGTAAACACTATGTCCCACTTACAGGTGAGGAAACTGAGAGGTTCGGTGCTCTGCCTGAGTCTCAGAGCTGGGAGTTGTAGAGCCAGAATTTGGGCTCAAATTTGCCTTGTGTCACATTCTCAAGGGTAGTTAGGTTTTTACTCTGCATGTATCTTGTACAGAAATCTCTTCCATAAAACCTCCGCTCAGTGGTGACCCAGATTAAACATGGCCACTGGATGTCATTGCTCCCCTGCATGTTCTAAACAAACATGGACATTTAACATGAGTCAAAATCTGTCTCTGAACTCAGGGTAAAACCGGGGGGTGGAGAGTAACGGGGACCAAAGCTTATACCTTCCAGACCAACGCAGAAGACCTTTAACATTCACAAGGGATGCTTTCACAGATCTTTGTAAATGTGCAAATATTATTAACAGTATTCAGGTTTGCTCCAAAGTCGCAAGTCAGAAAGACAACATTTTGTGTATGTATCCTCCAATAAAAAATTAACTGTTTACCTTCTCTTTTTTAATTACACCAGTTGGAGTGTTCTCTGAAATATTTGACAAACCACTTGCCCTTACTTCTTAATATGATTTTATCTTCTCATGTATCAGAATCAAATGGAATATCCTACTCTTGGAAGTATCCAGAACACCTGGATGGCTCAGTTGTTGAGCACCCAACTCTTGATTTCAGCTCAGGTCATGATCCCAGGGTCATGGGACTGAGTCCTTGTCAGCTCCATGCTGAGTGTGGAGCCTACTTAAGATTCATTCTCTCTCTCTCTCTCTCTCTCTCTCTCTCTCTCTCTGTCTCCCCCTCTCCCCCCCCTCCCTTTTCCCCCTCTCTCTCTCTCCTTCCTTCTCTCAGTCACTCCCCCACCCCTCCCCCACTCCTGCATGGTCTCTGTAAAACAAATAAAATGAAAAAAAAAATGCTTGAAGTATCCAAAACTTGTTCCCTGCTTAAAGATGATTGTTTTTATCAGGTCTCTTTGTCTCTGTGCACCGCACTGGTCACTGATTTCCTTTTCGGGACAGTTTTGCACGTTGGGAGAATTCTTTCTGTTTTTATGTTATTACATCACGTAGAAAGCAACCAGGAACTCACAGCTTCAGTGCTGGTGGCTGACCAGGCTCATTCACCTGCTAACTACCTTGCATCCACACCCCCGGGCCCCACAGTGGATTTGATCCAAATGAGGTCTTCTGCAAAATCACAGAGCCCGTCACCGGACCTTGAGCAACCATCAGTCTGTGGTGCAAATGTTAAATCCACAGACGTCACGGTTCCTCTCTGCTGGCATTTAACTCAGAGTACCAGAGTCGGGCTTTAGGCTTTGCCTTCTTTCCCACCTCCCTTGCCTTATTTTTACCTGCCCTTCACAGGTCACGTGTTCTTCCACCGCCCAAGCCATCTCTCTCTCCCAAGCCAACACTTCAAGCTTTTGCAGCTTAATTCCTGCCTGACCAGCGTTACCAGAACGTTTTTCTCTTTGAAGCTTGTGCCATCTTGCGTTCTGTGCCCTACTTGATCCTGCTCATCGCTGTGACGTGATGACCTCGGGGCTATCCCTTATTCTACAAGGTCCCCTGGTGTAGCATCTCATGCCCCGCCCCCGCGCCTCACCGCTCCTGGGTGACTGCAGCATCCGTGCAGAGGGGTCAGTCCGCAGCTTAGTGTCCATTTCGTCACTTCGTCTCTAGGCAACTTCTCTTCCCCGCCCCGCCCCCAGGTACTCACTTCCCCGGCTGCTCATTGGACACAGTCGCATGGCACCTGCTCCCCTTCTGTCACGTGATGAGCTGCTCTCTCTCCACACGTGATGCCGTTGCCTTTCCTTCCACCCATCCCTTCTTGGTCCTTCAACCGTGCAGATCCCCGGCCCTGGCTTCCCAACCCGCGTGACCTGCCACCATGCAGACAGAGCGCTCTTTAGATTAAGCTCACTGCGGATTTGTGGTCTGCTTCGAAGGGGCTCTCGGTAGTACTTGGCGATCCCCTCTCATCCTGGCCATCTTGCCCTTTGTCCCCACCTTCACTAGACCCCTTGTCTCCTGTCCAGTAGAAGACAGGGAAGAACGTGCCACGCCCAGGAAACCACCTCTCCTCCCCCGCCCTTCTCCAACCCGTGAAGTGACTTACCTCCACACTCGCTCGTCCTCTACCCTTCTCTTGCAGTCTTGGAAGAAGGGAGGTCTCTCTTCCTGTCTGCGACCAAGCCCTCCCTCCCACCTTGGACTCACCCCTCGAGTCTTCAGACTCGCACCACCGATCCACCCTGGAAGTTCCACTTTGTTCGCCCTACACTCTGCAATCCCCCCGGACGCCCAGGCTCCTTGTAAGGCTTTTCATCCCAAGTACTTTTCATCCACAGCGTCCCGCCTCTAAATCTTCAGCCGACTGGCTTTGCCCCGTCTCAGGCAAGGATGAATTCACCTGGGGTGCTGGGGCCTCCTCCCTTGGGAGCACCGCTCCCCCCACATCTCCACTGTGTCGGCTCACCGGTATTTTAAATTTCACCTCTCTGTATTTGCACTCGTTATTTTGCCACGAAATGGATTCCTCTTCCAAACCTTCAGTATCTCTTATCACAGGTGTTGGTGTCCCACACCAGCTGGTTGCCGAAGCCAGAAACCAAGGAATCCTCTCAGATGGCCCCACTGTCGCAGCACGCCACATTTCTTCTGCCCGGAAGTGAAACGTGGAACCAGTCCTGTGGCCCGGGCCACCAGCCCTTGCCTCCTTTCTGACCTTTGGAAATCTTAAATGCCAAACCATTGCTCATGGGAGAAACTAGGAAGGCAAAGGCCATCTTGTCTGCTCACTATGACTTAATTTTCTGGAAGATTCAAGGTCATCGTTGGCAATCAATTGCTGAATAAGTGTGCTGTGCTCTTAGAGGCACTTCCTGGCTCATTTCCTGGTCCGTGGTTGCCTTTGCTGTGAGCACTTGATTGTCCTTGTGCCTGAAGTTCACAGTCCTACTTAGTATATATGCTTCTAACCTGCTCTGGTCTGAGAAGTTAGAGGTTCTTGAAAGGAATGTAAAGACAAGTCAGCAAGTCCCCAATGAGTGAGGTTTCTCCCATAGAGTTAATCCTTTGGCTCTCTGTTAGCTATTTCACTTGGCATGGAGGCCATTTGTTCCTGATCTGTACTTTGTCCGTGTTCCTGAATTGCTGACTTTTAAATAGGAACTGATTTTTATTTATGTGATACCTTTCCTATTATCACATTTAAATTTCTTGTGAAAAATTAAAAGTACATTGGTAGCATATATTCATTTTAGATTTTCTACTTTGGGATATGGTCTTTCCCCCACTTCTAAGCTTAATTCATGCCAAGGAAACCCTCATCAGGTGAATGTAATTATCATAGATTCGATGCAGAAAACTTCTTTGTGATTTTGAGCCCCCAAGTTAGCAACCATTATAATAAAACTACATCAGGTCTGCTTGAAGTAAACCTAATTATTTCACAAGTTCTCTTTAGGTGATCTTATACAACCCACCTGGGCATGTTTCCTTCCTTAATTACTCTGTAATATGGTTAGTTACCTGCTCCTAATTAAAGCCTTTTGTAGCCGTTAAGCACTGTCCGCTTGACATATAAAACGTATATGTACTTTATATTTGATGTGTATGTCCTTCAGTTTCAAAGAAAAGAGAAAAAGAAAGTAAAACCCCACGGTGATAAAAACAAAATAAGTCAGTAAAATCAATTCAAATTCTACCCTACCATGGACATGGGGGCATGAGGCCATCAGACCTCAAATACTACCTCTCTGAAGAGAGAACATCAGGCTGTACTCCTGACCCCGGGGTTGAACATGAGCACACGGGACTCCCGTCTCCTGGTGCTCAGTTACAAGGAGGTGTGTGAAATCCAGATCCCCTTGTAAACAGGAGGGGCATTAGCTGAAACTCCTCACAGAGTTGGATTCTTCTCACCTACAAAGAATAACTCATTACCCATTGTGGTGCTTGGTTTTATCTGTGTTAGCCAAACAGCTATATCTCCAGGCAGAAAATAACACACTGACTGGACCGCTTGGCTTTGTAGCTGCCCTCCTTCCTTCTGGGTACCATTTCCTTCTTGAAGCACATCCGTTGGTAACTCTTCCAGTTTAGGACTGTGCATAGTAAACTTATAGAATCATTATTTGATATGTTACCTATTCTTTTTTTTTTTAATTTTTAATTTCTATTTATTTTGAGAGAAGGAGACAGAGAGCACATGCAAGCACAGGGGAGGGGCAGAGAGAGAGGGAGAGAGAGAATCCCAAGCAGGCCCCATGCAGTCAGCACACAGCCTGACATGGGGCTCGATCCCCCCAAACCCAAGATCGTGACCCAAGCCAAAATCAAGAGTCAGATGCTTAACCAACTGAGCCACTCAGGCGTCCCTATTGTTTTATTTTTTATAAAGCTTTTTATCTTGAGATAATTACAGATTCACATGCAGCTTTAAGCAAAATTACAGAGATCTCATGTCCCCTTTGTGTTTTTCCCTGGTGGTAACATCTCGAAAAACTTGTAAGACACCACAACCAGGATATTGATGTGGCCACAGCTGCAGGTACAAAACATTCCTATCAGCACAAGGATCTATTGCCCTTTATAGGCACACACTCTTCCTTCCTGCCCCCACCCCCTCTGGAGGCCCTGGCAACTACTAATCTGTTCTTTATTTCTATAATCTTGTCACTTCAACAATGCTATATAAATGGAATCATGCATGCATTGCGTAATGTCTTGGGATTGACTTTTTCATTCAGTGTATTTCTCTGGCGATTCCTCCAGGTGACTGCATATGCCAACGGTTCATTCCTTTTTACTGCCCAGTAGGATTCCCTGGTATGAATGTACTAGAGTTTGTTCACCTGTTAAAGAGCATCGGAGTGTTTCCAGCTTGGGGCTATTACAAATAAAACTGCTGTAAACATTCATGTGCAGGGTTTTGTGTGAACATAAACCTTAATTTTTCTGGGATAGATGCCTAGGAGTGCAATTGCTGAGTGATACGGTAGTTGCACGTGTAGTTTTTTAAAAACTGCTATTTTCCAAAGCAGCTACACCATTTTACATTTCCACCAGCAGTGTGTGAGTGCTCTGGGTTCCGAGCATTCTTGCCAGCATTTGGTGCTATCACTATTTTTTATTTTAGCCGTTCTGATAGGTGTGTAACAATACCTCACTACTGGTTTCAATTTGCATTTCCCTGATGAATGGTTAATGATGAGAGACATATTTTCACATGCTTATTTGCCATTTCTCTATCTTTTCAGTGAAATATCTCTTCGTATTATGTGCCTTTTCTAATTGGATTATTTGAGTTTTTATTGTGGAGTTTTGAGAGTTGTTGTTTGTTTGTTTAACGCATATAACCTAGATGCTAGTCCTTTGTTGGATATATGTTTTGCAATCTTTTCTTCCATCCTGTAGCTTATCTTTTCATTCTCCCAACAAAACTTTCTACAAAGCAAAAGTTTTCAGTCTTGAGGAAGACCATTTGATCAGTTTTTCCTTCTCTGGCTTGTTTTGGTTTTTGTTGTTGTTGTTGTTGTTGTTGTTGTTTTTCCGAGTCAAGTCTAAAAACTCTTTGCTTTTTCCATAGATCATGAAGAATTTTCTCCTAATTTTTCCTAAAAGTTTTATAGTATGATGTTTTACCTTTAAGTCTGTGATCTGTTTTGAGTTAATTTTGCATAAGGCATGAGACTTAAGTCAAGTGTCATTTTTTCCCCTTATAGATGCCCAGTTGCCACAGCACTATGTGTTGAAAAGGCTATAACTTTCTGGCACTGAGTTACTTTTGCAGTTTTAACATCAGTTGGATGACTTCGTGTACGTCTATTTCTGGGTTCTTGATTCTGTTCCATTGATATGTGTCTCCTCATGTCAATACCATTCAGTCATGATTACTGTAGCTACATAATAAATTTTCAAATCAGGTACAGTGGTTCCTTCCACTTTATTCTTCTTTTTCAAAGGTGTTTCATCTATTCTAGTTCCTTTGTCTTTCCATATAAATTCTAGAATAAGCTTGTCTGTATGTACCGAAAAGTCTTGCTAGATTTCTAGTAGAAAGTTTATTAAACATATGTATCAATTTAGGGAGAATCGACATCTTTACTGTGTCCAGTCTTCTAATCCATGAACATGGTATATCTCTCCCTTTATTTAGATTTATTTTGGTTTTTTTTCCATTATCATTGTATACTTGTCAGTATAGAAGTCCTTTACATGTTTTCTTATATTGAGACCTAAGTATATTTTTTGAGTGATTGTGAGTGGCATTATATTTTTAATTTTGATGCCCACATGTGTGCTGTTAGTATTAGAAATACAGTTGATTTTTATATTCTCTAATCTTCACCTTGATGAATTCGCTTATTGATTGTAGGAGGTTGTTTTGTTTGAGAGTCCTTGGATTTTCTATGTATACTGCCATATCGTCTGCCAATAGGAACAGTTTTATTTCTTTTTGATCTGTGTGGTTTCATTTCCCTTTCATGTCTTATTGCCCTGGCTGGAACTTCCTGTATGATACTGAATAATAGTGGCGGCAGCAGATATCCTTACTGTGTTCCTCATCTTGGGTGGGGGGAGTAATCTTTCATCATTGAGTATAAGGTTAGCTGTACAATTTTTGAAATGTTCTTGATCAATCTGAGGAAGTTCTATATTTATTTTTTTGAGGGTTTTATCACAAGTGAGCATCGACTCTTGTGAAATGCTTTTTCTGCACCAATTGGTATGATCGGCTGGCTGACTTCTTTTTAGCCTAAATAGAGTAGCGTCATTGATTTTCAAATATTGAACCATCCTTTTATCCCTGAAATAAAGCCTACTTGGTCATAGTATATAATTTTATTTAAATTTGTAAATGTAAACATTACCGAATTCAGTTTCCTAGTATTTTGTTAAGGATTCGTGGGAGATGTTGTGCTGTAGTATGTTGTGTTTTAATACTGCCTTCTTCCGGTTTTGGTGTCACTGTAATATATGTAAATAAAAATTTTTAATATTTTTATAATATGCAATTATGTATTTAATAATACATACTTAACATATTTTTAAGCTTAAAATATGTATATGTATATAAAACATAACATTTAATATATAACATTAAATATATAACATTAAAATATTTGAATAAAAATGTATAATAAATCAGGTAATAATAAACATCAGCTTCATAACATGACTTGGGAAGGGTTCCCTCTTCTATTTTCTCAAAGAGGTTATATGGAATTGTGTTCTTTTTTAAAAATTTGGTAGAATTCTCTAGTGAAAGCATCTCAGCCTGAATATTCCTTTTTTGTGAGTTTTAAAATTACAGATTCAATTTCGTTAGTCACTGGAGGGCTATTCAAATTGTCTATTTTATGTCGGGTGAGTTGTGGTACTTTGTGTTCTCAAGGAATTGGTCCATCTCATCTAAGCTGTCGAATTAATGTGTATAGAGTTGTTCGTGTTATTCCTTTGTTATCTTTTTGATGTCTGCAGGGTCTCTGGTGACATGCCCTGTATCATCCCTGAGATTGACTAGTTGTGTCGTCTTTTTCGCCTTGTTATAGAAATGGGTTAAAGATGGCCCTGTATATTGGTCCCTCTGTTGTTTTCTTCCTCCTGGCAAGCTGGGACATCCGTTCAGAGTCTACCAGCACTAACCTCAAATTCTTACACACTCAGTTGCTTAAAATTCAGCCCAAATAAGCATATTTTTAGCCATTTAGAGACTTCCTGCTTTGCATACCCTGTGAAATTACATGCACCATCTGCTAACCTTTGACAAACTCAAGGGCTATGAAGGATCTCAAGCTGCTAGCTGCCCCGCCAGACTGCTGGCGACATCATCTAGACACATAAATCCCCTCTCAAATCCCTTCTCCCCCAAAAGTCCCCTTGCCCTATTCCCCTTCTGGGCATCTTGTCTGGAAGTTCTCCTGCTGAGAGGGCTATCCCCTCCGATGCAGCCCGTCCAAGTGTGCCCAAAAAAGTTTATTGTGCCATCTCACAGTCTTGCCTTTTTCCTTGGTCAGACCTTAATTCCTTGAACTCATTACGGTTTTGCCAGAAGCTTATCAATTTTATTGATCTTTTCAAGGAGCCAGCTTTTGTTCATGGGTTTTCTCTTTTGTTCTCCTATTTTCAGTTTCATTGATTTCTGCTCTTTATTATTTCCTTCCTCCTGCTTGCTTTATTTTGCTCTTCTTTTTCTAGGTTCTTGAGTTAGGAACGTAGATAATTGCTTGTGACTTTCTTTTTTTCCTAATGTATGCATTTAGCGCTCCAAGTTCACCTCTCGGCACTGCTTTTGCTGTATCCCACAAAGTTTGATAGGTTGTGTTTTTTCTTCCATTCGGCCCAATACACTTTTTCGATTTCCCGCAAGACTGCTTTAAATCATAGATTATTTAGAAGTGAATTATTTAGGAGCACCTGGGTAGCTCAGTGGGTTGAGCGTCCAACTCTTGATTTTGGCTCCGGTCATGATCCCGGAGTTGTGGGGATTGAGCTCCACGTCAGGCTCTGTGCTCAGCATGGAGCCTGCTTAAGATTCTCTCTCTGTCTCTCTTTGTTTTCTCTTTCTCTGTCCCTCTTCCCCACTCGAATTCTCTCTTTCTCTCAAATAAAAATTAAATAAATGTTAAAATTTTTTTAAAGAAGTGGATTATTTATAAGTATCCAAGTATTTGAAAATATTCCTTCCGTCTTCATCTTATTGATTTCTAGTTTGATTACATTGTGGTTGTAGAACACATTGTATATGATTTCAGTTCGTTTAAATGTGTTGAGGTTTGTTTTACGGCCCAGGATATAGTCTAACTTGATGGGTCCCTGAAAAGAATGTGTGTGCTCCTGTTGGGTGGCATATTCTATAAATGCCAGCTGGGTCCTGTTGGTTTACTGTGTTTTTGTTCTTTATGCTTGCTGATTTCCTGTCTCGTTCTCTTGGTTGTGAAGAACTCTCGGTGGTGTTGAAGTCTCCAACCATAATTGTGGGTTTCTCTGGTTTTCCTTTAAGTTCTCTCAGTTTTTGCTTGATAAGCTTTTTAGCTCTGTGATATACACATTTAGGATTCCTAGTCTTTTTTTTTTTTTTTTTTTTTTTTTTGAGATATAAATGACATAGCATTGTATTAGTTGAAGGTGTGGATTCCTGCGTCTTACTGGTCGATTTATCCTTTTATCGTTATATAATAACCCTTTTGGTCGTAGGCAGTTTCTTTGCTATGAAGTCTGTTTTACCTGATAATAATATTGCTCTCCTTTGATTAATGTTTGCATGATACGGCGTTTTCTGTCCTTTCACCTTCAGCCTGCCTGGGTCATTATAATCAAAGTGAGTTTCTTGTAGACAGCCAATAGTTATGGCATATTTTTAATCTAATCTGCCAATTTTTGTCTCTTAATTGCTACACGTATACATTACCCAATTATTGTAATTACTGGTATATTAGGACTTATTTTTGCCATGTTTTATTCTGTTTTTCATTTCTCTTTCCAGTGTTCCTGTGGTTTATGTGAACATTTTTAAGAATTCTTTTTTATTTATGTATACTATTTTTGAGCATCTCTCTTTGTATAGCTTGTTTAGCGGTCGCTCTAATTATTACATTGTGTATACATCTCAGTCTACTGGTGTCACCACTGTATGCATTTGAGGGAAATATAAACACCTTACCTTCTTTGACATCCCTTTACAGTAACCCACCTTTAACAAAATTGTCTGAAATGTTTCCTGCACTCATATTTAGAATCACATTGGACAGTGTTAATCATTGTTGCTTAAATAGCCAGACATAATTTAGAAAACTCAACAGGACAAGAAGAAAAAGCCTATTGTAGTTATCCATGGTTTTGTGTCCCATGGTCCTCCTTCCTTTGAGGATAGGTCTGTTGCTGACAAATTCTGTAGTGTTCCTGCCCCCCTCCCCAAGAACGTCTCGATTCCCCCCTTCATTCCAGAAGGTCACTTTCACCATATATAAGATTCTGGCTAGAGAGTTCTTCTGTTCCAGCCCTTGAAAAATATTGTGCCACTTCTTTCTGGCCTCTCTGGTTTTTGATGAAAACTCTGCTGTCATTGGATTACTTTTTTCCCTGTTAGGTAAGCTGTGATTTTCTCTGGCCTGTCATTTTTCTCTGGCTGCTTTCAAGATTTTTTTTCTTTGTCTTTAGCTTTCTGAAGTTTAGTTATGATGTACATTGGTATGGATTTATTTGGATTCATCTTCTCTGTGATTTACTCAGCTTTTCAAATCTGGGTTTATGTCCCTTGCCCAATTGAGAAAGTTTTCAGCCATTGATTCATTGAGTATCTCTGCATCCTTGTTGTCTTTTTCCTCTCCTTTTCTGACTCCAGTGACACAAATATTAGAGCTTTTTTTTAGAGTCTCAAAGGTCTGTGAGGCTCTACTTATATACTTTCAGTCTATTTTCTCTTTGTTGTTCCGAATTGGATATTTTCTATCATTTTGTTGTCCAGTTCACCAGTTGTTTCCCTGCCCCTTTCCATTTTGCTGTTGAGCCCATCTGCTGAACTATGTATTTCAGTTACCGTATTTTTCAATTCTAAAATTTCTATCTGATGGTTCTTCCTTATGTTTTATTTCTTTGATAAGACCTTCTCTTTGCTGAAGATTTCTGTTTTTCATTTGTTTAAAGAGCAGTTAATGTGTAAAAGTTTTCTCTCTTGTTAGGTTGCCCTTGCCTAGTCCTATGGCCAGAGAGAGCTGACTTTTGTTTATGTTTTTTATTTAATGTTTATTTTTGAGAGAGAGAGAGAGGCAGAGCGTGAACAGGGAAGGAGCAGAGAGAGAGGGAGACACAGAATGTGAAGCAGGCTCCAGGCTTTTAAGTTATACTGAGCAGGAGGAACAGGGAAAAGTCTCCTATTCTATCTCTTGGAAGCAAAAGTCTACCGTGGCTGAGTATAATAGTGCGTGCATTGAATTCTACATTAGACAGTTTTTGGTTTTGTGCTCCTTCCTTCAATACTGGGAAGGTATTATCTCATTGCCTTCTCCTGTCTGGGGTAAGGAACTTAGTTTCTTTATAGGGAGTTCTTCCATTCTTTCTGATCGCCTTTATAGTGTTTGTCTGTAGTTTCACTATGGTAATGAGGTGTTTAAGTGTGGATTTACTCTCCCTGACAGTCCCGTATCTGGGCCCCTACTGCTTTTTTTCTGTTTCTTCTCTGTTCCAAGCGTCTAGAATTTTCCTTTCTTTCCTGAAAACTCCGCTGTGCATTTTTGGGGGGACGTGTGGGGAGCGGGAATGTGATCTATTTTATCCAGCATTTCTAGATGGTGACACAAAAGGGTTTTCCAGCAAAAGGGTTTTCCACTAAAGTATGAATACTTAACCTGTTTGAGCTACAAGACAGAGTATAAAGAGTTTTTGGAGGAGCTTTTACATCTGGAGACTACATATCTTTTGTCCAGCAAGGTGCAGCTCAGTGGATATGTTACCCTTTTGCCTTTTGGAGCTATGGGACAACCCAGGTAGCAGTTACCGTAGTAAAGTACATTTAGCAAAATTTCCAAAGGAGAAGAAAACAGTGGAACAAGAGTCAAGCCAAAGTCTATGTTTAGCTGTCCGAGTTTTTGTTCCAGGAGCATGTAGATTTGTGATCCTCAGTTTTCTGTGTAGACATAACACATAAACATTTCAATTTGCGTATACAGATTCTTTTCTTTTTCAGTACTTACTGTTGCCTGCATATTGGCAGCATCTTTATTTAGCCCTCACCCTTTTCTGTTTCTAACTTATAGGGTTGACTCTTGAACAACACAGGGGCAAAGGGTGCCAACCCTCTGGACAGTTGAAAACCTTCGTATAAATTTGACCACTCAAAAACTTAACTACTAATGTCCTCCTATTGATGGGGAGCCTTACTGATAACATAAAATACCAGTTGACATGTATTTTCTATACTGTACGTGTTATATATCACGTTCTTATGATTAGGCAAGCTAGAGAAAAGAAAATGCTACTAAGAATATCACAAGGAAGAGAAAATACGTTTACAGTACCGTACTGTTAAAAAGATCCACACGTAAGTGGACGCACTCAGTTGTTCAAAGGTCAACTGCACAATGATCGGGCTTTATATCTTAAGAAGAAGAAGATATTGAACAAGATTGAAAGATTCCAGTGTTTTCATTTTAACCTGGCAATCTTAACCATCTTCCCTTCGACGTCTTAGGTTATAGAAGCTGTTTGATGAAAATGATTAGATTTGGCATGTTTTAGTGTGTGGGGGGGGGGGGTAGAATTACGTAAGATTTGCCATTCCCCCCATTTTTAAGTCTGCAGTTCATTTGTATTTAGCACATTCACATTGGAGTACAACCGTTACCACAGTCTGTCTCCAGAGCTTTTTCATCTTTCCAAACTGATGCTCGTTTCCATTAAACAACACCTCCTCGTTTCCCCTCTTCCCCAGCCACTGTCAGCCACGGTTCTACTTTCTGTCTCGGAGTCTGATTACTCTAGGTACATTATAGAAATGGAATCATACAGTATTTCTCCTGTCGTGACTGGATTGTTTCCCTTAGCGTAATGTCTTTGAGGTCCATCCGTGTTGTGACATGTGTCAGAATTTCCTCACTTTCAAGCCTGAGTAATATTCCGCTGTTTGTATGCACCGTATTTTGTTTATCCATTTATTTATAAATAATGCTTCTTTCTGACTACTCCGAATCTGCCGTGAACCTGAATGTGCATGCTTTCAAAACACACAACGAGAAGCATAAAACTTGTTATTTTTAAGCGCCGACAATTCTCATAGCACTATCCACTAAGCTCATTGCCTGTAACCTTGTGGAAATCGTGAGAGGTTGAATCGGCTTAATCTGGGAGTGATGATGAATATAGGTCTTAAGAAACAGGGCTAGGCTAAGCTTCAGCAAAGAAATGGGCTGTTTGAGCTTCCTTGGGGGAAAGAGGGAGCCAGGGCTCGGAGCGCTTGGTCTGGGTTCGGAAAAGATGTATGGAGGCAACACTTTCAAAGGTGCAAACCAGGGAACCCGCAGTACAGACTCATCAGGGCCACGCAATGAGTCCAGCAGCATGGGGGCTAGCGGTCGATGGGTTCTGATCAAAGTGGAAGGGGTCGGGGTGGGAGGGGTCCTCTGCAGCACCTGGGCTCCGCATAACTCAAGTTCTTTGCTAACAGCAAAAGCAAAATGGATTACTAAGGCATCGTGGGGCTACCGATGCTACATCATGCTGATTAAATAACAAATTGCACTGGAGAGTCTTCATTTCCATTTCATGTAAAATAATATCCCAAATTAAACATATTACTCTGTAAAGAAGAAATGAGAAATTCTTTCTACGCTGAATGAGACAAATTTCACCCTTGGAATACTGACTCAAACTTGGCTCAAGCTGTCCTTCCCACAAGTTACAGACAAGGGGATAGAAGCGAGACCACAAAAATCCGCAAGGGCAGGGGGAAGCGTACCTATTTTTTTTATCTTTTTAAAAACTTTTTTTAATGTTTTTATTTTATTTTTGAGAGAGGGACAGAGTGCGAGTGGGGGAGGGACAGAGAGAGGAGGAGACAGAATCCGAAGCAGGCTCCACGCTCCGAGCTGTCAGCGCAAAGCCCGACACGGGGCTCGAACCCACAGAGTGCGAGATCACGACCTGAGCCGAAGTCAGACGCCCAACCGACTGAGCCACCCAGGCACCCCTGGAAAGCATACCTATTTTTAAAAGGAAAGGAGTGAACTTCTCAAAGCCTAGAAGTTTCCCAGGGTTTTCCGTTTGTACAGAAACACTTGAAATTTCTAGGCTATTTTTTCTTGTCACTGCTTATGCGTATTTCTTAGAGTAGTGACTCGCAAAGGGACAAATTTTGTACATTACAAGAACAGTCGCCAGACTTCCAACATGAAAGGAAGTTGTCCCAGGAGCACAGTTTGGGAAACCACTGAATTGGCATGTAAGCCAAATATCCAAGAGGTGAAAAGGTAAGTTGACACGTGTATTGTTGTTTTCACAGGGTAGTTACTTCTCTTTTCTGTTAACAAGTCAGGTCTTACTAACTTTTCTTTTTTTTAATCATAGTCTAAGAATAAACATAGCACGTTTTAAAGGTTTTTTTCATAGTCTCTTTTTGTTTTTCAGATTTTTTGTTTAAGTTCTTGGTTATTGGAAATGCAGGAACTGGCAAGTCTTGCTTGCTTCATCAGTTTATAGAAAAAAAATGTAAGTGACATCAAATGGTCAGTGTTTCGTGCATGTCTTTTTCTGAGAGTGCTCCCTTGCTCAGATTTGTTTGTAGTAAAACTTGTGAATATTATTTCAGCAAAGAGTTATAGTTTAAAATGTGTTAAAATAACGTTAAAAGTTTATGTCGTATTAAGCTTTCAGCAACATGCCTGTGGTTTTCGTCAAGTTATTTCAGTTTGATGATGGCTCATCATTCGGCATATTATCATACCATCCATTTTCCCACATACTCAGATACATTCCAGACACTGAGCTACAACATGGTGAAGCGGAAGGCAAAGGAGGAATGTCATTCCCTGACAGGGAGCCAGCCGCCCAAAGAGCCCTAGTGGCACATTGTAGATAAGCCAGTCATGTGGGGTCCTCGGCAGCCTTGTACTACAGTGAAGGCAGCTGTTGTCCTCAGTTCCGTTTCGCAGGTAAAAGGCGCAGGTTTAGAGAAGTGGGTGTGTGCTCTTGGGACGGTCATCCCACCACCTTGGGAGGGTAGTTGATTAGACTCAAGCCCAGACCTTTTGACCACAGACCCATCTTTTTGCCATTGACTTGGCGCTCTTTTGGTAAGGGAGGTTGGATTTTTTACTCCGAGGTATTGTAAAAGACTTGTTAGACCTAGAGACCCTGAAAATAAACAGTGCTCTTAGAGCCATGGGAAGAATGGTGGGGAATGACCTGTTTCGCGGCAGGTGGGTAAAGGCACGGAAGCAGAATTAACTGCCCTTGCTGAAGTGGGGGTGGGTAAAATGGGCAAAGAGACGGCAGAGGGTATCCAGGCAAAGAGCTTTGAGGAGTAAAACTGTAGAAGTGTATTCTGCTATTTCCATTTTCAATCTCCAAGGACTTGTTGGAACCTCTGTCCAGTGACACGGCCCCAGCATGGATTAGTCACAGAGCCAGTCCTTACCGAGTGGAACACATATTACCCCCCTGGGGGCCCAGGTCCCCTCACAGGTTGCCAACACTGCATTGTAGCATCTCAGAAGAGAAGGCCCCCAGGACATTGTGGGCCCACTGCCCACCTGCTTTTTAATCCTTGTGTCCTCTCTCTGTGGCGAGCTCTCCCTTGATCTCCTCCCCTAAGGCCTCGCCACAGAGACCGGTACCTGTGTGGTGTTAGTCCGCGTGGTCTAGAGCATCACGGGAAAGGTTTCACTTTATTCCTCTTGTGGCCATGTTGTAATCAGGATGCCCTCCGACTTTAGCCATCACCCTTTGAGCCTTTTACTCCGAGGTTTCTCGGTAGCTTGAATTCTAGAACGTCCACTCTAGCTCCACACTGGGACAGGCTTGTGTGGTCAGTATGAACCTGTTTTGTGCACCCGCACGTATGCACCCACATGCGCGCGCGCACACACACACACACACACACACACACACACCAGGAAACTCAGCACCCCGTCACGTGGCATCCCTGACTTTGGCCCTACGGCTGTAAAGTGGAAGCCAGTCACAGGCCATGGAGCCACAAAGTGGAAGCCAGTCATGGGCCGTGGAGCCATCCTCGGTGTTCATCACCACAGCAGTGTTCCTTCACAGACTGCTTACTCAGGGTGGGCTTAGCAAGCTGCTTATCTTGCCCGCCTCCTGGCACAGAGAGTATTGACTTCTCCAACAAGTTCACTCCAAGTTATTGCCACACAGTACTAAAATCCACGATAATACGCGTAGAGGCTTTGGGTTTGGGGTTCGTTTGTTTTTGTTTTATCTTTTCCTATTTTTCCCTTCATCTCTGGTGTCCATCAAGTTTCTTTTGGGGGCTACAGTGTTTTTCCTCCCCTTTGATTTCTTTGGGATATTTATCCATTCAAATAGTGGGAATTCTCACCTCTTCATTACTGACTGAGGTGCAGTGGGCCGTAAGCCCTTTCGGGGGGCACCCGGGTATTTTATGCAGTCACCATTTGTGAGTACCCTCCCCGTGGACGGGTAGATGTGGTTCTCATGTGGTGTAGCCATTTCCAAGCCTAGACTTTAAAATGTATGGTTTGTTTTGGGGGTCTTGCAAAAGAGCCTTATCGCCTCCTTCAGAAGAGGAAGTGTCTGTGTGTTCTGTTTAAAACAGTGAGTGCTTCGTATCAACTGACTGTTGGAAAAATGAAAGGCTACAGTAAATTACATTTCCGTTGACTTTAACCCTTGATTTCACTTGTTTAAATCTGTAAGCCTGTTTCCTTAATGTTCTAAAATTAAATATCTTGTTCTTTTTCTTTTTCAGTCAAAGATGACTCAAATCATACAATAGGAGTGGAGTTTGGTTCAAAGATAATAAATGTTGGTGGTAAATATGTAAAGTTACAGATATGGGATACAGCAGGCCAAGAACGATTCAGGTAGCTTTCTCTCTAACTTAATAAAAATATTTGAAAATTGGATTTGAAATAACCAATTATAGCCTTTTAATATGTGTAGTTGTCTTCTCCCCTACACAGATTTCAGAACCTTCACCTCTGGAAGCTTAAAGAGCAGCTTCTTGTCTTAAAGGACTGTTTTCTCCAGGTGACACTGACTTGCTAAAGAACGCGTTAGAATCTCTTTTGAGCGAACGCATCCTAATGTAGAGGCTGAGTTATTCTTTGGGACTAGCGAGTACATTTGGAGGATGTGACCTTGTGTATTCTGCAGTATACTTTGAGATTAAAATTAAGGCAAAGTAATAGCACAACAATTTCTTCTCTATCTTCCACTTTTAAAGGAGAATTTTTAAAAACCTCTTTTGCGGTTTTCTTTTGTTTTATATTAACTAGCACGTTCTGACGGCTGGTATACGTTCCACCAAATATTCTCTCCTGCACATTTTTATTACACTATAGTCATAACTGATGTTTGAAATTATGACCCCAGATCACTGCATAGGAGGTTACATGTTTAATAGTCTGTAACTACTAAAGCAAGAAAGTAGATTGATATTTTAGGTGTGTTTTTTGAACAGATACACAAAGTCAAAACAGAACGGATATTCACGGTCTTAAAATTCAGTTAAGTAAAACTCACTCTCACTATAAGCATTTCATTTCATTAAAGTCAGGAGTATATTATATTTTAAATGTTCAATAATTGTTTGCTTCAGAAATATCGAAACCATTTTTAATCACGATCATTCTTCTGGAACCACTCATCAAACACGCAGACTTGTGTTTTCTCAGCCCCGAACCCTCACCGGAATGACTATAAAATAACAGAAATGGCATTAACTCGCAAACACCCAGAAAGGGAGGGTACGTGATTAGTGGATGGTGACTGACTAAAAGCTACATCTAAGTGCCCATAATGGGGGAGGCCAGGGAGCTGGAGGCCACATCCTCCTGCTGAGTCCCAAGAAAGGTCAGGATTTGGAAGCTTCAGGTTCTACAGGAGGGAGGTTTAAAGTGTTTCTGTATGTGTGCCCACATACACACACGATGAGAAGTTCAGTCTCTGAGTTAAAGCAGGGTCTAGACGCGAAGTCATAAGGCGCAGCAGAGGACAGGGACGAGGGAAGGACTGAAAAGAAGGAAATCAGTGAAAGTCTGCGAACCCTCACCCTCTTCTCCCACCTCTTCCCTGGCTGCTGGCCGCCAGGTGCGTATTCAGGAGAAACAATTTTTCTCTGCAGAAGAATGAGTAGCCCCAAAGGAAAGGCCTAAGTATATTAACATGTTGGCGTCTCCAATGAAATAGCCCAATCTCTGTGATTTTTCTACTGAAGAAATGAGATTCCAGATGTATCGGGCCCGCCTTAGACCAAATGCAAATGAATGGGGCAAAGAATCCCAACTAGCGTGCATGTCGTGTGAAATTTCAGAGGACAAAGAGGCAGTGGAGATACAAAAAGATCCCCAGAAGAAAAACACAGTCACATTAAAGGAGCAGAAATGGGAATTGCATTTCACCATTCAACAGCAGCAGGCAGAAGCCAGAAGATACTGAAGCCTCACCTTGCCAACTCAGCATGAAAAATCCCATTCCGACCTTCGAAACTTAGCCAAACTATCAATCAAGTGTGACAGATAATAAAGTCAGAAGACCTTCAGATATTCAAGAGTAGGGGAAACAAAGGTTATCTTTCACACACTCTTTCTTCGAAACTTCGGGAGGGTATGCTTCATCAATACAAAGAAGTAAACCCTGAAAGAGGACGGTGAAGTCCATCCACCCAGCTGGGGAGAAGAACAAGGAGGCACCGCAGGCCGGTCGGGGGCAGGCAAGGGTGCTCCCCGGGAGGAAGAGGAGACAGGGAAGGGGGTGGGAGGTTATGAGTGTGCTAGATTCTTATCAAAGCAGGAAAGCAGTAAGCCCTGAAACTCACAAGTCGAATAGTTTCATAAGCATTTTACAGAAAGATGAAAGCAAATGCCAGAGAAAGGAAACAAAGATCCATGAGAGTAGGGACGTTTGTGCGTTTCTTTGTTGCTTCTCCAAAGCCCTGGGGAGAAGATAGCACATAGGTGTTCAACATGTATTCTGTTAGTGACTTCGTTTAGGAAAAAAGTCAAGTGCAAGGGAAGGAACTCGCCTTGGGAGTGGGGCTCCCAGGAAGAGTGAGGCGGGAGACAGCGGAGTTTCATGTTGAGACTGTCAGCGGTATTTCCTTTTCAAACTATGTACCTGTATTACTCTGCTGTAAATTACTTTTGAGAAACATTAACTGCCTCAAAAAAGTATTCTTAAATGCTTAAATTTGTATACTTGAATCATTTGTTAGACACCACATGTCAAAATACCATGTTTTAAAGTGAATGATGCAGCCAATATAATTTAGTTTATCTTGAGGAAAACTCTTACATATCCCTTTCTCTGGAAGCTAGATGTCTGCTAGTTTCTGGAAACTAAAATAGAAAAGAGTTGCCCCCGCGTATGTGGAAAAGAGGCCTCCCTCCAGTCCGAGAGGCGGCCCCCGGAAGCACTCACAGTGCGGCCCTTCTCACGCTGCACCTGTCGCCAGGTCTCCAAGCATATGCCGTGCAGAGCGCAGTCTACGGGTAGAAAGGAAAAGCCTCAAGCTATCTGTGTGCCTTTGGAGTTTAAGAGCCGAAAAATACATTTAAAAACAGCTGCCCTTTTCAAAGTATCAAACTAATCATGAGTCATCTTGTTTGTTTTTGATAAGTTCCCCAGTTTTCTTTTTGCCCTAAAGATAGGCACTGTTCTGTGATGTGTATTTTCTGACACCAAACGGGGGGTTTTCCACACCTCTTCTCCAGTTTTCCGATACCAACTCTGTGTCCAACAATTCAACTCCAATTCTGACTCTCTCTGGAGTTAGCGTCCGACCCCACAGGCTAAGGGGTCCCACAGACCTGCTCCCACTTCATACACTAGTCCTAAATTAGGTGCCCAGGCCATCCTCCCTTCTGCCCAGCAAAATACAAATTCACAGGTTCCCACAACACATCCCCCAGGTTCAGTAATGTGTTAGAACAGCTCACAGAACTTAGGGAAGCACTGCATTCACTGTCACCAGCTTATTATAAAGGGTACAACCCAGGAACAGCCAAGAGATGCATTGGGCAATGTATGTGGCAATTGGGTGCTGAGCTCCCAGTCCCTCTCCGGGTGCTCTGCCCTCTCTGCCCCTGCAAGTGATCATGAACTCAGAAGCTGTCTGAACCCTATCATTCAGGGGTTCTTACGGAGGTGTCGGTAGGTGAACACGGTTGATTCAATCATCGACCGTTGGCAGTTGAGGTCCATTTCCAGCGTCTGAGCACAGGAAGCCTTGTAGGTGTTGATGAGGAATTTGGTTGCTCAGGAAAATGGACCAGGGGACACAAGTGGCAGTGGGGACACGCGTGGTAGCGGGTGACTGCAGGGATCCAGGCGGAGACCGGTGGTTTGGGTTAGGATGGCCCTGGTGAAGCTGGAAGAACATGGACGACGCAGGAGACGTCAGTTAGTGAGCCAAGACCTGACCGGTGGGTCCAGTGTGGAGAAGGTTGAGGATAAAAGAGTTTTCTGGCTGATAAACAGAGGGGCGGTGGCGTTCCCCACCCCCCAAACCAGAATGGACGTGGCGGGTAGGAGCCAAGACGTCCTGTCTTGTAAATGTTAAGTGTGACATGTTCATTAGGCAGTCACGAGGGGGTGTTGGGGCAGCAGCCGGATCTTCCAGAAGTAGCCCGAGCCGCAGATTACTCTCGGGTCAAGGTGTGACTAGAAGAGAGAACCCGGGACTGAGCCCCAGCTCCGAGGAACTCTGGGACAAACAGGGCAGGCTGGCTCGCGAGAGTGTGACCCCGAGCTGGAGGAGGAGAAGTGGCCAGTGAGGGAGGAGAGGGGGGCGGCTGGTTCAGGGAGGGGTGAGGCGGGGTGGAGGGATGAGGACCCAGAAATGCCGCCGGACTCGGAGACGCGGAGGAGCGGACACGGACGCCAGAGCAGTGGTGAAGAGAAGGAAACAGCTGCTGGGGACAACCGCTTTGGAGGAATTGGGGTGCAGAGAGGAACAAACAGCGGGATGGTAGCCGAAAGGACTGTGCTACACGTCTTGCTGTTCGAGATGGGACGTAGCGGAGCACATTTTATGTTGCTGATGGGGGTGGAATCTAACAGAGAAGGAGAGACTGATACTGCTGGGGAGAAAGCGGGTTACTGAGAGAAAATAATCCTGAGGACAGTGAGAACGGATAAGCTGTGTCAGAGGCACTCAGTTGGCATAGGCAAAGCGGCCTTTCCTTGTTAGGAGTGGGGAGGGGAAAAGAAGGTGAGTACGGGGGCGGTGGGGGCAGTGGCTTCCCAGTTGGAAGATGTAGTGGATTCCCACCCGAGGACTTCCCTTTTCCCGGGAAAAGAGGGGGGCAGCTACTCAGGGCCATGGAGAAGGCCTGAAACTCCCCAGAGGAAGCAGAGCAGGAGTGCTGGGTGCTGAGCGCCTGCCTAGGGGTTCTGATGGCTCCCTAAGACACTTTGCCCCTCCTTGTAAGTTCAGAGCTGATCTTGGGTGCTGGGGGAGAGCTTCATCTACCTGTTGGGAAATGTCATCGTTGTCTCAGCCGCACGTCCCCCCACCTCCCCAGCGTTTCCGTGACGTGATTTCAGACAGACGAGCCGCCCCCCGTGCGCTCGCTCAGATGTCTGCATCATTTCTGTTTTAATGCAACACCTGTCCCTGCGTGGTGGTCTGCAAAGCAAAAATAGGTGACAGTGTTCAGTGGGAGAGGGTCTTGATTGGCCGGAAGTAAGAGTAGTGTAACTCTTTCAGGTCTGTGACGAGAAGTTATTACAGAGGTGCCGCGGGAGCACTCCTCGTCTACGACATCACCAGGTAACATGACCCCCCCCCCCAATCCCCACCCCCGGTGGAAGAGGCAGCCCTGCTCCCCGGAGCCTGGTCTTGCCAAAGCGCACCTACCTGCAGTGTGTGCTTTGTGCCTGGGATTCTGGAATCCCCTCGGCCCCTTCATCCGGGGCTTTAGAGGTGTCTGAGCCAGCCGCTGCCGCCCCTTTGCCACGTAAGGAAATGCAGCAGTGAGGTTTTAGATAAAGCATCCCCAGCGGTTCATTATGTTTCTTAGCTTGATGCTTTGACACATTCCTCAAGGTTCCCAAAGTGAACGTTTCCGTGTGGTACATTATTAGAAGTCATCGATGTCGACGAAAGGTGAGGGCCCAGGCTCTGGGCTCTGACCGCCCGGGTTCACATGCAGCTCTGGGCGGCTAGCTGGGTGGTCCTCGGGGAGGGTGCCGTAGCGTCTGGACTTCAATGTCCTGGTCCGTTACAGGGAGCGCTGATAATTGCGTAAGACTTGGGAGGTTTGCAGCTGGTTAAATCAGTTGGTGTTAAGGTTCTTGGCACATCATAAGGATCTGAGTGCACTGTCACCCACGTATCACGAATTAAATTAGAAGTCTGGTTCCTTGGTCTCACTTGCCCCATCTCGAGGGCTCAGTAGCCTCATGGGACTGGTGGCTGCTGAATTGGACGGTACGGATTATAGAACATTCTTGTCCTTGCAGAAGTTCCATCAGACAGCACTGATCTCAGTGTGTGCCGGCACCACCTTAAAAATGTCACCTATACCCTATCATCTGGCAGCTCTTTCCGGTAGGAACTTGCCCAAAGAGTGTCACCTTGCTGCTGTGACACCCGGTCTGTGTGTTCGGAAGGAGGCACCCTGGCAATGAGGTGGCAGCTCCTGGCCCGGCCCTGCCGCACTTGCTCAGGCAGTGAAAGGCTCAGCTTGCCAACTGCAAAGTCATCAGGCTAAGTAATCTGCCCGCAGGGCAGATGTGTCCCTGAATGTATCAGGACAGAAGACGGCAGATGGCGGAGCTGGTCCTGGAGTCCGACGGACCCAGTCAAGTCCTGGCTCCTCCACTGGCTGCTTGTGTGACTTTGGGCAACTTAATTAATCTCTCCGGGCCTCAGGCTTCTCATGGAAAAGGGAGGTAGAGTTTATGCACAGAGTCTTTATAAAGAATGTGATAAACTCCTACAAAGTACGAACATGCCGCACAGACCTGCTACATGATAGCAGCTGCCTGTTAGAACTTGCTTCCCCACGTTGCACACAACTGAGCCTAGAGCTAAGAGCTCAATAAATATTAGCAAAATGAATAAAGGAACTTCTGTTTCCTTTTGCACCGATTGGGCAAAAACAAACAGCAAAATGTCTGACTTGCTGTCGCCATTTTTCTGGAAGAAAAACAAACAAACCCTATGGCGTGGTGTGTAATTGAGCATTCAGGTTACCTGAGTAACCTTAAAGGTTGTTGACATTACCCTGACATGTTTAAAAGCAGTGTGAGTAGTGTGAATGATTGGAAAGAGTTGCTAGTTTTATAAAAAACATGTATTATTTTCACAATCTTATATTATGCAGCCGAGAAACCTACAATGCGCTTACTAATTGGTTAACAGATGCCAGAATGCTAGCGAGTCAGAACATTGTGATCATCCTCTGTGGGAACAAGAAGGACCTGGATGCAGATCGTGAAGTTACTTTCTTAGAAGCCTCCAGATTTGCTCAAGAAAATGGCAAGTGACCTTTTACTTAATACTACCGCTTTTCAAATGGGCGGATCTGGGGGTACCAACATTGCTTTGGGTTTACCGTATCTACCGAAATTTTAGGATTAAGCCGTACTTAAGAACTGTGAGATCTCCTGTGGTTTTTTAGTAAATTTAGACTCACTTAACCTATTTTCACTGTATTCTGCCCGCCAGGTTACGATGAGGATAAAAGCAAGTGTGCTAATACTGTGTAATGACCTTTCAGTCCAAGGTCTTTGAACAGCCCAGGCTTTGGTCTAAAGTGAAATTTATAGTAATAATTTTTAAAGGCCCTAATCAGGTGATGTCCTGTCCTTTTTTTTTTTTTTTCCCCCTCTCTAATGTAATTTGGAGCTAAGTTGGTAAAATGTTAGATCTAAATAGAAGAGGAAGCAGTGGAAGAGATACTAGGCTTATTGGCTTTATTTTAGTTACATTAAATTAAAGTCATTTGGTTCTAGATGCCTTTGGAACCTCTATGACTTTCCATACAGAACACCAGAGAGCGACACATAAAATTAATGGTTGCTTATAGATCACAAAACGATCAGAATTTAGACATTTTAAATAATTTTTAGAACCAGTCAAGAACTAAAATATCCTAGCGCCAATTGTCACTGGGAGTCTGGGACTACCAAATTATACTCTTACAGATTGGTGTTGTGCTAAGAAAATAAGCATGGGAGAAGAACCTAAGCCATCGTGAGTTTGGAAAGAAACCATTTAGAAATACAGAAGCAAGGCGAGCCCGCCTCCCCACTGGGGTAGTAAGCGCCCTGGTGGATACGAAGAGTGTTAATTCATAGAAGGCCTCTTCGCCGTCAGAATGACAAGCTGCCGTGTAGTCCCCTCCAAAATGAAAAACCTTTCGGTTGTATCCATGGTGACATGAAGAATATTTGGAGGATCTCCATCTCGTGTCGACAGCTGGGCCCTTTCTAGCAGCCTGCTTCCTTACTGAACGCTGGAGCTCGCACGGTCTCTCCAGTAGACTTAAGTGCTAGCACTAGGCGTCTCCCGCTTTTCAGGAAAGCATAGATGTCTTCTGACATTTAAAAAGCCGTATTTACATTTATTGATTTTATTTGCAGAAATATGTGGTTCGTAAGTAATAAATTGCTTTTTTGCCTGCCGTTCGAAGAGAATTCTGAACAGGCTGTCCGTTATTGAATTGTGATCGTCCTCTAAACATGGCTTCGTGTTTTGTTTGATGTCACTTTTAGAGCTGATGTTCTTGGAAACAAGTGCACTAACGGGGGAGAACGTGGAAGAGGCCTTTGTACAATGTGCAAGAAAAATACTTAACAAAATTGAATCAGGTAAAAAGTTTTCCATCAATAAACTTTTCTTCAGCATATTTTACTGTCTAGCCCGGTAGTATCACCTTTTAGTTTTCCAGGAGTGACTTAGTCCAGGAGTATTCTCTCTACATCCGCCAACCTAAAATTGCCACTTATGGTTTTGAAGGCGTTGTGCACATGGCTGAGGTGAAACCCCACCCTTGTTCATAGTGGCTTCCATGGCCCACTGGTGACAGAGGATGGGCAGTCGGGGCCTCAGTGGGTGTTGGCTTTCAGAACCCCGGCCTTTTTGGGATCCATCGCTTCGAGGAGGAAGATTGGAGCTCTGTTCGCTCTCTGACAACAGCTTACTAGCCCTGCTGGGCCACGGTCATGTGGCGTGATGGTGGACCGCCTGCGTGAGGTTAAGGAAGTTATGGGTACATGCACGATGTTGGTACTTGCAGCTTGTACCTCGTGGATAATTTATTTCTGAAGCTAACTGAGCATGCTTCGGTAGTAACGCGTCTCGTTATTTTGTTGTATTTGTCGCTTCAGTAAAAATGAGTTTAAAATAACCTGGGGCTCTGGGGTGGCTCTGCCAGTTGAGTGTCCGACTTTGGCTCAAGTCATGGTCTCACGGTTCGTGAATTCGAGCCCTGCTTGCATTCTCTGCTCTCGGTGCAGAGCCTGCTTCAGATCCTCTGTCTCCCTCTCCTCGCTTGCACACACTCTCTCTCTTTCTCTCTCGCTCTCAAAAATAAACAGTTTTTAAAAAAAACATAAAAAAATAAAATAACCCTAGTTTAGGCAGCCGACAAGATAGCATGTAGTTGTCATTATTAAAGTTGAGTTTTGTTAAGATACCGAAATTATATGTAGACGTTCACTTTTTAATTGATTCACTCAAATATCCGAAGGTTGGTTCTTTGTCAGGTGCTAGGATACAAAAATGAATTAATCACAACCCTTGCCCTCAAGAAACTGTCTTTCATGAGACACATCAAAAGATCATTACAATACGGTGTGGAGGATACAATAATTGGGAGGCGCATAGAATCCTGGGGTCGCACAGAGAAGGGGAACCGCCCAGCCAGGTCACGGAGGTGGTGACCCTCCAAGAGGAGGTGATAACCGAGCCCAGTCTTTCAAAATGTAGGAATGAGACAACCTAGGGAGTGGAGAGGAGGGTAGTCCAGCAGAAGGGACAGCAGGAGTTGAGACTGGCAGAAAATGACCACAAAGTTGAAATCACTAGAACAGAGAGACTACAGTGGGGGGGGTGGCCGAGGAGAAGGTTGGAGAGAGGCACCCGCCAGGCCAGTGATTCTCATCCAGGATCTGGAACTTTGTCCTGTGGGTTACTGAGTCTCACCTCTGGCTGTCCACTAGAGTCACCTGGGACACGAAAATTCAGATCCCAGGCCCCACCTCTTGAGATGCTGATTAATTGGGCCAAAGCATAGTCTGGGCATCGGCATTGCTAAAAGCCCTCGTATGTGATTGACTCTAGCGCTCCTCCAGGATTGAGAACCACGGCTGTACGGGATGGGAAGCTATTCAGGGATGGGATCAGTGAGTGGTAAGGTCAGGTCGGGACCTGAGATACATCATGCATGTAGGCGGCCACGTCGAGGACGGAGTGAAAGAACAGCACTAGAGACCAGGAGAGCAATTAAGGCATTTTTGAGTAATCCAAGTAAAATATGACTGATTAAAGCTTTAAGGAGGATGTGGAAGTAAAGATAAGGAGATATAGATGAATCTAAGAAATATTTTGGTAGCAGCGTCATGTGACTCCAACGCTAAATAGTAGGGCAGTTGGTTTTGGGGTGAGGGGGGCGGTGAGGCGGTGGGGTCAGGAAGGCATGAGGAGCCAAGGATAACTAGATGTCACACTTGGGCAACTCGGTAAAGAGATGTCATTAAGCCAGAGGATAAGCGGGCTCAAGGGAATGAAGGGGAGTCCGTTTCTGATGGGTTCCCTTTGCAGTGCCACTGGCACAACAAGCACGTGCAGTTACAAGCTCTGGGGAGAGGTCTGGGCTGGCGGTATCCATTTGCGAGTCATCAGTACGTTGGAGTAGTCGAAACTACGGAAGGAACGTGATCATCCGAGAGTGAGAAAAGCAGTGATCAAAAGCAGAGCCTTGGAGACCGAGAGAGAAGAGGAGGAACTTACAAAAGAGAAGGAAACGGTCGGAGATGTCTGGAAAGAACCAGGGGAAAGCGGGTACCATTTCAGCCCAAACACTAAGCGAGTCAAAGACTTGTTCGCGATCGAGTGAGATGGAGATCAGTCTGATAAGCTAAGAACTAAGCTAAGAAATAGCCACAGGGGTGGGTAATAGGAAGTCACTGATCATCAAGAACAGCTCCAGCAAAATTATGAAAATAGAAGACAGCAAACGAGGAACAAAGAGGAGGTGAGAAAGCAAAGTGAGTTTTGATTCCTCTCTTGAGGAAGAAGGTACTGGTATGGCAGGGTACAAAGGAGTAAAGAGGTTTCGGTGATGGAAGACATTTTAGCATTTCTAAGTGCCGAGAGAGAAAATGAGGTAGAAAGTAAAGGAGAGGAAGTAGGGAGAGGGCATGACAGAGAAAGTAGGGCACTGGGTGAGGTAGTGGGAGAGAGGGTCAAGGGCCCAGATACAAGAGAGGGACACTTCATCCTTCTGGATTTTCTTGATCTGAGAACAGAATATTTTTTCTTTACGAAATTTGGCACAAAAACTGTTACTTTTAAAGACTCTATAACATACGTTGTTATTAAAATTGACTTGGTGTTGAGTATTGTCAAGCTCAGCCTGAGGTTTTATTTAATTACCTTGCCGCCTTAATACTGCATCCATGAATATAGTACACATAAGTTGACTCATATAAAACTTTCAAGGTCTATTTCTTCTGAGATCCTCAAAATCATAATTATGTCTAGGTGAAAGAATATAAAGATATTAGTTAAAATTTTTCAGCAGTATTTTTTAAATATGGTTCAAAAGCCATCATTTCCTCCTCTTTTTTTTTTCTTTTTGTACACAAAAGTTAGCATACTATAAATTCTGCTGCATCTTGCTTTTTGTACTTACTAGATCTACGGATGATTACAAATCAACATACAGAGACTTCCCTATACATACATATGCTAAGGTACACATGTACGTATTTTGTGTGCACATGTAATATTCAGTTGTCTGTGTTGCCATAATTTATTTAACCAGTCTACTTTGGACATTTGGATTATTGCCGACATCTTGCTGTCACAGATAATACTGCAGTAAATAACCTTTTATATTCTCGTTTCGCATGTGTGGAGTGTGTAGGATAAGTTCCCAGGAGTGGAATTGCCAGGTCAAAGAACCTAAGCATTTGGATATTAGGTCGAGGCTGTCACATTCCTGCTACATATGAGGAATGGAGCCCCACTAGAATGAATAGAAGTGCTTATTGCACTAAAGCCACGCCCACGGGGGATATTACCACACTTGGGTTCGTACCATTCTGGTAAGTAGGCAGTGGTCTCCTTGTAGTTTAATTTGAAATTAATTTAGTTTTGTGTACATACTACGTTCACATAATTCCAAATTCAAAAAATACAAAAGAGGATACAGTGAAAGTCTCCCTCCACACCCCTCTCTTGGCCCCTAGCCATCTAAAACTCCTTCTTAAAGCCAGCCGTTATTATCACTTCTTTATATATCCTTCCAAAGGTATTTTTATGCCCATGCAAGAAAACGTGTATATGGTTTTACTTCTTTATTCAAAACATTGGGTTTTTTTTTAATGTTTATTTATTTATTTATTTTGAAAGAGTGTGAATGGTGGAGGGACAGAGAGAGAGGGAGTGAGAATCCCAGGCAGGCTCCACACTGTCAATGCAGAGCCCAGTGCAGGGCTCAAACTCATAAACCGTGAGATCATGACCTGAGCCAAAATTAAGAGTCAGATGGTCAACTGACTGAGCCACCCAGACCCCCCTCAAAACACTTTACACACAGTGTTCTGCACTTTGCTTTTTTCACTGAATATATTTGGGGTACCACAGAAGCATAAAAACTTCTTTTAAAGAAGACTTGCTTGGTCCTCAGGTGAGCTGGACCCAGAAAGAATGGGCTCTGGTATTCAGTATGGAGATGCTGCCTTGAGACAGCTGAGGTCACCACGTCGCGCACAGGCCCCAAGTGCTCAGGAGTGTGGTTGTTAAAAGCAGCACGGGAGTGCACAGGTACGTGCTCACATCACAGCATCTTTGCTGACACAACCTTGTACTCTTCGTTACTTGGGCGTTCTATACATGCTTAGCTGTAAAGGTTGCTGTCGCTTCTTGTAGCTACGTTGAAATGGAGAGGTGATTGTATAATTAAAATTAGGTATTTTCAACAACAGCGTTGAAACATTCTTCTCAAGCTCACATGGAACATTCACCAAGATAGACAACATTCGGAGCTATAAAACACACCTTAACAAATTTAAAAGAATAGAAATTACACAGTGTCTTTTCTTAGACCGCAATGGAATTGAACTAGAAATCAGTAACAGAGAGATAACTGGAAAATCCAAAATCTGTGGAGGTTAACACAGTTTTAAATAACTCGTGGGTCAAGGAAGAAATCTCAAGAGGAACTTAAACACATTTGGAATTAAATGAAAATCAAAACACTGCTTATCAAAATGTGGAATGTGGTGTAAGCATTGTTAGAGGGAAATTTATAGCATTGAATGCATAATTAGAAAAGAAGAAAGATCTCAGAATCAGTCATCTAAGTGTCCACCATCAGAAACTGGAAAAAGAAGAGCAAATTAAATTCAAAGTAGGCAGAAGAAATCATAAGAACTAGAGCAGAAATCAATGAGATCAAAACCAAGAAATCAATGGAGAAAAATGAACAAAATCAAAGCTGATTTATTGAAAAAGATCAATACAATCAATAATCTTGTAGCCAGGCTAATTAAGAAAAAAGAGAGACATAAATTACTAATATCAGAGATGAAAGAGGGGAATCACTGCAGAGCCTATGGACATGAAAAGGATAGTAAAAGAACACTATGCCCACAAGTTTGATAATACAGATGAAACAGACCAATTCCTTGAAAGACCTATTTGCCAAAACCCAAGAAAAAAATAGACAATTTGACTAAGTCTACATCTATTAAAGAAACTGAAGCAATGATTAATAATCTTCGAAAATAGAAAGCACCGGGCCCAGATGGGTTCACTGGTGAGTTCCACCATTGAAGGAAGAAATTACACCATTTCTCTACAATCTCTTCCACAGGACAGAAGCAGATGGGATACTTGCTACTCGTTCTACGAGACCAGCATTACCCTAATTCCAAAACCAGACAAAGACATGACAAGAAAACTACAGACCAGTATCTCTCATGAATATAGATGCAAAAATCCTCAATAAAATTTTAGCAAATCGAAGCCAACACTGTACAAAAAAGAGTTCTATGCCACTTCCAAGTGGGGTTTATCCCAGGTATGCCAGGCTGGTTCAACATTCCAAAATCGGTTAATGTAATCCATCACATCCATGGGCTGAAGAAGAAAAATCACCCGATCACATCAAGAGAAAAATCATTTGACAAAATCCGACACCCATTCATGATGAAAATTCTCAGTAAACTAGGAATAGAGGGGAATTTCCTCAACGTGGGGAAGAGTATCTATAGAAAACTGCTAACAGCATTAAACTTGAAGCTTTCCAATTCATAACAAGAAACAAGGAAGGATGTCTGTGCTCACCACTCCTTTTCAGCATCCTGGAAGTTCTAGCTCATGCAGTAAGATAAAAAAGGAAATAAAAAGTACCCAGATAGGGAAGGAAGAAATTAATGTCTCTGTCCGCAGACAACATGGTTATCTATGTGGAAAATCCAAAAGAATCCACAAGCTCCTACGCAAGCGGTTATACGGCAAGGTTATATGGCAAGATACAAGGTTAATAGACAGAACTCAATCACTTCTCTATGTACCAGCAATGAACAAGTGCCATTTGAAATTAAAAACACAATACTGTGTATATTAGCATTCAAAAAAAGGAAATACTCGGGTCTAATTCTAACAAAATACGTGTAAGATCTGTATTAGGAAAAACCAAAGTGATTCTAAAGTTGACACGGAGTGACAGAAGACCCAGAACAAGCAGCGCTGTATTGAAGGAGAAGAACAAAGCTGGACGACCATAGATCCTGGACTTCAAGACACTATACAGCTATGGTCGTCCAGACAGTTTGGTATCGAAAGCATGAACAAAGAGAGCAGTGGACCAGAGCAGAGAGCTCAGAAATACACCCACGTCAATACAGTCAGCCGATCTTTGATGAAGGAGCAAAGATGGTCCTTTCAACAGACGGTGCGAGAACAAGTGGCTAGCCACGTGCAAAAAATAAATAAAAAGACTCTAGACACCACACACACACACACACACACACACCCCTTACCCCCCTTTTCACAAAGATTAAATCAAAATGGATTACAAACCTAAATGTAAAACATAAAACTATAAAACTCCTACAGGATAACGTAGGAAAAAGCCTAGGTGATCTTCAATGTAATGATGACTTTTTAGATCCAGCACCAGAGGCACCATCCACGAAAGAACCAGTCAATAAGCTGGGTTCCGTTACAAAACTTGTGCTCTAGGAAAGACACCAAGAGAGTGAGAAGACAAGCCACAGACTGGGAGAAAATATTTCTGAAAGACATCTAGTTAAGGATTGTTATCCAAATAATACAAAGAACCCTTAAAACTTAACAGAAAACAACCCAATTTATAAATGGGCCAAAGACCTTAGCAGACACCTCACCAAAGAAGACGTACCATAGGTGGCAGTGAGTATATGAAAAGATCCTGCACATCATATGTCATCAGGGAAATGCAAATTAAAACAACGATGAGGTACCACCACAGCATCCTTACTAGAATGGCCAAAATAAAAGACGCACACAACACCAGATGCTAGCGAGGACGTGCAGCAGAACTGTCATACGTCCCCACCGGGAATGCAAAATGGTCCGGCCGCTTTTGGAAGACAGCGCGGCAGCTCTTACAAGACTAAACATTCTCCTACAATGTGATCCGGCAGTCTCACTTCTGGGTATTTACCCAGAGGAGTTGAAAACACAAAAATCTGCACGTGAATGTTTAAAGCAGCTTTATTCATAATTACCCAAACTTGGAAACGAGTAAGATGTCCTTCAGCAAATGGATCACTGAAGTACGGTACATCCAGGCAATGGACAATTCAGCGCTAAAAAAAAACCCCAAAAAACAAAAAAACTCTCAAACCATGAAAAGGCTACATATACTGTATGCTTCCAACAAGATGACATTCTGGAAAAGGCAAAACCATGAAGATAATTAAAAGATCAGGGGTTGGGGTTGGGGGGGATGAATAGGCAGGGCCTAGAGGATATTTGGGGCAGTGAAAATACTCTCTATGATACTGTAACGATGGATACATTTCATTATATATTTGTCCAAACCCATACAATGTACAGCATCAAGAGTTAACCATAGTGTAAATAATGGACTCGGGGGGATGACGATGTGTCCGTGCAGCTTCATCCCTGGTAACACATGTTCCACTCTGGTCTGGGATGCTGATCACGGGTGAGGCTCTGCATGTATGAGGGGCAGCGGGTATTTGGGAAACTGGGAAATCTATGAACTTTCCCCTCACTTTTGTCGTGAACCTCAAACTGCTCCCAAAAAGTAAAATCTTCGTAAGAAGAAAGTCCTAAAGCAACCACTACAATAACATGACGAAGAGTTTTGGCTCCTTAACCAACATAGGAATGAGAAGGAAATAAACACGTAATTAATCTAAATAACCAAAAAGAAGGCAGAAAGAGGAAAGGGAGAGTAAGGAACAGATCAGACAAATAGAAAACAAATAGGAAATGGTAGATTAAACTCTACAAGTTAAAAAAAAATGTTCTGCTTAAAAGAATGTAAACTATAGGCTCTTAGAAAGAAAGGAAGGGTGGTCGTTGATGGGAGTAATTGAGATAGAGATTCTTCTGCCTTTGTATCAATACGGAGAGTTTTTTTGGTTAACTGAAGTCTAAATGTGTCTGTTGCTAAAATAGGCTTTTTTTTATAAAATTTGCAAGTAGAGATCGTAGCTTTGTAAAGCTTCCCTTTTCCCATTTGCCACAGTGGACTTTTTTATGCACCTGCAACATCATCTAACAGGTGTACATGACGTTTAAGTGGAGTAGGAAGATCTGTTCACCAAGTCCCTATGGGACTTTAAGCTGTATTTGTCTGCACATTTATAGTTATGCGGATTTCTAAATTGTTCTTCATATTTTTTAGGTGTTCAGGTGTTATTTGGGGCACAGTTGTCGGAGCTTGAAGAAGAAGTTTTTTACCACCGTCTTTTTCTACGTTATACAGAAGTAGATATTCCTGCGAAGAAGAATAATTTGGGGTAATATGCAAGCTAGTAGATGTGGCACAGCAAATCATATAATAAATCTCATTAAATGGACAGTACCGTTAGAGGTATACATGTATGTAAAAATTTTCTGGTCCATATTTTCCCTTTCATCTTTGGTTTAAATCCTCACTGTGTGCTGTATATAGACTCTTACTCAATACGTCTCCACGGCATGGTATCTGATGTAGGATCTGATAGAACGTTGCTCCCAGTGCAGTCTAAAATTTTATTTTCCTTAATCGTCTGAACTAAAACCTGTCGATGGCGAGTGTACTTTGATCATCCTGTCAGCTACATTGCACAGTTGGTTATATTGATGACCCGGTATTCGAAGACTCTGGCATTGACGGCCAGTGAGATGCTTATTTACTTCCCATTTGCCACGGTCCACAAAGTGTTTACGTAACCCACACTTGAAATACTAGACCAGTAGTTACTCAGACACGGAAATAAAATGGAAAATGGAGTTTTTCCATGAACTTGACGCTTTCCAGCACTCTGTTGATTTTACAGCACCTTCGTCCAGATCGATTCAGGAAGTGTAGCCAGAGTACCTGCTGTGTTTTAGGCACTGTGATCAGCACTAAGGATTCTGTTACCTTTACCCAAACTTACCAGGAAATCGATTCTACTTCCGGCTGTTGGTAAATGCGACGGACGGTATAACTGGGGCAGCTCACCTGTTCCCCGTTTGCTGCTCTGTCTGGTCTCCCTGCTGGAAAACACTGTTCGTTACTGTGCTTTTCCTAGGATTCGGTGGATGACGTCACTGCCTCTTTTTTAAGTCTTTTATTGTTTCGTGTTCATTTTAAGGAAACCCACTAAATCAAGTTAATATTAAAGGAATACCACTCATCAAGAAATTTCTGTATAGCTTTTGCTGAATACTTAAATGCCTTACTACGGTTATCGAGTTGACATGTTTTTAATTCACATAAGGTATATCGAAGTGTAATATATATTGTATTACAAAGACTTGTTCTAATATTTTAAAATGTCGATGCAAAAAACGTGTAATAGAACTTTTCTTTAAAGTTGAAATACAGTATTGCTTAAGGCCAAAAGGTTAAAAAGCATTCTTCACCTTATATATGTTCTTTCACTGTGACTTTTCGCTGCAGGCTGATTGGTGAATTTCACTGCCTTTCAGTTAGAAGCTGCCACTGCTTTTGTTGTTCGATTTAATCAACAGAGCACAGTGGCACTAGAAACTCTGGGAGGTGACTTGGGTAAAAAGATCAGTATGTATCTGTGTTAGGCGTCTTAATTTTGTTTTTTTTTTTTTTTTTAATGCCTGGAATATTTTTGTTTTGAAAAGTCAGAAAATGAAGTAAGTTTTCAGACTGGACTACCACATGGACCTCGCTGGAAGAATGTTCGATTCGGCGTCTCATTTATGATAGTTCTGCAGGCTGCTCACTTTTGAACAGCTCTTTGCATGGGATAGGAGCATGTCTGTTCTGCCACATCGCTTGATTCAAAAGCAAGAATTTTTACAATAAGATGTTAACTTGGTTTACAAATGAGCCTATTAATTAAACCACAGGTACTGCATAGAATTCCACATCGTTTGACCAATAAAAGTTGGCTGGAGAACCAAACCATGGTGGTTCTTAATAAAGGCCTTTCAGGAAAAATGAAGAAGGGAGATAATTTAGTATATTGGGCAGTGGAGTGTTTTCCAACGCCCTCAACCAGTTCTCTGATTCACCAGAGGTATGAGGGGGGCGGCCTACAATTCAGTTCCAATATTCTATACCTAGAGATAGCCTCAGATCCCGCAGGTTACGGGCTTCGTCTGCCCCACCCCGACACACACACACACACACACACTTCAGATACCACTAGCACAAGGATGTTCTTGTTCCCCCACCTGGAACCTCATCACATCTTGTTGTTCAAGAGTCCAGTCTCCAGCCCGCACCCACCCTTCCCAAGTTGCGGTGGTAGGCCTGGAAGTTCCAGCGCCTCTAATCGTTTGGTCTCTGCGGTGACCAGTCCCATCCCGAGGCTCACGGGACCCCACCCTAAGTCACCTCATTAGCATAAACTCCAGTGTGCTCCAAAGTGACACTCGGTGATTAACAGCAGACACCCCCATCGTGGAAATTCCAAGGGTTTTAGGAGCTCTGTGCTGGGAACCAAGGACGAAAACCAAATACGTGTTGTTATATCATACGCCGCTAAATGTTATGTGTACGCTTTCCACAACTCACCACGTTTTCAGGATGCTCTCAATTCACCTCTGTAGAGAAGCGTTTTTTCAGCCGTCCTCGAAAATTCTCTAAACTCCATTTAGACTTGAAATTGTTTATTTTACAAGCCCAGCATTTAGTGAAAATGAGAGCATCCCAGGGTGGGAATCTGTAATGGTTTTTTTTTCTACTAAAAACATTTTTTGGGACTTATAAAAGAGTCTTTGAAGTCTCAAGGAACAGTGATATTACTCAGAGTGAAGAATCTGATGTTAAAATAAAAAATAAAAAAAAAAAAAACAACTTAAATGATTAGCAATTCACACTGCAAGCCAGTAGGGGGTTCTTAATTTTCTGTGAAGTTTATCCGTTTTCGGTTTTTGGGGGGTTTTTTTGTTTGTTTTTTTGAGGAGAGGATTAGAAGGACTTTAAAACACCTGTGAATTTTTTCATAATTTTTTTTCTGTGCCACTTATAGAGTGAATCTCTTTAAAGACTAATCATTCTGCCTGTCCGTGGACAGTCACAATTTGCCCCAGCTGGCCGTTGCTTGGTTAATTCCCAGTTGTATGAAATTCTTCAAGGAGTTGTTTTTAGACTTTTAGATTTAGCCGAGAACACTCACCGGACTCAGGAAGACCCGTAGCTGAGGAAGTGACGGCCATCACCCTCTCAGGTTAGAAAATACTGCTTGTTGGAAAAGAACAGTGTGATCAGGGGATCACCTTTGTTTTATCGACCTTTGCCCCACATTTTAATGCTGTAGCATTTGGAAACACCAAGGCATCTGTCGTTTCACCCAAAAATAGTTGAGTGTGCATCTCTGAAAAGAGTTTGTGATTTTATATAACACCAGAGCATTGGGGACTTCTCGAAAGATATTGATAACAAAGCCAAGAGTGGTTATGTTTATTGTTACCTTGCACTTACGTAAAGTTTTCTGCCATGTGTGGAAAAAGCAAAATGCACGTCTTTCATACAGTATTATCAGAGCATGTGGCTGATTGTACCAGAAGCTCTGTCCCTCAGCAGGGACAGCAGGGCAGCGGGCCTGCTCCCCACGGCCAGCATAGCATCGGCGTGGTTGGTGACCTTGCCGTATTGGTTAAGTATTTCCAGTATCCCCTCTGCCGGTGCAGTAGCATGAGAAATACTTCATTGAAATCATCCTAATGTGCTTATATCCCATTATGAAGAATGCATTTGACTTCGACTTATGCCAGCCAACTATGAGGTGGGTTGAGCCACACCATAAACTTGCAATAATGTCAACTTCTTTGTGTTAGAGGACATCGTCCCTAAACTTCTGTGTAGATAAGCCTCTGCTCTGACTACTCGTTTCTGTAACTTCTGGGTGATGTGTTCCACTTTAAAGAAAGCTGGTGTGAAGCACACAGATTGCTAAGTTTCTGAGTATTTTGCAGCCCCAAATGTGGAAAATATCCAAAACATGGAAATAATTGTGTTCACTAAATATTTAAGGACCAGCTAACAATGTATGAAGGTGACATGATGATTTCTTTATGTTGGGTGGAGGGCCCTCAAATCATTTTACATTGAATTGTTTTGGTAAGTCAGAGTAAGTCTCCCACATTATTCTCTTTTCCAGAAAAGTCATTGTAGTAGTTTCCATGGCCATAAATCTACATCACATACCCCATAGTACCTGTTAGGCCCATTTCCTGGGGAGAATGGTGCTTTTATATGACACTCGTGTTTTTCTGAATGCCCCCTGCTTTCTCATTGCCGCGGTGCCTTTGCATGGACTGTTCTCCCTGCCTTGGAACGCACCCCACTGGCTCTCCAGGTCAGGTAGTGGCTCTGTTGCCCGATAGGGGGCAGCGTAGAACTTCTCCCCTGGGAGCTTTCTCTAAGCCCCTCCCACCCCCGGACACCTGCAAACACGCTCTGCTCCTGTCATTCTCTGTTGTAACCTTTCTTCTGTCCTAACCTTTCATTTATGCATATGTTATCCTTATTTGTCTTCTCTCCTGGGCTAAGACCTCCCTGGGACAGCGCTGCACTTGTGCGCCCGCTGCCTGGCACGTAGGAGTGCTTGTGGGAAGGACACATGATGAGTCAGGTCTGTCCCCAAGGCTTTCTAACGTACTTGGATGTCCAGTCTGTCCACCGCAAGATCCCCTTGTTCAGACTCTCCAAAAGGTGGTCATACGATCCTGCTTAAATTCCTTTCTGTCTGGGAGGGAGTTTCATAACTCCTAGCTCGCCTTTCCAGATGAGAGCACCGAGACGGTGCAGTAGAAGTCCCCAGCCTCTGTCCCCCAACAAAGACCGACTTAGACAACATTAGACAACTGTCCACAAAATCCATTCCAAGCGATCTCAGGAGTCCACGGAAAAACTCCAGCATAGTGGGACAAACAGCCTGAGAATAACTACAAAAAAAGGGAAGGAAGAACTTCATTTTGCCTCTGTCATCTCATCCTCCAAGGAGGAGTGCCTCCAGCACTGGCTCAGCACCGAGAGAACTCCCCAGCCTTTTGGGGCACCATACAAAGGACCCACTTCGGGTCCCCCCGCCCCCAGACGCTAGCAACACTGAGACCTACGGGCGTGGCTAAGAACGAGGAAGGGGGACAAGGGCTATAGTAGCAGCCACTCTGCGAGAGTAACCACGGTTGCCAGTGACCTGCTCTTCCGGAGGACCCCAGCGGCTTTCACCACTGAAGAAGTAAACAGCCCTCCCACCTGCATGGAGCCCCTACACATTTCGTCCTTTTTTGCCCCCGGGGCCAGATGCCTGAGTCCCGCTCTGCTCCTTCCCGGTGCCCCCACCAGAGCCCCGGATCTGCACTGGCAGCCTGCCCAGGCCTCTGCGGCTAAGAGTGCAAGATGCCAGCCCGGATCCCCTACCCGCCCCCCCCCCACCCCGGCCATAGTTGACTCCCACTGCCATGCGCACCCTCGTGGCTAGCCCCACCAGCGGCGCATTTGCAGACTGCCAGCCTCTCATCACTGGCCGATCCTACCACCGTGGAAGTGCACACCGACAGCCAGGGACCCCCAGCTGCTTGCTTATGGGCCCGCAGTTGGCCTGAGCCCTTGCTGCTGGCTGCGGCCCCAGCCCCTGCCACCACACGGGCAGCTGCAGCTGGCTTCCACGGCCAAGTGCGTGCACACCACTAGCCTGGCCACCACTACTGCCTGCCCTGGTCCCTAGCTTCTCAACCTGGAGGCGGCACTGAGGATCCAAACAGCCCTGGAAGCCACTGCGGAACCCCCACGGCGTCCGCCGAGGCTCATGCGCTTGATGCTACGGACCTCGTAGCAATGCAACCCGAACCAATGCAGCATCAGACCTGGAGCTGCCACACGCCCTTGCACTTGGACCTTGCACCCTGCGCTGCTAGCCTTGGAGACACAGCCTGCTCCAGCGGCCCCCACTCGCAGGTGAAGGTCTTTCCTTACTGAAGCCGGTCCATAAAGTCTGGAAGAGGTGACTGCTTCCTCAAACGCCTACACAAGGTAACGGGGATCACAAAGAATAGGGGGATCATAACACCACCAGAGGAATACCATAAACTTCCAGCAACTGACCCCAAAGGAATGGAGATCTATGAGTCGCCTGATAAAGAATTCAAAACAGTTGTTCTAAAGATGCTCAAGAGGACGCAAACGGTAACAAAATCAGGAAAATACAGGAACAAAATGAGTCCAACAAAGAGAAAACCTCAAAATCAAAAAAAAAAAAATTTGGAGCTGGAGAATACAATTATTACACCAAAGAATTCAGTAGAGAGCTTCAATAGCAGACAGGGCTGAACAGAAGACAGAATCCATGAGCTTGGAGGCAAGTGGTGTGAAATTACCCAGTCAGTCAGAGAAGCAAAGGGAGAATGAAAAGGGATGAAGAAAGTCTACGGGACTTACAGGACGCCATTAAGAAACAATCTACGCGTCACTGGAGTCCCAGACGGAGGGAGGGAGATGGGAGGGGGAGAACGCTTATTTAAAGTAGTGGCTGAGAACTTCCCAAACCTGGAGAGACATTTGCACATCTAAATTCATGAAGCTGATGAGTCACACCAAAATTTCTTCTCTAAGGCACATAAAAATGTCTAAAATCGTATCTCCTGGTGCAGCCTACACCCTTTCCAAAAGTTGGGTAATGAACATAGGTACCCAGTTATTTTAAATTCTAGGGGCAAGAGCTTTGACTCTGGGGCAGCAGGTTTTGTTGTTTGGACTAGCGTTCTGTGTACCCTTGGCTAGCCTCTTGGCACCTCACGACACAGCCCGTGGGCAAGCAGGTGGCCAAGGTCCACGCACAATTGTCACCAACCTGCTGCTGCAGTCACCGAGCTTTAGGCTTGAGGGCTGTGGGAAGCCATCGAGCATATGATCACCCATAAGCCCCTGCTTTCAGGCCTAGGCATGCTCAGCTGTCTAAGGATTGTATGCTGGGTCCTAAATGCTTGGGGCTGCAATGTGTCAAATCTCTCCACTTTGTTAATCACATAACCCTGTTAACAACAGACAAGTCCCCGTGTTGGAGGAGCCAGGGCTAGAGTCAGATCTTGAAAACTCAGTACCTGCAGCCTTGCCAAAGGGGTAGAGGAATGGCAACGTTCAAACTTTGTATTCTCCTTAAATTGTTTATACAGGTTTTTGACTGGTTCTCCGCACCTTCACCCTGAGCGATGAGAACTGTACTTTTGCACTTGGAGAAATCCAGTTCCCGTTGCCAAGCGCTCGTTGGGTCGTTCACGGTCTCTCTGATCAAAGTGCAGCCGTCCCCCCATCATCCACGGGTGTACATTCTAAGACCCCCCAAGTAGGTGCCTGAACCTGCAGCTATAGGGCTGAGCCCTACATACTGCGTTTTCTCCTGTGCGTACATAGCTACGATGAGGTTTAATTTATAAATTAAGCACAGTAAGAGAATGTCCAAATTGCCAGCATCACCACCCTTGTGCTTTGGGGCCATTATTAAATAAAACAGTACTTACTTGGACACAAGAACCACGGCACAACAGCCAATCTGATCATCAAGTCAGCCAAGTGACTAAGGGGCACGTAGCGTGCACAGCCCGGATATGCTGGAAAAACGGATGATTCACCTCTTCCGTAGGACAGAGCAGATTGGCACAAGATTTCATCATGCAGCTTAATTTAAAGCTAATGACTTATTTATATCTGAAGTTTCACGTTTGGTATTTTTGGACCAGAGTGACCACAGGTAACTGAAACCACAGATGGCTGGCAGGACAGGTGGTGGTGGTGGTGACCACTGATTCTTTAAAAGAGTTTATTGGGGCACCTGGCTGGCTTAGTAGAGCGCGTGACTCTTGATCTGAGGGTTGTGAGTTCAAGCCCCCGCGTTCGGTGTAGAGATTAAAATCTGTAAAAAAAAAAAAAATTGTAAAATAAAAACGCTTACTCGTGAAATTACCAGAAAACTTAGTTTAGCAAGCTCATTTTTAATACTGTCAATTAAAATGTCCATAACATTAAGCCCTGGAGAGAGCTCTGCGGTTTTTTTGCAGCGGAAAAGTATTTTCACATTAACGCCTGATTTAGCCTTCAACACAGCCCTTTGCAGTTGGGGCCCAAAGGGCAGAGGGTAGCAGCCGGCCACCCCTAGGAAGTGACAGGAGGCCCTGGGTGCAGGCTGTGGACCCCACCGCACAGCAGTCGGAAAAGGCACTGGGATTTGTGTTGACTGGAATCCTTTCTTCCCTCAAAATTTCAAACACACATTTACTGGAGTTTTTAAGAACTTATAAAGAGTTTTTATTTTACATAGTAAAATTTTTTATTTTAAAAATAATCTTTAGTGGGGCGCCTGGGTGGCTTAGTTAAGTGTCCGACTTTGGCTCAGGTCATGATCTCGCAGTCCGTGAGTTCAAGCTCCGTGTCAGGCTCTGTGCTGACAGCTCAGAGCCTGGAACCTGTTTCGGATTCTGTGTCTCCCCTTCTCTCTGCCCTCCTCCTCAGGCCCCCTCTCCCTCTCTCTCTCTCAAAAAATAAACATTTAAAAAATTAAAAAAAAAACTTTAGTGCCAAATCGTTAGAGGTGGGGAAGATATTGATGTCATCCTTGTGACACCATGTTTTGATTTACCAAAAAAACAACAAAAAAAAAACTTACAAGTTTGATAACTTGCCTTTTGGCCCTGCCTTCAGTGAGTTGAAAATATTAGCAGGTGAAAAGTGCATGACCGAAAGCGCATGCTAACTCTTTTCAGAATGCTTGTCAATATCTTCTCGTTGGCTCTTAAAGCTGTCCAGTCCTGAGGTTGTTTGCGAGTTAAATATTTCTTTGGCAAAGGTAAGAATGTGCCTGTGAGGCCTGTGCTAACGGCAGTCGCCCCCCTCATGAGAGTGTCCTCTACCTTATACCTGGGGCTTACATCCCTCACCGCAACATTTCGTGTATTTCCTGTGGCCACATTCCTGCGCCGTGTGTGTGTGTGTGTGTGTGTGTGTGTGTGCGCGCGCGCACGCGCAATAAACTCTGGACCCAGGCTAGTCATAGCCTCTGCTGCTTCTCGTCTCTACTTATTTCACTTAGTCTTCGAGCAAGAGTAAAAGAGAAATCGCCTTACTTAGGATTTCACTTAATCTATACCTATCGGATTATTCTACTTTTCCCCTTTTTATTTCCAGAAGTAATTTTGGCGGGAGGTGCGAGCCTGTTGCTTCAAACTTTTACCAAATGTAGTCATATCTTGGGACCCGTCTAGTGGCCTCAACTGTAGTTGGGATTTGTTCATAGGGCTCTCTTGTTGGCGCGAGATTTTACCCCCATGTCGGGTCTGTTCTGTCACTGGGTGACACAGCAGAGTCCTTGGCTGTGGGTAAAGTAAAAGTCCAGTCCAGCGGGTGTTGTAGAAAGCAGGAAGGGCGGCAGGAATCAGGCACCAGTGAGCAGGGTGCAAAAGCCCCGGGTGCTGAGCCGGCGTGCGGGGCCCGCCCAAGAAGCAGGTGGCCATCCGAGCGTGGTGAGCCACTCGAGGAGGCTCTTGGCAGGAAGCAAGCGTTTGATCCCAACTTCCCAGGGTTCCTCTCAATAGCAGGGCAGCACAAAGACAAGGTAACGCCCCAGTTGTGAAATCCTCAAGCCATAAGAATGTGAGAGAGAAACCGATGCTGTCATCACAGATACTAGTCAACACCTACGCCATAAAAACTAAAAGATAACTTAATGGCAAGGCCAATGGTTAGAAGTAGTTACTCTGGCCCGGGTCAGACTATCTGTCATAGTTCAACACAAACTGAAACCATATACACATAGCAAGATTCCTGCCCCAGGCTACCCCGTACATCTGTGAGCAGTTAGCAATGGTGCAGGGAGCCTGTATGCTTCAGGACTGCTGGGCACTTTCCTTTCCTCATCCCCGCACCCCCCCTCCCCCCCCCCCCCCCCCCCCCGTTGGTCTAGTTCATGGCGAGAGGCAGGCAGTCTGCCTGCTGTGCTACCCTGGTGAATTCCCTCGGCCAGCACACCTGCACTCAGGGATATACCAGGAAGTGCTTAAGAGTGGACCTGCCACGTCAAAGATGTGTTCCGATAAGGCCAAATTGCCCTCCAGTGAACTTAACGCCAATTTATACTCCCACTCCTAGAGCCAGAGGCCCAATCTTAAATCCACACATTAGAAAACAACAACAACAACAAGGTTTATATTTTGTCATTATTAACCTAGAAAAGGTTAGTCCTTTTAGTGAAAATTCAGGATTTATATCTCACTATTCAAAAATCCCAGTGTAGGGGCGCCTGGGTGGCTCAGTCCATTACGCGTCCAACTTCGGCTCAGGTCATGAACTCGCAGTTTGTGAGTTTGAGCCCCGCATCGGGCTCTGTGCTGACAGCTCAGAGCCTGGAGCCTGCTTCAGATTTTGTGTCTCCCTGTCTCTCTGCCCCTCCCCTGCTCATGCTCTGTCGCTCTCTGTGTCTCAAAAATGAATAAATGTAAAAAAAAAAAAATTTTTTTTTAAATCTCAGTGTATACTTCGTAACAGTGCTGCTGGATAGACTGCTATTTGCGGAGTGGAAGTATACTTTCTTCGTGACTGCTACAGTATTTATGGAAAAGCTAAAATGTAACAAAGACGAATCTTCAGTGGGAGGACCTGTCTTTGGAGAGGGGTATTTCGTTTGTGTTCTCTCTAGGACTTCTTTAAATACTGAATACGTTCTTATCGTTCAAAAATCAAAACGGTATGAAACGTAAACATTGGCCTCTCTCCCCAACCACCACTCCATTCCTTCCCTCACTTCTGTAGGTAACCACTTGTTAGTTCGTGCCTCTTTCTGGTTTCTTGATGTAGAGACAGATATTTTTTATTCTTTTTTTTTTTCTTAAATAAAAGGTAACGTATGACCTACTCTCCATCTATACTATATCCTGGAGCTCTGCCTAAACACTGAGAGCTTTCTTCTCACTAAAGCTTCCCTTGTGTGCATAGACCATGTTTCTTTAACCAGTTCCTAACCGATAAGCAATTGGGTCATTTCCAATTCCCTGGTTCTTTGGAGGTAATTCCAAAATACTCAATTCGACAGCATTGTTAATTTCTCAGTCCTCGCCTACGTTCTCCTTCCCTCATTTATCAAAAAAGTAATAGTGTTCCTTTCACTTTAACTCCTTTCCTATATATAGGAAAGAACCATTTAGAAAATTTGCTGGAAGGGGGTGGGGGAGATCCAGCAAGAAACGTGCAAGACATTTTTGCTGAAGACTCTTGAAATAAATATAAGAAGACTAACTCAAATGGAGACATACTATATTTGGGGATAGAAAGACCCAGTATTATTAAGATATGAATCCTTCAAAATTAGCAAATTTAATGCAGCCTTAATAAAACTCCCACATGGAGGCACCTGGGTGGCTCAGGTGTGCTTGGGCATCTGACTTCGGCTCAGGTCATGATCTCACAGTTCGTGGGTTCAAGCCTCGCGGCCGGCTCTGTGCTGACAGCTCGGAGCCTGGAGCCTGCTTCGGATTCTGTGTGTGTGTCTCTCCCTCTCTCTGCCCCTCCCCTGCTTTCACTCTGTCTCTGTCTCAAAACTGAATAAACGTTAAAAAAAAAAAAAAGTCTTTTTAAATCTCCCATATGGAATTTTAGAATTGGTAAGTTCATTCCAACGTTCATATAAAAAAAAAAAGAAGATTGCCAAGAAAAGCAAAGAACAAGATGGGCGTAGAGAGGCTTGCAACACCAGATACTAAAGTATACTGCAAAATTAAATTAAACCAGTGGCAGGAGCTCAGATGTAGACAGATTGATCCACAGAAGAGCAAGCATCTAGAAACCTCACGCATCCGTGGCAATTTATGAAAAAATACGATGTGACATTTTATATCAGTAAGGGCTCTTGACTGGGCAGAGTGCATAAACAGGATATTCATCAAAGAAATGGATGATTAATAAACATGAAAAGATGCTAACCTCACTCTTCTCAAGTAAACTGCAAATTAACCGCATTTTATCCCTGATGCTGGTAATACATGACTTTTTCTCTTCTGTCAGTCTGGCTAGATGTTCATCAACTTTCTCATTCTTTTTGCAAAACCTGCCATTTATTTTCTCTGTTTTTGTTTTCAATTTCATCGATTTCCACTCTTTGTCTTTCATTCTACTCATGTGGGTTCATTTGGCTCATCCTTTTCCGGTTGCTTAACAACTGGAAGCGTAGGTTACTGATCTGAGATCTTCTTTCCTAATATTAGTACTCAAGGCTCTAAATTCCCTTCTAGGCACTGTGCTGTTAGCTGTGCCCACAAATTCTAATATGTCGTAATTTCATTTTTCTTTCATGTCAGTGTTTTTTTATAATTTTTTAATGTTTATTTTTGTGGGGGAGAGAGAGAGAGAGAGAGAGAGACAGAGCATGAGCAGCGGAGGGGCAGAGAGAGAGAGAGACACACACAGAATCTGAAGCAGGCTCCAGGCTCCGAGCTGTCAGCACAGAGCCCGACATGGGGCTCGAACCCACCGACGGTGAGATCACGACCTGAGCGGATGTCGGTCGCCCAACCGACTGAGCCACCCGGGGGCAACCTCATTTGACGTATTTTTAAATTGCTTTTGAGACTTCTTTGATGGATTTTTATGAGTATATGGTTTTTAACTTCCAACCGATCTGAGATTTTCCTGTTATCGTCCTCTCACTGATTTCCAGTTTAATTCCATTAGAGTCAGAAATACACTTTACGTGGTTTCAACTATTTTGCATTTGGCAATGTTTATTTTATGAACTCGGATATGGCCTGTCTTGATGAACGTTCCATGTGCTCTTGAAAAATGTTTTTCTGTTGCTGGGTAGAGTGTTCTACAAACGCCAGTTATTTGATTAATGATGTTGTTTAGCTCTTCTAACATCTTCGCTTATTTTCTGTCTAGTTCTCTTACCGATAGCGTCGAACTCTCCAACTAGGACTAGAAATTTGTCTACTACTCCTCTCGATGATCAGATTTGCCTTCATATATTTTACCCAAGCGTGATCTTCTTTGCAGTTTTCACCTTTTTCTGGCAGCTCAACGCAGTCTGCCCCCCCACAGCCACTCTTTCCTGTCAGAGCCCTGCTTTCCCTGGCCTTACAGAGAGATTCCTCGTCTTCTCGCGTGCTGTCATTTTGTAGGGATGATGCTGGCCACATTTCTTACAGACGTCCGCCGGGTTTTAGGAACATTCACTGTGTCCATGACAGCACTATTGGGACAGAAGCTCATATATTTTAAAGCACTGTTGTTAGGTTCTTTTTTTTTTTTTTTAATTTTTTTTAACGTTTATTTATTATTGAGAGACAGAGGGACACAGAGCGTGAGCAGGGGAGGGGCAGAGAGAGGGGGAGACACAGAATCCAAAGCAGGCGCCAGGCTCGGAGCTGTCAGCACAGAGCCGGACGCGGGGCTCGAGCTCACGAACCGCGAGATCGTGACCTGAGCCGAAGTCGGTCACTTAACCCACTGAGCCGCCCAGGCGCCCCGCTGTTGTTAGGTGCTGAGGAAAAATTCCTAATATGTGTCTTCTCTACTCTCAGTACTCTAACCAGAGCACCAACGACTTCACTTCTGACACTAGATTTGGGGGTTTTCCACACATCAGGCAGTTTTGTGACACCAGCGGTAGGCTACAATTCAACTCAATTCTGACCCTATCTACCTGAAAATAGCATCAGACCCCACGGGTTGAGGGCTCAGTCCCACGAGACAGCCCTTCTGTCTCCACTGCAGATGCTGATCACAACTCCAGATTATTCCCTGTTCTTCTGTCTGACCAACTATAAATTGGAGGGTCCCATGACACCCTCCCCGGGTTCTATTAAATTGCTAGAGTGTCAATATCACTCATCACCACAGAAACTCAAAACCACACTGAGCTATCTTACACCTGTCAGAATGGCTAGGATAAAACAGACAAGAAGTAACAAGTGTTGGTGAAGATGTGGGAGAAAAAGGAACTCTCATCCACTGTTGGTGGAAATGAAAATTGGTGCGACCGCTGTGGAAAACAGTATGGGGGTTCCTCAAAAATTGTGAAAAAGAAACACCATCCGACCCAGTAATTCCGCTTCTTAGTATTCACCCCAAGGATACAAAACCACTAATTCAACAAGATATATACACCTTTATGTTTACTGTTTATTGTTATTCATAATAAGACATCGAAGCAACCAAAGTTTCCATTGATAGATGAACGGGTAAAGAAGAGATTCACAGCGGACTATCACTCAGCCTTAAAAAAAAAAAAAAAAAAGATGCAATCTCGCCACTGGCGACAACGTGGGTGGACCTAGAGTGTTACGCTAAGTGAAGTAAGGCAGAGAAAGACAAATAGCCTATGCTTTCACTTCTATGTGGAATATAACACACGCGCACACACACACACACACACACACACACAAAGCAGAAAGAGTCCCATACATGCAGAGAACAGACCGGTAGTTGTCGGAGGAGAGGGGGTGGGAGGGAGCAAAATGGGTGAAGGGGAGTGGGAAGGACAGGCTCCCAGTTTACAGAATGACTAAGTCACAGGAATGAAAGGTACAATGTAGGGAATAGAGTAAATGGTAATGTAACAGCGTTGTGTGATGACAGACGGTGGCCATACTCGCGGTGAGCACAACATGATGTACAGACTTATTGAATCCCTGTGCCGTACCCCTGAACACCGATGTAACATGTCTTTCCTTTCTTTCTTTAGTATTTTAATGTAACTATATTTTAATTGTTTTTAAAAAAAGAGAGAGGCTTCTGGGGAAGAAGGCAGAGGAGGACTGTAGGCCCACCTATCCCATGGATACAACTCAATGGCACCTCAGTGTGAATAACCCAGAAAAATAATCCAGAGATGGGCAGAGCAAACTTCACAACCGAAGGTAGAGAAGAGGCCACATAAAAGAGGGTAGGAAGGGTCAAGGCTTGAGAATTAAATGGACCCTCAGGACTGTTCATGGGAGGGAAGGATGCCACGGGCATAGAGAGGGCAGAGAAACAGACCCCCACCCCGGGGAGCCCACGCAAGGGAGATGAATCCCCACAGCGTTTGGCTTCGAAAACCAAACGGGCCAAATTTCAGGAATCCTTACAACCAGTGGGCCTTAAAACTATAATTAAAAAAATTAGTGGGCTCCGCTCTGGGAGAGCAGGTGGGCAAGAAGAAGCGGAGTCCCCGCCCTGAAAATGACAGCACAACAGGGACACCTGGGTGGCTCACAGGTTAAGCGTCTGACTCTTGGTTTTGGCTCAGGTCGTGATCTCACGGTTCCTGAGCTTAAGCCCCAAGGTTGGGCTCTGTGCTGACAGCTCAGGTCCTGCCTGGGATTCTCTCCCTCCCTCTCTCTCTCTAAATAAATAAATAAATAAATAAGCATAAAAAAAAAAAAAAGGCACAACAAATAGCCCGCGGAGACCCTGCGGCAGTTTGAAAAACACCTGGGGCATATGGGAGGGAGAGTTATTTACTAATCTCAGAGCATGCCCCAGAGGGACAGAAAGCACTGGGGACTTCCTCCAGGAATAAAGGAACCAGAAGGCACCATTTCCCGCCCCTCCCCCCCGCCAGCATAAACACACAGCCCCCCCCCCCGTAGAACTTACTAGCACCGCTGCTGTCCCCACCCACGCTGTGCCTCCCTCAATCCACCATCCTGGAGAGCCTGCCTCAATCCAGGCACCGCAGGGCTCCCCGTGCAGAGGGACAGCAGGGAGGCCAAACTTGCTGGCGCCCACCACCCCCCCACCCCACACCCACCCTCCACCCAACCCCCCAGCACTGACCCTCTGTGCTATACTTTGGTGGACCCGCCCTCTCGGATACACTGTTGACCAGGGTCCACACACAGCACTATCCCAGTCCTGGTGGGAGCGCGAGCAGTCCCTACAGTGGCCAGCACCACTCCACAGTGACTCCTGCCCCAGAGAGAGAAAGAACGACACACGCCAGTCAGACGGAGGCCCCAGCAGTGGACTGGAGGCAGACAACTGGTCTGACTTCAGGCCCCACCCACCAACAAAAGCTTCCCCGGGGGACAACACAGGAAAAGTGCCGCCACAGTTTAGTGCGGGGTGCACACAGGACCCACAGGAGAGACCCCTGAAACGGCAGGTTCTAGCGACAGGGGACCCTGCACAACAGGGGACTGCAGGACCCCTTCTTCAGAAGACCATTACTTTCAAGGGCAGGAGACATAGGTGTCTTTCCTACCACAAAGAAGCAGATACAGAAAGTTAGACAAAATGAGGAGGCAGAGGAATATGTCCCAAACAAAAGAATGGGACAGAATCAGCGAGAGACCTAAACAAAATGGAGATAATACGCCTGAGAGAATTTAAGGTAATGATCATGAAGATACTCACTGTGGGGGGGGCTCAGTCGGTTGAGCGTCGGACCTTGGCTCAGGTCATGATCTCGCAGTTCATGAGCTCCAGCCGTACATTGGGCTCGCCGCTGTCAGCACAGAGCCTGCTTGGGATCCTCTGTCCCCCTCTCTCTGCCCCTCCCCCACTTGCACTCTCTCAAAAATAAACATTAAAAAAAAAAAAGATACTCACTGGACTTGGGAAAAGAGTGGAGGACATCAGCAAGACCCTTAACAATTGGATAAACACAAACCAATCAGAGATAAAGAACACAATAAAAAAAAAAAATTAAAAACATACCAGATGGAACAGTTTACTAGATGAAGCAGAAGAACGAATCAGCGACCTGGAGGAAAGAGTGATGGAAAGTAGGAAAGCTGAGCAGGTAAGAGAAAAAAAATTATGTAAAACGAGGATGGACTTAGGGCATTCAGTGACTCCATCAAGCATAACAATATTCACATTATAGGCATCCCCGAAGGAGAAGAGAGACAAAAGTGGGCAGAAAATTTATTTGAAGAAATAATAGCGGAAAACTTCCAGGGCACCTGGGTGGCTCAGGGGGTTGAGCATCCAACTCTTGATTTCAGCTTAGGGCCTGATCTCACAGGTCGCTCCATTATCCACAGGCTCCATTTTACCGTGGGGGAGGTGTCTGAGCAATTCAATTTCCTCTCTGACCTCCCCTGACTCTTTTTAAATGAGGAGGTTGGATTATATGAGCTCTAAGCCCTAACATGGATTCTCGCACCGTGAGAACGAAGTTCACTTCAAAGTCAGCAAAGGAGTTCGAGCAACATGAGGAGACCTCAGGGTATAAACACTATGTTCTCCAAAGGGACAATAAAAATGGCGGACACGTTTAAGGAATGTTTTTGGTAATAATAAATTGCTTCAGTGGCTCACAGAAATCAGGAAATTTTACATACTAGATTATTGGTTTATTGTAAGAGGCTAGAACTCAGGAACAGCCAGATGGAAGAGGCGTGCAGGGCAAGGTATGGGGGACGGGGTGTGGCGTTACCACGCTCTCTGGGCACACCACTTTTCCCACATCTCCCTGTGTTCACCAACCCAGAAGCTCTCTAAACCCTGTCCTTCTGAGTTTTTGTGAAGGCCTCATTACACAGGCATGATTGAGGGTTGGTCCTCGATGACTGAACTCAATCTCCAGCCCCCTCCCCTCCCCAGAGGTCAGGGCAGAGGTTGGCAGCTCCAAACCCCTAATCGCAGGAGTTCCTCGGGCAACCAGCCCCCGTCCTTGGGTACTTCCCAAAGTCACTTCATTAACCCAAATTCCGGGTGTGATTGAAACGGGCTTGTCATGAAGACAAGCCTTTAGGGTTCTGGAACTGTTCCGGGAACTGAGGGCCAAAGACCGAATATTATCATTGTTGCTTCTTCTTCACTCCCAATGGTCCAAGTTTCCTCTTTGGTCTGAAGAACATCTTTTGGCTCTTCCTTTAAAGCAGATCTGCCAGCTATGAATTCTCTTAGCTATTCTCATCTGAAGATGTCTCCATTTTACCTTCATTCCTGAGGGATATTCCACAGGATATAGAATCCTGAGTTCTCAGTTATTTTCAGCACTTTAAGAGATGTGTCCCTTTTTCTGGCCTCCTTAGTTTGTGATGAAAAAATGGACTGTCATTTGAACTATCCCCTATAGGTAACGTTTCGTTTTTTCCGGCTGCTTTCAAGATGTCTTTTCGTTTTCGACTGTTTATGACATGTCTGGCTTGGATTTCTTTGGGTTGACCCCGTTTCCCGTTCACTCAGCTTACTCGGGAGGTTGTCAGCCCCTCATTTCCGCAGATATTTATACAGCATTATGCTTGCTCTTCTCGTGCTGTGACTCCTACTGATGGGGTTTGGGGGTGATGGTGGGGTTCGTGGGGTCTGGAGCCGATGGCCAAGAAAGAACTCTTGAAGACGTCTTTGGTACAAAAGGTGATTTCATTAAAGCATGGGGACAGGACCCAGTGGGCAGGAAGAGCTGCCCTGGGGTTGTGCAGAGTGACTGCTTATCTACCGTGGAGTTTGGAGGGGAGGCAAAGTCAAGAGTCAGTTTCTTAAAGGGATTTCCATATGCTAAAGAGGAGTTACAGATTACTGGAGGCCTAGCTATTGTCAAGCTAAGGTTGTTTTTCCCTCTAGCGAAGCATTAGCATTAAGGTAGTGGGGAGTTCCTGGAGATCTATTGATGAGATATTTGTAAACTGATGGAGACTAGCAGTTTAACCATTTGCTTTGTGTCCTTTCCTTTGTTCTTGGGCAGCCAGGAGTGCCTGAGGAACATCACACTTATCCCACCTTGGTGGGGCGGGGGCGGGGGTTGTGCTAGCTTGTGCTTGGCCCTCAACTTGCCTTATGGTCCCTCATCGCTATGACCTGACCCTGAAATTTTTCCTTTCTTCTCTGTTGATCGGAATGGAGGACTTGTGTTGAACTATACAGTAATCCTAGGCATTTTGAATGTTGCATGAGGAGGTGGGAGCCAATCCTATGGAGAACGCTGAGCTTTGTCTTGGCAAGTGATCACTCTGGTTAGGTTTGGGCCATACGTTCTGTGAGTGCTGGTTCTCACGTCAGTGCGGTTTTCAAAGCCTTTGCAGTGCTATTTGGATCTGTCACCATCTTGGGACCCCTGGGAGACCCGGGGAGGGAATCTTCCTATCAGCCCAGGTCTCGGATGTGCTTGGTACGCCAATTAGGACCAGCTCCTCGGGTGCACAGCGTGAACAGGTGAGCAGGTCAGGGCTGAGCCAGAGCTCGAGAATAACTCCGCGGAGTCACTTGTGTGAGCTCTTCCCTCGCTACTCTCTCCCTAGCACTTTCTGGGTCCTCTAGCCCACCACTTCCGGCCCACTCCTGTAACCGAGCCCCGTCCTTGAGAGAGGAGCGCGAGCACACGGGCTCAGCCTTACCTCCTTGGTGCCACAGCTCTACCAAATGGAAGAGAAATTCCCTTCCCTCAGACTCTTGGCTCCCGCAGGCCTCCTGTTGGCAGCCGAGGGAGGCCTCGCCTGAAACATGGAGACAAAGGAGGGGAAGAAGCGGGCATTTCCCCCACTCTTTCTGCTCTAGCATTTATGTTTGTTCCTCAAGACTGGCTTCTCTAGGATCTCGGCACCACTGTGCCCACTGCTGCATCTGGGGCTGCGTTGCGTTACAGCTGGGAGAACCAGAGGAACACAAAGCCGGCACACTCACCACCTCAGGGGTGCTTGGAATTCTGGGGTTCTCCCCAACCTGCTTGGTGCTACTTACTTCTTCGTGTCGTCCAGTGGTGGTGCCATACATTCTGTCCGGGCTTCGCAGCCGTGTTCAGCGAGAAGGAAAAGGAAGGCGTGTGTTAACTCCACGTAACCCAGAACAACAAACCTTCCCCGCGATATTGAGAGAAAGGTCTAGAAGGCGTATGGCACTATTGCGTATTTGTGCACCGAAGAAAGGGTCTGTGTGGCTCCACAGGTAAGTGCCTAGGGAAGAAGGTCTTCAAGCTTACCTACGCAACCTGACCCAGGTTTCCTCGAAGAAGGAATTTCGGCGCAGGGGTGGTATCGGAAGAACTTCCACCTTTTACTCCATACCTCTTTTTGAACGATTCTAAGCATGCACGCATTATTGCTTTTGTAATTTTCAAAATGGGAAGACGTGAGCGAAAAGACGACAAAACACTTATCGTTCAACTCAAAGCGGATATCCAGAAAGCATCTATTCCTGGGTGTAGTGTATCTTGGTAACATTTGTCTGAGGGAAAAAAACCCATTCAGGAGTCAATGTGATCATGCATCGTACACACAGCCATTGATCTACTACTCAGAAGTATTTCCCACAGAAGTTTCAGCCCATAATCCTAAATTTATTCACATTTTTCCAAGTAATTGCAATATTAAATAGAAGCTAAAAGCAAATACATAGTTCTTCGAAAAGACAACCCAGAATTCTCATCGCCTGAGCTTTGGGATTGTAAGTAGGCCTTATATTCCTTCAGAATGTTAAAGGGAAGGCACTACTCAAAATAACCATAAAACAACATGGCGGGAGGGGGGCAGGGGGGAGGGACTGTTCTTAAGTACAGTTTTGCAAATTGTAAAAGAAATCTCAAGAGAGCCTTCCAATGTCTTCATGCAGGTGTCCTGACTTTCAAAATGGAAATAAGTGTTAAAGAAGCAATTTATTTCCCTTTTACGCTACTAGGCTTGAAGGGAGCAAATCTGGGCCAATAATCTCGACATAGCTCCTTGCCTAGAATTTGGGATTAAGTGTGTTCTTACACTGTATTACTCCCTATTCACTCTGCTGTCCAAAAACTCCATTTCAAAAGCATTTGAAATGATCAGGTCACATTTTTAGTATTGCTTTTTAACCAACTGAGCCACCCAGGCGCCCCAGTATTGCTTTTTAAATGTTAACTTATCACCAAGCTATATAGCAGGGGCCTTATGAGTCAGGCATTAGCATTTTAGTATCAAACCAAACACAGAATCAACATAAAGAAACATTAGCACCATTTTGTATCTAATCCAGTGTAAAACTATTTTTTACTCAGAAAAGTTGTTTTCACTTCTAACATATGCTTCGCCTCTCTCCCTCCTTGCCAATAATACTTTTGAACATTTTAAATACCAAGTACGATAACATTCCATTTTTAAAGTTTATGCTCAGTACAGCATTTCAAGTCAAAGGAGGAAGGTTATCACTAGAATTTTTTTTTTTTTTTAACTCTGCCAATTGCACAAAATCCTGTTTGAGGAGGAGAGTTTTTTTTTGGGGGGGGGGTGACGTCTATGGGCTCACAGACACCATTCTTCCGTGCAGTTTACAGAGTTTGAGTGACCTCACACACACACCTTTCAAGTTATTGGCAATTTTTATTTAATGAAACAATGACAAAGGTATTACATATGAAGTACCATAAATAGGTACCTACTACATCATGAGCAATTCAGAGAATCTATACCCTATTATACCTTTAGTAAACTTTTAAAAAAATGTATATATGTACTTAGAAATGTTACTGCAGTGGAGTTTATATATATATAGGGGTATATGTATGTGTGTGTGTGTGTGTGTGTGTGTGTGTGTGTGTGTGTGTGTATACATACATACATACATATATATAAAACCCAGAGGTACTGAGTATTTTGATACCTCCTACATAAGAGCAGCCTTTTAGTTTAAAATGAAAGAATAGGGGCGCCTGGGTGTTCGGTCGGTTAAGCGTCCGACTCTTTGAGTTTGGCTCAGGTCATGATCTCGTGGTTCGCGAGTTCGAGCCCCGCATCGGGCTCTGTGCTGGCAGTGCGGCGCCTGCTTGGGATTCTGTCTCCCTCTCTCTCTGTCCGTCCCCTGCTTGCTCTGTCTCTCAAAATAAATAAAGATACATTTAAAAAAGTATTTCAAAATATTTTTTCAAAAAAAGAAATAGATTTCTATTCACTTGTCATTTGCCTTGGTCCAGCAGAGTTGCTAGATGTTACTTAGTGTCCGATTGCTGCTCTTAATAAAAGTAACACAGAAACCATGTTTATGGCAAACTTTTAATTTTAAAACCAAAATTTAAAAAAGAGAATCTTAGGCAGCAATTATTTTATTCCATATTCTCACTGGATTTTCCGTTTCAGACTTTTCAACATGAAAGGTAATTTTAAACTAGCCTGCTGTCTTCCACGCTGTCCCAAGAATTAGGAACACGATTTATAAGAATTAGGAACATGAGTTTCTAGAATGAAGGGAACAGTCAGACCATCAAATTGTTACCGCTTAAAAAACTTCATGGGCTCCAAAGGTGATTTTCACCCCTAAAAAGACACCCTCACCAACTAATGACTTGGACGTGGGAAGGGGACTCACAGTTAATTCAGGCTGATGTACTCATTGTTCATGCACACGAAAAGTACTTTAAAAATCCTGTCCATTGGTCTTCTACTTAAAAAGGGGGTAAAACTGGCCAATATTGCCGTCTAGGTTTTGTCTCCATCTGGAGTTGCCAGTAGGAAGCACATTAAATACGAGTCTGTTCCCTAAAGGGGAGGGAGTCTGGCGTGGTAAAGCCGAGAGGAAGCCGGGTTTCTAAGGCAGCCCGTCAGTGTGGAACCTGACCTACACCCAAGGCCATCTTCCCGGAGATTGTCAGGTGCAACAGGAATGCTTGAGCTGGATGCCTAAACACAAAGGAGCACGAAGGGCTTTGGAAGGAACAGTTTTCACAGTCAGCTGCACCATCACAATGCCACGTTAATTTGATCGTTAGGTACCTGCAGTGTATAAGGACTTTAATAACGACAGTAACGTTCACCAGGATTATTAGCAGGGTTGTTTTGGACCAACATATAGAACTTCCTGTTAAATACCCATCTCAATGATTAGGAGAGCTCTCTGTGTAAAAGGATTCACCTCAGAACGATGCAAGTATTTAAAAAGTCTTTTTTCTTTTTTTTAAAGCTCACGATTCTTGAGTTTTCAAAGCTTATACAGTTGTAAGAGGACATCGTGTGAAGATTTTATGTGGAATACAACATATTTGTGTTCTAAACATTGACTGTGGGGGGCTTGGTTGGCTAAATTGGTAGAGCATACTCTTTCTTGGTCTCAGGGTCACGAGTTCTAGCCCCACACTGGGCCTGGAGCCTACTTAAAAAAAAAAACAAAAACAAAAAGAGTAAAAATTGACAACACTTCAAAGATCCAGAGTAAAAACAGCAAGGGAATGTTCAACCTCACACCTAATAGCAAATTTTATTCACCCATCTACAGGTGCTAACCTGGCCCAGGCAAAGGACCTTTTTTCCCTCTTCCAGAGAATTCGGCACTCTTCCTTCCTGTAGATTCCTGTTATCAGCTGGATGGAAACCAGCATTCCTTAAAACCATTTTGTTCTACCCCAAAGGAAATGTACCAGGGAAGGAGCGCTTTATTTACATGCTCAACATCCGTGCCTAGACAAACACCACCATCGTCTCATTCCACTGGCTAGGAATCCGGGAGAAATGCATTTCAGCGGAAGTCTGAACAACGTACATCGTCAAGGCTTTGTTACGAATGAGTTCTGTAGAGGAAAAAGTGGAGAAAGTAGGGGTAAGCCACATCTCTAACTGGTATCTGGATGTCATCCCCCACCCCCCCCCCCCGCCCCGTGCGCAAGACCACCTCAACATCGCTAAGTGAAATTTCACACGGGAAGTTCTAAATGTCACGGCCAACTATTAAAGAAGAGGCAAGAGTCCACAGCGCGTATATGCCAAAAGGCTGGACCGAAGCAAGGAGCTGCTTCTCCCGTTACGTGTTAAGAAAGTTGCAATAATAAAAAGAAAAGTTTCACAAAAGAAGTTCAGTACTCCTCTCAACACACCGCACTGGCACTTTACGTACGGGACTGCATTCGATCTATTAAAATCTGTATGAGATAGAAAGTGCCCAGATGACAATTTAAAGAGAAAAGAGGACCCTCACCCAGCCCAGATAATTCTTAAATATCACGGTCTGTGTAAAGTGGTGCCATAATTGAAAGATGAATAAGTTTACTTTTTCAGGGGGTTCTGGCGTCACTATACAAGGAATCGATGTTAGTGTCGAAACTCCCTTTCGATGAGCCGTTCTTTCACGAAGAAAACCACGCGTAAGGAAAAGGAGTCTTAAGCTACAGGTCGGAATGATCTTCCTCACTATGGAATCTGGAAAGTTACTCAGGACAGGATGAAAACAGGCTCCGGCTACACTGACAGAGAAGACTGAATGTTAAGCATCAGTAGCCATTTAAAGGCATTCGGTGGCGGCATCTGAAAAGATTAAGATGCTTTAAAACAAAAACCCTTAAAAGAATATCAAATATTAGGGACTGAGCTTCATAAATAACCAAATATCTATGGCTTCAACTGTCGCCCTACTGCTGAGGTAGGTGACCAGGGTTCACTGAAATAGAGCAATCTTTTGGACATTCCCTACGGAAAACCTTGCATAATCAGCTGGTTTCTTAAATCTATGTCTGTTTTCTTTTGTTTTGTTTCTTCTTTCTTTTCATTTACACTCTTTTGAAGAGGCTGTCCAAGCGACTGTTTCGGCCTTTAAGCTCTTGCCGAATAGCATCTCATGTACTCTGTCATCCATGGGTTCTCCGAGGAGGAAGGCTTTATCTTTCGGTTTTTCTCCACGTCTACAGAGTGAGCGCGCTGCCTCTGAGTGACCAGTTTCCTTCTTTCCACCTGTCTTCTGTTCTTGGCTCGTAGTGCTGATTCGTGAATCTAAATTACTCAAAAATAAAAAGATTATTGTTACTTCTAAAACAAAAGTATAATAACTTATGTGGCTTTTGTACTCATTTTCAAGAATATTTGCGATGAATATTTACTACCCCCAGGACCTTTTTTCCCTCTTCCAGAGAATTCAGCACTCTTCCTTCCTGTAGATTCCTGTATCAGCTGGATGGAAACCAGGGCAGAGGCCAGCCCGGCTTCATCATATCCCTTTCTCCTAGGTATAACAGCTCCTCCCGAAAAGCCATCCCCTTGCCCCTGGTCAGTGACCAAGACGCTAAACAATAAAAAACGGACATTAAATTTTAGGTATAAATGGTAAGCAACTAATTTGCATGTGTCTCTAGAAACTGGCTCTGGAAAATTATTGAAGATGCTTAGCAGTAAGCCTGGATAAGTATTCCATTAAAGGACTTTTACCACTTAAGACGTTTCATGCTACAGATGAACTCTGTTGAACTTAATCCCATGCAATAGCCAGAGTCTTTTGTTAAACCACAGCTCCATTGTCTCAAATATCACTCCAAATAACACCATCTGCTAGGGTTCGTTGAGAAGTCTGTTCAGTAAAAATCTGATCATGGTAATTCATCAGAATTCAAATTCTTTGTATTTTCTGCTTCTTTTCATTCGTTCTTTGCTTTAGGCCGACTTAGTCATGTCAGTGCTAACATATGTAATTGCTTTACGGCTGCACACACGAAGACCTCTGGTCAGACGTGTTCTCGGGACTGAGAGGACAACTGGGGGCACCTCGGTGGCTCAGTCGGTTAAGAGTCTGACTTCGGCTCAGGTCATGAGCTCATGGTTCGTGGGTCAAGCCCCAGGTTGGGCTCTGTGCCAACAGCTGAGCCTGGAGCCTGCTTCGGATTCTGAGTTTCCCTCTCTCTCTCCCCAGCTTGTGCTCTCTCTCAAAAATAAGTAAATAAACATGGAAAAAAAAAAAAAAAGAGGACAACTAAGGCTCCAATGAGTAAAAGGCACTGGCTGTGGATGAGCAGGGGAAAACACAATCATCCGAATTGAACTCAAAGAGCCAAAGGGAATCTACAGTAGGTGCCAAGCACTACAGAATCAATCTAACAAAAGATAACAAGGGAGTCGAGGAATACCAGTTATCAAAGCCACAGGAACCAGAAACCTGCCAAGAGGCCCACGGCACATCTACACGGGCAGCCACCAGCCCCGCTGGGCTCCTCCTCTGCACCTGCGCCACCCCCACCCCCCCGGAACTTGAAAACCCTGACTCCAGCCACTTCTCCTGGTTCCATGTTGGTAAATATTCCAAATCCCAGCTAATTCCCAGCAACACCCCTCGATCTCCAGGGAGCTGACACCCTCAATCTGTTTGCCAAATTCCAGGACTTGGACTCCTAAGATCTACCATGACCCCAAAGCACCGTGGTGAACACAGAATAGGACACCCGATGACAGGAACACAGCCTAACCCCCAGCCTCCAAGGAAAAGCAGTGACGGCCAGGTGCCCACGAACCCACCTCATGCACGGGGGCAGACGCGCAGACGTTGTGAGTTTTTTGGCTTCCGGTATCGGTCTGTTTTTCTCCCCACCCATAAAGAGCAAACGGATGCTTCTTCTCCTTTATTTTAGTTGATGATCTTTGAGGACTTTTGGCTGCTTTCCTATTTCCTCTAGCAAATAAGGCACTTGGTTGCTGTCGAGGTTCAGTACTGCTGGGTAACTTGTCAGTCTCTTTTGCTCTGGCCTGTTGTTCAGGTTTTTCTTTTATGTCTTTCACTGGCAGTGCTTTTGAAAAAAAAAAAAAAAGGAGATGAAACAAGTCGAGAATGCTTTAAAATCACGTTTCTATATAATCACTTCAAATAGCTGGGTTGTGAAATTCATAACGCTTCATGCCATAACGGCTCAATTCACGAGTCCAAGTAAGCAAGAAATACAAAACCAAGTCAGGGTTATACCTTTCAAATGGTCTGGCCCATTTTAAAATCAACAGCAAATCCACCAAGGCTGGACCAAACCTATTCAAAAGCCACAACTCTCACTCACAGTTCGATATCAAGCATCCCAATTAAATATTAAAACCTAAAAAGCACCACAGCCTCATGGCTTTCTCCACAACCCCAAGGGAAGTCCAATCATCAAGGCCTCACTTCAGAAACAGATCGGGATTTGCGGTAATCTCAGCAGATGTAAAAGGTTAGGTGTGAAGTCACTCAACTCAAGTTCCAGGATCCCATTTCTTTCTGGTGCACCATGATTACGGAAACCTCCCTACGGCTCTTAACGTGCTCAATTTCATTTCTTTTTGAGGTGCCACGAATATCGAGAGCTCCCTGTGGCTCTTAACATGCTGTAAGAAAGAGCAAGCTGCCCACCTTAGTTTGAACGGTCCTCAGTCACAATCGGGAGCGGTTTCCATAGTTACTCACTATGGATTCCCAGCATGAAGAGCTGGAGGTGTGGGGAGGGCATAAGAGGGCTTCCCCAACACTTGCGATAGAAATGACTGCATGAATCAGGGCCCAGGGTCTACACAGCCCTAAAGCCTGCCAGCAGCGCTGGAGCAATCCTGAAGGAAAATGGGACTGCCCTTTCTGAGGTGAACATCAGACATGAAGGATGTACTCTAAAACATACCTACTTCCCTTAACAACATTTTATCATTTGGCCACTCATTACTTTTTATAGACCCTTTATTTGTTGTAAAAGTTATGTGATGTTGTTTCAACGCTTCGTGATCCCATGTTTCGTTTCGGCCCGAATTTCCGATTTTTTTTGTTTGGTTGTTCTTACTGACGTAAGATCAGCATACAACGTCATATGACCTTGAGGTGCACAACACTGTCATTTGGTATCTGTAGACACTACAGCCTGATCACCACGGTAAGTCTAGTTACCACCCGTCACCATGCAGTTGAGTCCCCTCGGCCACGCAGCCTTCCCCCAACTCCCTTCCCCTCTGGTAACCGCCAACTTGTTCTCTGGATCTAGGAGTTTGCTTTTGTTTTGTTCCTTTGTCTTGTTTTCTAGGTGAGATCGCATGGCATCTGTCTTTCTCCGTCTGACTTCTTTCACTTGGTCTGAAACCTGCTAGACCCACCCGTGGTGTTCCAAAGGGAAGATTTCCTTCTTCTTTTTGTGGCTGGGTAATGAACACTCCATTGTGTGTATATATGCCTTATCTTCTTTACCCACTCGTCAACGTCAACCGGTGGACACTTAGGGTTGTTCCTCTATCTTGACTATTGTAACTCATGCTAGAATAAACATGGGGGTGCCTATATCATTTCGAATTAGTGTTTCTGTATTCCTCAGCTTAATACCCAGAAGGGAAATGGTTGGATAGTATGGTTAGTTCTCCTCTTACCTTTCTGCGGAATCTCCCTCCATATTGTCTGCCATAGTGGCTGTACCAACTTACATCCCCACCAAGTACAGGAGGGTTCCCTTTCCTCCACATCCTCACACCACCTGTCATCTCTTGCCTTTTTGGGAATGGCAATTCTAACAGGTGTGAGGAGATAGCTGATTGTGGTTTTGATTTGCGCTGCCCTGCTAATGACTGATGTTTAACATCTTGTCACATGCCTACCGGCCATCTGTGTATCTTCCCTGGAAGAATGTCTATTCACACCCCGTGCACATGTTTTCACTTGGGTTGTTTGGTGCTTTGTTGTTGAGTTGTGTGAGTTCTTGATGTATTTTGGATATTTAACCCCTTGGGCAAATATCTTCTCCCATTCAATGGGCTGCCTTTTTATTCTGTTGATGCTTTCCCTTGCTGCTCGGTTTTTCAGCTTGTTGTAGTCCCATTTATTTTTGCTTTTGTTTCCTTCGCCTTTGGAATCAGATCCGGAAAAAAAACATTGCTAAGACCAATTGCCAAGGAGCTCACTGCCCATGTTTTCTTCTAGGAATTTTATGGTTTCAGGTCTTACATTCGAGTCTTTAATCCACTTGAGTTAATTTGTGTGTATGATGCAACAGAGTGATTTAATTTCAGTCTTTTGAATAATGGCTCCTTATGCATCTACAACTCCATTTCACTTACCCGAGCTGTTTAGGTCTTAAGGATACCCCTCACTTCAAATGCTCCAGAATTTGGCTCTAGGTGATGACTTTACAGATTGCTATTCTAAAACCTCATCACCTCTTTAGGACACATTCTTGTCCTTTCCTATTTCTGGTTGTGACTCTTTTCTTGCTTCTGCCTACATTCCCTTTATTTATTTATTTATTTATTGCCCACATTCCCTTTAGAGTAAGCCCCTGAATAGGGAGTCAAGATACTGGGGCACAAGTGTGAAGTCTTGATAGATTGTTGTCTGTCATTTCTATCTTCTATCTTCAGCAATGACCTTGACTCTACCAAAGTTCCCTTCCTTCTCTTCCTCTCCTGGTCTGTATGTGTCTAACCCAGGTCTTCCAGAGAAGCCTGCCCAGAGAAGGGAATAATGATTTAGGTTAAAGGACAAACTAGTCAGGAAGAAAAGAGAAAAAGAGAGTCCCAACAAGAGGGAATGTCTTGTTCAAAGGCCCGGAAAGAAAAGGGAATATAAATAGTTCAAAATGACAGGTCCAGAGAGAGTCTGTGGATGAAGGCATGGAGCGGGTGGCAAAGGAGGAGACTTTCCACACCAAACTCAGGAGTTTCATTTTATCCTGAAAATGATGAAGAATCACTAAATTCTTCACTAAAGGATTGTAAGCTGAAAAAGCGACATGGCCCTATTTGCATTTTAGGGATATGGCCTCCAGCTACCAACATGAAGGATGAGTGAGAGAGGCGAGGACAGAAAGGCCAGCTAGCAAACAACGGCAGAGTCTGGGGGTGAGGTGGGAAGTGGGGGCAAGTGGGGCCCAGGAGTCACGGTAGGGGTGGAGAGGGGAGAGAAAGGACCAGAAGGGGGCCCACCGAGCCTGGCAGGTGCTCAGACTCACTGGGCACCTGTGAACCACACACTGATCAGAACAGCGAGCCTCTCCAGAGCAGGTACCGAGGTACCGAGGCCTCTCCAGAGCAGACGACCCAGCAACACTGCGACAGACCGGTGAAGACGACAGACACCCCGCGGCCCTGGGAGCAAAGAGGAGTCCACAGCTCCCACAGATGTTTAGTGGGGATGGTCCTGCTATCCTCTGACAGAGGTCCACCCAAGGATAAAGACGGGATACTTGCGGCGTCGGATGGGAGATACTTCTGGAACAACTCAGCAGGCCCATGAAGCCAGGAGACAAGGTAGTGAGCCAGCAGGTGGGAGCTGAGGTCTGGACGTAGAACAGATCATCCAGGAAGCAACGCGGAGTCAGAGGAGGGGACAGTGAGTCAGGCCCCTAGGGCCACCATTATTTAAGGAGCAGCCAGGCTGAAGAAGGAGAGCCTAAGAGAGAGAAAGAATTGCTAGAAAAGGAGAAAAACTCACCAGGAGAGAAACTACAGGAAGAGCGTTGGTAAAGGAGGCAGCCGTGAACAGTGTTCAACACCGCAGGGGGGAGGGGGTCCGTCAGACGATTGGGCAAGCAGGCCGCCTCACTGCTGACAGAGGGGGACGCGGGGTCGGGGCACCAGGTCACGGTGGGCTGCGTACCGGACAGAGTGGAGGCCTAGTTCTGCTAACCGTGAGCTACCGGACCAGCCCTCCCCCCCACAGATAAACAAAGACTGATGTTAAAAATCCCGAGGGTCCACAGGCACCCGGTACAAAGAAGTAAACTCTTCTTTAGAGACCCTGGGCCAAGTTACCCCTACAAATAATTTTGCAAACGCGCTTATGAATGTACTGCAAAAGATGGGCGGCCTCGTAAGGACAGAAGACAAGAAGGAAGGGCCAGCGGGAGCAATTTTCCATTTACAGGCTATCAAATCGTTGCGTTTACTCTCCGTAACACTTAAAAGAAAAAGACCAACCCAAGTACATCTGCAGCAGCAGGAGACAAAGACGGAAGATGCAGAAGAGACAGAACCTATCAGCCCAATATTAATATTTATGAAACTCTTGCCTGCTGTCAGGTGAGTGCATGTGACCATACGGGTCAAGATCTTACCTGGAGGGCTGAAGTTTAAACCAAAGACCTTCTCAGAGGAACAAAAAACAGCGGTCATCGCCATTGTGGGAGAGGATTAGAATGCCCCTTTCTCAAGGAGCTGACAGGACAGTCAAACAAAAATAAATTCAGTCTTGGTGTAGGGCTGTGCTAGCCAATAAGCGTGGCTATCAACTATAAGCGTAAAGGAAAATTAAATAAAAGTAAAGATTCGATTCCTCAGTTAAGCCGATCAGAGTTTAAGCGCTCAATAACCCCACGTGGCTAGGAACTACCATGCCGGATGATACAAAGAGAGAACACGTCCATCGGGCCGCTCAGTTTTATTGGAGGGTCTGTTTTGAAGAATCTGGACAACAGAATTAACACATTTGACCGAATGGCTATACATATAACCCTGCATCCCATAACTACAGAATATATAATGTGGTGAAATGGAACGTTTACAAGAATTTACGCATCTGAGTCTCTAAAGCAAATCTTAATACGTTTACAAAATTGAAATCAAACAGAATGTACCCTCTACATAGTGGATAATTATGGTGTAATTATAGTGTAAATAACCTTGATAAAACAACAAAAATAAGTAACTTTTTTTTTTAACTTTTTAAATGTTTTATTTATTTTTAAGACAGAGACAGTCACAGCATGAGTGGGGATGGGCAGAGAGAGAGGGAGACACAGAATCAGAAGCAGGCTCCAGGCTCTGAGCTGGCAGCACAGAGCCCGATGTGGGGCTTGAACTCACGAACCGTGAGATCATGACCTGAGCCGAAGTCGGACACTCAACCAACTGAGCCACCCGGGCGCCCCAAAATTAAGTAACTTTTTTAAATCTCCAGTTTTGAAATTTAAAAACATTTCTAAATAACGTACGGATCAAAAATAAATCATATGGTTGCACAAAGATGGGAATGCACTCAATGCCACACTTACCAATGGTTAAATGGCAGAGTGTGTTATGCAGATTTTACCATAATTTTTAACAATTAAAAAAAAGTGGCGATGGAAGGCATTCCTTCCTTAATCCTGACCTTATTAGAAATGCTTCTGCAGTTTCTTCATTAAGCGTAACGTTTGTAGTATGCTTTTAGGATATAGTCCTTTTTTTTTTTTAAAGAAAAAAACATTTCCTTATGTTTGTATTATATACATAAATGTTAAGGTTTATTAATTTTTTCATGTATTTTAAGAATCATAATGATTTTGCTTAAGTAAATAAAATACTATATAACAAAACTCGGGTCTTTCTCCTGCAGGGAGTTAAGATTCATCCTACTCAACTGAGAGTATAGCTAAAGCAGTAACTGTGGGGAAATTTACAACCTAAAATCAACATATCCAAAAAGAAAGGCAGGTAAAAAAAAAAAAAAAAAAAAAAAATCAATGCTAAGCACCCATCTTACAAAGCGTAAGGGAAGAAAAGATCATGGATCAATAAAGACATATTAATAAAGAAAATCCACAGAGTCGAGTTAGTTTGGGGGAAAAAAAAAAACTAATAAAATTCACAAGTCTCTGGCAAGACTGATCAAGAAGGAAGTAAAAAATAAACCTAAGTGGGCGCCTGGGTGTTTCAGTCAGTTAAGCGGTTAAGCGTCCGACTTTGGCTCGGGTCATGATCTCGCAGTTTGTGAGTTCGAGCCCCACGTTGGGCTCTGTGCTGACAGCTTAGAGCCTGAAGCCTGCTTCAGATTCTGTTTCCCTCTCTCTCTGACCCTCCCCCACTTGTTCTCTCTCTGTCTCAAAAATAAAGATTAAAAAAAAATTATTTTAGTAAATCTAAGTAAAAATACAGCAAATGGAATTTAGGCTTAATACGCACTGATGACATGTGCATATAGTCCCTTCCTCCCAAAAGCCCACTAAAGTGAAGGAAAAAACGCATAACCCATAGGACAAAAAGCAAGGGATACAATGACAGCAGGCAGCACGTGTCCATACAATTCTGGAAACTGCAACATAGATGAGGACGTAGAAGTGACCTTGAGAACTAAGTAGGACGAATCCTAACTCCCTGCGGGAGAAAGTCCCACAGGACACACACTGAACCCCAAAAGGAAATAGAAAATGAGGCAGAAGGCCAGTGTAATGGAATGCCTTTTCCAAAGGTCCAGCATTAATCAGTGTCCCAGCCCACATGCTCTTTTTTTTTTTTTAATGTATGTTTATTTTTGAGACAGAGACAGAGAGAGAGACAGAGCGTGAACAGGGAGGGGCAGAGAGAGAGGGAGACACAGAATCGGAAGCAGGCTCCAGGCTCTCAGCTGTCAGCACATCCGATGCAGGACTCGAACCCACAGACCGTAAGATCACGACCTGAGCTGAAGCCGGGCGCTGAACCCACTAAGCCGCCCAGGCCCCCCAACCCACATGCTCTTCTGACAACATAATATGAACGTGCCTGTTGAGATTGGCGCGGGGGGGGGGGGGGGGGGGTGGATGCTTCTTCCCCTTGAACCTGGGCAGACTTTCATAAGCGAGGAATGGGGAGAAAGAAGTGGTCCATGGCTTCTGGTGATAAGTCACAAAGGGTAGCCCAGCATGTGCCCTGCTCTCTCTAAGGAAGAGTTGCCCTTGGAGGCCAGCCGGCACATTATGAGGAAGGCCAGGTACATGAAGATGTCACAAGCGAGTGCCCTAGCAGCCAGCCCCCAGCCCTGGCACCTTCCAGCAGAGGCTGCAGACGGCACAGAGTGGAAACAAGGCATCCCCTGTGCCCAGGGCAAGTGCCAACCCACAGAAACCGCGGGCAGTAATAAATGAGCAGTGGAATTTTAAGCCACTAGTTTTCAGGGTCACTCGGTAATGTCGTTGTCGACACTTCCTGCAAAGTCTTTCCTCCAGTCGGTATGCCACATGATTGCCCCTCTCCTAGCTCAGAAGGCATGTGGGTTACTCCCCAGAGATGGAGAAGCAGAGTGGGTAGGGGCTTGAGATACGAGGCACAGGAAAAGTAAAGGGCGACACCTTCTTGAAAAACAGGTTTATGTGGTAAAGAACAAGGCCCCTCCTCCCTTTCCCCAACTCTTGTTCCCCGAATGCTGACAGCCAGGCTTGTACCCCGCCCCAGGCAGGAGACTGGAGGTTTGCCATCTGAGGAGGTGAACACAAGAAAAATGGGTACTTATTATGTTTAAGTCCCCCAGAGAAACAGCTCGTCCTCATCCAATTAGTCAACAAGCACCCCCACAGCCAGAGCTCCTGGAAAGCTCTACAAGTCTCACTCTTACGTGCGAGCAGACAGGCTAAGAGCAAACATCTGAGTACATCCTCTAAAAAGAGAAAGTCCAAAGTATACAAAAAGAGTATGAAATATAACAGACCTCTCAATTATGGCTTTTTTTTTTTTTTTGAGTTAAAAGAAATCCAAGAAGAACGGGATGTTATTTTTTTTTAAATTTTTAATGTTTATTTTTGAGAGAGATTGAGAGGTGAGCGAGTGGGGAAGGGGCAGAGAGAAAGAGGAAGACACAGAATCTGAAGCAGGCTCCAGGCTCCCAGCTGTCAGCACAGAGCCCGACGCAGGACTCGAACCCATGAACCATGAGATCATGACCTGAGCCAAAGTCAGATGCTCAACCCACTGAGTCACCCAGGTGCCCGCATTGTTTTTTTAATTTTTAAAAATAAAACTTGGGACAAAAGAAAAAAAAAAAGGTAATCTTTCCAAAATTTAAAACTAGGATGGCAGAACTAAAATTTTCAATATAAAGATTGGAAGATACAATTAAAGAGTTCTTCCAGAAAACAGAACCCCAAATTCCAATGTCAAAAAAGCTTTAAATAAAAATGTTAGAGGTTTGATTCAGGAGTTACACCATCCAACTAAAAGTAAATATAGAAAGAAAAAGCAAATAGAGCACAGGAAATTATTTAAACAGTACTAGAAAATATTACCGAACTAAACGAAAAGTTTCCAGCCTAAAAAGGCCCACCAAGTTGTCAGCCCAATAAATGACAAAAGACAGGGGTGCCTGGGTGGCTCAGTCGGTTAAACATCTGACTTCAGCTCAGGTCATGATCTCACACTTCATGAGTTTGAGCCCCGTGTCGGGCTCTGTGCTGACAGCTCGGAGCCTGGAGCCTGTGTCTCCCTCGCTCTCTGCCCCTCCCCCACTTGTGCTCTGTCTCTCTCTCTAAAATAAACATTAAAAAACTTTTTTTAAAAAAAGACATACACATAAAGGGCACCTGGCTGACTCAGTTAGTAGAGCATGCGACTTTGATCTTGGTATTCGAGCCTCTTGGGTGTAGACCTTACTTAAAAAAAAAAAAAAAACAAAGACATAGACTGTTAGAACACCTAGGATAAAGAGAATCTATTAAAAACTGCTCTCTCCGCCCCCCAAAAAGAGGTCACATACACAAGGTGTTGGAATGGCATGGTACTTCTAAAACGCAAGACCAAAAACTAGGATGCAATATAATAATACCTTTAAACACTGAAATTTCTCATCTATAGTTCTCTACCTTGCAAAATATCAATCCAGCCTTTGGATATAATACAGGCATTTTCGGTCATGCAAGGTCACAAAATTTCTATTCCCATGCAACATTTCTCAGGACTTACAGAGGACATGTTACCCCAGAAGGAAGCGATACGCCACACGAAGGAACACTCGAGATGTACAAGAGAGATCAGAGGAAGGATGTGAGCAAAAGAAATACTGAAACAGTGAAGAGAAGTCCCAGACTGACAGCACAACGTCTAAATTGGAATAGGAGGACGGAGGTTCAAAAAAAAAAAAAAGTCTCCAAGGGAAAAAAGAAAAATAAATGAATAGAACACCTAATGTGTCTAGCATATGCCAAGTTTTAAAATACTACCGGACTATTTCAGGGTGAAGTAGTCATGGGAATACACACACACACACACACACACACACACACACAAAAAGGTAAAACAATGATTAACTTCAGGAAAAACATAAATAAAAAGAAAATGTAGTCAGAATATACTACACGGCCCGCCTGTGCATACTTCTACATAGCCACAATAATTCAAACACAGAATCGTGCTTTAAACAAAATAGTCACCTAGTTAATACTGTGGGACAAACCGGGGGCTGGTAAATGTCAGGGAGTGGGCGGGGCAGAGCCAAGATCTTAAGCTACATCATCTCCCATGATGGGAAGTCAATATATAATGTTTAAAATAAAATTTAAACAGCCAACAGAGGGGTGTCTGGATGGCTCAGTCAGTTAAGCATCTGACTTCGGCTCAGGGCATGACCTCCCGGTTCAGGAGTTCGAGCCCCGCGTGGGGCTCTGTGCTGACAGCTCAGAACCCGGAGCCTGCTTCGGATTCTGTGTCTCCCTCTCTCTCTGCCCCTCCCCGGCTCGTGCTCTGTCTCTCAAAAATAAACAAACGTTAAAAAAAATAAGAAAATAAAATAAAAAGCCTCTAGATGAGAAGAGGGTGGGCATCGCTGAAAGGAAAGCTAAAAAGAGTTGGAAGGAGCATCCGCGGGAGCGAGGGGCATGGGTGGGAAATAGGTCAGATTTTTTTTTTTTTCGTTTTAAGCATATTTTTTAAAAATTATGCATATGTGTAAATTTGCTAAAAAATAAAATTTAAGTGAAAAGGAGACATATGAAGGAATTAGAGACAGTTCGGAGGACTCTCCAAAGCATGCTTCAAGGCATACCACAGTGAACACTCCTGTAACACCCACCAGGTGCACAAAACGTCCTGACAGCTTTTTCGTACCCATCTCTTAAATAAGACTGAGAAGCCAAGGATCATCAGACATTTCAAAAAGGTCTCTAACATGAAATACAGGGTTGAAAGCAAAAAGAAACGCAAGTGGGGAGAGGGTGGGGAACCAGAAACTAGGCCGTAGAAATACAATGAGAAGAAAATACATAAAAAAAACTTCTAGTAATATCCTCAGCAAGATAATAAAAGACACTATATGCACGAATTGAGAAGAGAATACTGTTTTTTACAAAGGAATAAAAAGAGGGACACCTGGGTGGCTCAGCTGGTTAAGCGTAGGACTCTTGGTTTCTGCTCAGGGGTCGTGATCTCGTGTTTCCGTGAGTTCAAGCCTCACATCTCTCTACCCCTCCCCCACTCACGCTCTCAAAATAAATAAATGAACTTTATAACAAAGGAATAAAAAGAGGAAGGGGGGGGAAGAAGGTAGGGAGGGAAGGTAGCAAGTCCAGAAAACAAAATTAATTTAAAAATAAATAGAATCCCACAGATGAAAAAAAAAGTAATAGAAGAGTTGTGGGGGGCAGGGGGGCACCACACTGAGCATGCAGCCTGCTTAAGATTCTCTCTCTCTCTCCCACTGCCCCTCTCCCCTGCTCATGCTCGCTGTCTCTCACTCTCTCTAAAATGAAAGAAAGAAAGAAAGAAAGAAAGAAAGAAAGAAAGAAAGAAAGAAAGAAAGAAAGAATTGTAAGATAAGGTTGAGAATATCGCCCAGAAAAAAAAAAAAAAAAACAGAAGAAAAAGACAGATGAACATTGGAAAGGTGGAGGAGAAATTCATGAAGTCTAACATCCAACTAAGGAGTTCGAGAAGAAAGGAACAGGAACAGAAATAGAGGTGAAAAAACAAAACCTACCAAAATGACAAAGCAGGAGTTTCACTGCAAGGGCTCACAAGCACACTGGAGGAAGACAGACCTAGACCAAGGAGAAATTTCAGAACGCAAAGGACAAAGGGAAGACCCTAAAAGCTTCCTGAGGGTGGGGACACGTTATCAAGAATCAGGAGACCAGAGGACCCTAGCGCAATACCGCAAGTTACAACACAACACAGCAAATGCCTCCAGACTCTTTAGAGACAGTACTTCCAACCTAGAATTCCAGGCTCAGCCACAAACTCACCAAATCACGAGGGCGGAAATACAAGCTATCGTTTGACATGCCAGCTCTCAGGAAATTAACCTCGCACATACCCTTTCTTGGGCTGCTACTAGAAGATAAGTTCCAACGGGAGGGGTAAACCAAGAAGGAAGATGATGTGAGAGCCACACAAGGGCTCCTACGTAAGAGAAGCCAAGGAGTCCCTGGGGTGGTAGCCAAGGGCCCGCCCAACATGGAACCAGGCAGGCAAGAGAGAGCAGTAACCAGGCCAGATGGAAGTAGGTCAAAGACGCTGGGAGGGATGTCTTAAGATGTCGAGAGCGAGAGCGAACCTGATGTGTTGGTTGTATTGTGAAAGAAAGAAAAAGCAGTCACGGCAAACAATACAGGGCGGCTTGGCACGACATTTTCCAGGCACAATAATGTAGATACAGTTGTAGGTGCCACAAGCTCCATGACGACTATTGAGCAGGTGTGGGGAGGGCCCGTGTGCATGGGTTAGGAGGGAGTTAAAAAGAAGGAAAGCCAAGAGATAATGCTAAAGACCGAAAGAAAAAAAATTAAGGAGTGTCAACAAAAGCCTTGTCACTCGGAGAAAAATCAACACCAAAGGAAAAGCCAGAGGCGCTGGAAGTGGTCCTCTAAGGAACAGGGGGCTGGCCTGTGTGTCTGCTGGATCCTTGTCATAGGCCATACAGAACTAGATGCTTCTATGTGTACATACGGCTTCAGTAAAAACAAGAACCAAAGGTTTGTTTCATAGAAACTCAAGAGTACTCATCATTCTAGTATATAAAACCATCCACGTAAAAACAAGGATTTTTCAGGCTTGCCAGACATAGGAATCAACAGGCAGGAGCAAAGCAAATGGTCCTGCAACCGAGAGGCCTGGACACAACACACATCCTTTCTTCTGCCTGATGCCTAAGCCCGAAATATCAGCAGATAAGAAATAACTGACCTCAGCCACTAGTAGGATTCCGTGTCTCTAAGGAAACCAAAATAATCAGGAGCTCAGGCAAACACAGGCACCTCAAGTACATCTCACAATTCAGCTGGTAGGCCAGTGTCCACGGGACTAAACCAGAAGGCATGTGCCCCTGCCCCCTCTGCCTTCTGTTATTCAAATTTCCACCAGGGATCATTGAAGCTAGGAAGCTGCTAGAAGCTAGCTAGGAAGCTACTACACAGCCACAAATCTTGGGGGATTTACAGGTTATGTGAGGATGGAAAGGCAGCTCTAGGAAGCACTGAGAATGGCTGAAGATGACAGAACAGCAACAAAGCAGGCTGGCTCTGTGACTAAAAGATTCAGTTTTCTCTCTTCCAGCCTCTTGCAGAGGGGCTGCGATGAGAGACTGAAAAGCTGATTAATCCCCACTTTACAGTGCCGTAAACAAACAAAACTGAAGTCACTGATCATCTATCCCCAGCTTCCATTTCTTCATCTATGAAACGGAGATAAAAATTCCACCCCTACCACTTAGAATTGTTTTGAACGCTGAGCGAGAAAATACATATTCTAAGATCAGCGACTGGAGGGATAATAAGCTGTCAATACACTTTGGTTACTTTTCTCGCCCAAGCCTCTTTAAAATCGAGTGACCCGGGACGGGGGTGGAGAATTGGGACAGGGGGGGAGGGGTGGGGGGAGTGTCTGGCCAACGCTAGAAAGTAGCAGGAGGGAACCCCTGGTTACTCCAGGCTGTATCCTGAGGCATTTAGCCCGGCCCCAAGCACCAGCGACCGTCCATCCGGCCTCCCGCGCTGAGACCCCAACTCTGCCACCGTCTGGCCAGGAAAGAAGGTGGAGGAGGACCAGGGCAGAAACAGTAGACGCACAGCACCCGAGGGCCATCTTCCAGCTACGGC